>NW_028258297.1:16190000-16830000 GCF_053883595.1 Heterocephalus glaber | reverse complement strand
TTATCTTTCATGAGAAATTATTACTTTCAATTTAAAAATCACGTAACTCAAGAGATTCTCTTGCCCACCTTCCTGGGAAAGCCTCCTAGGATGATGATGAGGGTGCTCTGGTTTGGACATGGCTTGAGTGTGTTCTTCACTGCTTCATGTGCTAGAAACTTGGACCCCAGTGAGGCAGTGTGGAGAATGGTGGTATCTTTTCAGGGGTGGAGGCCTAATGGAAGGTAGTTAGTTAGGCTATGAAGGTATAGTCCTCGGAAGAGATTAACCCTGATAGTTTCCAAGAGTAGGTGGTTTTAAAAGAGCAAAGTTAATGCCTGAATCTTTCTGGCTTCTTCTTTACCATGTGATCTTTTCCTCTTGTACATATTCTCACCATGGAGTCATTCCAAACCTCTGAGAGCAGAGATAGAGTCACTCGATTTTAGATTTTCAGCTTCCAAAACTGTGAGTTAACTAAACCTCTTTTCTTTATAAAGTACCTAGCCTCATGTATTTTGTTATAACAATAAAGATCAGACTAATACAGAGAGCAAGATGAGACAATCTATATAAAATGCTTAAGATCGTGCCCGCCCTGTGATAAGTACTTTTTAATGTCAACTCTTATTCATATATGAGGTTTGGGTTTGGTGACGGTCAAGAAGATCTCAGCACAGATGGTAGAGGTAGAAGGGGGGTGTGTAGCCCACAGATTCCTCTATCATTTAACTCTCTCCTAATCTAAAACTGAGGAAATAAAATGATACTACCGTTTTATGGATGGTTATTATTTGTGAGATCTTACCATCTTCAGACTGTAACTAATCAATTCTTGTACTGGCATCTCTTCAACTGTTAAATTTAATCAAACACCTGGGCCAGAGAGGGAGCCAACCAAGTTAGTGGTAATGAACAAGGATCCAGAAACTAACACATCTATTTTACTGTAATCGTGTCTCCAAAAAAAAAAAAATGGTTTCTTTAGTCAAACAGAGAGTGCCCAAGGTCATTATTTTTTCTGACCATGAGCTATAAAACACTAATTAATAATAAAGCTGGTAGGGCCCCTCCCAAGAGAAGATGTGAAATAGTATTCACCACTTTTCATTCTTTCAGTGCCTTGATGTGTTAATGCCAAAGAAAAGCAAGTTTGCATGAGCCCAGTATCTGTTCTGCTGTAGAAACTCTTAGCTTGTAGGGAAAGAGCAGTTCCCAAAGATGTGCTAATCCACTGCTATGCTTTTATGTCTCAATGTTTCGCAAAATCAGTGACTCATGCAGTGCTTGGAAAGAGAAACCTGACATTTTCCAGAACTCTCTGTAGTGTGGCTCCCTACCGCCACCTTTTAAAAATGCCAGCTGCAGCAGAAGGGACCATAGAGGTGGAAAATTTTAAAGTGACACTTAGTCTTAGGCTTAGGAGAGTCGGTAATTTTCTTCCTGCTGTTGACGGTCTGGATTTTCCTCTGGGTAAAAATTCTCTGTGCCAAAAAAGCTTTCACTGGGTCATTTTTTTCTTCTCAACAGGTTCACATTGGAATTAAGTATTCGAGATTTGTTGCTAATTTAAAATGTCAAATTACCTTACTTATTGTCAGCATAAATGTGGCAATAAAACGACCTCTGCAGAAACCTACAGAAATTTATTATGTATTTGAAAGTTAATCTTTTAAAAAAAAACTGAGGAAAAACTATATGAGATGCACTCTAGTGTTCTGCTTAAATTCAGTGATTTATAGTCAGAAAGATTTGGGGTCAAATACTAGCTCTGCAATGTACTTGGCTGGAGGCTTTGAACAACATATTTAATCTCTCTCAGCCTCAATTTTCTCTTTATGAAAATGAAGACAATAGCATCTGCCTCTCAGAGTTGCAGAGTAGATTAAATGAATAGGTGAAGGGTATATATCACATGCCCAACACATCTAAAACATGACGTTTTCTAAAATAATTATAACTCTGACAAAGCTTACTTAACTCAATATTTAATTAGTTTATACTCATTATTTTAATTTTTTTCAATGATTTTTTTTTTTTTTTTTTTTTTTTGGTACCAAGGATCGAACTTGGGACCTTGCGCTTGCGAGGCAGTTGGCAGAAGCACCGAACTAAATCCCTGGCCCTTTTAATTTTTTTCTTAGCCTGCATTTGTTATTAGATCAATAATAAATGATAATGGTGCTAATAGGTATGTTTTCCTTCTGAGTGACTTTAATAAAACGTTTCCAGAATAAATGATTTACATCTTTGTCATTCTGAGGTTATGTGCTTTTTCTACTTTTCTAACAGTGATTAATAAATTATACAGAATGCCTTTTTTGTACCTGTACCTGTTTATTTTTAATTTTTTCCCCAATTAATATGGCGAATTAAACCACTAGATTTAGAAAATGTTGAACTATTTTTACATTCCTGAGATAAACTCCATTTGGTCATGGTGATCTGTTATTTTAATATAATGTTGGATTGTTTTTGCTAAACAATCACTTTAGAATACTCTGTATACATATTTATAAGTTGGATTGTTCTGTATTATTCTTTCTGGCACTCTCTGCTTTGTTTTGAAAAAATATTATGAATCTCTGTAAAAAGATTGATATGCATTCTTTCTTTGTGAATTAGAATAGTTTAAATAGAAAATGGATTAGCTATTCCTTGAGAGTTTGCAACAAGATTTATCATATTTGAGTCTGAAATTTTTAGAAATAGCTCTTGGCTCTTTGAACACTCCTCACCATGGCCCCCGTTGGCCCTCTTTTTCAGGCCTTTTCTTTTTATTCTCCATGTCTTCTGATTCTTCTTGCGTATTTTGTATCTGCTTGCTCTATGTTGTATTCTAGATCTGATTCTGATAAAAAGAATTAGACAACATCATCTCCCCCTAATTGCTGCTTAATTTGCCTGTTGGATTTTCAATTATAGTGTTAATGCTATTTTTCTAGAAATTCTATTTGCTTGTTTATTTATTTATTGTCTATTTGGTTGTTTTAAATTAATTTGCTCTTTTAAACTACTTTCTTAGAAAGCTGTACATAAAACTATGCAACTACCACACAGACTGCAGGTCATCTTATTAAAAACATGTCTACCAGCCTAGAAAATTCCCTCCTTCTCCTTCCTAGACTAACCACTCCTTGCCAGGCTGCCCCTAGTATATCTTATTTCATCATCAGTTTTTCCCCCTCGTTGTTGAGCTTTGCATCCTATACTCTTCGATGTCTGCTTTCATTCACTCAACGTACAGCCCGTGAGACCTGGTCAGGCTGTTTTATATGCCAATCATAGTATTTCACTGTGTAATACCATTTATTTATCTATCTTCCTAGTGTGAGCATGCAGACTGCTTTATTTATTTGACTACTATGAACAAAGCTGCTGTGAACATTTCTGTACAAGTTCCTTTGTGGACATGGACATTCATTTTTCATTTCTAAGATGCATGAATTCACTTCTTGGACACATGCCCAGGAACGAAATTGTGAGTTCTGATGTAGGCACTTATTTAACATTGATAAAAATGGCCAGTTTCCTGTGCTGGGTGAGCCTCTCACACCTTCACAGTATATGACAGTTCTACCCTCTTTGCACTGAGTACTGTCAACCCTTGTTGTTTTAGCCATCCTGGTGGGTAGCTAGTTGCTTCTATTTGCATTTCCAATGAAGAAAGATGTCAAGCACATTTTCACATCTTTATTAGCAAGCATACATTAAAACCTCTGAGGCTGTTATAATTTCTATTTCTTGTGCTAATAACCTTGAGCTTATTTTAATTATTATTTACTATATGTTTTATGCAATAATTATTACTTAATAATAGTAAATTATTTAATATTAATACAATTACTGTTTTATGTATTATAAATAAAAGTGATAATTTTATTGTTTTTTATTGTGTTTTTTTTCCTCCCTAGAAAATCTAAGTGTTACCTCAATACTTGACTTTGCATTATCCCTTTCCAGAATTTTAGGATCATCAATACTCTGGAACCATTTTTATATAATTCCTCGAGTATATGATCTCACCATTGCAAAACTGGAACATTGTTTTTAGACGGAAAATATTTTGTGATAAAAACATAGTATGCACTAAAATGTATTATATGGAGTGAGTTCTCAATACTAATATTTCATACTGAAATGAGATTCTTAGATCACATAATCCTTTTGCCATCATATTATATTGATAAAGACTCAATGAGGCCAACAGGGTGGTTGTTTCATGCCTTTTAATTTTCCTTTTTGCTAGTATTGGAACTGTGACTTGGATTTTGATAAACCCTAGGCTATATATCCAGTATGTTCTAGAACCAAGACTAAACCTCACGTTTTCTAATTCCTGGTCCAGTGCCCTTATCAGTTATATTCTGTATAGATTCATATAATTATTTTTGTTATGTATTACATATCAGATAAGCCATTTATTCTCGAGAAGCTAACCAACTGATCAATTTAATCTTTAATGTAAAACATGGCCGAGAATGTGCGTTTACAAGTCAGAAGACCTGAATTTACATCTCAGATACATCAAACCTTGGGCAAATTAGTTTCTTTGAACCTCAGTTACAGAATGGGGATGATATGTTGTATTTTACAGAATTTTTTAAAGATTACATGAGAATATACTTGAAAGATTCATATCATATGTGCCCCAAATTTATTAGCTACTATTATCTTTACAGCAATTTTTAATGAGATGGTTTATGTCATGTATTCTATTAATATCTGAACTAATTTTGTTGTTCTCTTCCCCAGTGATTTTACTTCTCTCATGCTGTTTGATACAAGATGGTATTAGACATTTCAGAGATTATATGATATTTAAATCATAAATCATAAATCATTTTGTCATCTCTATGCTTTGTTGGCACAGGTACCTCTGCTTTATTAAAAATATTATTTAAGCCAAGAATTTCCCATGAAATATCAGGCTTGCTAATTTTTTCCTTACATTTTTGGCCAAAGGCCTAGATGCCTTGTGTTTCCAATATAATATTTAATTGCACTGAATACATAGTAGAAGTCCAGTCAAGTGGGAACAAAGAAGAGAAGCTCCTATTTCCAGATGAAAATGTATCATGCCTAATCACTGCCTCTCACTGTCTTCTCTTTCCTGTTTGCCAAGGATATAGGGGATGCAGTGCATGAGTCCATGGCTTGGCACTTTGAAGTTGAAGGTCATTTAGGAGAAATGAAGTACGCATTTGAAGTTGTATGTGTCCAGGATCCTAAAATGGGCGGGTTAGGGCAATTCCAGGTGGGTGTTACTGCTCGTTTTGAATGGGTGGCTGTGAGGAAATGTCTCTTAGGCTGTGGGCAATGCAGCCGTTTCCATAGAGAAATCAAACTTGGGCTTAAAATGTCAATATTAGGAGGTAATTATTTGAGACAAGAAATTTTGTTCTGAACGAAAAATCACATCTTTCTTTGGACTTTCCCTCTCTCTGGAGTGAAGCTGGGGGAACATAATGGTCAAGGCTCCTAGTGCACCCATTCATTTTTGTGCTTACATGATAGGGGAAGGATTTTCCATTTTCCCCCTTCAATCTTCTTTGTCTGAAGGAAAGTAATCAGTAGCCAACCCAGTCTCAACACTTTTTATGTGAAGCTCTGGGTTGAGGGTTTTTGCTTTCATATCTCTTTCTAGCCTGCGTTAGGTTCTTTTCAACATAAGAAACTAGTTCTATTTGGCATATACCTTTCCACAGCTTTTTAGGTTAGAGGTAAGTCCTTGACCCAAAGTGATATAATGAAAGTTGTCTTATATCACATTTAAGAAGATCCACTGAACAAGGTAGATAACGTACTTCGTATTTTGAAACAGTCTGAGAAGGGGAGATCGTTGTAGGCATGGAAACTAGAAGATTTAACCTCAGAGATGGTGTCTTGGTTACTTGTCTCATTGCTGGGATAAAATACCCAACACTCACAAGTTTAAAGGAGGGAAGGTTTATTTTGGTTTACCATCTGTAGAGATTTCATTCCATAGCTGGCTGGCTCCAAGGCAGGGTGTGGCATGGTAGAGGGACAACACAGAAGAGAAACAGTTCATGGTGTGGCAGGCAGAAGGCAGCAGCAGTAAGCCAGCAAGCACCAAGCCTGCCTCCTCTCTTTCCCTTTATATTCCATGCAGGCTGTAAACCTACTGATTGGTGCCACCCACACTGAAGGTAAGAGTTCCATCATCCACAGGAAGATCTATGCTAAAACAGTCAGCAGGCTAATCCACACACCCTTAATCGCAGTATCAGACCATTAATTCACATTCACACATCCTAGATCCAGCCACCTCCAAAATGCCCCACCTATGAGCACAGGAGTCTTTGGGGGGATCTAGATACAAGGCATAACAGGTGGGACTCATACAAATAAATGATGTGCAAGATGAAAATGAAGTAAGTATACTCAGGAATGGGCCAGAAGAAAAGTGAGAAACTAGAGACAGAAAAGTGGAACTGAAAGAGTGGACTCTCCCCAGACAGATCCCCATTCTGGCTCAATTCTCACCTTTTAATCTGATTTTTGTAGATTCTAGTGCAGATATGTCCCCCTTGATCTACTGCATTTTAGAAACAGGGCATTGGTGATCATAGTGTAAATGACTAATGATAATTTGCTATTACTCATAGAAAAGGGTATAATTTAAATCTATGTACTAGACATGGAGAATAAATATATCATCCTTCATAATTAGCAATGATGACACCTGCAGAAAAAAAAGTGAAAACAGAAAGGCGAATAATCATCTCTGAGAATAATCATCACGTCCCCTTCCTTCCACATTGTGCAACATCAATAGCTAAAATCTTCCCTTAACAGGTCACATTTTCATGCTATTAACATGTGGAAGTATGAACTCTTAAGTCAGCAGAGTGATATGCAAATGAGTCAACAGCCAGCTCAGATGTGAAAAAAAGAAACACTTCACAACTTTGGGAAATACTTTCATCCTTACTGCTGATTAAATGGCAAATCAGAAGAAAACAGTGTTTTGAATTCCTATTGATAGCTCCTCAGCTAAGATTAAATCCATTAAATGAGATTTTCTTTATTCAGAACTAAAGCAGTTTAGCAATTCAGGATAAAGTATGTCAGCAAAGTAGGAAGCATGTGGAAATCACTTTCAGTGCTTCATGGCTGCATGTTATGCATAATAAAGAAAAATGAATGTAATACTGGGGTAGATCAATGATTCCCAAAGTTGGTTAATCACAAATCTCACTTGAAGTCACTTGCTAGGAATACAGCTAGAAGCTCTTACCTTGCCAAGTTTGATCCAGGTGAATCCTATTAATGCTTGAGCAAATGCAATGTAAATGGTATACAGTTACTCAAGGAAAAATTAAACATAAGTTATAGGTCAAATGCCACATACTATTGTTTCTTATACTAAAGACTAAGATTAGAAGATTGCAGTTAATGTTGGGTAATAGGTCAATAAGGGAATTATCACAGTTCTATAAATTACGGAGCTCCAAAGAATGTGTTAAAAAAGAAGCAATAAAAGATATATTGGAAGATGACCATAGGAATTTGATCAATAAACTTTGGGGGGAGAGTCTATAGTCAATCTATTTAATTAAGGATATAAAAATTATTAATACAGCTGTTCCGCTTAATGAACCATTCCTGGAGTCTATTTATAATAGTAATGGAATGCATGACTGGCATATGTTAACAAAATCACTAAAGTAGGGCCAGTTATTGTCTTGAAAGTGGTGTTGATTTAATCTATTGATTAACCCTGGTTGATACTCAATGGATCTATAAGTGAAAGAAAAATCACCCTCTTTAGTCGAGTTAACAAAAGGAGTAATTTATTATGTAATGCAAGGCAATAAGTTTTCATATATTTTAGAAAATAAGCATGTTTTATATATCATAGAGAATAAATAGCAGAATAAATACAACACAGAAAAGTGAAGTGAATACCCATAGTTATATGTATATGGTATATCAATGGATCAGTCAACTATATTTATTAGAGCCTACCTGTGGGCTAGGCACTTGTACTCAGTCCCAAAGGCATAAAAGCAAACAAGACATGGTCCCAGATCTCAAGTACCAGCTACTTAGAAGAGTCTTCTAGAGCTAAATGGATCATGAGGAACAATACAAAACTGGAAGGTGCATAATACTTTAAGAAAAACACATTTTCTTTCTCAACGACAATAGTCACCTTGTGATTTTAACATAAAGCTTGATGCATTTATTGCTTTTTACAAATATTAATGAATTAAAATTTCTAAAATTCATTTGGTTAGTTACATGTAAAATGAGTAAATGTAAAATTTGATATGGTTAAGCTAGTGTTTTATAGATATGTACCTATATAGTAGAATGTTATTTTAAGACAAGTCATTTCAATAGTCAATGGATAATACATATAAAATAAATGATTAATTGATTAAAGGCACAATCCCTGACTTATTCGTCAATTTAATTTTGAAAATAATCAAATATTTACTCAACTTAAGTATTAAAAGTTATGAGGGGTCCAATAGCCAGTTGGGGAACTATGATTTTTGATTTGATGTAATTAGGTTAGCCACTACTGACACTGGTTATATAGCAGTACAATGTGGAAATATAATAAGGGATTATTTCTATGAGTTAAAAAAACTATTTCTCTGAAAGAATAAGGTATAACTTGGTAATAAGCATCATGTATACACAGCCCTACAAAACATTTTCACACTAGCAATATTTTAGACCAGTTGAAATTTTAGAAAATATTTTTAAAGATTGAATTTATGGGTACCAATTCTATTCTGCTTTGCTTTCAGAAAAAACAGTATTATTTTTTCCAGTGTTTTTTTAATATGCAACAAAGGGTGGTAATTTATATATACAACAAGGGCTAAATAACATAGATCATTTTTGTCCATCCTTGTGGAACTTATTTTTATAACATTAGTGTTTTATACTCAAGTGAAGGCATACTGATATATTCTGATACACAAGTATAATAAATTTGGAGAGTGAATAGACAACACAATAAACTGAACACAAGAACTATGGAATGGGAACATTATTTCTCTTTTCCCATCAATGATAAGTCTTCAAGATCTTATAACATAGAGATCTTCATATGAAAATCAATAAGATTAATACTGAATAGGCATAGATTTGTAGCAGCTATGGTTGCTAGCATGACAATAAAAGGTAATCTTTGGTAATTTTTTTACCTTTGGTAATTTAAAATTTATTAATTCACATTTAAGAAAAATACAACAGTAATATCCTACCAATTTTTATGTACTTTTTATATACATATTAATATTAGAGCAGGAATAAATGGAAGTAAACTCTTCCACCTACAAATAGGCACTATATGTATATGTATCAAAGTGTGAGATATTTCCACCTTTACATAGAGCTATTTCAGAGGGAGTGTCTAGTACTTTGGAGAAATGGTTACCTGCCATGATTGTCTACAGTTAAATAAGGCCATTTGCCTATTTTTTTGAGTCCTAAATAATGTGACATTTAGAATTTAGAATCATAACTACAGCTAGTGAGGACTAAACTATGGAAATGTTAATTGGCCTACCACTGAAGGATCAAAGCTAATCACTCTTTCAAAATTATTTCAATTGGGAAAAGGCACATGATACCTGATATCTTATGAACTTTCTCCTTACTGAACAGAGAAAAAAATGGAAAGCAGTATAATTTTTCAAATATCCAACTCTTTTCATGATCTTTCTAGTTAAGGCGTTGGCATTGTAGAACTTCTAAATGTGCTAACTTCTCGGTGACAGGAAACAATTTAGAGGGGAGAAAAAGAGACAGCTAAGAAAGTCATTATTACTGTTGTTAAACAAATACAGAGACCATTCTCATAAAGTAGATATTGAATTTAAGTGTTTCATGAGAAAACATGTTCTTTTTTTATTCTCTTCCAATGACATTTGGAGACTCTAATAAGGAAAATTTATTCTTACAAATAGGAGTGTAATAATACTGACGACTTACTGCAACTTCCATACGTGAGAGGTACTTACTAGACTTAGAGACATGAAAACATACGCTGTTGATTTACCACTTAAAGTAGCTCCCGTGTTTTAATATGACCTGCTGTTCTTAAAGGTAAAGTGACTTGATCATTAGGAAACCATCAGCAATGAACACATTGAGCAGTTCTGCCTTGGAAAACAGTTAAACTAAAGCAGGAAAAAGAAATGTTAACTTGTAAAAAAATTTGCAGAAGTTTAAGATGCCACCCTATAAAGGTCTGATGATGATCCATTAAGTGGATTATGGCTGCATTATTTAAAATACATGTATCATTTTGAGACACTCCTTCACATGTCTGCGCGAACGAAAGAAGCAAAGACCCCATCTTCTTGGGCCAGCAGGCTTTCTGGAGTGTCATACTCTAAAATATTTCCTCGTTTCATCACAATAACCAGGTCTGCAGTCAGAATGGTGTGAACTCGATGCTGTGAATGAAAAGAATATGTGTATTTGCTACAAATTTCTGGGCACAATCCAAGAAAATGAAGTATGTATACTTTTGACAGATTATTCAAGGACACTTATTTACCTTGACATACCAGAAGATGCAGAAAACACATCCCCCCTTTTTTCTTAGTTAGAATATCATTTATTTATATATTTTAAAATACTGGCTAATATGGCTGGATTTTATTTGGATTGTATTAACTTTAATGTAGCTAATATATTAGCACCATCATTTCCCTGGAACCTGAAGTAGGCTGATAAATGTTTGTCAAACAATTAAATACTATGAGGAGCCACTGTGGACCAGCTGTGTTATATTTTACAATAATTTCTTGTGTGAGTCAACTGATGCCATGAACTAATACAATTAGAAGAACCCCGGAAAGCAATGAATTCTAGGAAGACAATATGAGAAAGTCCATTCGGACATGCAGTATTAGAATAAGTTATCCAGGATTTGAGACATGTGTTCTCTCAATTTTGGGGGTCACTACCTCTCATTCATTCTCTCTTTCCACTAAAGCCTTGGAGAGAGGATTTAGTGCTAGTAATTAATAAAAGCTGCCACTTATTGAGCATGAGCCGTACAGTAACTATTCTACACACATAGTTGTAAATCATCTGAGTATCTCCGAGCTATGGGTATTCCCTCTCCATTTTATAGGGAAGAACGTAGGGGCTCACAGAAATCAAGAAAAATGAATAGATAAATAGAATCAGAATCAAAAGCAGGTTTGCTGACTTCCGAGTGTGAGGTATTTCCACTCTGCTGTCCAGCTGCTGCACAGGAAGTCCCTAGTACCACTGAGGAATGTTTACCTGTCTCACGGTGAACAGTGCAGGCTGTGAAGTTAGCCTGGACTCACACTAGCGTCACTCCCTGTTCTTTAAAGCAACCTACTACCTTTGTATGCCTCCAGGTTCATGTCTGTAAAATGACCGTAATAAAACCACTTGTCTTGGAGAATGATGGTGAGCATCAAATAAGATAATCAGTGTAAAAAATTCAGCACCTTATCTGGTGTATACAAGCAAATAATACATGTCAGCTACTACTATTTATTAATTTTATAATTTAGAAGGGCAAGATCAGGGGGTGAAGCTTTACTGTTGCTGAGGTTAGCACTGTCCAATAAGCATATAATGTGAGCCACATGTAGTTTTAAATTTCCTAGGAGCTACATTTTAAAAGTAGAAATAAACAGGTGAAAGCTATTTTAATAATATATGTTAACCCAATTTATCCAAAATGTTATCATTTTGGGGGAGGGGGTACCGGAGATCAAACTGAGGACTTTGTGCTTGCCAGGCAGGCTCAGTGACACTGAGCTAAATCCCCAGCCCTAAAATGTTTTCATTTTGACCCATAGCCAATGTAAAATTACTCATGAGATTTCTTACATTCTTCTGTTAGCTCTATGTCTTTGAAATATATTCTGTGTTTTGCATTTATAGCAATTCTCAAATCATGCTATCTACATTTCAAGTGCTCAGTAGCCACCTGTGGCTAGGGGCTACCATGCTGGACCTGGAGAGTGTGCTGATGGAAATTCCTGCCAGAGTTCTAAATCTAGAAAGATCATCTACTTAGCAGATGCACAGTCTTCCAAAGTGCCCTTCTCCTAACAATCCCAAGTCCAGTTTAAAGCCATCCCGAGGGACAAAGGTCTATATTACACCTTGGGCCACAAAGCTCGGGTAGTTTCAATGTTTATGCCGTCAGAAAAGCAAGCATAGTTGTGACTCACAATCACAGAGGCATAAAAATACATACACAGAGTGTGATAATGATGCCAGCTTAGGACATGCACAATGTTATGGCTTGTATCTAGATGTCCCCCCAAAGCCTCATGCAGTCATGGGTGAGGGGTGCTTTTCTTAGGTGGCTGGATCTAGAGTGTGTGGTGCTGGGATCAAGAGTGTGTGATTACTAAACCAGTCCACTGATTGGTTTGGCATAGTCCTATCCAGGATTAAGGGTGTGAATGCTACACTGCCCTAGGGTGGATAGCCTGCATAAAATATAAGGGACAGGAAGAGGGCTAACGTGCTCTCTCTTGCCTGCCTGCCCTGGACTGTTTCTCCTCTGCGATGCTCCTCTGCCATGCCACCCTAACTTGAAGCCAGCTGACTATGAACTGAAACCTCTATAAACTGTGAGCCAAATAAACATTTTCTCCTTTAACTTCGGGTGTTGAGTATTTTGCCTCAGCAACATGAAAAATTCACTAAGACACCCCAATATTTTTAACATCCATAGACAAGGCTATCATTCACTAAATAATATACATTTAGGAATTATCAAAACTTAGAGGACAGTATCTATTTATCTTTGAACCAGAACCATCTGCACACCTATGCAGTCAAAAAAAACCCATAATCTTAATTAACTGTTTGTTATCTGCTGTGCATTTTTACTCTAGAAAAATATTATTTCTTCAAAAACCACATCAAAGATGTTTTAAAAAGAATTTGGCTTCCAAATTCATACAACAGTCTCCTAAATATTGTCTTGATATTCTAAAATAATGTTTACTAAAAAATTAAAAACATTGAAATATTGCTAGCCAGCAGAAATTAATATAGCTGCTGTTTATTCCATTAAATCCAAATTATTACTTGTTGACAAAGTGTGGTGTCAATAGGAAGAGTGTTGAAATTTTCAAAATGCTCCAGAGAAGTTAATCTAATCAAGGGTAAAGACTATAAATCATTTTCATAAATAAATACCATGGGCTATTTGGGGTGTTTGGGTTTCTTTGTAGAAGCTGGAAAACGTTATCTTTTTAAGATACTACATAATTCTTAATGGCAGTTAACCAAAGTAACAGAAACTTTCAGGCAGAGAGGAAAAATAACCCTAACAGAGCTGAGGACCCTTCCACATGAGGCTGCACAAGTGAGCTGGTCTCTTTCTTTTTTATGAGCCTGTTATGAGGTGTTGGTCCTCTCTGTGTGTGGGAGAATTCAAGGCATCCTCATGGCCACCCTCACACTAGTGGTCTCGAAGAATGAACGCAGGGTACTTGTCTACAGAAAAGTACTCAGTGGATATGGAACAGAAATCAGGTAAAAGAATATATATATTTTTTGGTTAAAAATATAAACTGCTCAAATAATCTTCCAGATATATACTCACTGGAACTACATAACAACAACATGCTTCATGCGGAGTAAAGAAAAACTAGTCTTTTAAGTAAGCAAAGGTCAGCTTTCCCTCCAACCCTATGCATGTAGGGGCATTGGAAGTTCTTTTGTTCCCAAACTGTCTCTCTACTTTCTCCAGTGTGAAAATTCTTGAAAGTATTTGAGAACTATTTTTCAAGTTACCAGATTGTCACATCTCTTAAATAATTTACACCTTCATGTGAATGAGTTATCAGATGACTCTGCTCCAGGGAAGAGGAACCCCAGAGTTCACTGGGAAAATGAGAAAAAGTCAGTTTTTCTTTACCTGGGTTGAACAGGGCATCATTTCCTGGCATCCTGAAAAAGCTAGAATTCATGCTCTTTCTCCTATGTGTCATTCACAAAAATAGAAGCATAGCAAGCATTCTATATACAACTTCCACTTCTCAGAGGTTAAATTTAAGTGATCATTTAAATTGAACAATGCATGCTTCAGAGCAGGTGAGGGTCATGGAATGGTTTTAAGGATGACTACAAAATATGCTCAAGGAATATTAAAACTGGGCCTTAGGATGGAGATGAATCTGGGTCTCCAGTTTCATAAATACTTGCTTGCCTGTGTGTGAAAACATGTGCATGCATCTTATTCAATACTGCACATAACAGAAACACCTGTTCAAGCTAAGTAGTATAATAATATGCTGCAGTCAGTTCCCTCCACCAGCCTCCCTCCAACCCTAATCACACCATTAGCCTTGCCTTACTGAGAGGACACCACTAAGATAACTACCAGAGAGCAGATACTTCACAGAGGAGATCTGATGGTCTACTTGTGGGTCATCACCAAAGTAGAAAAGAGGCCATTCTTGTGGGTGAGCAAGTTTGGACCCGTATCACACTCCACTAAAATACCCTCAGAAAAGACTAAAACAAGATCTGCATCTGTAATAGAGGAGACACGGTGCTAGAGAGAAAAATGGAAAGAAGAGAAAGATCAGCAGGAGGAAAAACGTTCAAGTGACTCGTTAAAAAATAGATTTTGTTAAGTGGTAAGACTAACTGTAGCAAAACCCACCCATCTGTAAAGCGGAAGAGACAGAATACCATGACCTATTTTAAATATGCCGTAACATGAATTAGAAAGACTTAAGCAATTCTTCTATTTGTTTGGTACTATCTAAAATAGAGAAATTACCTGCCCCTGCTATGAGCTATCTCATTTTCTTCTTTTTAAAAGAAGACAGATGTATAGAAATCAAGTAACAATATTAGCACAATTGGCAATGACGTTTAGGAATTTTGCTTCCAAAATTCCTCATCAGATCATCAGACTATGGAAAAGAAAATTAATTAAGAGAATTAGTACATGGCCTGCTGGAATCCTTAGATTGAGGAGGTGCTGTCATTGCAGTTTAGGGGCATTACGTAGAGCAGAGAGTTTGGAAAAGAACAATACTTTTGAAGTCTAACTGTATTTTTTTCGCTATTTATTTTTTATTTTTTGGTACCGGGGATGGAACTCGGGACCTTGTGCTTGCGAGGCAGGCACTGTAACCACTGAGCTAAATCCTCAGCCCCTTTCGCTATTTTTGTACAGATGCAGAAAGATTATGATGGAAAAACACAACTCAAATAAGTACATTTTAATCGCTAAAATTTAAAGATCGTAGAATCCTAGTACAAAAACGCAGGAGGAGCCAGTCAACCCCATGTCCCATACTCACAGCTATGGTCACAACGGTGCGATCTGCAAAGGCTGTCATTACCACTTTCTGCAAGATGTTTTCCTGCCAAAAAATAAAAATAAAGTGTAAATCTTCTTGGGACTGTTTTCTCTGGGCACAATAGCTGTCTCCGAGAACATTATCCCACCATACCCTGCCCTTTGTGAGCACTGTCACCATAGTCACCAGTGGGCGTTGAGAGATAGCAATGCCCTAAGCAGTTTACAGTGGATTCTGGAAGTATCCTCAACGTGTAAATAAAAGTCAGTGATCAAACCGGAGTGACTGATGGATTTGCTGACCAGAAATCCAAAGAAGAAAATCCAACCACAAGAGTATCAAAATTTTCATTTGTGTTATACCATAAGCAGCACGTATATTCAAAATAAACCAAGCCCTAAAATGGTATTGACCTTTGATTCAGAAAAGGGAAAGCTGAAATCCATGCCAAAGGGTGGATTTTTGACCACCTTCTAGGGAGGAATTATTTTTATCCCCAAAACAAACTGCTATTATCGTATTTTGAAAAATGTTCTGGGTAAACTTTTACTACTTTGCTAGAGGAAATTTTGATTACCTAAATTTTAATGCAGAGGAGTTCTTTCTTCCAACCAAGTGGCTTACTGCTGAATTCATATTTTCTCCCTTTCTCTTTCTCCTGTGTGATGAGGCAGTATCATCCTTATAATAATCCTCAGTATTGACTAACCTTGGTCATTTTGATGTATTTATACTCAGTAAAAAGACTTGATGGGACATTACTTTATTGCTTTCAATTACATTCACTTTGAGATTATGTAATTTTGAATAGTTGCAATGATTAACCTCACTCCATAGAAAAAATTATGTGAAATTAGCATCTCCATAGGTAACTGGCTTTTTGTATGTGTGTCCTACTGGAGATTGAACCTGGGGCTTTCACACCGAGCTACACTCCAGCTCTTTATTTATCTTTTCTGGTCCCTGAGTTACTAGTTGCCTAGGCTGAGCTTGAAATTCTGATCCTCCTGCCTTAGCCTCCCAGAGTGCTGGGATTATAGGTGGGTGCCAGCAAGCCTGGTTTATAATTGGCTCTTAACAATCTTGAAACTATTTCACTTCTTCGGGTAGTTTTACCATGTGTAAAATATGCAGCAAGAAAATAACGTGAAACTGTGTATTTAAAAAAAAATTTGTCTGAATTTTCTGATGTCAACTTTTTTTTTTTTGGTACCAGGGATCAAACTGATGTCAAACTTTTGATATCAAGGTAACTTAAAAAAAGTCAAGGCTTGCTCATACATAGTTTGTGGTTTAATACATTATCCCTAACCAATCACAAGCTTCCAGACATCTCTTTTTGGTTGACTCTTTAAAATAATTTCTTTCAAAAAGCAACATCTCTGGCTTTTTGCCACGAACACATGCAGAAGACCATTGTCAACTATAGCTGTCATTAATCCTAGCAAATCCCTCTTCAAAGTCCTTTAGAAAATGATTGGTCTTGCTTATCAATAATTTATTAAAGATTTAAATACTTTAGAACTTCTATGGCATGATTATTGAATACAATGTAGTACTTTTATCAACTGAGCCTTGGAATTATACTGTTTTGAAAACTTATCAAAAAGTGATGGCAGTGTGCAGTACAATAGATCACTAAGACCTGTATCTTGAATCTAAGAAATTTACACTCTTTGATTAACATTCTCCATTTCTCTATCTGTTTTTCTCCCCCAGCCTCTGGTAACAGCCTTTCTACAAATACATAGAACAAATAAGTAAAATCTTACAGTATTTATCTTTTTTGTGACTGGCTTATTAACATAATGACCACACATTGTCACAAATGACAGGTATTGCTTCTTTTGAAAGTCTGTATAGTATTCCATTATCTCTCTCCCTGTATAAAAATATATAATACAATATATAACATTATATATAACATGTTATATATAATATATTATATATATATATAAAACATTTTTAATCCAGTCATCTGTTGAGGGCAAGTTAACTTGTGTTCATATCTTGGCTATTGTGAATAAGGCTAAAATGAACATGAGAGTGAAGATGTCTCTTCAACACACTGATCTCAATTCCTTTGGATATATGCACAACAGTGGGATTGTAAGATTGATCATATGGTGGATCTATTTTTAGGGTTTTAAGGAATCGCTATACTTTTTCCAACCAACAGTGTGCAAGGGTTCCTCTTTCTCCACATCCTCACCAACAACTGCTGTCTCTTGTCTTTTTGATAACAGCAATAAGTTGTGGTAATCTATTACATTGGATGGCGGCCACAGTCAATAATATATATATATATATATTTCAAAATTATATACTTCAAAGTTGCTGAGATAGATTTTTAACATTCTCAGTATAAAAACAGATAAACTTCTAATGATATGGATATGCTAATTAGTTTGACAATTCTTCTGTAACATATACATAGATCAATACATATACATTATACATTATTACATATACATATACATTATTGTGTGCATCAAAAAATCAATCAATAAATTTCAAAACAAAATGTATAGGGAACCTGACTAAAGGGTATCTGAAAATGATTTGTCCTTTCCATACAACATTTCTGGAAGTCTAAAATTATGTTACAGTAAAAATGTTAAGAAAAGGAAAAGAGTGAAGCAGAATTTATTTTCTGTTTATTGGTGACAGAAACTCCTTCAATGCACATGTGGTGTGTTGCTTACTGGATTTCTTAGTGTGATCATCGGCTGATCAGGGAGATGATTGGGAAATCATTCAAAAGAATGGTACTGAGGATTCAGAACCCAATAAGGAATGATATCAAATGTCATTTTCATGCACGTTTCAAGATCTGCACTCACCGTGGCCATGTCAATGGAAGCTGTGGCTTCGTCCATAATGAGAATACTGCTCTTGCGCACGAAGGCCCTGGCAAGGCAAAACAGCTGTCTCTGGCCAACACTAAAATTCTCCCCACCTTCTGTGACAACTGCATCTAAGTCAGAAAAGAAGCAATGATTTCACTAGAGAAAGGGGATTGACATTCTCCTTGGGCAAAGTTTTGAAAAATACAATAGCAGAGCAGCATGTAGGAGATCATTTTGCACTAGAGCAAGTATTTCCCATAGAAAGACAAAGTGGAACTGAACTCTGGGAAAATGAAGATGATGCTAGATGAATTACCTCTTAATAACAGGACATAAAATATTGTTAAACATTTTGAAAACTGGAAGACCTTGGGAATTTTTAAATTAATTATTGTAATTCCGTAAGGGGCTTCTCCAAGGTCACACTTAGCAAGTACACAATAGAGCTTGATAAGAAATGTTCCCTGTTCTAATTCCAGTTCTTTCCATTACACTCTCCCACTAGACTGTAAGAACCAGTGGACAAGGATTGGGTTTGCTTTTGTTTATCTATGTATTTCTCATCCTATGGTATCTCGCATGGACACTAAACACAACACTGTGATATGGATAAATGAATGATATATCCTCATTATGCTTAACGTTTTATTTTTTATTTCAATCTCTATATAAACTGCTATTGTGAATTTCAGATGAATTCTGTTTCCAAAAATTTCCTTAATTAGAACTCAAATACTTTTCAGTCAAATCCTGGGGGGAAATTTCTATTAATTAGGCTCTCACTGCATCAAATTTTTATAACTTTTCATGCTTGGAAGCTGCGCATTTATTTTTCCCAATTTTAATTTATGTAATAACTAAGGAGGATGCTGAATGTTCTTCACCAGATTTGGCCTGAACCAGACCTTTGTTAAGAAAATTGGTGTCACCATTATTAAGATGGCGAACACAATGTTTGGTGAGTTACATAGTGTAAAGACAATCCCTTATTGTTTAAGCTATGTATGTCATAAGCGCCAAACTCTAGGGCCATAGTTTGGAACGGGCCCTCTTGTTAAGGAAGAGTACTATAACTGTTTATCTTTCCAGCTGTTCATGATGGTGGTGGGGGTGGGTCTCTAAATGCCAAGAGAGAAGGTCTGTAAGCATGAATCAATGTCTCACATAGACTTTCTGGGCTCTCCACAGGAAATAACAAAAATTACTACGGGAAAGTTCATCCAGAGTTCTGGAATTACTCCCACAACTGACACTAGCAAGGTCAATAAAACTTCCCTTAAAGACAGGCTGTCTTGATTTTTGCTTGTGGTTTGCTTCTACTTGGAACTTAATTAAAATCATAAAAGCTCTTGTTTTTGAGTAGGCCCTCCTTTCCAAATAAAATAACAAATACACATGGTTTTGTTTTGTATGTTGAGTTTTTTTATAAAATGAGATGCCAAAACGACGCTATCAATTTGGCAACTAGATATTGTGTATTAAAATTAGACTATAGGGGCTGGGGATTTAGCTCAGTAGCATCATGCCTGCCTCACAAACACAAGGTCCTGAGTTCGATCCCGGTACTTACCTCCCAAATTAGAATATAAAAAAGCTACTGGTATTTTTACTGTTTTCTTAAATGAGTTCAGATTTTAAGGAAGCAAAAGTCAAAGACTGTAGATGTTCATTTTTATGAATTAAAGAAGATATGAACTCTTGTCTTACTAACATGCTATTCTTTCATTTCATCATCATTTATTAGTCGGAAATTGGATTGAATTTTTCAGTAATTGTTTAAATATATGTTTCATTCTTTACAGAAATGGCCAAAACTGATGTTGCAACACAATAACAATACAACATAATGTCTTCAAACAAGATGAAAATTATATTGTGTAAGTAAAAGAAGAAAGTGGCTACCAACGTGGAGAAATGACCTTCTCTTAAATCATGCCAGGAATTTGAAATCTAACAGCCTCTAAAATGTGTTACCTATTTTCTGAGGCTAAGTGATACTGTAGGTGACCTGAATAGACATGACCACAAGAAGCAAGTGATTCAACTGACCTGTGCCCACAGCGGTGAGAAGAATGAAGAGATAAATGTATTAAGTGGAATATTCTGGAGTGCTCACATGCAGTGGAATTTATCATTAGGCCCACTGTCTTATGTACCAGGGAAAAGTCACAAGATTTTACAATGTCCTAATGACCTTCTGTAGACTAATCATAAGAAGATCTAACATTGGACCAGAGTTTAGAGCTCAGTGGCAGAGCATGTTCCTAGTATGCATATGGCCTTGGGTTTGATCCTTAGCACTAAAAATAAATAAATATAGAGTATTTCTAACACTAGAATTATGTGATTCTAACATAAGATATACATACAGATATGTAGAATTAATTACATATGAACAAAATAAATGTGTTATTTAGCAACAATACCTAGACCTCCAGTTAGAGATTTGACCATATTCTTCAGCTGGGCAATTTCTAGAGCTTCCCAGAGTCTGTCATCTGTGCATTTGCACTCTGGATCTAAATTAAATCTGCAGGGAAAAAATCAGTTATTTTGTAAATTAAAATAATACAATCGACGAAATAAAAATAGAGAGCTTTTATGTATATTTGCTTATTGGTCTTCTTTTTTTAAAATGTTAGGTTCTGTTCATTTCGGTTACTGCTTTGTATTCAGCACCTATAACAGAGCAAGCATTGAATTCATGTTTCATGAGTGAATGAAGGACCTTAATGTCACCCAAAAGCTTTTTTGATGATACCATAGGTAAATTTGTATACATGATAAAATATCAGTTTTGTTAACTGGATCCCTCCACTCCATACTGTGCTCAGCATAACCTGAATAGTGTCCAGCAAAATATTCCAGCAGAACTGATGCTAAATACATAAGTCAGTATGGGAACGTATTATGTTATTTTAGATAAACTGTGCTACACCAACCACTATAGTACTATTCATAATAAATATACGGGATGATAGAAATTGCCTAGAAGATTGCTAAATAACTTGACCCATCCAGAACTTGTAATTAAAGTCATTTTACAGGTAATGTTGAGCAATCTTACATACATTTTCTCAAGATAAAGAGTAATTATTAAATGGAGGTGGCAAACAGTTCTTTGCAATTACACGGATGGAGGAGAGGAGCAAGAGAGAAAAAGATGGATGAAATGAGAAGCATGATTTGGTGGAGCAATTAAGGCAGACTTTGGAATCAGATCAACTGGCTGGAATTGCAGTGCTACCACTTCATAGTTATGTGAAACTGGGCAATTTACAACTTCCTTGAAAACACTCATTTGTAAAATGGAAATAACAATAGTATGTTTCCCAGAACAATGTTGTTGTTTTTTGTTTTTGGTACCAGGGATCAAACTCAGGACCTTGTGCTTGCAAGGCAGGTGTGGTGCTACTGAGCTAAATCCCCGACCCCCGGAACAATGTTTTGAGAATTCAATCAGACAATATATTTAAAGCACCAGCAAATAGTAGATAGCTCCATTTCCTTTTTGTGGATAATTAGGAATCATGCATAGAGATTGTAACAGCTTCATCAAAGCAAATGGGGCTGAAAGTAAAATGTTAAGGAATGGGGAAATAGGTAAGGAGAGTAACTAAGCTCAGAATATCTGCTGAGGACAGGCCAGACACAAGAGTTAGGCAGGATATCTGTAGGAGGACCTTCTCAGAAATGTCTATCAAGAATCACTGCTCCCAAGTACAGAGTTCAAAGTGGATTTTAATTTGGAAAACTGAAAGAGAAGAGCTCTTGGGAATATAAGAGATTGGCTTCAGTAGGTTAATTTACCATCTCTACAATTTCTCATCCAAATTGTTGGACAGCATTTACTTTTATCATCTTGATACTGTATTTCACACCTACCTGGTTAATAATTCTCTGAGCAAAGTATTCCTATGAGCCAGAGGATAAATCCTGAGGGACACAGTGATGCTGACTATGTCACCTACCTAATAGAACCACTGAACAGAATTGGATCCTGTAGAATGATTGACAATCTAGAACGGAGTGTGTGCAGTGGTAGTTTAGAAATGTCTATTCCATCAATGACAATCTTTCCTGTTAAGGAAAAATGAAAATTACAGAAATAGAGTTAAGTCACAAGTGAAATTTTAATTTGTTTACCCTTTAAATTTTTTTTTCTTAAGGCTCTGGGTTTGATCTCCAGCACCATGAAACAAAACAAAACAAAAACCCTTTTCTACTTCTGAGTTGAAATACAGGATATAAAGCTTTCAATTTAAATATTTAAAACATTGTTATTTGTTTCTTTTAAAGTACACCCTTTTGCTAGTAACTTTGTATTTCTTATGTATTTCTCATAAAGGAATTTTCAGTTCATTCAGTTTGTGTGGGCATACAAATAAAAGTACTTTTTTATCTCTTTTGAGGTCCTTTCCTGCTATTTCTTTATCCTCTTTCCTTGCTTTATTTTCCATCATGGGATTTATCAGAATCTTACTTTCTTTATATATTTCCTTATGTTTTTAATTGTCTGTCCTCCAATAGAATGTAAGCATCTTGAAGATGAAGCTTTTTGTGTCATTCACTTCTCTATTGACTGAATAATACAATGCATCAAAAATAGGAAGGCAAATTCTATGATATAGACATCAAATTTTACTAAATTTCCCCCCTACTGTGTGTAGACTTAGAGAATAATGCAATCTTGATGCTCTTTCCTCAACTTGACAGATTACTTTTTTCATCTCCTTTTATGCAGAGGGATTGCCCTGCAAAATGTGTATGTCAGGCTCACAATAGCAACTGCAGCCTACTTACCTGATAGGTTGACATTTAAAAACAAGCGAGGATGATTAGCCTAAACTGTGTCCTGTGGGGATAATATATTATCTATTAAAATATTAATAGCCTAATGCTACTAAAAAGGAAAAAAGTCTGTGATTGTTGCCATTGGGCCCCAAATTCTGTTTCTAGACACATGAGGATCAGGTAACCTATTATAGTCAGTCATCGGTACAGTTCTTGATGAAAAGGGCTAGTCAGTTGTCTCTGGGTCATGTAATTGCCTTATGACACAAATCTCACTGAAAGTCCTCAAAGTATCTGTGTATTATAACCAGCCATGGAAAGAGCAGACTGCTAAGCCAGTGATGGATGCTTTTCCTATTTTTGAATTTAAACCTTCCTCCAAATTACTATAATTGAATTTCATTGTTCATAAGCTGACCTTTTTATCTCACAAAACTGTCATATAGATTAAATTAATAATGTAAACCATTAAGTACAATAACATGCAAAATATTATAATCATCATTATAGGTAATAATAGTAAGCCCTTCATTGAGCCAGAGGTCAAGTTCATTGCTGGATCCCTTCCACTTAATACTACTTATGTACTGGTCTATTTATAGGCCAGTTAATAGACTAAATAATGTGACATATTTTTCTAAAATAAAGATTAAATTATTTTTATGCTCTTACTATGAGTAAATGAATTCTTAATAATTTGTGTATGTGTTAATGGGAATTGAACCCATGGCTTTCACATCAAGCTATGTCCTAGCCCCTCCTCCTTTTAAAGTTTTGAAACAGAATTTCACTAAATCACTAAGTTGCCCAGCTGGGCTTCAACTTGTTTATCTTTTTGCCTTAACCTCCCAGCGTGCTGGGATTATGACCATGAACACTACCCCTGGTGAATAAATATTTTTTCACACAGTTCATGTGCTTAAGACTTAACAGAAAATGTTGCTTCCTCACAAAGCATTCAGTGTCATTAAATCATGTTATTAAGGACATGATGGTAAGCGTCACGGACCAACATTTAAAATACGTATTAGTTATTTTCTCAAAATTTCTTCCTTTGATAGAAAAAGGTATATTTTTAGTCTGAGGGAAGCAAGCCAACATTCCCTTCTTCCCTCCTCTCGAGAAGCCACTTACATCTACTGCTCTTCAGAGCAGATGACCTCGTTCTTTAAACCAGTTTATTAGAACTCTTTAGCAGAAATCTCCTGACCTGAGTCTAGAGTTACTTTCCGTTCCCAGTTCTAAGTCCTTTATTTCTAGGCTGTTTATTTGTAATACCTGCCTTGAGCCATGTGCAGCACACAGAGTCCTTCTAAATATTTGATTTTTATTTTTGCAGAATTAGGCAAGTTGAGTTTTTAATTACATTTGTGAAAGGAAAGCACTACGCAGCCAATTAGAAAATTTAGCTAACAACTCACCATCAAATATATCGACCATTCTGAAGAAAGCCAGAGATAAGGATGACTTCCCACTGCCAGTGCGTCCACATATGCCCACCTAAGAAACCAACTGTCACTCAGAGAGAAGAGGACTCAGCAAAAGGACAGAAAGTGGTCAAGAACATTTTTAACTTAGACAAGCTATCACGAAAAAAGCAAAATTCTATTTAAATGATTATACTAGGACTTCATGTTCTGCTTAGATCTTATGAATTATCATCATTAAAAGTAAAATATGAAATCTTAGCCAAATCATCAATGAATCCTATTCTGTTTGACTGTGTTGTTTTTCCTTCATTGCTTGATTTTGGCATTTGGTAAATTATTGGACTGACAAACATCTATCCCATTTTATCTTAGTTATGATGGATTTAGAACAAAAAGTAGAAGGGGTTCACTTTTTAATCCACACTTTTTCTTTTTACAGTAACTAAAAAAAGTCACTCTGGGGCAACAGCTACAATGGAGGCAAAGGTTCCCAAGGAAATGCCTGACACGGTCATGAGCCTGAAGCCAGAAATTTTAAACTACACACCCGTTACTGACTTTTCTGATTTGCACGGGAGGTTAATAAATGGTAATATGATTAGAGAACATGTACTGTACTATAATTATGTCTCTCTCTTTTCTTTTTTATGCAGATACTGTTCACTATGTCGCGTAGGGAATATTATGTGAGCCTAGTGAGGAGAATATACTTGGCTTGGATGTTCGAAGATTTTAGGTGGTGACAGTGAGGCTCCAGTGGAGCTTTCATGTACAAAACAAATCAAAGAGTGGTAAAGCCATACCTTTTGCCCAGGTTTTATGTAAGCCTTGACGTGTTTAAGAACAGGCTTCAGATTGTTCTCATATCGGACACAAAGATCATGAATCTTGATCTCTCCTTCCTGTGGCCAATGTTCTGGAACCTGAGAAGGATCTGAGGGATGGAGTTGAGAAGCAGACAGATAATAGGTGATAGATAGACAGATAGATAGACAGGTAGATAGATAATAGGTAGAGAGATATATGTAGAAAGAAATATATAAATATAAATTTATAACAATAATATAATTATATAGATATAAATATATATAAATTTATAATGACTTTAATATGTAAAATTTTCCCTAAACATCAAGTAATATTGAATCAATCTCTGTGGAAGTGGTTTGTTTGATTAAGTCACCAAGTAAGCACATCTTGATTAAGAACTTAACATTTTTTCCTGTGTTTGTTTTTGCAGCATTAACCAGTACCATGTCCTTCTGGTAGTCCACATTCAATTCTATTCAAGGTGAGCACAGATAGTTCATTTGTGATTTGATTTATTTGTTCAGTCAGTTGATTAGCAAACATTGAGTGCTTAAAATGTGCAGTGTGCTGGGGATATGGAGGTCAACGGCATGGCTCAAGGTGCCTTCTGTGTCCTGGGGAAGGTACAAGTGAGTCAGCATCCACAGCATCACAGGGTGGAGGTCGGCCCAAGATGCCCTGAGAACCTGTGGGTTCCAGGAGGGTCCCCAAAAGAGGTGGTGACTCAAATGAATCTCAAAGGATGAGAGCTGGGAAAATGTGTTTCAAATACATCAAAGAGAAAAACAAAGATGAAAAGAAGGTATAGCATCTTCATGTGGTCAAAGTAAGAGTTGGGGAGGTGGATGGTGAAAATCGAGACCAGGTAGGTGGGCAAGGGTTCACTAGTGAAGGGTCTCTTGGTCTTAGCTACTTTATTTGGACTTTGTCCTTGAGGAGCTAGAAAGCTGTTGTAGGATTTAGGCAAAGATATTCATTTTCAGTTTGAGATTTGCATTTAATAAAGATTATTCTATCTTCAGTAATGAACGTCCTGCCAGATTTACTCAAGTAGAATTGAGAATCTTGTTTCACATTTTAAAATCCAAGTATTGTTTTTGTTTTTGTTTTTGCAGTATTGGGGATTGACTCCTGGGCCTTCACACACGCTACATCCTAAGCTCTCTTTTTATTCTGAGACACGGTCTTGCTAAGTTGCCTAGCGTGGTTTTAACATGATCTTCCTGCTTCCGCTTCCCAGCGGGCTGGTATGACTGGCATGTGCCACCACTCTTGGCTGTCACAACCAAGTTTCTTGAAATCTAAGTTAATAGGTCTTGATAAAGAAAATACAATAGTGCACAGTTCAGGTGGGCAATTAATATAATAAAGCCCGCATACTTTTATAACTCTCTTTAAATATTATCAAATAATGTCTACTTGGACTCTAGTCTTGTGTCCAAGACTTTTCAGGCCTACAATAGCCATATGTTTTCGGGTGTTGATAATCAAGCAAAATAAGGATAAGAGGGATGTTAAAGTGGAAAACAAAATTGAAAGCAACATTGTGCCTGACATGCAAGTAATATTTGTTTAAAATAAATATCTAAGTGAAACAAAAGAATATTCATAACAATACCTATGGTGCCTTCATAGTTCTCAGACTCCATGGTCAAGAAACTGTTCACCTTCTTCACTGCGCCCATCTGGACCTCCAGGTCAGCCAAGTTCCTCACAACCCAATTCAAATAGTTGGTTATCTGTGTGAGGGGACAGAAAAGGAGCATGTCTAAAATAAGAGGAAGCAATTTCCTTAATCTCTGTATATCTGAGGATAGGACAGTTAGCATTCATCATGTGCCACAACCCACAGGTGCTTCAGATTGTTGGGAGACCAGGGAGAAGGTTAGGAGCTGTATTGGCCGAGGCGTCCATTCTTCCTCCAAGGTTTTGTGAACTTTCCTCTGATATTTCTGGGATAGTTATATGTACTTCTATTTGGACTCATTGATATTCACACTTATTTTATTGTCCATAAGTGGACTGTGAAGGACTCAGGTTGGAGATCTCAGGGACAGCTTTAAACCGTGGGATTTGGGAAGTTTTTAAGAATTGTCTTGCAAGGTCAGAAATGAATCCAAACTATCCTAAAATGTGAGATTTGGGACTGAATCTACTATTCTCAAGATGTTGTCTTATTATGCATTCAAACTTTTCTAGTACCCATAAGAGTTGATAGTGCATTTCTTCAACACTGTATAGAAAGAGAGGAATTCTCTTTTTTTCTTTTTAAATATTTTTATTAATATATGTGTGCAGTACATAACAAATACATTCATCAAAGCAATTTTCAGCCATACTTACTGTAAGTGCATACAGAAGCCCCAAACCCACCAATCCAGAATTGGAAGATCCACTAATAGAGGCAATAGATGCGGTGAGGACGATGCAAGCTCCCAGATAATCCTGAAAGAGTTAAAAGATTATTGCGAAGTTCTTAAACCAGACATCTCAACCAACTTAAGAGGGGTGATCACTCAGCAAATACACACCATTCCTTGTGTGTTCTATTAAGCTTTAGAGGAAGGATGGATACCTAACATGTGGAATGAAGATAACTTACGTTATCACAGTTGGAATGTAAGTGATGCCATATTCTCACACTATACAAGAAGATACTGGTTCAGAAGTTAAATACCTTACCAGAAGTTAAGCTGCAATTGGTATCACAACCAGGATCACATATTGGGTTTACTCTTTTTTTTTTTTTAATTTATATCGCATTATGCTGCCAAGAATGCAATTCTTTTTGAACCTGATTTTCTAACATAGATTTCATGTGAGCTTATGGCAGGATTTTGACAGCTCCCTGTGTGCTATCACAAGGCCCTTGTAGAAATGTGCCTCTGATTAATTTGTTGGGATCTATATCTAGCCTTTTTGTCAACTATCTGTGCTCAAAGTCTGTGGGACAGCAGATCTGTAGGTTTCATATAAATGGGAATAAAGGTTACATTTATTCATAAATTAGAAGAATGCACATGTAACTGAGTATCTAAATTTTCCATGATCCAATGATAAACTCTTTTGCAAAATTTTAAAAACTTATAGAGGCCAATTTAGACTCCATTGAAAGACACGGTACATCTGTTTATTTCCTAACAACTTCTACCTTTCTCATTTTCCAACTTTCTTAGGTATTGGTCTTACAAAATTATGTTATACATTTGTTATTTCCATATTATCTTTTCTTTACAAAAGGCTCATAAAGAGTTTTGATAATAAGTTGCAGAAAGTAAATTACTACTGGAGGATACTTCCAGCAAAGTGTTCCTGGTAGTATATGAACAAAATGTTTCATTCACCTATTGAGAAATTTCTAAGGGTACTGTCTACATTAAAGGTTTTACAAGGCACTTCTTTTATTAACTTCTATTCTCTGGTTCCTGCCTATTGACTTCTTTGGGAAGAAATCCCTTATGCATTCATTCACACATTCTTTTAAAAGTTTAGGTCAAGGCATATAATTTCCCTGTTTAGAATTCTCAATGCTTTCTTATTGCACCCATAATAAATTCAAACTCTGATGCATTTCAAGGCTTTATATGATTTAAAGTGTGAATTCTACACCCTGCCTATTCTGACCTTATCTGAGATTCCTTTCCTACTCCTTCATTCTGCTGCAACCACATTGGCTGCTTTTCTATTCAGGAGGAACTCTAGTGATTGCTTGAAATGTTTGTGCACACCTGGCTCTCTGACACCTAGCTCCTTCTCATGGGTTAGGGGTCAACTCATATATCATCTCCTTAGAAAAGCTATCCTTTCGTGGCCCCTAGCCCCAACCCTGAAACTGTTCTCTATTCCATTGTCTTGTTTTTTTGTTTGTTTTTGGAGATTTTTTTCCCCCTCACAGAAAGCACAGAAAGACATATAGGAAGTTATCTTATTTGCTTAAATGTTCCTTATTTATCTTCAATGGTACCTAAATTTCATAAGGACAAATATTAGCCATTATCATCTCCAGCTAGAAGAATAATGCTAAGAGCATTGCAAAAGTTCACTAATTCTTTAAGGAATAAATGGATAAATTCACTGCTTCATAAAACATGAACTAAGTTTTTCTATGAGTTAAATATCTTCTAAATTAGGATTTCAACTGACATTGCTTTTAAGATTTCTGATTCCCTACCAAGTTATTTTCCATATTTTAAAAGTTACACATGGAAAGATACTACAAAGAACCATATTTGATAAAGTTAAAATTCTAATACTAGGTTTTATGACCTTTTTTGTTCACTGCTTAGAACTGTGATATTAGTCTCCTACAAACTTTTATCCAAGCATGAGTATTAGGGGGTCTTTGATCACTCTTTTTGTTCTTTTGTAGAGCTAGAAATCAACCCTACTGCCTTGCACATGCTAGGTAAGAGTCCAGCCACTGAGCCACAACCCTGGCTTGGTCTTCTGCTTGTCAAGAGTGAAACCCACTTCATCCGTGGATGAGTTCCGTAGCTGAGTGTGCTGTTAGGAGGTGGAGGCTGGTCTGAAGTGACAGGTCACTAGGGCATGACCTGGAAGGGTGCATCTCTCTCCTAGCTCCTCCTCCGTCTCCTTCTGGGACACCATGGGTTGAGCAATTTTTCCTCCACTATGCCCCTCTGCCGCGCTGTTTCTGTCTTGCAGCCAGCTGAACACAGACTCACACAGTGAGCCAAAATAAACCTTTCCTCCTTTACGTGGTGGGTGTTGGATATTCTGTCCTAGTGATGGGAAAGTAACTAAGATATAAACCATGAGTTCCATTATCCATTTTCAAATTAATATTTTTACTTTACTATTTATTTACTATTCACTATTTATTTACTATTCAGTGGGGGAGGAGCTCATAACACAAATCTCACAGTAGTGAAATTGCTGTTCTTTACAAGAGCAGGTCAGAATAAATCTAGAATAGAATAAGTCCATATCTGAGATACTGAAGCAACAAAATAATCATTGAGTCTAAATAAATAAAAATTAAGCAGTAGGCTTAATATAAATATAATAAAGGAAATATAAAACATTATTCATTTAGCCCCCCCCCACTCATTTACTTTATTCCAGAAACTTTCTCATTCTGTCTTGGACTCCTGGATTCATGTACTACGTAGAATTAAATAGTACATTCAACTAGATGACAATTTTAAGTTTCTTTTACTGAATTAAAAATGACAATTTCAACACATAGTAACATAGTAACACGTAGTCTTATCTTGGTAAAAGAGCTGCAAGAGAAGAGAAAGTAGCGGAGGAAATAGAGGGAGAAGGCTGATCAATGAATTGTAGTCAGTATATACTTCCTGAGCCTCTTTCATATGGCTAATATTTTCAAAATGACTCATAACATTTCTGATATGATTGTTAGGCTGTATTATTAGTCCAGTAATTAACACATGCCTAAATTTCACATGTAAAGATAATGTTATGGAGATAATGTTTTGGGGACTTCAGCAGAAAGAGGTACAGGTTTTTGAGGCATATTTGACAGTGAAATTTTTAAGACTTGAGCCCAATTTCAAAATCTACAATCTACTAAATTCAAATAGCTATTGTAGCTTGAAAGCCAATATATCTATAGGTTAGTGTCTATAGCAAAGTTATTTATTATAACAATAGTCTTTTGTACTGTTCTTTTAGAAGGTGCTATTCCCATTGTCTTTTAATATACTAACTTGATAGTTTCTGGCTCATTTCTGGGTTATTATCACTGTTCAAAAATGTGTTTTCTAAGGATTTGGAAATCTGAGGAGACATTTGATCAGAATTTTATCTTGATCTGCATAAGGGACAAAGGTTCTTTGTGCACAATGTTTAATAAGAAATTTCATAATGAAATCACTAAACTCCAATTAATTTTCTTTAAAAGATACAGTAGTATAGAAAAAAAAAGACACTATTGCAGGAGACTGCAATATTAATTATCCCCAAAGCAGTATAGGCTATGAAGAGTTAACACCACAATTGGCTTGTTTATAGAAGTGAGTCTGGCTGCAGTATAATGCCGAGGTCAGAGTAACTTGCACCCAAATTCTATTCCCACAACTAAAACCTTCTTACTAGAAGGACAATGTTTTAATTACAACCACATATTTTGTCTGTTCTGTTCCTAATTTGAGAATGCTTTGTCTTGTCTTTTATGAGCCTTGCTTACATTAATCTCCATAGAAACAGCACATCTGTGCACCCATGCATGTAGCTCACCTTTACCCCAATTGATTACCAATAAAAATCAGCGGCTTGGACTGGCCAGCACCTTTGTCGGTTGCACCATCATTGGTCATCCCATTGCCCCACTTTTTGTCTCTCTTAGTTTTGTCTTTTAGGGTTTTTTTTCCCTCAGGCCTGTGTCATAGACTGGATCCTACTGCAGAGTTTTCCAGTAATGTTTTAGGGGCTCCTAGTACACTATAAAAGCTTTTATCAGCTCCCCATTTTCTGCTTCCTTTACTGTTAAAGTTAACAAATTTAATGAACACCAAAGTGACCACTTGGTTTTTCAACCTCTTCCCATTTCTTTAGAAATATATGAAATCATGGCTTAAAGGAAATAAAGAAAGGATAAGCTGATGGTCTGAATAACGCACACTGAGGGCAGATCACTAAAAGCACTTCTGCTGCTAAGGCCTCACACATCATCCTACCTGATCTATTCAGCAACAAACATCTGTCAAAATGATACAGTGGAATGAAAGTTTCAGTTTGGAAAATAATCCTAAGTATATTAATTATCCATCCTCAAAAGAGAGCCCAATCATAGGACATTTTAATTACAACTTTAAAACAACTAGTTTTAATTACAACTTCTATTGATTTTATGACTCCAATACTCCCCCTTTCTTAGTTACTTTTCTCATTGCTGACAAAATACTTGACACCCAAAGGAAAGGTTTATTTAGCTCACAGTTCATAGAGGTTTCAGTCTGTCATCGGCTGGCTTAAAGGCAGGGTGGAGTGGCAGAAAGAAGGCAGCAGAGCAACCAGGGACCTTCAGTGTCTGGCTGCCCCTTTTATCTTACCCAGGCTACTTAGGGTGGGCAGCACTCACACCTTCAATCCTAGTGCCCTTGAGCCTAGCACAGCACCATGCATCAATTCTAGCATCACACACTCTAGATCCAGCCACCTCTGAAAAGCCCCAACTAAGTCTGCATGAGGCTTTGGGGGGCATCAGACACAGCCATAACACCTTCCAAAAAGAGAAGCCTTTAATTCCCGTGTAAAAAGAGAAGCTTCCTGTAAGATTTCTAGAGATACAATGACATCTATATGTGAGATTACAATGAAAATGTGAAATGTCTATAAAACAGATTTGTACACAATTGACAGCAACTGAGAAACACATGATCCCCTCCCTCCAAGTCTCCCTCAGGAGTACCTGTCTAGAGTCCAACTGGGTATTGGGAAAAATATTATACCAGGGCCTCCTAAGGGTAAGATCATTGTCCACCTGTCTATGGTGGAGTTGTGAACACACAAAAAGACTCTGTGATGTTTCACAAAGCCGACTCTTGTGCAAACTCATCCTGAAGACTATTTTCACATTAACATGTTGACTCTAAAGCTCTCTTGCTCTCTCTCTCTCTCTCTCTCTCTTTCTCTCCCTCCCTCTCCCTCTCTCTCTCCTCTGTCCTCTCTCTTATTCTTTTTCTTTTGGCTTCCCCATGTGAAATTTCTTTTATCCTCTCACCACACACTGAGACAAAGCCTTGGAAAGACAGTCTGTAGATAGAGTTACACAATTTTTGCAAATGGAAACACTGATGCCAAAGAACTGGAACTGTTTAGTGCAGAGGGATGAAGAGAGAGCGCTGAGTCGAACTGAAGAACATAAGCAGCGCTCAAAGGTTAGGCTGCAGGGACACATCGCACATGATCATGGCCCACTTCACTTGGCACCCACAGGGAAAATAGTCCCCTCTGTTGCCAAAGCAACCCGGGTGGCCACAGCCAAGATCCTTTCTACCAGCCAAACCATTTTATTCTTTTAGACTCTTATCCTTTTCTAATGTGTGGTATGGCCTTTATTTTTTCCAATTCAAAATGAATATGAAATGAATATTGTAGGCAAGATTGAATTCCGTGGGGAGAATTCTTTTCCCAGAGAAAGAATACTCCGTGATTGTCTTGACACTTACATGACATGAATGGGAAAAGAAGCAAGAGGTATGTAGTTGTAAAACAATAACAAAAAATGATAACCAACAAAAACTGGATGGGGCCCAGAGACCCCAAATTCAGCAGACTGGTTTTGCTCTGGTTTCCCTGCCTTCCTTTCTCTTGGGATTTACTGTCAACAGCAATGGCATTCCTTCAGAAAGCTAGAACTGGGGATGAAGAGAAAAGAAAGGGGAAAATAACCGCAGGAAGCTATAAAATCAAGTTTTCTCCCTTTTCCATTAAGGCTCTGCGTTCCTGAACTAGACTTTCTGAACTCCCCAAATCTGCTCCAACAAATCCTGTTCATTTCTTCCAATTTATGCTTAACACAGTGATCTTCCTTGTACCATTTCAATTGTGTTTCTGTCCTGGGAACCTAGGAATACTTGCTATAAGCATGTATTTATTTTAATTTACTCAATATGGCAAACAATAAGGAAAGGAAGGGGTTAAGGGATGAAATGGCAGTTTATATTATTATTTTTTTCAAATGACTTACAAAGCAAAGTATGTCCAGTTGTGGGGTTTCAGAAATCGTTCCCACCCTAGTCTCCACGGTCCTATATCTCAACATGCATATTTCTGACACAAGAGCCAGTTATTTTAAACTGAAATCATGTATCGAGTGATGCAGACATATCCACAGAAGCACGGCAGTGATGAGGTCACGGGTATGTGTGTGATTGGGAGAAAAGATTATTTCCCAATAGAAATCATCTACTTAAATTTATTTGACACTCTTACGGTGGCACATGTTCTTGGATTATAGCATTTATATGTAAATATACTTGGTTCTAATGAAAACTCTCAATGTACTCAGAAGAGAATGAGAGTGAACCCAACCGGTCTGATGTTCAGATTCTGGGATTGTCAAATGGGGTATATGTGTCTGTATGTAGATCCGTGTACATATTGACATCAACTTATTGACACGTTAGCACAATAAATGGCAGCACATCATACACAAAAGACCTTTACTTGACTTGTCAGCAGATATGTCTAGAATGTTGCAATAAATCAATGAAAGTTTTGTACCAAAATTTACCTTTAACTGTCAGAAACAGAAGGAAAAGATACTTTAATTTGGGGGGGGTGTCCAAATTGGGGAATGAACAATCCCTAATTTTTTGTATTAGTTTTTAAAGGAGAGTTCTAGTAATGAAACTACTTTAGCAAACGTTGGAAGGATTGTAATACACTGCAAGCAAAGAGAAGACATAGTAACAAATGTGTTATAAAGTAACGCAATGAATGAGAGATGCTGCCCTTCATGTGTAAAATGCCAGTTTTGTCTTTAGCTTTCTGCAGATGAAACTAGAATTCTTTTATGTTCAGGTAGGTTCAACTGCTTTTTCATGTGGGAATTAAAGCATTATTCAACCTCAACTGCTTTGAGTTTGGCTGCTGTTTCTTTTTCACTTGTCCGGACCTTCCCTTTCTTGGCAGACTCTAATATCTCATCTTTTGGCTATGAGAACTGAACATATGGTTTGCTTGAAGATTCTGGTTCAGCACTTGTCCATGAACCTGACTGTAGGAAGTGCTAAAGCACAGAAACAGGAGTGCTGGTGAGACACCCACCTCATATCCAAAGTAAACGCACTTGCCCCCTGAAAAATATTCTTGTTCTTCAAGCTTAGGTAAACCAGATGCTGGGATATCTACACCATTTCTCTTGTGATACTAGAACAGTCTTTCATCAAACTATCTCATCATTAATTCTATTATTCACATATTTTTCCCTTAAAGAAAAACACCAATATTAAAAGGACTCAAACAATAAACAGAAGTTTAAATAAAGGCTCTGTGCTCTGGATAGAGTCTAGGAAAAAAGTTTTAGTTGTGTTATAAATCTTCAGTAAACTTCATTTGCCTTTATGTTATCTGTAGTTCCTGAGAAACTCTACCCTGCCTCATTCAACCCTCAGAGTTGCATAGAAGGAGTTTCTTTTCAATAACCAATGAATGGTTCTTTCAAAAACTTGTGAAATATAATTGTGTTATGTCACTGAATAATTTCTACATATCAACTAATATAATGGGGGAATCTTTATAAGCCTGTGAGAAATCATGATAACCAAAGTGCCCAGGATGTCCAAGATTCCAAGTCAATTGATATCTACCAATCAACTACTCAGATTTTAACTTGAGCACCTCCATTTCAACCCCATCAAATTCCCTTTATCATCTGCCCTTGGGTTGTTGAATTTTAAAAGAAACCCTGGACATGATGGTCTGAACAAGGTTCTTCCAATGGTATACAACAGACAGTCATCCATATAAAAAATTACAGTCAATTCATTATTACCATCAGAGTAGCTTATTCATGCTACAGATCTTACAGACCATGGTGCTAAATCTATTTTTTTCTTTCTAGAATTTCTATCACATTTTTCTCTTATTTCACACTCCAGGTGGTTAGCTTACAAACCACTTACCAGGACAGGTAGTACTTCCATTCATTTATTCATTCATCCATCCTTTTGAAAGACATATTTGAATGCATTTGCCAGTCAGCATAGTAGGACATTTATATATATTTTTTTAATCCCAATACCTCCATGAAGCATATATTCTTATTTTTATTCTATTGATGAGGATCTGGGACTCAAATTAGTTTGCTAGAGCAACTCTGGGCAATTCCAGAGCTTATGCTTATTCTTTCACATCATCCATGACTAAAGAAAGCAATAAACAATTAATTGCAGTTTTTACATGTGTGTTAACATGATGCTCCCCTGGCCTAAAACATAGAAAGTTCCTGTGTCTTCCAGTCCCGCCCAGCTCAGTGAAGGAAATGAGTGCAGCTGGTCACTCGTCAAATTTGCTCTTTAAAAAAATGGATGCTATATAAATATTTGCCAATCCATTAACTTATGTAGTCTGGAGCCTATAATGAACACAGAATGAATTTTTGCTTTGGGGGCTATTTGTCTTGCCATTAGTTAAAACATTATGACAAATTCATCTGTAACATAAACAAACCTGAGCTATTTCAAAGTTCAGAAAACGTGAGGAGGGTAGGGCTGACCTCAGTGGAAGACTAATTTTTACAACTGTCTCCCTCTACATCATGCCTCTTCTCTGTTTGGTTTCCATTTCGAAATCATGAAATGAACGTACCGTCCTGACCTCTAGCCATCTGTTGGCAGCTGAGAGAAATAAGTAGGCAATGTTGTTTGTGTCTGTCAGTTCCAGCATACGTTGCTTAAATCTGGTTTCATGCCTGCAGAAAACAAAAATATTATGGTGTTAGCTACACAACAGGAGAAGTAATAAAAACCAGTCCCACTTACTACTACACAATTTACTCAACAAAGTGACGAGGTGATGAGGTGGGATGACCAGTAACTAGACTCCTACTTCAAAAATAAAGACCAGCTGCTGGTGCTCCAAGCAGTGCTAATAAACATGGTGAGGTCGGGTGTGTGCTCCTCTTTCACACCCCTACTAGGAAAAGGAGTCCTTCTGATGACAAATTTTTATTAAAGACCGCTTCATAAATTTCCACCTAATTATTTTGGCCTTGAAAACAAAGCATGACCTATGTTGCAAGGGTCCCACAAAGACCACAGCGAGTTGTAGGGAAATGCAATACATTTTACTTTCTTTTAAGGACATTTATTTTACATTTCCAAATGACATGATTAAGAGTTGGGTGAGGGCCAGGAATGCAGCTCAGCAGCACAATGCCTGCTTGGCAAGTGTGAGGTCCTGAGTTCGATCCCCCCCCCCCAAAAAAAAGAGTTGAGTGAGAAATGGTGAGTAAGAAGAAGATAGTAAACTATGCATTTGTAATAGGTAAATATATACTTTAAAAATTCTGTGTGGCCTGGTGTTTCTGGGAACCAAAGAAGGAAAATGGGGTGGCAAGAAGAGGAGGCCAGGAAGCCTCGCAGATGGTAAATGTTCTTGTTAGATAAGATATATACATATCAACATTTTGAGCTGTTTGTAAGGATGATCATTTTATAAAAATGACCTTGGTCTGTGGTTTTGAAGAGGATCCATGAGACACACAGTTTGGATATAGATCCCTGATAGCGTAAGTTGAGTATCATTCTTGATAGTCAACATAATCATACCAAATTCTGTATATCCTATTTTATAAATGAAATTGCCTATTTGAACATGTGAGGTACTATCTCAGAAACTCATGCTACATTGTAAAAAAAAACTATTCTAAATTACAAAATTAGTCTCTTTTCTTTTGCAATTATTTTTCCCTGAATAACAGAAACAATGGAAAGTTGGAAAGTAACTGACTTGAAAGCTGGGAAAATGCCAAATCAAATGTGGTTTACTCATTCACTGGAATCATGGCTTGTCTTGTATAACCCATCTATGGCTTATTTTGCAAGGAAGAGCCAAATTTCATGTGACAACTGGGTAATGATTCCTGTCTGATAAGAGCACCCCACTCCTCCCCTCATGTTCAAGTAAAATTGCAAAGCTTTTTAATAAACCATCATTTGTATCAAAGAATGAAGTTGTGGGTGGAGTGTTCACTTGGCCTACTGAAGCAATCCATACAAGCCACTATAAAGCAGATATTTGATATCTCTCCAATCAATCTGGTTATTCCAATATGCCAAGCCAGATAGATAATTCAGTCAGACAGCAACATCTAATCTATAATAATCAAAGGATTCAGTAATCAGAGCCAAATAATGACTTCACTTTGAGTTACGTAGCCTTGACCTAAAAGCCATCCACAGGAGGACCTGTGCTCAAGGACACCACACTGGTGCATGACTAAGCCATCCTGAGGACACACTTAACCTCTAGATGGGCCTTTTAGGGATAAATATAGTGAAAAAGCAAGGGATTTCATACTGTGATTAGGAGTTACTGTGATAGTGGACGTGAACTGTAAATAGGTTCATTCTTTCTGCACCTGTTAGCTACGTGCTAGGTAGATTTTCGTCCATTTATTCAGAAACACTTAGCAAACATCAACTGTAAGTGAATCATTATGCTTGGCTAAGGATATGCACATGAACAAGACAAATTCTCTTTCCTGGAGGAGGCCATTATCTAGTGCAGGATATAAACCCAGTATGAACAAGTGGGTATGGTATAAAATAGTGTAATGATCCTTGTGCACAACATGCCACTCAATCACACAGGAAGGTGATGATTTGCACTGATCAGAGGGTCTGAATGATAAGAAATAGGCTGCAAGAAGAGGAGAGCGGAAGGTTAAGCGAGGTTTTTCAAAGGACAGGAAAGATGATCTGAGTGTAGGGATAAGCTGAATTTGTCAGGAGAACATGGCATTCTAAGTAGCAGGGACAACAGGAGCAAACACATGGAAATGAGAAAGCTGAGCATGTTCAGGGAGACTGAGACAGTTTCTCTCCCCAGTGGATGGAGGTGATAGACAAGATGTGGCCAACTGGAGCAAAGCCTATGGACCTCATTCGAGATGAGTATCAAACACTTGATTTTGACAGTGTTTTGTCTGGGACTCTTGTTCCCTTCCCTTTAACTGTGCAGTATTTTTTCAGATATGCTCTGAAAGGGCTTGTAAATGGAGCTGGAGACAATCTGAGGCAGCACTGAGAGGGGAGGGGTAAAATGAACATTCTTTCTGTGTGTTTCTAGTTGGCAAGAAACCTTCTGTTTTCCTAATGGAAAGTTTGACACACTCAGTCTGTATCTTTTCATCCACATCCAGCTCATCTTCTGAACATTCTTGGACATTTATTCTGTCAGACAAAAATAAAGGAAAGAAAGAAAGAAAGGTCACTGAAATCTCAGTCTAATTTAACTGTGATACTTTCGTGGTAAACTACTTGAGGGAGTTCATTGTTCATATGAGTACACCACGAACCCTAAAAGCAGGGGAAGAAAAACAGCCTAATCAGTAAATATAAACTTTCCAAAGGAGCTCTGGACTCTGGGGACCTGGAGAGCTGGAAAGAAAGGAACAGATGGATGGAAAAAAGTATGTTTGATTCTTGCCTACAAATACTAAACATAAAGATTCTAGAATCAGTGTGAGAAACTGAAAGTGTAAATAAGAATTAAAATAATTAAAATGAATAATTGATAATTTGAAATAGGAAGAAAAGGTCCAAAGGGGTAGAGGAAGTGGGAGGGGGAGGGGAAAGGAAAATTATGAGAAAAGGAAAAAATGGAAACAAAGTCTTTATTAATAGGGAAGGGTGGAGGGGGTAAAGGGAGGACAGGGAATAGGGAAAAAATAAGAACCAAGATACATCGTGTACAAGTACAAGCACCCAACGATAAATGTAAATGTATTGTGTACCTAAAATGTACCAATAAAAGAATTTAAGCAAAAAAATTAGATTCTAGAATCGTCTCTATGGCAGGAGGGCCATCCCCACATTTTCAAGACTCTTTGTGGTTTTTGTGGTACTTAATATCTGCTTTTTAAATGAACTCTACAAGATCTGAATCTGGGTCTAGAAATAAGCAGAATACTTCTAGGTAGAACTTGGGTTGTCTTTGTTTCTTTCAACTGTAGTTCAAGCATGGAAGGTTAATATGATTTTGTTCTCACAGCTACCTATTTTTTTCAGTGTAAAATTAGCAATAGTAATGCTAAATTCCGCTTGTGTGTCTAGTACAAATTGAACCTTGACTCTTGGTCATTTCTCTTTTTAATCCTAAATCTCCCAAAATTCCTTCAAGATGCCTTTACTGATTTTTGTCCACAGCACTCTCAGATGACCTCACTTTGTCCCTCAAGGAAAAAAAATGAAGACTCTTGCAGATTGACCTCATCAACTTCCTGCTGCTCCACCATGTTTGCCTGAAACCCATTTATATTCCTCTTTATCTTCATAGAAAATCTCTGGACCACATCCTGTTCAGGTTGAGCTGGTCCCTCCGCTTAGGCACTTGGACATAAGCCTGCCTGCCAGATCGGAAGATTTGCACCATCAATTGTCCCATCCCTCCTTTTTCTCCTCTTCTTCACTTTCCCCTGTAGAAATGTCTAGCTCATTACCTTATTAAAAGTACGAAGACAGTCAAAGCTTCCTTTAATGGCCCTTACTACCCCAGTGATACTTCTTGAAAGAGTATCCTTCCCTTGCTTGCCACCTTCATGTTCTGATTCGCAATGTATTCTTCAAACCTCTGAATTCTGACTTCAATCCTCTTCCACTTTATCATTTTTGGTTTTTGTTAAGGCTACCAATCACTTTACGGTTTTCATATCCAAGAAGCCCTTTCAGTTCCCTTTAATTCTTCTTTTCTCCTTTAACCACCATTGGCCTTTCAATTCCTTCTTAAAATACTCCCTTGTTTAACTTCATTGGCACTCTGTCCTTGTCTAAGGACACAATTAATAACACAATTAGTCACACAATTAGTATATTTTTAACTTTTTTATTGCTCAAATTTCAGATGATTAAACTCTAACTCCTACCACTATCTTGATTCTTTACCTACTATTAGTTGACTTATTTTATTAAGGGATCTGGATTCCTTCCCCCTGCTAGAACGATGTAGTCTAAGTTGCTAAATGATAACACTTGGTCCTATTATATCACTGTAGTCTTGTGAAGAAGACAAGTCTGCATTAAGGTCCATTACAAAAATGTTACCTCAGGTACACATGGATCAAATATAAGCACAACAGTCAGACCTTCTAGATTTGTCCTTGACCTGGGCAGAGCTATTAGAGGTGAATGTTTGCTCATTAGGCGTCATTTGGACGAAGGGCTAAAAAATATTTCAGCCGACCACTTAAGTGCCTCTGGTGGCAAAGTTCTTGGATGGTGGCCTCTCCTATCTAGGTCTATAAGGAACATGAAAGGAAGAGTCAGTGAATTAGATCTTTACCAGGACTGACTTCTCACTCAAAGGACAGTTGTTCTGTTCAGGGCTGAGCCTCCTACAGCAGCTGATGAGCTGCTAAGGTTTAGAGAGGTGTTAGTTGGGATTTGACAGCACCATCCTGGCCTGTGTCGGGGTTGGCCAGGATCAGGAGGCTTGCAAAAGGACAGGTAGTTGGAAAACTGAAGCCATGACAAGGGATGAGACTGGCTCATTCCCTTCTTGAGGATGTTGACTAGAAAAGGAAGTTCAAGCCTGAGCGAAGAGGGCTGGAAGTGGACGGGAGAAGTTGAAGTAAAGAGGCATGATGATATCAACAGAAAGTAATGGTGCTCTTTAATTTATTCATATAACATTTAAGCATCTACTATGTGCTGAATCTCATAGTAATAGTCTGAAGATAAAAATAAAAGACATATTGCTAGTTCTTAAGGAGCTCCCAATCATGTAGAGCAATATAAACACAGAAACAGATGCTTTGGTACAGTGTGATAAGGTACCATGGAGATCTAAGAAGGCATGTAATATACATTCTGATTCCAGGGAAGGCTTTCCATGGCAGATGATAACTACAGGCTGATATCCCAGCAATGAGAGAAGCACTGGGTAGCCAAAGATAAAAGGAGCTTGGGAGGAATAGGTCAAGTCTGCCTCACTCTGAAGCAGGAACCTGAGGGCCAGCCTCATATTAATTGTTTGACAGACTGTATTTTCCATGAGATCTTTTTGTCCACCGTTCCTTAAGTGTTGGTGGTCTGAAGATTTTAATTGAGCTTTTCTTAGTCAACACATACTCCTCTGACAATCAAATCCATACCCAAAACTTTAAATAATATCTGTTAAGAAGATGATACCCAAACCTGTTATCTTTTGTCTTGAGATATCTCCTAAACACCAGATTTACATATGCCACTGACCACAAAAATTTCCAGCTGTGTGTCACATCCGCAGCCCCACCTGCTTGCTCATAGCCAAATTCATCCTCTCCTTCCTCACTCCTTCACAATACCTTCAATTTGGCAACTTGGAAAACTACTTACTCATGAAAATCTAGGCAGAATCATTTTCAATTTTCCCTTCAACCTTACACCTCACACTCAGTCCCTAAATCTCATTGGTTCCACTTCCCAGATAGTTCTGTTTCTAAAACCTGCACTTTCCTTCTAAATCCTGAGTACCTGCTTTAGGCAGCTTCGCCATCTCTCACTGGACTACTTGCAATAGCTTCTTGGCATCTTCCTGCCTTTGTCCCTAAACCATTCCTAATTCATTCTTCATAGTAAATCGGGGTTACTGAATAAACACAACCCTAACATCTTCCTGTTAAAATCCTTCAGTGTGTTATGGTTTATATCTAGAACATCCCCCAAAAGGCTTTTATGTTCAAAGATGAGGTTTCTGAAAAGTAACTGGATCGTGCGGGTGCTATATTCATCTGTGGACCAGTCCACTGAAGAGTTCGGAGCTGAATGTGCTGGTAGGAGGTGGGGTCTGGTTGGAAGAGGTGGCCTGCTGGTGGGATAACCTGAAAGTTTATATCTCCCTCCCCAGCTCCTCCCTCCACTCTCTCCATAAGGTTAGCAGCTTTCCTCATTTAGATCCTTCCACCATGTCCTTCATGCCTTGAAGCCAGCTGACAATGGACTGAATTCTCTTTTTAAAAAGTAACACTGTCCTCCTTTAAGTTGTGGGTGTCTGGTACTGTGTTCCAGTGATGAGAAAGTGACGAGACAGTGACCCCACAACATGGAAAGAATAAGGTCTAAGATGCCTATGCTGTAGTAGGTGCTGTCGTGCTCTCTGACTGACTTGTTTCTTGTGGGAGACATATTAGATTATGCATCTTCCATATCTTCTGTAGATTACATATCTCCTGTATTGCTTTTTTTCCCTTAGGCATTCTTTCCTACTAGGCTGTGAGCCCCTTAGGACGGTGCCCATGCTCACTAGTCAGTCATATTAGTTTCTTAAGCACTTATGCAGGTGCAGGTTTTTTACTTACATTGGGAGGGGAAGGCTTGCTCTTACCGAGCTTGCATTCTAGTCAGAGGAGTGGATAATAACCATATAATCAATTTTAAAAATAATTTTCAGATAAACACCACAAGGAAAATAAATAGGATGACATGCCAGTGGTGGAAAAGAGTGCACGAAAGGTCATGCCATGTCAACCTTTTTCTACAGCAAGAGCAGTACTTGGCATAAGTTTAATATTCAAATAAATAGTACTTAAATAAATTAACTTGAAAGAACTTGTTTGTCAAAAAAGTAATCTTTAATATGATGTATTTAACAAGGATTATTGCTGGCTACTAATTGAGTATAAATCTTATGTTAATAATCTATATCAATAGCAATAAATTGTTTCTACATTCTCAAAAAAAGCATTGCACATCATAATGGGAAAATACATCACTGAGAAAGTAGGAACACTGCATGATGACATTTACTAGACTTAGGTAGAAATTCCTTGATACATAGTGTGGATAGTTATGTATTCTACTCTGTGACCCAATTCTACATTTTAAAAGACATTTCTTAGGTTAAAAAAAATCCCCCACTGAAATCAATATATATTTCCAATTAGTGTTGTAGAAAGATGCAGCACTTTAAAATGTCAATTTTCTAGACCAAATGAGTAATTCCACCTTCTTCTCTGATCTAATTTGAACCAGACAATGGGGCTAGGTAATATTTTGAGAGAAAAGTAGACATTCTTCATCAGAAGCTTAGATTATTGCTCTGTTTACCAGCATTTTTAGGATTATGATGACAATTTATTTATACATTGAGTTTAGCTTTATTTATTGGATGCTTCTTCAATAGTCAATGGTGTTAATGGTTTACATGCACTGCATAAATAATCCAATAATTATTGGATTGTTGGATTGAACCAACATTGATTTCCTCATTTCATAGATGAGGAAACAGGCCAGGGAATTAACAATCCTTGTCCAAGTCACACAGCTAATACCTTTCCAATATGTTTCTTCTTCCTTTCTTTATTCTTCTTAAAATTTCAAAAAATCAAACTCTGGCTCCAATCATTTATACCACATTTTTCTTAGTCCTGCTTTAGTTCGCTGTCAGGCACATGGTGGCCATCCAAATACTGGTAGCAATTACCTAATGTTTGTTGATAAGCATTTGCTGATGATGTAATGGCCTAACCAGCAATATGAAAGCATGTTCACTCACCTGAAGGCCCGGATGGTGGTGAGTCCCTCAGCTGTTTCTGAGAAATGGCAAAGCAGAGGGAGCTGGGTACTATCATCAAGTTCCTGGAGGTCCCTAGTACAGAGAGAAGGGCAAAAATAGGCTTCCATGCATCCAGGCTCAAAGACCACCCTGTTCACTCTAAATCAGGGTTATTTGGACATTGGATTTGTATTTGTTATCATAACTATTTTCCCCTAGTACTCCATTAACAAAAACTTCAACAGCTTATATTCTAAAGAGGAAGAAAAAGATGGGTACATAATGAACACAGCTGTAGGCTGAACCTAGAGTGTTTTATGAAACTCTCAGCTTTGTGTATCCGCTAAGGTAAATTGCTACATGGACACAGGGACTGGGCAGTTAATTCATACTAGGGAATTTGTAGCATTTGGGCAGGTGAAATTTAGGCCAAACCATAAACATGATGAGGACTTCGAAGAAATAGACCAGAAGTGAATTTTAGCTAGTGGAATAAGAAGGGAAAATGCACAGCAGTTTGAAGAACTTGGCAAGTTCAATCTGGGCAGGGATCCAGAATCCTGTAGGGGCAGGAAATGTTTCTATAAAAGATGTGTCTTTCTAAGCATGGTACTGGCCTGTAGAGTATTCTTAATGGGCTGGGGAAAAAAATCACTGGAGACTAGAAATAAAATAATCAAAGCTGTGCTTCATTGACATAACTTGGGAGACAACAGATAGGATCAAAGAGAATGGTGTTGTAGAGAATAGTTATAATAGCCTATGTAGGAATGTGTTTATAGTTCTGAATTAGTGATAACATTTAAAATAAGGGAGGAGTATGGATTTCGAGATAGTCTACTATGGGTAGCCTATAAGCTGCAATGATCAATTAGTTATAGAAGAGTAAATAAAAGGGGAGTCAAATATGGCTTAGCTGTTTTCAGTTTCACAGACTTTCAAAAACTAAAGTGTTGAGTTGAGAGTGGAAGTCAGTGGCATAGCACTTGCCTAGCACATGTGTGGCCCTGGGTTCAATCCTCAGCACCGCAGGGAGAAAAAGAAATCATAGTTCTACTTACCAGGGTGGGGGACACAGAGGGAGATAGTCAGGAGAGAAACAATAATGAGACTGGCTTTGGACACAATGAGTTAAATCCCTGCCTTCATGGAACTTCCATTCACAACCCCTCCAAAGAACTATACGTATGTACATATATACCTGTATACGTGTGTTTGTGTGCATGCACATAACACACACATATGTATATATGTATACTTTATATATATATATATAAAGTACTCAATGAGCGGAAATGCCTGAATCTGACCCTTTTCATGATGATTTGGAATCATGATAAATTTTCTTTAAATCTTACAAGCTAGCATTTTTAGAAGACAGGAGTGGGACCACTTTTTTCAAATCATTTCTTCTTTTCCTTTTCTATCACTTTTCTGCTCTTTTCTAGGTCTCTGGGGTTGAGGAATTAGAGAAGGAACATCAGCGTTCACCTGAAAGAGTCAGGTTAACTGATAAATACTGGTCCGCAATCCTCAGCGATCAGTTGTCATTCTTGGCCCACGAACAAATGCAAAGGCTTTGCGGTGTGAAGTTTTTGTTTTTTATTTATTTTTTCAAACTGGGATTGAACCCATGGCTTTTGCACTGAGCTACTTTCCCAAATCATTTTTTACTTTTTCCTTTGAGACAGAGTCTCACTAAGTCATCTGGGTTAGGCAGGAAGTTATCCTCCTGTCTCAGTCTCCCAGAGTTCCGGGATAACAGCCCTGTATCACCAGACCGGTTTCAGTTTGGAGTTTCTAAAGCAGACTTACTCACTTCAAAAACTGTGAATGAGGGAGGGAAAGACAGGAAAGGGGAAGAATAAAAATGAAGGAACATGAATAGTCTCTTATTTTTAAAGATAAAACCAAGCGGCAGTTGGTATCTGACACATGAAAGGGAGGGTTACTACATGAAGGCTGGTTGTGAAGAAAAAACTTAGGAAGGAGCAACTTTGTCTAAGGAACAGTATTTTGTGAAACCTAAGAGAGAAGGGCTGGGTCCTGTATTCCTGTAAGAAGCAAACACAGGGCTAACCACTCATTAGACCTTGGAATGGAGATATTCAAAACTGCATGTCATTTCCTGCAGCTCAGTTCCCTACTTAAACTCTTTGATGTATACAAAAATAGCCTGCTCAGGGATGGGATGTAGCTACCATGCTCACAGGCCCCATGTTCAATCCTCAGCACCACAAAAAGAACAAAAAGAGGAGGCGTGGGAGAGTATTTTAGGAGGATGCCACAGCACACACCTGGAATCCCAGCATTTGGAAGGCTGCGGCAGGAGGATACCAAATTTGAGTTCCACCTTGGCAATTTAGAGAGATCTTGTCTCAAAATAAACATTTTTAAGGCAGGGTGGTGGTAAAGATATAATTCAGTGAGATAGTCTTGGGTGTGAGCCTCAGGACCACCATCAGAAAAGAAAAGTCTGTTCAACTGGCTGAGCCTTTCTGAGGCCTGAGATTAAGACATAGCCAAGTGGCTGAGCAAGCAGGCATGATGTTTCCATCACGCAGACTCAGGACACATGTGTAGAACAGCTTACCTGCGCCCGCTACTAACCAGAGAATGCTATCTTCAAGGCTTCCGGCATAAGATCAATCAAGTGTTTGATAGGGCATCGAGATCTGACTTCAGAATTGGGGCATAAAAGATGGCAGGCACTGGCCTCATGGCCACTGCCTTTCTCAGTGGCCCGTTCTGCATGCAGAGCGTATTTCCTTTCCTACTTTAATGGGCCTGCAATCACTCTGCAGAGCACTTCGTCTCCCTTCTTTTATTTCCTTTAATATCTTTAATAAATGCAAAACTCCACTACACCATTTCACCATTTGCTGTTTAATTCTTTTACGGACAACAACAGCCTGGAAAGGACCCATAGCACCCTAGCACTCCACTAAAACATTTCCACATGGGATGAATCCTGAAGAGCCTCCGTTTCCAGAAGAATCCTCTTGTCTGTGAGGATTCTTGGTCAGTTTTTCTATCTTTCAAAGACTTCATTATCTTTTTTTATCAGTACATGTTTGAGATGGATAATAAATATATTCATGATAGGGAGTTGGTACATATGCATACTGAATCTTAATCCTTTGTACTCTCTTTTCTCCTCCCTTTCCTTCCCTCTTCCTCCATTGAACAAAAGCATAGTTGTTTGATTCATTATCAACATGAATTGTTCAACAGTGATCATGCCCTTGTTATTGTACTTTCGATGCAAACAGATTATTCTCATTGATTATGAACAGAATAAATGTAGCAGACTAGGAATATCTGTCTAACTTTTACAATCAATATGAATTTTTTAACGGCAAAAATAAGCCCAAAGGAGTCTGCAGTTGAATTTAGACAGGATTGGTTGATATTAGTGGTGAGAAAGCAAGGATACATTAAAAAACAGCCCACAGTCATGAAATAAGCCTGAACTTCTTGGCCCCTATGCAGGCATCATCAGCAAAAACATCCAAAGCAATGAAAGTGTGAGTCTGATTGCTAGCTTTTCTCTTTTGGTCTGAATCTGAAGCAGAAGAAGATGAGGCTGGGGTGATAAACTTTCTCGATTTCACATGGATTCCTGAGGCTTGTGGCCCCTGATCCGTAACTGTGAGGGAGAAACAGCACTATTATTCAAGTTATGAAATGTTATGTACTTGCACAGGTTTCCAACCATAGCCCCTTACCTTTTCTTCTCACCTGCTGCCAACTTCCTTCCTCCTCTCTCTGTTTTTTTTTTTTTTTTTTTGGTACTGGGGATCAAACTCGGGTCCTTGCACTTGCGAGGCAGACGGTGGAACCACTGAGCTAAATCCCCAGCCCTCCTTCCTCTTCTCTATGCTCAAGTCATATTACACATTTTCCCTTTCCTGGATAAACTCAACATCTGCCTTTTATTTTAGCACTTAATCCACATATTATTTATATGCTTTACTTTAACAAGAGCCTAACTTTCTTTGAGAATAGGTTTTTGTCATGTCGCTCTCCTCATTTCTACCAAATGGGTCGTTATTTGCAACACAAGAGTGCTTAACAAGTGTTTCTCGAAATAAAGTGATTGCTACAACAAACTTTACTGTATTATTGATACCACAGCTTCAAAGTTAAACTGGAAAATTTAAAACAGTGGATACTGTATTTCATTAGCTCCTCAATATTTCAGCAAATGATAAATCCTATAATTGATGGAAAAATCTAAAATTCATAGCTACTCTTTATTTATTTGGCTGGATTCCTAAATGAGTATCAAATGATCCAATCTGAAATTTTCCAGTCTTTAAAAATTATAGCCTCTCAGACCGTCAACATTATCTGCTTTTCAAGTCATCATTGATTTAACTCTTGAACCTTTTTTTACTTCTATTATTTTGCACTATGTATCTTAAGGATTTAATGTTTTAACCTTTCCCCCCACTAGGAATACAACATGAAATCACTTATCCATCAGGATGGTTTGATTTTGTGTTATGTCAATGTCATGTTCAGGAGTAGAACCAGGGAATGAAAAGTTTGACACAATTTGTGGACTGAGAACCCAGTAGATTACTCCATACACTAGTGTATGGTGAGGGCCATGTAAAGCCCAGATAACCAATTGCCGAAACAATTACAGTAGGTCTCCAGATAAATCATAAGATGATATAGGTTTAAGCATGGGTTACATTTCTAAATCCCACACCTTATCTTAAAAAAACACTACTGCAAAAATAGTTCACAGTAAATCAAGTATACAGGCTTCTGAAAATACAACAAGACCGCTGTTTGACTTACTTAGAGGCAACTCGGAAGTATTTCTGGATGAAATAAAAAGCAACACCAAGAGGCACAAGAGCAACCAGGAACACAGGAGTGGCGTAGGAGATCATCCCGACGGCAGACAGGCAGAGCAGCGTGGAGCGGGTTAGGGATTCCAGAGTCGGAGGGATGTGCTATCCAGAGGTATTTGAAAGAAAAGAGATTTTAGCTCAAATGCAACATTGGTCACAAAAGTAGTGGACAAAAATATTCATTGTAATTCTTCACTCACTCCCTGTAGTTTAGCATATCTATTATCCATTTACACACCATCGATGACTTACATACGTATTTATCTTGGCATTTTATAAGTGCCCTTATTCTATAAATCTTAGCTATCCATTTACTTTATTAAATAATATGAATGGTAAATCTTTCCTTGTCTGTGTATATACATCTATTTGTTAATGGATGTGTAGCATTAAAAAATTATTTAGCTATCCCTCTACTGTAAGACATTTAAATTATTTTTCTGTAATTGCTTGTTTTATATTCTTTGAATGGTTTAATTTGACTGGTTATCTTTTACACTTTGAACTTACCTTTGGTGCTTTTAGTTCAATAAAATCTTAAAACTTTTTGTAGTCATTTCCATTGGCCTCTTTATTGTTTCTGAGTTATTGATCTTGCTTAAAAACACCTTTTTCACTCCAAGGGTATAAAATTATTCACCTATATTTTATAATTTCATAGTTTTATATGGCCATCTTTATTCTATATGTATTTGTCGTGTATCTTGTGAATGGTTAATTGTCCCAATAACACTTATCAAAACTTAATCCTTTTCTTACTGATTGGAGATGCTACATCTTTGATAAAGTTCTATACATGCTAATGTTTTAAAATTCTCCATTCTGTTCTTTAGATCAATTTGTTTTCTGTGGTAAAGGGAGTATTATAATTTTAAATAATTTTTTAAATATTTGGATGAAAAATTCTTACTATATAGAGGGAATTTTTATGACTTCTGGCATTGTTAGACATCTTTCTTCATATTAGGTTATTTCTGTTTTTATAGTTTTTCTTTTTTAATATAAATGAAACTTGTTTCTTGGTAAGTTTTTAAATCAGTGTAGAGATGGTTACCAATTTTCCTATAATACATCTTATCCAGACACTCTTCTACACTTTCTAGTTGTTTATTTTACTGTTTTGAATTTTCTAGGAAACAATCATATCACCTTTTAAATGATGCCTGCTTTGTCTCTCTTTTTCTAACATGTATTCTGTATGAAGTGTTTTAGGTGCAGAATGGCCTAACACCAGTGCCATGAAAACATCAAACTTGTCAGCACACTTTTTAGTCTGTTGTATGTATGGAGCAGTCTGTCTAAATCAAGGGTAATTTGTGTTCCAAATGTGGCTCTTGAGTGTCACAAAAGGCAAGGGCTAGACTTGATTGATTCCTTTCTCAATCATTGTAAGGGTTCAGCTCTTGAAGGGATTTACTTTTTTATTTTACTTTTTTTGGTACCAGGGATTGAACTCAGGACCTTGTGCTTGCAAGGCAGGCAGTGGAACCATTGAGCTAAATCCCTGGCCCTGATTAACTTTTTAAATTTTATTATTATTATTATTATTTTGGTACCGGGAATCGAATTCGGGTCCTTGCGCTTGCACAGCAGGTGGTGAAACCACTGAGCTAAATCCTCGGCCCATGATTAACTTTTTAAAATTTTTATTTACTTTCTGGTACCAGGGACCGAACTCAGGACCTTTCGCTTGCGAGGCAGGCGGCGGAACCACTGAGCTAAATCCCTGGCCCCCATGATTAACTTTTTTTTAAAAAAAGAGTCTAGGCCAGGGATTTAGCTCAGTGGTTTCACTGCCTGCTGCACAAGCACAAGGACCCGAGTTCGATTCCTGATACCAAAAAAAAAATATGTAAAAGAGTCTAACGTTTTTTATTCTTAGGACACACTTCTGGAGATGCAAACAACTTATACTAAACTGCTAAACTGGGCATTCTTAAGATACTCCCTAAAATATCAGACCATCTAAAGTTTCAAAAGCCAGTCTATAAAAATTAAAGAACATCTGAGATGGCCTGGCGTCCCTCCCTGACACCATGAATGGATGTGCACCACTGATGTAAACCATACCTCTATATAAAAAACTCAGTGTTGGTTTGTGCTTTGCTGTTTCTCTCTATCTCATGCTGATTCTTCAGTATCCTCTTTCTACATGCACAAATTAGTTTGAGCTAAGGTTTTATTTTATTCTAGAAATTATTTGCATGTTTTCATATGAATATAAATAGGCCTTATTTTAAATTTTGGCAATTCTCTACTGTGAAGAATAATCATGCTTTATCTTAAAATGCTGATTAGCTTTCACTGAGGCGTGTATTTTTGCGCTGAGAAGTAACTCTGATACTCACCTGGTCAATGATATTAGTATCTGCTGAAAAGCGGTTGAGAATTAGTCCCAGGGGTGTAGTATCAAAGAACCTAAGCAAGGAACAGATGGAAGTGCATGATAAGACTGAACTATCTGCAATCTGAGCACTGCTAAGGAACATCTAGAGTCATGAAAGTAAGAAGTCTTCCCTATTCATGTGCTCAAGGACTGACGAAACTCTTTAAACTTTAACATTTTAGTTAGATTTTAAAGTACATGTTTTTAGGGTTTTGTGTGTGGGAGAAAGAAACAACTACTGTTTTTACCTTATTGGTCCGAGAATGATCTTCTTGAGAAGATTATGGTGAAGATTTTTGGCAGCTGTGAGACCCATCCATTCTACAGTGAGAGATGTGACGAGACAAAGGAAAATACCTGCTCCGCAAAGGATGCTAAATACAGCCACATAGAAGGTCTACACAGCAAGCAACAGGAAAAGTTCACAGGTCATTAACAACTGAGGCTTTTTAAATTAGAAAACCAAACAGCATGCTAAGACAAGATCATTGACTTCCCTATCTTGTGTACATTTAGACAGCTGGAGGCATGCAGGATCCAGAGACCCACGGCAGAATCCTCATTGTGATCCCCCAGGCCAACCCCTGCCAACTTCCTGTTCTCCCTTTCAAGATTTGCCAAGGAGATGAAGGACAAAGGATTAAAGCTTGCTTTAAGGTTTGGGAAAATTCTTGGTTTTCTATCTTATGGAACACAGTCTTTCCATTCCCAATCACGGAATGACCAGCTGATACACTCATAATGGGGTGTTAAAAATCAAATGCTGGGCCGTGGATTTAGCTCAGTGGTTCCGCCACCTGCCCCACAAGCACAAGATCCCAAGTTCAATCCCCGGTACCAAAAAAAAAAAAATCAAATGCCATCAAACAATAACCAAAAAGTGCTTGTACGTATGTGTAGAGTATACATATTATACATTTAAAAATGCTATGTATAGAATTCTCTTGAATCTAAATCCAAACAGCATTTTCAAATTTTTCTTATGATAATCTTTAAAAAATACAAGTAATAATAATAGATGTTATTTTTTATGCTATTGACAGTTTATTCTATTTCAAGTCCTCTACTCATTGCCAAGTCATTGAATCATCATCCTTTGACATTTGAGCTTCTAGTACCTAACTACATAAGGTGGTATCATTGTTCATCTCAATAATTCCTTGATGACTTAAAAGCAGAACTGAACCCACAGTACCTGATCAGTTTTTCCAGTATTGTTTATACTGTACTCAGATGTCCATGTAGCCAGCCAATAGTCTATAGCTACAATAACTGAATGCTTCAAAAGCTTAGAGAAAATCATTAGGAAGAGTAAGAAGAATCCTCCAGAAGTAAGGTACCACCAACAGGTTTTCCACGGCATTTTAGTCCTGAGCCTCATCACAGTTGACATGTCATCATCTTCATCTTCCTCTTCTTCTTCCTCTACACACATGCCAAAAACAACCAACCAACCAAACAAACAAACAAAAATCTGTTTAACCTTCAGATGGGCATGAGGAAGATATAATTTTTATTGTCATTCAAAAAAATACAAAAAGCCACCCTCAAATTTATAGAAATGTAATTTATTACATTAAATGCTGTTAGCAAAGCAAACCTCATAGTTTTGTTTTATCTGACAACAGGTAAAGAATGAATGACTGACTGAATGATTAAACAAACATAAAATCTGGGTCTGGCTGACACCATTTGTCGACTCCCAGATCAAACTGACTGGAAGTATAGACCAGAAACATATTTATTAAGTCACTGAAGGAACTGTGAATAAAACTATGTATCTGGTCTCTGAACATCTCCAATTTTTTGACCTATACATTTCTGAGGTTATAAAACTACACCAAGAAAAAACAAGTCTCTGGAACTTGGGTGTAGATTCCCAAAAGTCTAATCCATGCTTTCTATGGCCCATTTCAGATGTAGTCAGGAGACAGGAGGCAAAGAGAAATTTTTCAGAGGGCAAAGCCAGGGTCTACAGCAGATAATGAGCAGGCAGTTCTGGTGTTTAAGCCACTTGTCACTTCCCAGATGGGTGATCTTAAGCATGTCCTCACTGCTAGGGCAGGGAATCTTTACAAAGCTTGCTCATTTGTGCACCCCAGTGACTGAGGTATGTTTCCCATCCTTTCCTTCTCCAAAGACAGCTTCCATTACATTTATCTCATGTAGAACACACTCCTCTGTAGGACCAGGTATGAAAAGACAGATAACTTATCTTTCGTTCACAGATTATCAGAAAAGAGAGATGCAAATATGACAGGATGGAAGGCTGAGCATTTCCAAGGATGGATGAACTAAATTACCAGGTCTTGGATGACTCCTCCTTTAGTAGGAAGGTGTTCTCTGTGTGAGGACAGGAATAGAAATTTGCAAAATCCAAAAGGAGAACCCTTGAAGACTGCAGCTGTCTCCCCAGTATCCATTCTCTGCTTCTCTATCAAGTCGCCCAAGGCAGCACAGCTAAAGGCAATATTTCTCCATATGTTCCCAGTTCCTAACCTGTTCAGGCAATGAACTGGCTAATAGTAAGTACAAACAATATGTGCAGCCTCAGATGCCTTAAGGGGAAGCAGGTGTCTGTTCTTTTCCTTCCTCCCTTCCTGGTGGCTTGAACAGATATAGTGATAGGCCCTGGAGCATCGGCCTACTAGGTAGTCTGTACTGCAATGGGCTCTTTAACACACATTATCTCCTTTGCCTCTGTAAAAAAAGTATTATTATTTTGCATTGGGGAAAACGGAAGTCCAGGGCAGAGTCAGCCTCTCCAGCGATGTACTCCCCACAGGAACACCGGACAAAAGAACTGGGTGCAACTCCATGTTTAGAGTACATTACAAATAACTGGTTTAGAATTCCAGAAGCTTCTACTTATAGAACCCAAAATTCTTTAAACCCTTTTTCAATCTTAGAAACGAAATGCAAAACTTATTGTTCACCGACTCATTGATTCATTCATTCATATACTCTCTGATCATTCTCTGAAACATTGAATAGTTATTATCTGAAAGGTGGAACATTTTGGTGTTTGATAAGCCTCATGTAAGGGAGCTTCAAATCATATTTGTAAGTTAGCTCATAGAAATGCAGTCATAAATAAAGACTACATAGGAACAAAAGTACATATAATGCATTTACTCCATGGGATTAAGTTGTGATATTTCTTACATTCTCTTGGCAATAAATGTCAGTGCAATGTAATTTTTCACCTCATTATTTCAAATTTTGATTGTGTTTTTTCCTGGTAATATTAAATCCTGGAAATGGATAAATAGCACCACAATGTTCTTATCCTTTGTTGCTTTATTGTCATGAAATCCTCATGAGAACTTACTGAATGAATCAGAGCACAATCCCATATTTGCCCCTTATTGTTTATCTCTGAAGGACTGACATTTCATTACTCTCTTGATTTGATCACTACACTAGGCCTTTCCAAGTGTTCTGAATAAAGGTCTAGCTGCATTTACAGACCCAGCCTTTTTCTTTCAATTTGTGTCACACATGGTACAAACGTTCTAAGACACACTTTGTGGAGACCCTCTTAATGCCCACCATTGGATGACTTATACCTTTCCTGGCCTCCTATTCTTTTCATTTTCATGTTAGGCATTGATTTAGCATTTTCCCCTGCAAAATGACTTATTATTTCTCACTAAGACATTCACATATCAACTGACAAGATAAAATCCTCATATTCTGTTACCCCACTTGAATGGTTCAGGTACAAGAAAAGATCTACCTTCATCTTCATCTTCCATTTGGGCTTTGGCCTCTCTGGAATACATGGCTCTTCGGAGAGTTTTCCTCTCTAAGGTTGTTTGGTCAGCTTCCATATCCTACAGTGAACATTGTGCTATCATTCATCAGCTCCAGCAGGAAGGAGGGTTTGACTTACCCTTACTCACACACACCAATGGTTTTATATCAGCCTCAAGGGCTCTCTGCTCACTCTTCAAACCTAGCAAACCTATCACAAAAGCAGTAATAAGCAGTCTTAGGTTTGTAGGAAATGTTTCACTGTTCAGAGGTAGAAGGCAGTGGGAAGCCAGAAAAGTAATGACAAAGTGATGGAACCCACCCAGGGAAGGAAGAATAACTCCCTTAACTCTGAAGCATCCCTCCACCACTGCTACTTATTTTATTTTTACATCAATTTCAAACACTGTAATTTTTCTAAGAATTCATTTATGTTATTAAGTATCGTCCTTAAAAATACATTAGTTCTGAGTTAGCAAAACTAACAGCCATCCACTATTATGATGAAGTATTAGTTCAGAATGAATTTCTTTTGCATCTCACTGAGGGAGCTATACAGAAGGACTTTGGTAGAATATGAACAAAGGCAGGCAATTTTGAAGCAAATAGGCAGGGAAGGTCCTTAGGTGGCTACAGAAAGCCCAGGAGGGGGAAATATGTAGAAAAAGAAGGGAAAGGTGCCAACAACAGGTTTTTAAGAGTTGGTGCAGTCTTGTCCTGTACTCAAAAAAGGAAGAAGGGTTTGACTTTCTCCCTGCCCTGGCTTCCAACACTTCAACGCTCTTCCCCAGCTCTCAGAACTGGGTTAGTAGCAGCAGTTCAGGTATATGGTGGGTTAGATCAGATTCTTCTCACCAGACTTGAAAACTAATCACCCTACTTCTGGGAGGGAAATGCACAACAAGGTCCAATCAACTCACCCACAAATTTGGGGGATGTATAGTAAATTGCAGACTCTTTGTATGTGCCAATATAAAAAAAAAGCAAAAATACAGTTTGTTACCCCAATAAACCAATAAACTTTAGGTTATCAGAAGTGATCTGGTCATTTCCCGCACTTATAACTTATATAACATGTGAGTTAAAAGACTTACTGTTCTAAAAGACTCTGTTACTTCCAAATTCTTGGTTAAAAGAATAAAAACCAAAATGTCTCCTAATAGCATTTTTACAAGACATTTTCATGATAGCCTCTGAATTTGCCTCCTGATGTGAAAACCAACATTTGTAAACAAGGCTACATAAGACACAAAATGAAGAGCCATGCCCAACTTTTGTGTATCATGTAATGGAGTAAAATAAACCTGAACCAAGTAGATTTGCTTCTGGTTCAACTCCTCATTATATCTAAGCATAAGATTTATTTTGGAGGCTTAAAAACATCACAACAAATTTAAAGAGAATTTTCTTGGAGTAAAATGCTCTGATGAAGCTCATAACAGGTTAAACATTTTGAATCGTGTTGATATTTGGGTTAAGTAAATACAAATTTAGTTTCATTTATCCAATAAATATTTACTGGGCCAAGCTAAGGTGAGGTCATGGGCAGAGAAAATGGGAAGCATCAAATGGTACTAATTTTATTTTGCTTAATAACATTATGAAGATAATGGTTGATATTACCCATTGCGCAACTTTTAATAACATTTAAAATCAGCTAAAAACATTATCTCCTTCTTTGTAGTCCTCATGACCATCTTTTGAACAAATTCATTTCGATCCCATTCACTCTTTAACCCTTAAACTGAAAGTTCTCCCTAAAGCCTCATGGCAGAAGGTTCCATGTGTCCCTTGGTTTCCTTTCCCTTCTCTTTTGCTGCATTTATTGTGTATCGGGCCAGGCTTTCTCATTTTTGGCACCATTACCATCTGGGCTGCTTTGAGTGTTTGTTGTTCTGGCTGCCCTGTCCCCTACAGGATGCCAAGCAGCATCCCTGTCTCCTACTGGCTGGGTCCTGGTACCACCTTTCTGCCCCAGTTTTAACAACCAAAAATGTTCTCCAGATGTTACTAATCTCCCAGGAGGCAAAACTGGCATTGATTTGTAGGTAAGCACACCATCCTTCCAAACAAAACAGAAAGTTTTTTCTGCAAAAATGATCCCAATGTCATCCAGTAGTCTTGATCTCCATGATGGAATTCTTGATGACTCCTGATGAACTCAAGTGCCTGCGTTCCGTTGTAGGACGGATCACCCTCCATCCCCAGATGGGGACTCTAGGCAGGTGCTCCATTATCTTCGCTTCTCCTGGCCACCATTCCATCTTACAAATGGATTTACCCCATCAGACCCTGTCGTATTCCCTATCTCCCTCCGCTGGTTTAAATCCCTGCTGTCTTTAATTATACAGCTATGCTATCTCACGTAATCATTTCATTTCTAAATACAGCATAATGAACATGCTTCTTGGCCTGCTTAAGAATATTACTAGAAAATCAAGCCAACAGCACTTATTTTTTTCCTGAAGTTCTTATCAAAGGAAACCACAAGCTTATACTCCTTAAGCTTACATCATGTTCTTTTGTTCCTGGTATTCCGATCATTGAAAAAAAAGGTCATTTGGAGCCACCCCCAGTATGTTTATAATTAAGCTTTCCATAGCACAATTCCTAAGTGCACACTTGTGGATTATATCTTGTAATTTTTTTGTCTAATACTCTAACGTCCGTGGTTTTATGATTTGTCCTTTTTTTCCCTTAAATTCTTTTATTGGTACCTTTTAGGTTTACAATACATTTACATTACTCATTGGGAATTGTACCTGTACATAATGCATCTTGGTTCTTATTTTTTCCCCATTCCTAGCCCTCCCTTCACCCCCTCCACCCTTCCCTATTTACAAAGACTTTATTTCCATTTTTTCCATTTCTCAGCATTTTTCCTTTCCCTTCTTTCCTTTCCCCTACCCCTCCCACTACCCCTACCCCTTTGGACCTTTTCTTCCTATTTCACATTATCAATTATTCATTCTAATCATTGGTACATTTTAGGTATACAATATAATGACCTTCATCATTGGAAATTTGCACCTTGATTTGTCCTTTTCTATGCCTAGCTTTTTTTCTTCTTTATGTGGTTTGTTTTGAGATCATCATAAAACTCACGGGAGATAGGGAAATGTCAGGATTTGTCTTCTTCTCCATAGAAACATAGATTTTCCCCTTCTTAAATGATACATTTACTCTCCTGATATTTTAAAGAAATTTGTTGATACAAATATTTCATTTTTAAAATGCTCATTCCTATCCAAGAACATCAAATTCTGGACATGGTCCTAATCCAAGCTCAAAAGCAAAACATTTCAAAAATGTGCAACTTTAATTTACAATTTCTTCTCTCAACTACAAGTTGTACTCAATCTGTTTTCCAAGTCTGTTATCACATCACCTAATGCTGTAGCACTAAAGCGCAATTACCTTGGATACGGGCCTGAGTTTAACTTCCATTGGTACCACTTACTATACCTATTGTACAACATGAGCCAAGTACGTAATAAGCTCTCCGAGCCTCATTTTTCTCAACTATAAAAGTGAAATAATATTCTCTGTACTTATTTCTCAGGGGCTTGTGAGACTGTATGAAAAAGGTCTTGTGGTTTCTAAAAAACTATATAAACATAAAAATCTTATTATTCCCTCTTCTGATCACCTGCCATCAGCCCTCCAGTCCTATTCACCAATAGCTCACAGCTTTTCCCTTCCTTCACCATCACCTTGGCTTTTGTCTCACCCAGGACCCTCAGCTGGTAAGCAGTGGGTGAAAATATTTTCATGTTACAGATGAAAAAGATATAAATGAAGAAAAATAAGACAAAATGAAGAAATGCTATGCTTCAGTGAAGAGTGTGTTTAAGTTTTACATACACAGACAGTTGCAGATGTAAATGAAAATCCTCCAAAAATCTCATAGCACTTCACCGAAAAACACCATTAGAATTTCATAGGTTCAAAGCACAGTAATCTGTCCATTAATCATATGCAAAATACAATTATTTTGGGTTTGAGATGAGATCCATTGTATTAGCAAGTATTAAATGGGATACTTCTTTAAAAGCATTCTTAGGAACTCCACAGTACATTAATTCCACGTCTGAATTGAGTATTTACCTTTTCTAATTCCTGATCTTGCCGATTCATAAGTGTTTTCCAGTGTTCGTACAGCTCAACATCTTTGGTTTGAATGTCTTTCAAAGTCCCTTCCCTTAGGACACTTCCATCTTTCATGGCTATGATCTGAGGAGAGCACATGTATGTGACAGAAGCCTTAAGTGGCCAAATGAGTTACCTTTACCCACAGAACGCATGTCCTAACATTATATGACTATAATATAACTATTACAGCTCTCACCCAGTCAGCGTGTGTCAGATACTGTAACTTGTGAGTCACGAGAACAAGTGTCCTTTTGTCATCTTGGAGAAATTTCAAAATCCCTTCCTGCATTAAATGATCACTCAAGTGGATGTCCAGGGCAGAGAATGGGTCATCCTGCAGCCAAATAAAGTGGTGGGAAGATGAACATTTTCCATACTGTTTATGCAGCTCCATGCCTCCAGAGAGGAGAAATAAAAATAACAAAGGACAAATGATCCCCCAAACCCAACTTATGAGAAACAGACTCTGTGTGCATTTAAATAGTCAGAAAAAGTAATTTAAATTAAGCTTTCATGTTTTCCACCCTAAGACTCTTAACAAGTAACACTATTATAAATGGCATGAATCCTTATAGATTCCTAAAGTTCAAAAATTACCTTTACTCAGCAACCTATAATAGACCAAACAATGAAAATATAATTGCAGAAGTTGAGTTCTAGATAATTAAAAAGAGCATAGAAACTGTTAATTTCAGCACAGCAGCACCTACTTCAGGGGAATGTGCTTATGATTCAATGAAGTCATATCCCTTAAATGATTTGTATGGCACCAGGTACATAATAGATACTAGATGAATAATAATATTATTATTATTATTTGGTATAATATAACATACTTAACACTCAATTAATGTCAGTTGCCTTGGGAAGAAAATCTTCATGCACAAAGTGATTGAGGCATTTAGAAAATTATATTAATTGATTTAGTGATGATGTTAACTATTGGTTTATTTTAATATCTGTTTTATTCCTATAATGTTATGTAGAGCATCACAGTGCATTGTTTCATATTTTGGGATATTTAAAAGAAGAAAACTATAAACTGCTGAGGAGAGCTAGAACGTTCCCTCAAACAGTGAACCGCAAAGCAAAATGACCTGCAGGGATAACATATAACAGGCACAGGATGACCAGAGTCCTACAATGGCAGGAAATGAAGGACTGAGGCACTGCAGAAGGAACAAAGCCATAAAAATGATAGAGCTTTCTGGTAAAGAATTGGGAAGCATGACTGGAATCTTGTCTTCTTCATCACATGTATTTCTCAGCAATATCCAGACAGATTTCTACTTTGTCTTACAGGCCCAAGAAAGAAATAGCTGGATTCTCATTCTGCTACACATAGGCTACTGAGCTATTTAGAAATTATAATCCTAGGAAATTCTGGAAATAATTTAGCATCATCCTATTCTCTATACAGATAGATTGCATTGCTCATTACCTGAATGACCAAAAATAAAAGCAGTTTCTAACAAGTTGGAAACTGATGATTGGATTAGGATAGATCTATGTATATGCTCATTATGGACAATGACATGATTGGTACAGTAGTTTTTCAACAGGAAGCATAAAATGCTTCCTGTGTCAACAGAAACTGTAAGTAATACGACTTTATTAAAGCACTTAGGAGAAGTTTTAGAAAAGAAATACTAATAAAGTATTTAGTTTAAAGATGATTCAAAATTAAAATAACTTTTTACAAATCCATCTACTGGATATCATAGCCATGATTAAATGGGTGATATAATTGATGTTCCAAATGGCTTTTATAAAAATACTTATAACAACAGCACTATCACTCCAGTTATCTCATTTATTTAAGCCATTTAAATAATGTGCTCTGGATAGTGTAATAGTTGAATAAATTATCATAATAAGCACGTCCACTGTACATTTATATAAAAATATATATTTATATTGTTATGTCTTGTGTCTAGATATTCCCTAAAAGCCTCATGCAGTCATAGGTGGGGCTTTTTCAGAGGTGGCTGGATCTACAGTGTGTGATACTAGGATTAATTCATGGAGCAGTGCTAGGCTCAAGGGCACTAGGATTAAGGGTGTGAGTGCTGCCCACCCTAAGTAGCCTGGGTAAGACATAGAAAGAGCTGTGGTGGCCCTTGTTACTTTGCTACCTTCTGCCCACCATGAACTATTTCTCTTCTCCAATCCCCCTCTGCCAGGCCACCCTGCCTTGGAGCCAGCCAATTATGGACTGAAACTCTACAAACTGTGAGCTAAATAAACCTTTCTCTCTTTAACTTTGGGTGTCAGATATTTTGTCTCAGTAATGAGAGAAAAGTAACTACGACAATATCTTACTCTGTATGTGAGAATGAAAAAAAATTGATTTAAGGATATAATTATCTTGATTGTCCTGAAATGCTTTTAAATGACATGGAAGACATTTAAAAAATCTTTCAGATCCTCTGGATCATTTCATATTACTTATTTCCAAAATGTTCCAAGAAGTAGTACGTACAGAAGATTGAATTTTTTTCTACTACCCAGTGAGTTGCTTTTTTAAATTATCACAGACACCAGCTCCTTGTTTGTTGCTTATCTCCCTTTGATACCAAGAAAAACATTCTTATATGAATTTTCTTATTTAAATTTTGTTACTTTTTGAATAAGAAATTCCACCTGCTAATCTAGGAACTTCCCTTAACACAGATATTATGATATAACTTCCGAATTATTTTAACAATATAAAGCAATGCAGGATAAAACAAATGTTTCCACGTGGTGGAAAAAATATCACTGTTTCGGTATTACACTGACAAAGGTGTCTCCATTTCCATCAGCAATAATGCAGCAGGGATTTAATTACCAAGATTTACCAGCATGTCACTGGTTTTAGAAAATCAGGTAATCATCATGGGGTAATGTTAATGGTTTGAGCCAACCTTTTGCTTCTGATCCCAATAAAAACCTAAGAATCCATTGTTATGCAGACTAAACCAAGAATTTTTCACATAGAAAAAATAAGACATGACCAGAAAATGAGTTTTTATACTAATTTAATTTTCTACAAAGTTCTGACTTTGAATGTCATAACATAGCAAGATATAACAGAAAGTCTATTATTTCTAAATTAAGAAAGCCAAATTGTGGTTACAACCACTCTAATGGGACAGCGTTTTAAATTTCACTTTATTTGTAAAATAAGGATAAGAGACCTGTCAGGAAGAGCATCAGATTACTGCAAAAATCCAATAAAATAATATAGTAAATGTCTCTATAAATCATTTAAAAGCATTTTATGTTTATTTTCTTATAAATAAAGCTGTGGAGGATTTATACTGTGCTTATTTCTCTAAAGCATTTCTCTGGAAGTTTAATGTCTTCAAGGAATCCTTTAATAAGGAAGAATGTGGTGATTAAAAGTAGAAACTGTGAAATCCAGCCTCCTCGATTTGTAGCCCTACTTCATATCACTATCTCTGTGACCTTGGATAAATTGTCCCCCACAAAAGCATTTCTATCATCCATAAATATTAGTAAGAACAATAAGAACAGCAGTGCCAAATCTAATAAGGTTATTGAGTGAGGAAATTTATATAAAGTATGTAGAATCAAGTCTAGGTCCTCGGAAGCTATCATTCGCATGCCATGGGCATTTCTGGGCATCTGGGTGCCATAATCAAGCGTAACCTTTTAGAAAACTCAGCAAGAACCCTGGCTTGATGGATTGAACATCATGCATCTAGATTCAGTTTCCATGTTAACAGTTTCAGGAGACACTTCCTTTTAAAAAAGCAAGATAATTTTCCAACTGACCAACTCAAGGCATGGTCAGTTATCTTTTCAAAAGTAAATAGTCTTCATAAATATATTCTGCCATATTAAATAGTATGTTATTACGCATTATATTCTTTGTATGCATATATTTTATAAATAATATATTCACTGATACAGCACATTGCAGAATCCATAAAATTTCAAAAATAATAATCTGGATATATACTTAAAGCGTATGCATTTGGCTTCCATATTGTGGTAAGGCTAACATGATACAAAGTATTTAGATAAAAATGTAAACCCATGAAAGAAATTATGTGTACTCTTCTTTGTTTCCTTTGCCCAATACAGAAGATGGAACTGAGGACATTATCAGTGGGTAGGAAAAAAAAAAAGGAAAAAAGAGGGAGAAAATAAGAAAAGTTAAAAGGAAGGAGAGAAAAAGACAACACAGGTAGTAACTTAGCAGAAATATTTTCAGAAAATACTAGAGAATCTTAGCGATGGAAAACACGGAATTCAAAAGATAACACAGTCCCGGCCCAGCCTCCACCACTCACTTCTCCTCCTCCCTCCAGTGAGGCCATCTGTGTCTGACTCCTCCCAGCCACCCTCTCAGTATTGGCCTGAGAATCAAATGCTATAGCACTGTGGTTCTGAGTGCCTCGTGAGTTTTTAAACAGAAGAGGTAGAGAATATTTTCATTTTTGAGGAATTCAGAAACATATCAATAGCTTTGAGTTGCTGCTTAGCATGTCCTTTGATTTTCAATTGCCAGAAAGTAAATATAATGCTCGGATCATAAGAACTAGTAGCTTTAACTACTGTGATAAAAACAGCATGGTCCTGGCAAAGAAACAGACCTGAGGACCAGTGGAACAGATTAGAAGATGCAGAAACAACTCCAGACACACTCAGCCACCTCATCTTTGACAAAGGAGTCAAACACCCTCACTGGAGGAAAGATAGCCTCTTTAATAAATGGTGCTGGAGAAATTGGGTTTCAACTTGTCAAAAATTAAAACTAGACCTATATGTCTCACCATGCACTAAACTAAAATCGAAATGGATTAAAGATCTAAATATTAAAACAGAAATGCTGAACTGGTTGGAACAGAGGTTAGGTAGAACTCTTGAAGACATTGGTGTAGGAAAAGATTTTATGAACAAAACCTCAGTTGCCCATGAACTATTACAATCAACAAGTGGGATCTCTTCTTAAAAGCTTCTAAAAAGCTTCTGCACAGCAAGAGAAACCACCAGCAGTGTGAAGAGACAGCCCACAATGTAGGAAAAAATTTTCTCCATTGATCCCTCAGACAAAGGTCTACTATCTCGAATCTATAAAGAACTTTAAAAAAATCAGACCTCCCAAATTTAAAGGCCCAATCCAAACATGGGCATCTGAAATGAACAGACATTTCTCAGACAAAGAAGTAGAAATGGCAAATAAACATATGAAAAAATGTTCAACATCACTCGTCATTTGAGAGATGCAGATGAAAACAACACTGAGATTCCACCTCACCCCAGAAAGAATGGCTGCTATCAAGAAATCAACCAATAACAAATGCTGGCAGGGCTGTGGGGAAAGAGGAACCCTGCTCCACTGCTGGTGGGAGTGCATACTGGTGCAACCACTGTGGAAATCAGTATGGAGATACCTCAAAGAAATAGGACTGGAAGTCCCATTAGACCCAGCTATTCCCCTGCTGGGTATCTTCCCCAAAGAATTAAAAGAATCATACCACAGTGATATATGTGCATCCATGTTCACAGCAGCACAGTTTATAATAGCTAAAACTTGGAAGCAGCCCAATTGCCCATCAACTGGAGACTGGATTTGAAAAAGTGAGTTTTAAAAAAATAAAATTGAGTACTACTCAGCCATAAAAAATGAGAAATTAGAGACATTTATTGCTAAATGGATGCACATTGAGGTCATACTCTCAAGTGAAATAAATAGGACACACATGTATAAATACCGAATAGTTTCTCTAGTGTGAGAAACTGAAAGTGTAAATAAGGACTAAAAGGTATAATAGATAATGTGAAATAGGAAGAAAAGGATCAAAGGGGAAGGGGAAGGGGGAGGGGGAAGGGAAAGAAAAGAAGGGAATGGAATTAATATGAGAAAATGAAAAAAAGGAAACAATGTCTCTGTAAATAGGGAGGGATGAAGGGGTTGAAGGGAGGGCAGGGGAAGGGGAAAACAATAAGAACCAAGAGCGTATGTAAAGGTGCAAGTTTCCAGTGATGAATGTCAGTATACAGTATACCTAAAATGTACCAATAAAAGGATATACAGTTTTAAAAAAAAGAACTAGTAGCTTTAAAGTTATTGAAGCTGATGTGATTTCATCTAGCACATATTTTAAAAGGAATCTGACAAATACGATTAGATCCAGGATAAAGAAAGTCGTAAAAACTTTGTCATTTGTGGAAGAACTGAAAATTCTAAGCTTGCTCAGCCTCGAGTCATGTGAATTAAGGCAAGCTATGTAAGGCAAGCTATGGCAATAATATTAAAATGTTGAACTATGGCTGCACAAAACTAATACATTTGTTACTGCAGAAGCAGTAAGAGAGTCAAGGAATGGAGAATGCACAGATGCAGGTTTCAATCGCATTCAAACCTTTTAAGAATGAGAGTTGTCTGAGTAGGCAGAAAAAGGGCCCCTACAGATGTCCAAGTCCTAAATCCCAGAACTTTGACTATGCTACTTTGCGTGGCAAGTGGGGCTCTGCAGATGCGATTAAGTTGAAAGACCTTAAGATGGGGAGATTATCCAGATGGTCCCAAAATAACTGCCCAATCCCTACAGCAGAGAAATTTCCTGGTCTGAAGACAGCAGATGTGGCCATGTAAGAACACTCAGAAAGGGTTAATGATGCTGATTTTGAGAAGGGAAGAGGGCAGCCAGAGACAAGGAATACAGGCAGCCTCTAGAAGCTTAGGAAAAGTCAAGGAAATATATTCTGCCCCAGAACCTCCAGAAGGTAACATAGCCTAGCCGACACTCTGTCAGACTTCTGAAATACCAAATTGTAAGATAATAACTTTATGTTAAGTCATTTATGATGGTAGTTTGTTATACATCAACAGGAAGCTCATACACAATCCAACAACGTAAAGCATGCCTTAAAAGTAAGCTGTATCTTTAGAGAGAGCCAACAAGAAGTTGTTAGAGCTGATGCTACAAGTGATTTTGTAAAGAACGAGTGGGAACCCACAGTAAGTTAAAGCTGTGACTTCTTTGAATTCCATGATTCACAATTGAAGTAAGTCAGGGTCACTAAATTACAGGCAGTGGAAGGAACTGTAATAGAAGGCCACACCTAGAGGAGGGTGAAACTTTCAGATTTTCAGGTCACATGATCTTCAGGTACTTTAATTATCCCAAGGTTCAAGAAGTCATTTTTATTGGTAGGACCAGTCACTGTGAAAAGGACTTACAATTGCATAGGTTACTGCTAGATAATACTATGGCTTTTATGGGGTTTTTTCTTTCTTTTTTTTTTAAACTGTAGGGACAGGTATTGTGAGAGGTAATAACTTGAAATGAATTTTCAGTATGTCCCAATTTTTCTATATATAGAGGATCCAGATTCACTGGTGAGCTCCCACTGACATTTTGTAGAGGTTCTAGAGATGAGATGAAGTGAGCAGGTCCAGGAAGCCGATTTATGAATGCTCAGCAATTTATACAGAAAGAGAAGGCAAAGGAAGCCTACATTTACATAACCTGCTGGTCTCTGTGTAGTTATAAGCTACATTATTTTGACTGCGTATTACCTCCTAGAAAACCAAAGTCATTATTGCAAACATCAAATTTTGTCACTGCATGGGTAGAATACATTTTTGCTCCAATATAAACATGAGTATCATCTATGGAGCTTTTCAGAGACAGCTCTAGACTCTTTCAAATTATGATTCAATAGGTCTAGAGTAGGACCAAGATTTCAATAGTTTTAAGAAGCATCACAAACCTTATTGGAGCCTGAATTGCATACTCCTTGTATGGAGAGTTGGTATATTTCCTAGTCTTTCTTTCTTTGCCATAAAATATAAATTAGAAGACTCATGATTCTGCAGTTGATCCAACACTCCACACTCCCTTATTAGTGATCCTCCTGGTGAGGAAACTCAGCTAAACCACCTGTTAGAGAATCACAGTCTCTTGGACATGAACCAGTTCCCCTGGCTCTCCATTTTCCATGCCACTCTTCTACTGGTTTGCATTGATTCATAGGCACCCTATGGTTTCCCAAGGTAAGCCGCCTTTCCTTATGTTACTTGGCCTGTCTCTTTAAAGGCTTATTTTCCTAGAGGGAAAAATGAGATAGAAATAAGGGAAAGGCCGTAGTATTCTTACCAAGAAGACAATGTTGGTGTTTTGATAGAGTGCCCGGGCCACACATATTCTCTGCCTTTGTCCCCCGCTCAGGTTGATGCCCTAGGGAAGAAATAGCCAGAAACATCCATTTTTCCCCATTAGTGTAGCATCTGTTGGCAAAATTGCCTCTAAAATACAAAAGCTGAAACGTTTTAAAGTTAGTGCGAATTTATTAATTAAATTGTGGTAACACTGATAAGAAAAAATGAAAATGGTCTAATAGCACTTGAATTACATCAAGATACTTTTTCACTATTGGCATTTATCTTTTCACTCTGATAGAGAGCTCAGCTCTACTGAAGCATTAATAATGAAAACCCTTGGCGAATGCGAAAAACTGCAAGCAATTCCACATTTTTCTAGTTTCCTGCAGATTACTTAACACATAGTTCTTACATTTTATATTACATGTTATGTTAAACAGGATTATATACCACTATTCTTTCATAAGGAAGTATTAATTAAAATTTTTTAAAAACTAGTATTAATTAAGCACTTAGTATGTGCTAGGCTTGTTTAAATGGCTTTACAGTTCTTATTTCTTTTTTATAGCAATTCCAATATGGAGGTACTATACTATGCTGAAATAAAGAGCATTTGATGTGATAAAACCATTAAGAACTAAAGGTAACAGAGTCAGAATAATCTTTGGTACACCACTAACTGCATTTGGGCAAGTTCTTATGCCTTGGTTTTTCTCAGCTATAAAATGTAGACAACAATTAGTAACCACAACACAGATTTGCTGTCAAAGTAGATAATATGTATAAAGCTTTTGCTGGTACTTGATACCTATGAGGTTAAACATACTTAGCTACTGATGTTATACAAGACTTCAGGTATAAACATTTTTCAGCTGGTCAGAATAGCATGACGTCAACATAAAACATGTTTATGTGAAGAAAATAGAACACTTTAACAAAAATAAATAGAGGTTGACAAGAGTGGAAGAAGCTGTTGGAAGCAACCTCAGGTTCCAAAGCAATTAAAGCAAGCTCATAGTCAGTAAAAACATATTTAGTCAAAGCCAGGGACTGCATTTTATTTCTCTGAGAACTCCCAAGGGTGGTTACTTGATAAATCCTTCAGGGACAGTGCCATCAGAAGACTTGTCGTCACATTTTGGAATTTGTCACGAGGACACCATTCAACTTCTTCTCTCTCAGAGTTCATTGTGTTCCATGAAGGATTAAAGACAACCAGAGACATCTAGGTTCTGTCTATTGTTTAATTCAACTACACATAGCTCACCCTCTCTCCAATTTCAGTTTGGTCTCCAAATGGTAACAGGTCAATGTCTGGCTGAAGAGAACAGGCATCCGTGACAGCTTTGTACCTTTGGGAGAAATGATTTTGGATTTTAATTCACTGTTAATACACTGCCCCCACCAAGCTTCAATGTCTTGAAAGCTGGAGGGAAGCATGGGTATTGGAGATGCTGGGATAAACCTCAATGGTTTTGTTTTTTTAGTTTGTAGTCTTAAAATATTCAAATAATTCTTGCTTGTTCCCTCTTCTACTCTCATGTTTGTCCATTCTTATTCCAGAATCTGTTTCTTTTCTTCAATCATCCATGCTTTTTACACTTTTATTGTCACTTCCAAGTGCAGGTAACTCAATGCCTGCCTGGGTAATTATTTCAAAGGAATCCTAAATGTCTCCTTGATCCCAGTTCAGACTGTTTCTATATATCTACCTATATCTAATCTGTCAGATTTTACTTCCAGATTAAACATCACATCTGCCGTGTTTTCCTCATTTCCACAGCTTGCAGTGCCTCCCCAGAATACACAAAATTTATGCCTGTAGGGACCAGGGAAAGGGGACGTTACTAGAACCTCTGCAGTGTGTCCTAGTCTCCTGCGAGCCAATCCAGCACAAGGCAAATGAATTTATTATATGAAAAAATGAGACTTTGAGAAGAGGCTTAGCTTTGGGTCTGATCAGTGCTGCTCTGGGCAGCAAAGATGAAAGCCCCCAGTTTACCGCACCTTTTATTCAGTACCTTTCATTCAGTACATCGGGAGAAACAAATGTGACAAATGACTCCCAGAGAGTTCAGTACATCCGGATAAACAAAGTGTAACAAATGACTGGGGAGCAGCGGAAATCCAAGAACAATGAGGAACTGAGTAGATGAAGATTTTGTTCCTGCCAGGATGTCTCCTGCTGGTGTAATCTTGTCCTGGAGCATCACAGCATCACCGGATCACTGAGGTCTCAGTCGTGACCAGAGGCCAAAGTGGAATTATGTCTCGAAATGCCATAGCTGGCCTGTAGGCAGGAGAACTAGGCCTAATCAAGTGATTTTTCCCTGAAATTACGTAGCATTGCTCCTGACATATGCCCCCTCAAGACCTCATCTCAGTCTTCTGAATCCCATTCTGTCTGACTTGTTCCCAGACCCCAGACAGACCCAGGAAAGTTATGTTCTTTCTCCCACACTATCTGCTTTCAGATTCCTTCCTCCTTCCTCATGCCGCTCCCCTTGCCTGATTCTCAAACTTTAAGCCCCATTTAGGGTCTGATGATTCACCCCCATAAAGGTGGGTCAAGGGAAGGGTCATACTTTCCTATGTTCTGGGGGAAGATGGCCAGAACAGGGGATTTTCTGGGGCTCCAGGTCACTCAGCCTCTCAGATCTCACATTATTCTTTGGTCCACAGCTCCCCTTCTTCAACTTCCTTGAGTTTCCCTCTTTTTATCTGATCACCCATAACCTAAGTAAACCTCACTCCCACACACACGCACACCTCAGTTTCTGTGGCTTGGTCTACACGATGGGCTGGAACGTTCCAATGAGGATTTTCTTAAACAACTTGATTCAAAAGATGGTGGAGATGAGGGTGGAAGTGGGCCCAGTAGGGAAGAAAGGAAGACCCTTAGGCAAAGATTCCAGAAACCACAGACCAAGAATATGGGTCAGAAATAATTGTTGTTTCAGTTCTAAATTACCTTTGTCTGTTGAAAGGACTTCCAAAGGTAATATTTTCTTCTACTGTAGCATTTAGTAGCCAAGGCTTTTGAGCTGCATAAGCCACGGAATACCTGTTCCTACTGGAAAATGAAAAAGAAAAACAAAATACCAGAATTATGTAAGGGTGCTGCACTGTGTATGTATTTTATTATAACTAGGGGGAAGATAGTTGATAAAAGATCTCAGACACAGAAATGGAAAACTTCTAAAAGAAAATTTTAAACAATCAACAGTGATTAAATAAGTCACCTAAATTAATGAGATTAAAATTTAATCACAATGTCATATAATGTTTTAAGATATAAATTGCTATTTAAATTTTCTTTTCGGAAATGACTATAAATTTTTGCAATAATTAAAAATTAATAAAAAATTCACTTTCTCCAATATCCACAGATATTTTATTTTATATTAAAAGCACTTTGTGTAACAGTGAATTTTGTATGTAGATCTTTTTAAAAAACAGGAATTGATAATATAATTATGCTATTTTCTTGTGGCTTAATTACATTGTCATCTGTTTTTGTTTTTTTCTTTTGGTACCAGGAATTGAACTCAGCACTTTGAGCTTGCCAGGCAGGCGGGGCATCATTGAGCTAAATCCCCGGCCCTACACTGTCATATTTTAAAGGTAGTGAGTATCATAAATATCTTAAGAAGTCCATTTCAACATTGAAATTACACATCTTAAAACTACACATTTCAAAACATATTCGTATACTTTATTTTTAATGATATTCTCCTCCCCTCCCCTTCCATTTTTTTAGCTTGAAAATTCTACCAGATATATAGAGATATATCTATATAGATATATATCTAAGACTTTAATTTGCAATAATTAGGAAAATACATCTGAGCTGAAGATAAAGAGAATATGGGACTGGGATGGGGGACAGATCAGCTTAAAAGTTGGATTTCCATAGTTAGTCCATGATCTGTAAGTACAGAAGAAGGAACGAAGGTTAAAGGAAAGTTGGTTTAGGAAAGAGACATTAGATGGTCAGAGATCATCTTGAAACATTCCATCTTAGGAGTTTAGAAGACATGATAATGTATAGGATGCTAGTAATCATTTAGATAACTACATGTGCAGTAAAGCAGTGGTTCCAAACTCTGACGTGTCTGCCTCCCGTTCCCCTGGCCTGTAAGAGGGCTTTTGCTCTTTGTGTTGTTTGGTGCTGGCACTGAATCCCAGGGTGTCAGACACACTACACATGTGAGCTAAAGCCCCACCCCTAAGGGTAGCTTTTGTTTTAAGTAGATAAAGCACTTTCCTCTTGATCGCTGCCTTATAAATCAGACTTCATCATTGTTTGAATCACAATCAACATATGCATTAATTCTTACATTTTAATTTTATGAATCTCAAATCTAGTTTAACAAGGACAGCCTGAACTTCAGCAAAAGTCAAAACATGTGACTGAGATAAAAACAGGTGACACAGTAACCCATTTTTGTTGACAAATCAGTATTTTTGGCAGTCTGCAAAGGTTGTAAACTACTGCTTTGGAAATATGTAGCACTTTTTAAAAATAACCGTACTTCATCTGAATGAACAACATGGCTAGGAGTAAGGAATTAAAGCAAAGACTGAGGAAGGAAGTTATTTTTATTAAACTCAGGTGAAAATAGAAATAATACCTTCTGGTTGCTTCAAAAGAAGGCTCAGATTCATTTACACTGCAAGGATGGTAAACAATGTCCATTAATTATGAAGTATAAATATAGAATGAACATGTATACAATATCAGGCAGGAGATAAAATAAACAGTGGATGTATTAAGCAGCTACATTTCTCAAATGGCTTTTGAAATTAATTTCAAAGACAAACCAAATAGATAATATTCACCTTTTACAGCATCTTCAGCTATGGAATTATTATTTAATAAACTTCCAAAAGATAGACAGCACTGTTATCTTTCATACAAAATTTTGGTTCACACAGTGACCTGCATTCTAGTTCCAACTTTGCTCTAATTAGCAGTGAGGACTTGGATAACCTCTCCAGAATACAGTTTCCTAAGGATTATATATTTCCAACATCTCCCTACTTTTATAATTTAAATGTAATGTATTTAAATGAGTAACTACCCTAAGAGGTGAGCAGAAGACATCATTTTTGGACTCAAAACATGGAAAGTGCAAAACACACTGCTGACCCTTAAGGGCTTAAAAAAAAAGATATACACAATAAATCAAACCACATTTGAATATAATCAGTTATTGATGGGTAAGGTTTATGTAAAAACTGGGGTTTGACTAATTACATTTAATTATACCTATACTAGGAAAAAATACCTAAGACCTGCTCATTTTATTGTTAAGTAGAGTTGAATTTCATCATTTTGAAAGAAAGACCTGAATTCAATAAACACACACATAATTTGAGTCTATAGGAACTCCAAAAGTAGATCATATTGGAGTTTGGAAATTGTTTTATGCTTTTATTTTGGAAAAATTTGCTTAATTACATTACCTAGTGATATCTGGTGTAGAATTACTAAGGATTATGTTCACTATTCCACATGGCTAACAGAAGCAGGAACAGGCCATCTTTGAAGAAAAAAATCCTCTCAATAGTGATTATTCCTTCATTTAAGTTATTCATAAAAATAAAGAGATGAACTGCTCAGTTTTCCAAGTGATACAAGGGATGATCAAAAACAAATATTTAGTGGATGTTTACATTTTAAATTTTTTCTTACACTAAAAGACCCATTAGCATTAATCTCCCTCAAAATCCTCTCCTTCTTTTGGAAGACACTTATCTCATCATTTTTCCACTTTCTGAAGCAGTTCTTCAAGTCCTCTTTCCTGAATATCATTATGAGATGTGACCAAAAATATGGTGAATGTGGCTGCTGCATGTCATCCAATGGAAGGGCAGGCTCATAAAAAGATTACTGTGTGTTTTTGTCCACCTTATTCACTGAATCTGACACCATGTGACTTCCATCTCTTCCCTATAGTTAAAATGGTCATAAAAGGCACACATTTTGAATGGACTCAGGACACTGTGGCAACCAGGACAGTACAACTATAGACACGAAAGAGGACCTCCAGAACTACTTCAAAGAGTGCCAAGAATGATGAGTAAGTGTGAATGAAGCAAGGGGTAGTATTTTGAGTGAGAGTAATGGCAATGTGTTTTTTACTATAATAAATTTTTAAAAATTTAAACATTCACTGTATTTTTCCTTCACACCTTGTACTTTCTACAGAATATGTTCTAGAGAACAAGAAATGTACCCTTCGTGTTTTAATAGTGAAAAGATGACCTCAATGTTTTTAGTTACTCTGGAGAAGAGAGGTACAAGAGAAGGTATTTGACAGAAGCTAATAGGTCTATTTGCATATTTGCCATCCAGGTGCACATGCTCATTTGACATTTGAAAATGTCAGGCAATGCTAAAGACATGGATGTGGAAGTTATCAATGTATCTGATACTGATTAACTAAATTCCAACTACACTCGATATCAATTAAAATGTTTAGAATCACCTCCTAGTGCCTAAAATATTAAAGGTAGTGTGAATTAGGATCTAATTTTTCTTCCATGCTGTGTCACTTTTATAGGAACACCGCACAGGAATAACCACTAATATGGGTGGGGTAAAGGTTGATTTTGGAGTGCAAATAAAGGACACCCAAGTCACTTTTGGCAAACCAGCTTCAACACCGTGGTACATGTCAAAGGGATCATTAAAAGTGATCCAGGTGAAGAAAAAGGCAAGGGAAACATTTCACTTCAGGCTGGAGAAAGTATATATTGGATGGCCATGGGGTATCCTGCTCAGTCAAGGAACTGGTGGAAATTCAGCATGGCTGAACTGTGGCTGTAGCTAGTCAGTGAAGGAAAGTACATGAACTTTAAAAAGTAAGTGCAGCCATACAATGAGGAGGTTTGCAAATCACTGTACAGAACTTGAATCGTTTCTCACAGAATCAAAAATTATGGAGAAGTTTCAATCATGAGTACTAGAGAGCTAGGTTCAGTTTGGAAACATTATTCTGATCACAGACTATAACAAATGAATTGAGGGAACAAGACTGGAGGAGATACAGAGATCGTTGGAGGCTTCAAAGTAACAGAGATTAGAATGCAGTTCTTTTAATTAGGGCCATCATAGCTGGGTACAGCAGCACATTCCTATCTGTAATCCCAGCACTCTGGCAGGTTGAGGCAGAAGGATCAAAAGTTTGAGCCCAGCCTGGGCCACTTAGTGACTTAACAAGATTTGTCTCAAAATAAAAAGACCCAAGGGTGTAGCTCAATGCAGAATCCCTGGATATAATCTCCAGGAGTGGAAAAAAAAAAAAGACAATGTTAAGTGAGTGAAGAGAAATTGAAATATTCAGATACCTAACATTGTATGGTTGATGAGAGAGAAGGGATGAAAGAGAAGGGGTCAAAAATAAGGAGTACAGGAGAGGAAGTGCCTATGTTGGGGGAAGGTAGTGAGTGAGTTAAGCATCAGACACATTTACTTTGAGGTGCCTAAGAAATATCCAAGTGATCGTGGCCAGGATGCAGAATTTAAAGCTCAGGAGAAAAATCTGGGAAGTAAACAAAGACTTTGGAGTGATTTTTCTCTCATGATATATGTGTTAGCTACCAGAACTCTGAAGTCTACCCTTTATTAGTAAAAAGTCAATGAATAGTTCAACATTTCTAGCTTGTTTCATAAGATAACAGAAGATGAAGAGCAGGAAGTGAAGATTAAAGACATGGGCAGGTGTATGATTATCCCATGAATATGCACAGAGGCAGAAAACAAGGAAGCTGAAGTCAGAACAACATCACTATTTAACAAAATAACCAAGGAAGAGAAATCTACAGAAGGAAGCAAGAGGAGTGGACAGTTTTAAGAGGTAAACTAGATTATGACTTTTACTGGAAACTAACCAAGGAGATGATTTGAAGACGACAGGTACTGTAACAAAGCCTGGTGGTCAGGAGATCAAGTAAAATAATAACTAAAAAGTTTCCAATGAACAAAATAACCAGAATGGAACTGAGGGCTTTGATGGCCACATAGGATGAGTTTCAGTCAAACAGTAGAGATAGACTCCTGATTGCAGTTGGCTGTAGTGAGAACAGAACATGAGGAATTGAAGATAATGAGTGGAGACATCGTTTTATCCACAAAAAGAAAGGGACAGAGGGTAGTTGGAGGAGGCTATGGTTTGAAATTAGAATATTGAATGGATAATAGACAGATGATAGACAGATTGATGGATGATAGATCGATAGACGGACAGACAGACAGACAGATGACAGACCGGAGAGTCTGCTTATTTACAAACAAATGGAAAAAAGCCATGGACCGACCCAGGTGTGAAGCAGATAATAAAAGACAGTAAGCTTTGGCTTTAGAGTGTCATGGTCTAAGAGCAATTCACATTAGGGTTCTGAAGCAAGAGCGGCAGGATCAGATGAAAGGATGCACTGAAGGTGCAGAAGAATGAAAGAAGACACTAAAGAGACAACATTTGACTTGTCACTAGAAGTAAATGAAGCCCCCAGTGGGCATTCCAGAAGTAAGTGCTATTCTCTCAGAAGTTCTGTGCTCCCAGAGCACAGTATTAAAGATGGGTGGAATGGCAGGATAGGAGTTTAAAAAGTTAGACAGGGACCAGATCATTAAAGGCTCTGATGTCATGTGCAAAATTCGTTGGAATATTTCTCATATGCTTTTGTCAGTCAGTCAATAAAAAATTCTAAGCAAGAGAGAAGCAGTTAGACTTCCATGTCAAAAGTAAGGGTACCAACAGCGTGCAGAAATATTAGGAAGCTAATAGAACAAGTGGAAATTAAGATACACAGAAATGTAAAGGCAGGTCTAAGAAAGTTGGAAGAACGGAGATAGTGATTGGCTGGATTTTAAGGACAATGGACCTTTTAATTTTGGTTTATACCCAAAATGCAAGTTCAAGTTATCATTCATCTATTTACTTCCTCAAAGAAAGCCTGTGTTGGCCTCAGACTCCATTCAGTCCCCCTATTATTTGTTCTTATATGTACTTCTCCTTCCTAGTATTTATTTTTAAATTATTCAAATAATTAATTATAGGGTTTTTTTTTAATTTTCCATGCTCCTGCTAACCAGTGAGCTTTATGAAAATAGGGGCCTATCTTTCTTTGCTCACTTATTTATCCCCCACAACCAATACAATGATTTGTATGTAATACGTGTGCAATATATATATTTTAATAAAATAACTGAAAGTGCCAAGGAAACCAGGAAACAGATCAGTTTCAAGGAGTCACCAGTAGGGAAAATTCAAAACCTATGGAGAAGTTAAGTAGGATTTTCAACAAATTACTGGGAATCTCATCATTACACATTATCTCATTATTGGTGGGAATCTTTGATCCTGATTGCAACAACTAGAGTGAAGGGATGGTAAGGAGGTTAAGAGTGCATGGACTGAGCTCCCTCACTGCCATCCCAGGCTCCTAGGGCAGAGAAGCTGAGCGGGTCCCAGCACCCGGAAGGAAGCTCCCCCACTGCCATCCCAGGCTCCTAGGGCAGAGAAGCTCAGCCGGTCCCAGCACCCAGAAGAAAGCCCCCCCACCGTCATCCCAAGCTCCTGGGGCAGAGAAGGTGAGCCACGTGGGCACAAGAAGCACCCCCCCACCCTGTGGAAATGAGAAAACAAATAAATAGGTCTCAAAAACAGACTTCCAGATCACCTACAGCAACCCCAAAGGGAAACGAGATGGAATACCCTGATACTCAACCACCTGGACTCTCTGAACTGGCAACAAAAGAGGATCTGAGAAAAATGAAATCAGAAATAATTACTCAGATAACAGCAAAGATTGTGCTCATGGTGCAAGACATGATTAATAAATCTAGAGAGGACACAGATTAAAAAAAAGAGGATCTGAGGAACATGATGGAATCCCAACATAGGAAACAAATGGAATCCATAAAACAGATACAAACAGATTTCCAAGAGATTAAAAATTCCATCGAAAGTCTGCGCAGCAGAATGAACCAATGTGAGGACAGAATTTCACATATAGAAGATAAGATTGCAATTAGTGAGGAGGAAAAGAAAAATTGCTTTAAAATTGTAAGGGAACACGAGAAATCAATCCAGCAGCTGCTAGACGATGCAAAGAAGAATAACATAAGACTGATTGGAGTCAATGAAGAAAGAGGAGAGAGTGCAGATGACATAAAAAATCTCTTCACAGAAATAATGGCAGAAAACTTCCCAAGCAGGGGAAAAGAACTTGACATAGAGATAAGTGAGGCATATAGGACTCCAGCTAGCCTTAATCAAAAAAAATCTACACATAGACATATAATAGTTAGGATTCCAGAAATCCAACAGAAGAACAAAATTCTACAAGCAGGGAGAGAAAAGAAACAAATCACATCCAAAGGAAAGCCCATCAGAATCACAGCAGACTTCTCAACACAAACCCTCAAGGCAAGAAGAGCTTGGAGTGATATATTTGAAGCCCTAAAGGAAAACAGCCTCCAACCCAGATTGATGTACCCTGCAAAACTATCTTTCAAAATCGATGGAGAAATAAGATACTTTCATGATAAAGAGCACCTCAGGAACTTCATGAATACCAAACCGGCACTCCAAAAGATTTTAGACAATACCCTAGGAAAAGACAATGAGGATCACAACCCCAGGAAACCCAGCAGAATGAATCCATTGGGTGTGACAAATTAAACTCAAAGGGGGAGAATCCAACAAAAAGAAAAAGTCATGACAAGGTTTTTAAAACTTTTAACTTCATCTCCCTGATGAGTGTATAATTCAATCTTCTTATTGTACTGATTAGTATTTTTCTGATTCTAGAGTTGCACACCATTCCTTGTACTATACTGGCTACTTATCATTTCTTATGTCTACTTTTTAATTGGGTGGTCTATTAATGAGCTCTAAGAATTCTTTATATATTCTGCTCATAGTTTATATGCATTGTAAATATGGTCTGTTTAAGGACTACTTTTCATTTTAATGATGTCATTTAAAGTTCTAAATATTGATGGAATCTCATTTATCAATTTTTTTCTTTCATACATCATGTTTTTTGTATCCTAGGTAGTTCTTGCCTACCCTGAATTCATAAATATTTTCCCTTATAATTTCTTCTTAAAGTTTTATACTTTTAGGCTTTCTTATTTAGGTTCATAGATCCCTTCAAGTTATTTTCATGTATGGAAAAAAAGGGTTGAGGTTAATTTTTTTTATACGGATACCAGGTGTTCTAATGCCATTTGCTGAAGACACTATCTCTTCCTCAGCTCTTGAATTGAGTTTATATTCTATAAAATGCTAATGTTAAATAATCTTTCAAAAATCAATGGACCATATATGTATGGTTCTATTTCTAGACTGTCTGTTTTATTCAACTGATCTATATGTCTTTCCTTACACCAACACTGCCTTGATTACTGTAGCTTTAGAAGAAGTCTTAAAATTAGGTACTAAATGTCTTCCAACACTGTTTTTGTTTTTGTTTTTAACTTTTCTAGGTCCTTTGTACTCCTACATAACTTTTAAATTTCAATATCCAATTCTTCATTTATAGCAAGTATACACAGACATGATTTTTATATATACCTTGTGTTTTCTAATCCTGCTAAATTCAAGTACAAGTTCTAGGTGCTCCTAGAGAATTCTTAGTATTTTCTCTGTAGATGATCATTTCATCTACATATAAGGATTTTGCTTCTACCTTGCCAATCTTATCCTAGCTGTGTCATTTTATTGCCAGACTATTTTGGTGGGGCCTAGGTTTCAAAGTTTAATGGACAGATAAAGAGTAAGCATATCTGCCCTTGTTCCCCACTCAAGCATTGTATCTTCTCCATTCATATAAGGCATTCTCGCTGGAAGTATGGAGTACATGTCTTTGATCTGTTGAGAAGGTTCTGTTCTACTTCTAGTCTCCTGATAGCTTTCAACATGAACAGCTGTAGAATTTAGTCCAATACTTTTTCTCCAACTAGTGACAGGATCATATGGCTTTTTCCTTTCCTCTGTTAAAATGATGACTTTTGGGGGTGGCTCTTCCAATGCTGAACCAACACTGCCATCCCTATAACAAAACCACTTTCTACATCCTGCCAGATCTGACTTCTAATAGTTTGTTTTGTTAAACAAATTTCTATCTATGTTCATACTTTTTTCTTCTATTATCTTTATCCAGTTTTAGGATTAGCACAATGTTGAGTTCCTAAAATGAGGGGAGAAGTGTTCCTTCTTTTTTCTGCTTTAATTGTTTGATATATTTATCAGTTAAAATGTTTATGAGCCTGCTGTTGTCATATAGGTAGGTTTTCAAGCTAGGAATATACTTTCTTTAGTAGGTGCTATTCAAATTTTATATTTCCTCCAGAGTTAGTTTCATTAATTTGTCTTCCAAGGTACTTCTTAGAAGTTGTCAAATTTATTTCAAAAAAGATTTTTGTAATATGCTTTCTATATATTTTTAAATTCTGTAAAATCTGTGTAATGACTCCTAGATCTTAATATTGTAATTTTAAAAATGTATAACTGATATTGTGTAACAGGAAGAAAAGGTCTAAAAGAGCAGGGGAATTGGGAGGGGTAGGGGAAGGGAAAAAAGTGAAAGGAAAAAATATGAGAAGAGGAAAAAACATGGAAACAAGGTCTTTGCAAATAGGGAGGTATGGAGGGGGTGAAGGGAGGGCAAGAGAAGGGGAAAAAAAATAAGAACCAAGAGACTCATGTAATGGTACAAGATCCCAATGATGAATGTAACTGTATTTTATACCTAAAATGTACCAATAAAGTTAATGGGGAAAAAAAAGAACTAAATGATATAATAGACAATGTGAAATAGAAAGAAAAGGGGCAAAGGGGAAGTGAGAGGGCTAGGGGAGAGGAAAGAAAGGAATGGAATTAATATGAGAAAATGAAAAAATGGAAAGTCTTTGTAAATAGGGAGGGATGGAGGGGTTGAAGGGAGGGAAGGGGAAGGGGGGAAAAATAAGAACCCAGAGAGATTATGTACAAATGCAAATTTCCAATAAAAAAATAGAATCTCAAAAAAAAAAAAAAAGAAAGAGTGGATGGACTACTTTCAAAAGGAAATAGTCCAGTTGTTTGAGAAATAGGCAAGACCATTTTTAAAATGGAGAATAATGGAATGTGGAGAACAATGAATAAAGACATTTGTAAAAGAGCAAGATTAATTAATATAATGAGGTCTTCAAAAAAGCAAGACAGCACATAGGGGATCTTCACTTCTGAGGACCTCTGTTTAGAAGGATTGGTGTGTATGTCCCTTTATGAGTAAAACATAGATGTTCTATTAAGCTTATTAGTCCTAGAGAAAGCAAGAAAAAGTGGATATAGATCATGGAAGTATTCATCCTTCATGACCAAATTAAAAACTATCCAATTCTTTCACTAATATTTTTCATAAATAATGTGATAGTCTCTCACATGAAAGTGAGAGAATTTGTTTAATCAAATTCTACTGGGGGAAGTTATATTTTTTGTCTCCCAAAATAAAGAAATGGTATTCTCTCCAAATTCCAACATCGGACCTTGCTTGATTGCCTGGAAAAATCTCTTCCATGTCTAGACTCATTCCCCACCATTCAGTGCAGTAGTGAACAGAGCAGATGGCAACAAGAGAGCAAAGAGGCCAGACAGAGAAATTTCTATCCTGAATACAGAGTAAGATTTCAATTCTGAAGACCTCAACGTATAGGATTTGTGTGTATTTTCCTTTGAGAGTAAAATCAAAGTTGATGCACTAATAATTTTTAATATTATGGTTGATACATTATGGAATGAGAAAGAGTGACTTTTGCAAGACTAAAAAAGGAGCAATATTTGGAAGGAGAGAAGCTAGATGTGGATACCAGCATGCTAAATTACATCTGCTCCAGGAAAGCTGACTCAATGGGTGCCTTTGTCAAGCAAAGCTACATCAAAAGGAATATCTTATCAATTCATCTGTCTTTAAAAAATTAAGCTGATTATACAACGGTGGTAAAAGATAGAACATCAGGATAGATGGGCCTGGAGGAGAATGGCCGAGAGCATGGATGAGAAGAAAAGGAAAATTTTAAAAAGCCAGAAAATAATGACAGCTATTTTTCACACGATTACCACAATTCTTACTCATTCTGGACTCTTTCACTGGAACTATATCCATTTAAGTTAGGCATTTTAGTTTTCACTCTGAAAAGAGCAGTAGAATTACTGTGTGTCGTATCAAACAGGAAAGGCCAACTTCATTCAGGCACATTCGATTTTCTACAAATACAGAAGCATACCCAGATGCAAGACTGATGTACAAAGTGGCAATCTGACAAGTAGAGAGAATTTTAAAATTCCTCCCTCTTCTTTCTCATCTCTCTGCTGTTTCTACAACAGGTCAGCCTGGATCAATGTAGCAGGAAACATCCAACAGTGTCTTGGTGCCCCACTTCCTACCCATGTGGGTGTGTCCTGCATGAATAGCAGTGCTTTCTCTCCAGCCCAAAGTAAGTATTTCTCTCTGTGATAGGTGAGAGTACTTCCCTGGATTTTGTTCATGCCAGTCTATGAGGGCACATCTGCAAAAAAACTGACACAACCAAAGATAAAGAAAAGAAGGAATGACAATGGCGAAAGAAGGGCAACAGGGCCCTGAATGCCTTATCATAACATTTCGTTCATAGCTTTGCTTCATTTTGTTTTAAGCTTTAAAAAATCAAACAGTTCAGTCTGCTGAAATGAGACTTTTAACCTTTGCATATTTCTAAATTAGCGTGGCTCTAATTAATATTTATATGTCCTTCCTTATTAGACTGGACACACTGCTTTTCTTTTCTAGAATGAAGAGTAATCACAAACGACTATTTATTATTTTTTTGTTTTTGGGTTTTGAGACAGGGTCTCACTAGGTAGCCCAGGCTGGCCTGAAACTCGTGGCAATTCTCCTGCCTCCGCCTCCCAAGTGCTGGGATCACAGGTGTGTACTACCTTGCTCAGCTTACAAATAATTCTTTAAAACAGGATCAGTATCTTCTGAACATTCATGATCTGAAAATATGTTTTATCAAATACTAAGGGTACCATGAAAGAGAATTAAGCAATTCTTTTAATAAAAAAATAGAATTTACATTAGCTTTTCTAATCTCTTAGAGGCTTTCTTTTTCATTTGCCTGTGTTTGGAGCCAACACAACAAACACCTTTTAAAGAAAACCTTAGTTCTTTCTGCCATAAAGAGATGAAGCTGTTGTTTACTAAGGCAAATGTTCATAAAAAAGACAATTTTTATATTTATTTGTTTGTTTTTTGAAAAGGTTCTCACTATGTAGTTCAGGCTGGACTAGAACTCACTATATGGCTCAGGCTGGCCTTGAACTCAGGACAATCCTCCTGCCTCAGCCTCCTGAGAGCTGGGATTACAGGCATACGCCACCACCTCTGGCTCAAAAGATGGTTTTTAAGTTACAGAGTTTGTAGAGACTCAGAATCATGCCAATTCCCCGCTCTCACCCCTTCATTCTCTTGGTGCTAGCTGAGTCTATTCACTCTGGTCATTTCCACAGCTGCTGTGCTGCCTCATGGTATCTCACTCTCTCCGCTGGACTAGTGGAATGAATTCCTCAATGACCTCCCCACTTCCCCCACTGTCTTCATAATCCATTGTCTACACAATAGTCAAGATCAACTTTTCAAATTGCAAATGATACCTTCTCAAAACGTAAATGACTCCTCCACTGAAGCTTCTGCAATGGCTTCCCATGGAATTTGGAATAAAATCTTCACTCAGATTATACCCTCCTGCAGTCTCCTCGACAGGCAGCCTGGGCTTGTATCTTTCTGTCACCACCCCCAGATATTCCAGTCCCTTTTCTATCTCTCCAACATGGCAATTCCATCCCCACACGCAGCACCTCCACTCGTAGTATCCATTCCTCAGCTGAAATGTCAATTCCTCAAAGACCTTTTCTGAAATCATCTCTAAATTGTCCCTCATCCCATACCACTTACTCTACCACTTTGTAATAAACAAGTCTCAGCATTTGTCACACTCTAATATTACTTATGTTTTCTTGTTGATTGTTGTATGGTACACAGGCCATACACTAGGGGAAAGTCCATGAGGCCAGAGACTAAGTCCCTCTTTTCACAATGCTTCATACCTATATCAGTATCTAAAACAAAGGAGGTATCCTAATGTTTCATGCAATGAATCCTTATTGAATGAAAAAAAGACAAATATTAAGAAACAAAATGTCTATACTCTGCACCAACAGGCTGAACACTGAGGACAGTTCGAATGATGTTCAATTCACCCATTTCCCCAAATGTAGTTAATCATTCCTGCATCAAATAATATTGAAGACCTGCAAATGTAGGCCACATTGTTTCAATTCAATATACATCATTTCCTTCACTCCCTCCCACATGCCTTCTGAACACTCAAATGACATTTACTAAATCAACTCGTGGTGTTCTCAATTTTATTCTTATTAACTGATACATGAAATTTGCTTTTGAATACATTTTTAGGAATACTGAGGGCGTTAAACATTACATAACCTTTTATCAGCTTTTTAAAAAATCAGGATATGTGGGAGAGATTTCTTTTAAAGTTCTTTCCAAAAAGAAATATCTTAAACTCTGTTGAGTAAATGAAATTGTTTTTTAATCTCATGTTTTCCTCTTTGCTACCTTCCGTGAAGCTCATAGGATGTGTGCCCTGTATTGCATGCATTTCTGTAAACTTCTCAGATTATCATTTAAACCTTATTTCCTGCTTGATTCCTTTACCTTCTCACAGCTTTGTTGTACTATATTATTTTAAATAAGATCATACCACCTTTATGAAATGAGATACAGGCTCAGAAACAAGAAAATAAATGATTAGATTATGTAAGAATATTTTCTACATCCTTATATCATTTATTCCTTAATAAAATGTAATTATTAGCAATAATATGGGGAATCAGTTAGGGCCTGAAGATTTAAATAACATTGAAGAAGACCAGATTGAGAGGACTATCTAGAGGCATGGAAAAGAATCTCAAGCTTTTCCGGTCACTATCTCTCATCCTTTCCCTCTGCTTTAATGATGGTGAAAAAGAGTAAAAGCAAAACCCAAATAACTTGATTATTATGGTACAAGTCACACAATATAATTTACCTCCTAGAATTAGTTTCTTTGTCCAAGATGGACAGTGATAGCGGCAGGGTGAACTTCATCTTGTGCCTGACTTTAGTGATCAGCAACAAAAATCCAGGAAATAAATTGAGGCCATATTATTTCCTGGGATCTCTGCTAAATATGCTCTTCTACATTCATGCATATTATCTCTTAGACTTTTCCAACAGGGGTAAATTGTAGGAACATTCATAAGTAAATGGATGCAACTTGAAAAAATAATGTTAAGTGAAATAAGTCAGACACATAAGCTCAAAAATTCCATGGTTTCTCTTATATGAAAAACACAAAGAACAAAATAGAAAAGAAGTAAATGGGAAATAGAGAGAAATTCAAATACTTTCCTGAACTACAATTCCTATGTTTTAAAAATATTTCAATATATATGTTTATTGGTTTCACTTATACTACTAGCTTATCTTAGTTCATTGACAAGAAAGATTTGTGTCATTATTTGTTTGTTTCTTTTTTGTAAGTATCTTTTTGACTTATTTCTTGTACCAATACTCTGAGTAATTAATTTGAAGATAATGATACACAGTGTAATAGCTATCATTACTGTTATTCTCTTATTACTTGACTATGAAATTTTGTTGTATCTTTTCATAAAATAAACATGTTTTAAATTGTACACTTAGCATTTCTCAGCCTTCTTCTTTTGCCAGTGACATTCAAAACAAGTTTTACAGTTCTGATTCCACGTAAAATTTCATACAACAATTTCTTTCTTTTCAATGTAATTTTAAATGAAGTCTATTCTAAAGAGGCTTATAAACAGTCTTTACTGCTTGAGAAATATTTGTGAAGGTAAGGAGCAGACTCATAACAGTAGGTACAAAATGATATTAAAGTACATCTATGGGATTAGAGCGAGGTTTCCCAACCTAGGCAAAACTGACATTTGGGGCAAGATAATTCCTTGTTTCGGGGGAGGGATGCAGCCCTGTACATTACAGGATGTTCAGTAGCATCACTGGCTTCTACTCACAAGAACAGTAAATGGAGTACTACTCGGCCATAAAAAATGAGAAATTAGAGACATTTATAGCTAAGTAGATGCAGATTGAGGCGATACTCTTAAGTGAAATAAATAGGACACACCCGTATAAATACTGAATAGCTTCTCTGGTGTGAGAAACTGAAAGTGTAAATAAGGACTAAAATGTATAATAGGTAATGTGAAATAGGAAGAAAAGGGGCAAAGGGGAAGGAAGTGGGAGGGCTAGGGGAAAGGATAGAAAGGAATGGGATTAATATGAGAAAATGGAAAAATAGGAACAAAATCTTTGTAAATAGGGAGGAATGGAGGGGTTGAAGGGAGGGCTGGGGAAGGGGGAAAAATAAGAACCAAGAGAGATTATGTAAAGGTGCAAATTTCCAATGATGAATGTCATTATATTGTATACCTAAAATGTACCAATGATTAGAATGAATAATCGATAATGCAAAATAGGAAGAAAAGGTCCAAAGGGGTAGGGGTAGTGGGAGGGGCAGGGGAAAGGAAAGAAGGGAAAGGAAAAATGATGAGAAATGGAAAAAATGGAGATAAAGTCTTTGTAAATAGGGAAGGATGGAGGGGGTGAAGGGAGGGCTAGGAATGGGGAAAAAATAAGAACCAAGATGCATTATGTAAAGGTACAGTTCCCAATGAGAAATGTAATTGTGCTGTGTACCTAAAATGTACCAATAAAAGAATTTTTTTAAAAAAGAACAGTAGCAGCCCATTTCACCAGTTTAACAGCCATTAAGTATTTACCAATGTCTCCAGACCTTGCTCAATATTTCCTAGGGCCAAGAGCACATGACATTGAAAACTACTAGATAACAGTCTAATTTCTTACAGAAACTACAGCTACTTTATTCATAAACTGCTTACTGGAAATCTACTAAGTAGACCAAATTAAATAGGGTTTACTCTTTATTACTTAATGTTATGTAATTATTTTCCTAACTTACTTATTACCACAAGGTATTTTAAAAACATCATTCCAATATTTAGAAAAAATACCACACTAGATACCTCCTTTTCCACATTTTTAGAGTTGTACAACACTCTAGTCTAGCCTAATCATCTCTAGCTAGATACTTCTAGTGTCTAGTTTACATTAAGTGTAAAAAGAAATCAGTTATTTTCATTTTTTAAGGAAGATTTTGGAAAAGGTCATTTTCTATTTCTTCTCCAAACTTTGATCAGTAATGCTGTTTGTATTTAAGCTTTATAAATAAGGCAAGTTTTCCATAACTTCTTCCATTATAGATTAAATTATTAAGTTATTCTTGAGTATTATTCATTTATTTTTAAAAATTTGTTTTTCTAATCCAAACCTTACTTTTATCTCAGCAACATACTAGTTTATACTATTATAAATCTCTATAATAAATTGTTTTATGATTGCCACTAATTTTTTTTTAAATCTGTGCTCATTTTTTGAAGGGTCCTCAGACTCAACATATGAATCTACTGTTCTAAGTCCCTTCCTTAGAAGATTATCAGTGTATGACAGAGAACAGAAACCAATTAAAAAGACACATACTTGCTCCAGTGAACTTTTCCTTCCAGTGTCTGCATCTCACCAAGGATGGCAAGGAGAAGGGAGGATTTCCCACATCCTACCTGACCCACGATCATGGTTAGCTGACCTACAGAAAGAAGACAAAAGGGAACAAGAAGATGAGAAGGAATTTTCTTAGCAAAATAAAATTAAAACACATTTAGAAAAGGCTAATGTTTTACAATTGATGGCCTGGTTTGGCTTCCAGCAATAAACCAATCTAAATACCTTCTTTCCTTGATATGCATGTCCTTTTGAAAAAATAAAGAAAAATTAAAATATGTAGGTCTTAGTTTATTATTTGTAAAACTGAGAACTAAAGAGAATAATTAAATAAATTCATAAATCATCTAGATTAATTTTAAATTTATTATTCATTTCACTCAGGAGAAAGACAGTTTTGGCTAAAATTGATAATTTAGTTGAAAGAAATTTGGGCCAAGTCATCAAGACACCCACTGTAATTTCTCACTTTAATGTGTATATATAACAGAAAAATCCTAACCTACTGACCTTTTTTTTTTTTTTTTTTTTGAGAAAGGGTCTAGACATATAGTTTAGGCCACCCTTGAGTTTACTATGGAGCCAGACTGGTCTCAAACATGCAGCAATCCTCCTGCTTCAGCCTACTGAGTGCTAAAATTAAAGGCATGTGCCACCATGCCAGGCATTGGGTTTATTCCTAAGTAATTTAATCTTTTAAATGTTATTATAAATGGTACTATTCTCTTATTTTCATATGTGGATACTTTGATGTTAGTACATAAATATTCAGGAATAAATTTAACTAAGGCAGAGAAAGACTTATACACTAAAAATTAAAACACTGATGAAAGAAATTGAAGAAAACACAAATAAATGTAAAGAAATCCCACATTCATGGATTTGAAGAAATAATATTGTTAATGTGTCCCAAAGCAATCTACAGGTTCAATGTAACCTCAATCTATGTTTAAATGACATATTTTACAGAAATTTGAAAAAATTTTAAATTCAAATGGAACCAAAATAGACCTCAAATAGCCAAATCAATTTTGGGAGAACACATCTGGAGGCATCACACTTCTTGACTCCAAAATATATTACAAAGCTATGGTAATCAAAACACTCTGGTACTACCATAAAGGTACACACACACACACACAAAAACACACACCCTCAATGGAACAGATAGAGAGCACAGAAGTAAATCCACTGTTACACAGGCAACTGATCTTCAACAAGGTTGTCAGCATCACACAGTGAAGAAGAGTTTCTTGAACAAATGATATGGGGGAAACTGAGTATCCACATGCAAAGAAATGAATTTGGACTGCTATATCTTGTCATACACAAAATAAATTCAAAATAGACTAAAGACTTCATTGTTAAACTTGAAACTATAAAAATCTTCATAGAAAGCATAGCGGGAAAACCTCCTGATATCAAATTTAGCAATGATTTCTTGGATTTGATATCAAAAGTACAGGCAACAAAACAAAAAATAGAGAAGCATGACCTCATCAAAATAGAAACCTTCTGCACATTAAACAGAACAACCAACAGAGGGAAAATGCAACTGGCAGAATAGGAGAAGATATTTGCAAACTATCTGATAAGAGGCTAGGATCAAAAATATATAAGAATCTTCTACAACCCAATAGCAAAATAAACCACAAATAACCCAATGAAAAATGAACAAAGTAGCCAAATAGCTATTTCTTCAAAGAAGACATAGAAATTGTCACCAGGTGTATAAAACGGTGTTCACCAAAGGTAATTATCAGAGAAATGCTGATGAAAACCACAATGATAAAGCACCTCACATTTGTTAACATAGTAATTATTTTTTTAAAAAAAACAAAATTTTGGCAAGGATATGGATAAACTGAAATGTTATACACTACTGTTGGGTATGTAGAATTGTGCAGTCACTATGGAAAACAGTATGTATTCAGGTTCTTCAGAAAAATTAAAAATAGAACTACCACATGATCCAGAATCTCATTTCTGAATGTCCATAGAAAATAATTAAAATTACAATCTTAAGGATGTATCTGCAGTCCCATTTCATTGTAGTGTTATACACAGCATCCAAGATGCAAATTAACTTTTTCTATTCACCAATGGTTGAAGAAAGCATGCAATATGGAAAACACATGCAATGGAATATTATACAACTTTCAAACAAAGAAAGTCCTACCATTTCCAACAACATAAATAGACCTGGAGAACATTGTGCCAAGTGAAATACACCAGTAACAGAAAGACAAGTACTGCATGCTTCCACTTACATGAGGTATGAAAATAGTCAAAGTCATAGAAGCAGAAAATAGAGTAACAGTTGCCAGTGTGGACAGAACAGAGAAAAGAGCAATTATTGCTCAGTGAGGATGAAATTTCAGTTATGTAAGATGAAAGAGTTCTGGGCATCTGCTGTTCAACATAATACCCATCATTACTAATACAGTAGAATGGGCTTTAAGATAATTTAATGGAACAGATTTTGAGTGTTCTTCCCAGAAAAAAAGCAGAGCCCAGAGACATTTTTGGACATTACTACGTATTTATTTCCTTGGTTGCGATGATAGTATCATGAACATATGTATGTGTCTATACTCTTCAAAATGCAAACATTAAATGCATGCAATTTTGTAGATCATTGTGTCTCAAAAAAACTTAAAAATAAATATGTAAATAGATGCATAGATAAAATTATTCGATAGCTGAGCCTTAAATAACTTGAAAACCTCACCAACTCTCTTCAGACATAGAGGATCATTTTCTCATGCACTCTTTCTTTAGTTTTTCTCAAACAAAATGAGAAAGCAATTACTCTATTCTTTACATGGCCCAAACTCAGCAAGAAAACATAACCTGTCCAAAAGTATAGACCCTGGTTTGAAGGACAGGTTTTATTATTATCACAGTGATACATTCACTCATTAGCAGAGTGGTGCAAATATATAATAATAACTAATTGGTATCCCTTTAAAAAGTTTTTCTCTTTTAATTAAGCTTGGTTGTCTTGGAAAACTGTGGTTGTTATAATTAACAATTATAAAAATGCTTAACAAATAACCCTTACCTGTAGGAATTCGGATGTCGATATTGGATAGTGTAGCTAAACCACTGCCCCATGAAAAGTATCCATTTGTGACCTAAAAAATAAGAATACAGAAATTAAATTATGTATGTACTACAGAATAATCTCAAATAAAATAAACTTTCTTTTTAAAAGACTGAAACTTTTAAGACAAGGTAGAATATGCAGTAATAAAATTCTAACTTTGAGTTAGAACTTTTAGTGGTAATTAAAAACTAAAAAGGAGGTAAAAGGGAAGTCTTTCAATTAATGATATTATGAAGAATGCTAAAAATCACAGCAATTTTCTTTGAAAATTTGGGATTACTGGATCATGTACATGTGTGCATTTTTAAAAAGTAACCATTCCAAATATTTTCCAAAGAAGTCTCTACATTGATTTTTTTCACTAGTAGACAATCCCCAGAAATCCTAGCAATACCAAAATGAAGAACAGAAATAATCACAAATTCTTACAACAAAATGATTTTATTAGCTGAGGGAGGGTCCATAATGAATGAGTTTCCTGAACTGTGTAGATTTAGGGCTATTTTTCTGAAGTTAAAGGAAAGAGTGAAGGAGAATGGAAATAAACATAGAAATGAGGCAACTTTCCTTGGTGGTATAAATGTCAGCAATCAGCAATGATCACAAAGCCCTGTATTCCTCCCCAGCAGGTTATTTGTTTTAACAAGTTTCAAGTGGACTTAGGAATTTTACAGTTACAAAAATGTAAAATCAAAGGAGGTATACCCACATCCAAGAATTAGGAGGACGAAGTAGATCAGGGAGAAGACAGTGCCTGAGAAAACAGGGGACACTGTAGCTACACCTCTCTCCTAAGTCAGTATTTTATTTCAAAGCCACAGATGATGAGATATTTGAGGACATTATCACTGAGCAATTTCACAAAATGAACTGGAATCACCTAAACTGTAACTAAACACAGCCCTAGAAAGCTCTGAATGAGCCAATTTAAGAGTAAAAACCTCCGCTTGAAAAGGCTACATTGGGTTTCTCCCTGTAGGTTTTCTCTAGCTTGTGAAATGTAAGCCAGAGCATTTAATATCCATCACATAGTTTTGCACGAAATTAGTCAGGGAGGGAGGACGGCATGAAAAGGCAAAATTATTGATCGCTTTACAACTACTGACTAAGCACCTGCACTGGGTGAAGCACTGTGTTCGTTTGGACTGGGGTAGCTTACCAAGAAGTTATTATGAGCCATCGCTGACACCATGGAACTTGCAATCAGTCAAGTAAATAAACCGCAAAAAAAAGTATGTTCTGCATAATGTTTCTATTAATGACAGGCTGCAGGTACGATGGCAGTCCCTTAAGATTACATTGCCTAAGCCAGGTGTGACGCTGTATGTATGTAATCCCAGAACTTTGAGAGTCTGGGGCAGGAGTATTACAAGTTCAAGCTCAACCTGGGCAACTTAGCAACTCAACACGAATCTGTCTCAAAATTAAAAATAAAAGAAAGAACTGGGGATGTAGTCAGGGCAAATGCCTGCACGTCTCAGAACTTATCTTGTCATTAAGTGGCACATGACTGGTAAATAAAAGACAGCATGGGCCAAGTACTAACAGCAGTTCAGGAAAAAAAAGAAAATCAGATATGTCTGAGATGAGTCAAAACCTTTCTGGAAGAAGAGGCCTTTTAGATAGTTTTGGAAAACATACTGAATGTCAACAAGTAAGTGCATTTCTGGGTAAAGAACTACAGTGAGAATAGGTCCAAGATCAGAAATCTGTGAAATGTGTTGTGTGAAATAAGAAAGAGAGCCAGCTGGGGCAGGAGTTGAAGATACTGTGGCTAAATGACAAATGGCACTCAAAGAAAGTATACAGCCTCTGAGATGGAGGATCCCTTCTTCTCTCAGAGAAGGCAAGGAGACTAAGAGAGGTGCAAAACTAGCTGGGTTTGGCAGAGCCAGCAGGAAGCTGACAGGGGCCCTGCATGACTCTGCTAATGTCTTTGGTGAATTGCAAGCTAAAGTCAACTGCAGAAAGAGGCAGCTCAGAAAGAGATATCAGGAGGTGGGAGGACAGTGGTGACAGCTGAGTGTCTACTCTAGGCTTGGAAGGTCACTCTGATGAGAGGCATGTGAAAGGATCGCTAAGGACTCCTAAGGGTCAGCGAAGTCCAAGACAGTCAATCTGTGGCCGCACCATACTACGTAGTACTCGGCAGCCTGGGTGTTGGCATGTTGAAGGCATGAGGTTCATTTGCTACAGAAAGGTACTAAAGAACTCGGGGTGGGGGGAAGGAGCTGGAGATACTGGAGGTTTCAATGAGGTTATAAAATAATAGCCAAGAAGGTGAATGCCCAAGAAAGCTTGGGGGTTGGGCTTCTGTCAGTGACTGATTGGGATAAGAGAGTATGATTTCGGAGGGGCACAGTTCCAGGTGGTGACCAAGTGTGGACATCCAAGAGGTTGTGCAAATGTAGTGAGACTAGATCAAGGAACTCTGGGCTGAAACATAAGACAGACTGTGAACTTGGCAATTTAAATCACATCAATGTGTGTCACATGCAAAGGCAGGATGGACTAGCAAACAGATACTAACTCTTCGCTTCATGGGTCCTCTGATCATAGATGTGAGAAGATGTAGAAATGCCACAGCTTCACCAGACTATGAGAAAGATATGATCTGAAAGCAGCAGGAAAGAACTAGAAGAATGTGGTGTTACTTCATGAGCTGGTGCCAGACAGAAGTGAAAGAGGGAAAAAATCTCCACTCCAAAAAGAGGAAGAAGACTAACATAAATATCTTCTACAATTTCCACTTCCATTCCCTCTGCCTTATACAAAATACAATCATTTTCCACCAGCAGGGGTCCGCGACTACTTGGCTTCATGACTACTTTTTTTGATGTTGGGAACCCAGCTAATATATAAATAAATCTTTTCACAGGTTCATATAAGGATGGCACAATAATCACCATCACAATAACTGGTGACAGAGGGAAGACAGAAGTAAGTTTAGAGCTCAGTTCCAGCTCTCCGAGGGAGGGGGAAGACGGGAGATGGGAATGGGACATGACAAGAATCAAGATGTGTCATGCACAGGTACTAACTCCCCGCGATGAATACAATCATTAGGCACTGCAAACATAGACTAATGACAATTTTAAAAACCCTCAACCCCAGGCAGGGGTGTCCATCAACAGCGATAAGTAAAATGCAGTGATGCATAGTACACAACTCAGTGGTTCAGTTACAAGGAACAAACCAGCAGAGAAACATTTAATAAAATTGAAAGCTTACAAGGACATAAGCGTGTTTAAACATATATCTTATGCATGAAAGAGCTGGTGCCATAAAGGCTGGGAGGGCAGGAGGGGACAGGGGGGCGTAGACACAAATGAGGATCAGGGATACAGGGAAAATCACTAGTGGCAGAGGTATAAACTGGCTTTATCACTTTGGAAAATAGTTTTCCCTTCTCCAGGAAAGCTGGGGATGTCTGTACCCTACAACTCAGTAACTATTTACAATGGATCCAAACTGAAAAATACCCCAACACCATGAAGAGTAGAGTAGATGACTAAATTCTGGTATATTTATAAAATGGGACATCATGCAGCAGTGCAAATCAATGAATTACAGGCTCCTACAGCAACACAGATGAATTAGACACGTGTAATAGTTGGCCCCAAAGAGCAAAATGTACACATGCACACCTATTCAAACTTTACAAAAAAACTAAAAAATATGATGGGTTTTTTTGGTGGGAAGGGAGGCATGCATAACAAAGATAATCAAGAAAATATAGAAGTCAAGGTGGCAAATACATGTCCAGAAAGAGGCAAGAGAAGCTGTATGTTCTGGGGATTTCTGGGGAAGCTGGCAATATAAATATGTACTTTTCTCCTGTATTCTGTATTTCACAATAAAACATATTTTTAAAAGATAGTAAGTTCTTACTACCTTGAGAACTTTCAGCATAAATAAAATATTCAGGCTTGCAGGTGAGCCTGAAATGACGGTCGCTATTCAGAGGCATAGTAACTTCTGGGGCATAGGTAAACAGGTTTTTATTTTCAGACTTGTTTTTCTTTTTTGGTGTGTAAAAGGGTCAATTTTGAAAAAATTAAAAACCACCACAGGCTCTTTTTTTTAATCTTCAAAATAAAAACAAAAAGACATGTGGAAAAGAAACATGCTTTTAGATTCACATTGTATTAAACCAAAAATTACAAGTAAAAATTTTTAAAAAGTAGCCCTTTTCAGGCTGCGGATTTAGCTCAGTGGTGCTGCTGCCTGCCTCACAAGCACAAGGTCCTGAGTTCGATACCCAGTATAAAAAAAAACAACAACAAAACTAGCCCTTTTGCCCAGTCCCTACTATTTAGTTGTTATCCTGGTGTGTTTTGGGGACAACAGTATAGTGGCTTCTTTCTAGAATCTCATTCTTAACCTTTTCGTAGCCCAGAAACTCACATCCTGCCTGAACATTATAACTGCCTAGGAAAGAGCCACACACATTTTTTAAATGATGCCCAGGTCTCCTACCTATATTTTAAAAGCTTTCTGGGCAACTCTCATGGGTGGCTGGAGCTGAGAATCACAAGAACTCTCGGTAAGATTTGCATGTGAGATATCATTTTATCCTCAAAACAACCATCTTTAAATGGCATGTGAAGGTGGGCAAACCACGGCTCAGGGTCGCAACCATCAGTCCCCAGCTATGTTCCTGTGGGTGCTTGTTCTACCCAAGTTCTACCTAAGCACAAAAGCCTGGGGACACAAAAGGTCAAGTGTGAGATAAGAACAAAGGCAGTGTGGAGAACTGGGAAGCTGCCTGGAAAATACAACATTGGCCTCAGCCTTTCCGGTTGGCAAAAAATTCTATCTAATTTTCTTCCTTAAAAATTGGATTTGTAATATTGGAGTTCTCTATTAATCCATTTACACAAGAGTAATAAGAGGAAGCAGCTTGGATACTAGCTTCTAACAAGGGTTTAAAAGAAAGGCTTCTTCTCTAATTAGAATAATGTACTGGCGATCGAAAGGTGAGGAGGGATTGGGAATGATGACTTCATCAGAATATTTGTTAAATGCTGTGAAGATTATGACCACTGTAAGGAGACTTTTAAAACACAATTTAGACACTTGCAGTATGATTGTTAATCATGATTGTTAACTTAATTGGCTTGAGATATGCCTAGGGAATTAGTAAAGCATATTTTGGGGTGTGTCCTGGTGGGTCATGGGACATGACCTTGGGTACTGTATGTGGCTCCCGGCCCCTTCCTTTCTGACACACGTCCCCTGTGCTTGGCTTCCCAAAGCCATGGAGTGAGCAGCTTTGCTCTACCAGACCCTTCTGCCATGATGAGTTTGCTCTGGAGCTAGTTCACCATGGACAGGACCCTCTGTAACCATGAACCGAACTTCTCCTCCTTTAACTTGTGGACATCAGGTACTTTTTCCCAGCAATGAGATAGCTCACTGGTACAAAGAGTGATGTGTTTCTATTCATGTAAGAATCTAGAAAATAAAATAACCTTTATTGCAATATCTTCTGTCTCTGTGGGACGAAGACGTCGTGTTGATTGTTCATAGCTGTCCAGGTGGTATCTTCCAGGCTGTTTCCTGTTTATAGTTTTTGGCTGCAGCATTCCAAATGGAAAACAACACAAGTTGAAGCTTTATGAAAAAAACTTTAAGATTATACTAAACATTAACTCACATTGCTACTTCACTTAAATTCAAAGAAAAAGAAGTAAAGTGAATGTCATATTTCAATATTTTCAATGGCTTTTCCAATAAAGCAAATAATAAAAAAATCCTGAGTTCTAATTTTGAACCTAATTTACCAGCCTCTTATGGAAAAATGAAAACATGAATATGTAATACTTGCAAATGATGGAAGTTCAAGTACTGGGTTCCAAACTAGGTATTATATATTTTTCTCCAGCTATATGGATGAATATATCTAGGGAATATAAAATGCTGTGTCCTATCAAAGAGTGATCAGACTAACTCAATTAAATTAATTCCATTTGTCAGATCCACCGGGCTTATATACATTCCACCAGTATATTATTGATCATCCTTGGAATCATGAGGATTTTGAATCTGATATACTTATATAAAATCAGACTGAGCTATGCATCCCCCAAGGATCTACTGTGGATTGGCAAACGGTTTGGATTTTTGAACAAAGATGTATAGTGTTTCATAAGGAGATCCATAAAATACTATAGGATGATCTAGGCTATCTCAAATGTTACAGTGCTATTCCTAATTAACTGACTAAAGCATCTATTAGATAGATGAAGCCAGCTATGCTGAGACAGTCTTCCTATAATTTAGTAAACTTAAATTTGGTCATAAGTAGAAAATTGTCATTCTCTAATTTTGAGTTTAATTTCTTATATAGAGAGAGAAAAAATTCTAAAGAGAAGATAGAAAATTTAGCCCTGTAAATTTCCCATTTGGAAGAATCTGAAAGTTGAAAATTTGTTCCAGGAACCTAGCAAGCAAATATTTCAACATAAATAATTATCTGCCTTATTTAAATATCTTATAGAGGTTATTAAAGCTAAATTGTAATACTTCAATAATGTTAAATTACCTAGAAGAGCAAAAGACTCTAGAATTGTGAAACTTTAAAAAAAAATTTTCTGGCCAAGAATTGCAGGTTTAAACTTTTAGAAAAATCCACTGAGTTCTACTATGGGAATTAGGAATGTCTTCAAATAATCAGTAATTTAATCCAAACAAGATATTGTTTTTCCAATTTCCATCAATTGTTGTCTCAGCAGAACATCAAACTATCAAATGGTACAATTCTGGGCTTCATGCGGATAAATAACACAGATTAAAAAGCCACTGAGAAAATCAAAAGCTCTATCAATGGTTATGTCACACAGAAAATACTAAGAACATTTTAACTGAAAAAAGAGAGAGAATGTGAGTGCGTGTTCAAATTTTTATTTTAGTTTTGCTTTTTATTCCTGTAGGCCTGACAGATAGCCCCAGAAGTGTACTGCATGAGATGTTGCAGAAAGCCACTGTTAGTCAGGATGAGTATATTTAAGAATATTCTTTACCATATTTCCCACCCCAAACAAGCCTACACCTATATAGCTTCACTGTCTTCTTAGAGCCTTTAATGTTATAATAGTATTGCCCCCAGAGGTCCAAAAGGAATGACTTCATGCTCATCACAAAACTGAGGAGAGGGTGGGAAGAGGAGATGTGTTGACAGAGATTTGAGTTGAGTTGCACAGATGTAATTTGAAGAGACTTTGGGTCTAGGATGTCACTAATTCTCCATGGAGATTCTACAGCCAAAACCACTTAACTCTAAGCTTTTACAGAATACATAGCATCTTACGCACTCTCAAGAAACAGTTTCCATTAGTGCTATTTTCAAACACACAGCTTTTTTCACTCCATTTTAAAAAAGCTTGTCATTTGTGGTTTGGCCCATCAGCAGTGATGAATGACCCCGAAAGACATCAGAAGTCCAGTCTGGTTTCAATAACCCTGAAGATATTGGATGCCTCTGAAGGGGATTCTCTTTTCTTCCAAAAGCCTTTTCTCAGTTCAGTATTTCTTCTATCCCTCACCTCATACAAAAAGTCATTCAGATTCCCCTAACTCTTCTTCCTGGAGGTCATCCCTCTCCGCTCACCCTCATACCTCTGAAAGATGATCTAGTGAGCTCTTTGGTAGACTAAGATCAAGCAAAACATTTGAGGGCACTTCTAATTAAAAGATTTGACTTCCCACTGCCTAAAAGTGTAGACATGTTTTAAGCATTCATTTCTGTACTATGTCTGTGCCCATACAGTGCAAGCAAGCATTCTGAGGCATGGTTAACCGTGGTGTAGACAAACAGATGGTAGCACCTTCTCAGACGAAGCACAGCTGATCAATGAAACAATTTAAAAGAAAGTTTTTTTAAAAAAACTCCAGAAAAGCAAAAGAAAATGGTAACTCTAAATATAGCCAAGTGTTCATCTGAACTATTTTTAGAAGCTTTAACCATAATGTGAAGAAAAATTTATTATATATTGACTTCCTTGCCAAAGCTCTCCAAGTTCTGCTGAACTCTGTCAGAAGATGGCATGAGCACTTTTATTGGGTCACTTACAGGGCAAATATGCTCAAAATTTTCCAATCCTTACATGAATAACTAATAATAACTTCTTGGATTCATGTTGGATTAGCATATTTCTACTTTACTGTTATGAAATACATATTACTTTTCAAAATTTCCCTCAGATACACCCTTTTAAAAAGTGGTATATTGAGTCCCATTGACTTAAATATTACCTAAAGGCTGATGACTCATAAATTTACATTCCAATGCTAACATCTCTTCATAAGTATCTCAAAAATCATCATAGGCAAAATATACCTTTTGATTCCACTTCAACACCAACTTCAATTACTTCAATTAATGGCTCCGCTGTCTACCAGCAGTCAAGCCAATATCCTAGGGTCCATCCTTGAGTCCTCTCCCTTCCTCATTTCCTCCTCCAACCAATATTTCAGCGAGTCTTTCTTAGCTCAACATAATACATTGAATCTGATCGCTTCTTCACAATGTCCAGCGCACAACAAAAATCTAACTCTAACCATCATCATCTCTTGCCCCATGTTATTATAATAACTTCTTCACCGACCTACCTGTCCCACTCTTTGTCCCCATTCATCTCTCCATACAGTAACCACTGTGATCTTTTTAAAAAATTAACAAAATTATACCACTGTAACACTCCAATGACTTCTTTTCGCATGTCAATATAATTCGAACTCTTTCCATGGTCTTCAAGCCCCTGAATCATTGTTATTACCTTGTCTCCTGTTTCCTTTCTTCACAATTCTGCCCCTTTTGTTCCTTGAGTAAACCAAATTAATTCCTACTTCAAGTTCTCTGCATTTGCTAACCCTCCTGACAAGAATGCTTTTTCTTATTCACATTGTACCTTTCCAGGGCAAACATCTAGTCTTCATTCAGGTCTCAGCTAAATGCTGGCTGTCCAGAGGGGTCTTCTTGCAAATATCTACCCTGCTTCGAGTGTCACATTCCCTCTCTAATATCCTCCTTATTTTTTTTCACACAGTGGAATTATCTTATTCTTTTGTGTATCACTTGACTCCTGCCTCAAGAAAGTAGTCTGTGACATGAAAATTTTCATGTGCCTTGTCCATAGCTCTATCCCTAGGTTGTGGCACAAAATACAATAAGCCTGAAACATCAGGTATATTTATATAACATGTCAATATAATATTGATTCTTTCCCGACTTCATGTAGTCTGTGACATGAAAATTTTCATGTGCCTTGTCCATAGCTCTATCCCTAGGTTGTGGCACAAAATACAATAAGCCTGAAAAATCGGGTATATTTATATAACATGTCAATATAATATTGATTCTTTCCCGACTTCATGTAGATACTGAGGAAATATTTGTGTCGGGGTGAATGAACTGACTGGTCTACAAGTTACCAGGTGGGTTTTAATTCTGGCTTTGCCCCTTACTGATCTTACAACTTTGTTCAAGCTGCTCAAGCAGCAAACTCAACATGTTCAGCTGAAAATAAGAACAAAGTATTATATTAAATGGATCAAAATACATAATCCATTAGAAAACATGCTTTAAACTAAAAAAGGCATAATATAAAAGACATAAGAGCATGGTACAGTAGTAGTGGACTTACAGTATTTTTATAAAAAGCTTGGAGTATATAAACTCTGAATCACCTTTTAAATTAAATATGTATTGTCCCTTTGGGGCTAATTCTTTCATGATTTATAAAAACAAGTCTTATATATTTGTTTGTTGGTCTTAGACTTTTATAGGAGCAGGTGACAATTTCTCCTTGAATAGATTAAAAGATAAAGCTGATGATTTCTTCTGATTGTGGCCATATCAAGTCACCCATCCTGTTGAGACTGACCCCTTCCAGATTTCATAGCAAGAAATTCACTTACAACTCCTGAGTGTTTCTTACATGACTCGAAAGGAAGAGAACCGTCACCAGTCCGCCAGCTGTCATCACCTATCTCGTCACTCAGGAGAAACTCATTCAGCTTTTGAACGCTGCACAACACAAAGACACAAATACAGAATAAGGATCCGCAATAGAATTGCCACCAACAAAAATTCTACTTATACAAGCAAACCTTCCCCCCACTAGGTATCATGGTGAGCAGGCTGCTTCTGAGAGTTCCTTATCTATATATCTTCCATGATAAAATTATTTTAGACATATTATTTACCTACACTTCAATTCCCCTCTAAAAAATTATAAAAATATCTCTCATTGGTATTATTTATAACCATTCTATTCTAAGCTTTTCTCCAACTCTGCCATCTTTGACAAGGAATATAATTGCAAAAAAATGCAAAGGAATTTACACTGAGTTTAGGATGATCACTGTTGTGGTTTTCCTGAGGTTTTTCTAAAAAATTGTTTTTAGTGTATGATTTTACTGATAGGAGGATGACCATATTATTGATTTTTTTTTTTTTACACTTATTTTTGCTCCTCATCCTATGGTAACTGTTTGAGAAAATTAGGTTGAGAGAAATGGGCCAGAGTCTTGGCCTGGCCCAAGGAGACCATAGTAAAGAATGTTTACAAACCATTCTTCCAGAGTAGAGCCTTAGAAACTATCACATGTTCATGAAGCACTTCTGAATATTGTTAAAATGCGTATTTTTATTTATAGGTCCTAGTGTGGTTTGAACTTCTCTTTTTCTAATAAGCTTGCAGGTGCTCCTGGGGCTGGACTTTAGCCAATACTTTTAGTAACAAGAGTCTAGAAATCCTCTCGTTTCCAAGTTCAGAAAATGTGTGCAATGTATAGTGCTTAAGCAGGATGGTATAGTGGTAACATGCTAATAAAATAAATTTAATTCAATCTGTTGCTCAGGATCTTTAGAGCTTTGGCTCTGTGGGCCATCAGAACACAAAGGTAGATAACACGCACTGGAGCAGTCTAACAATTAGCTTCTAAAGTGCTCTTCCAGGCAGCTAAAGGAGGGAATTGTTTAAGAGGAGCTTTGATTTGTAGAAGAGCTCTGTTAGTCTTTGTCAGCTAAGTCTGACCATAAAGATTTCAAAGACACAGCAATAGAAGTGCCTTATGAAATGCCATTTTATTGGCCTTAAAGAGCAGATACTCCTTTTTTATTTTCACAGACCATACTGCTTATTCTGTTCTTACGTTTTGAGGGGTTGTGGTTTCAAGGAGCACAGCTTTGTCAATGAAAGGCATACCTTTTAACAACCTTGCACTAGGCCATGGCACATACTGTGACCAACCTCATCTGCCTTTGCAGCTTCAAGTCCCTCAGCGCCAGGCACAGGCTGCCCTGTGAATGCTTGTTTAATGAATCAAAGAAATAAACTAATGATTCAGACATTAAAGTTGGTTGATTAAATTCTTCATTTCACTGTCCTAGTACACACACATCTCTTACTGAAGTTTTTATGGAATAAATGAGAGCCAATCTTGCCAAACATCAGAAAGCAATGATCCTCCAGGTTAACTGAGAGTAGAGAGAGCTACCCCAAAAGTAGCTAAAAGGTAACACCCCTTTTGGAACTTCAGTTACGATGAATACAAACGGACCTCCAATATCAGCCCTTTTCTAAACCTCTCCTCTCCTCTTCCTAAGACTCATTGGCTAAAGATTCCTTCACACTCCTATGTTGTCATTGCTTTGTTAACTGTTAGATACTATCTTTTACGTTACACTATGAACTCAAGAGCAAAGATTTTCGTTTTCAGAATCTAGTCCAATATCTAAAGCATAGTAATTCCTCTAGAAATGTCTGATGAGTGAATAACTGGGTAATACAAAAAGCATTTCCTGTTCATATGAGCTCCTTTCAGGAATCACAGAGGCAAAGCAATTATGGAAAATCCACAAATCCTGACCACGGGTGCAATAATTTCCACCACTTTGCCAAGGTTACAATTTTAAAATGCAAATATATTCATGGAACAATCTTGTTCTTAAAATAACAAATAGCATCTTTGCCTTTCAGCATCTTTTATCATCTAAAAGCTGACCGGTATTTTACATTCCAACTTTATTCCCTAGTACTTTCCATTTCATAATCTTTTTTTCTCACCGATACGGAACCACTTTTAATCCCTTTAATATACCAAGACTTCTCACCTCCTTACCTTACTCATCCCTTCCCCTTGCTTTTTTGCTCTCTCTGATAAAATATGTTTTTCCTTTTCCCTCCAACTGACCCAGTCTTACTTATTCTTTGCAAGTCTAGGAAAGAGCGACCACCTCCTTTACCTTCATATATATGGGCCCATGGCATTCTGTTGTATAGCTTTATATCTTTTGTTTGTTGATTGGTTGGTTGGTTTGAGACACTATCTCACTATGTAGCCCAGGCTGCCCTCGAATTCATGGTGATCCTCTTGCCTCAGACTTGAGTGCCGGGATTTCAGGGATGCATCACTATGCTCAGCCGGCCTATTATATAGCTTTATAACAACATATTGGAACTAGCTGCCTTTCCTGGTCTCTTCAACAAGACTGTGGGCTCTTTACGCATTTCGATCTCTCATCTTTTCCATTACTAGTGCCTAGTAATGTATCTGAAGCAATAGAAATGAACACAGAGGGGCTGGGGATTTAGCTCAGTGGTTCCGCCACCTGCCTTCAAAGTACAAGGTCCCCAGTTTGATCCCCAGTACCAACAAAAAAAGAAAAAGAAAAAGAAAGACCCACAGAAGATGCTCAAAAGAATGGAATGGAAGTGAGCAAAAGGCTTGTAAATTAGCAAAATAGAAATTTGTAAAATACCTAAAATATCTAGGTAATATTCTGGATACTTTTATGTATTTTCTTGTTCAATTTTCTCAACCGCCATTAGCAAGTGCTATGATTGGGCTCACTTGATAAGTGAAGATGCTGAGACCCCAAAAACATGCTTGAGGTTGAACCATGATTACCCTATGGCCGGAATTTGCCAACAGGTGTATTCGACACTAGTCAATTTGCTATCCTGCCTCCATCCCCTGTACCGTTCAGTATTTTACTAATTTCTCATTTGTTTAGATTATTATCAAAGATTTCAGTATTTATACATGCCACTTTCTGACTTGTTAAATTTTACTGTGCATTTAACACACTCCACGTGTGTGAGTACATAGAACAAGTGCTGTATTAATTGGGAATCACTGATTTTGTTGTTAGAGAGACAAGGTCTCACAATGTAGTCTAGGCTGCAATTGTATATATATATAATATATATATAATATATATTATATATATAAGAATTATGAATTTTGTAGACTAAAATACAGAGACCAGACCAAAATGTAAGTATGCTGTGTGATGTTTCAGTAACAATGTATCTCCTGAAGGTAATGCAGCAGGTTAGACAAACACAGATCTCTTGGGAGTTACGTGAGAGCAAGGACACAAGGTTATTTCCCAACAAAATGAAGGATTTATTTTTTTTTCCTTTGACAAATAACTTCTTTGGACACAGATACTACATTATACACCAAATACCAGATACCTATACTCAAATTATTTATAAGAAATACAATATCTTTTCTTCCAGGAAAGCAAAACAGATAAATTATTTCCTAATAAAGCAAAGTGGAGAAGGTAATAATCCTTAAAAAAAACCAACTCTTATTCAAGTACTTAAATTTTTAACAGTGAATTTTCTTCTCTCTTTCTTGCAAATATGGACAACAATACTTCATCATACAATGGCCAGAAAGTTCAAATGGTGTGGGGAGCCATGGATCATGAGGAGATAAGAATCCAGTATAATTCAGGTTTGGAAGACAGAGCAAAGATGACTCAGGTTCTTTGTGGCATTCACTGAATAGGAATATATAACAAAATATACAGGGGATATTTTAAATAGGTGTTTATTATTTTTATATATTTATTTTTCTATATTCGTATTCAATATATTGTTTTATATGTCTTTATTATTTAATATCTTGTGTATATTTTATTATATATTACATTTTATGTATTACATGCAATATATTATATATGAGAGATACTACATATATTATACATTATATACTACACGTGACATATTGTACATACATACCATGTATATACACACATATACATACATATGTCCCATCCAATGAATGCCACGAAGACAACTTTAGATAACAATCTGAACCTTTTCTAAAGAAAGCATAGCATTTTCCTGGAGCAGAGGATTTTACATGGCACAGAGGTTTCCTCCAGAAGGGAACATTCCAAGTTCCCTAGACGCATGCATGACACACATTTGGGAATATGCTTCAGCCCAATCTAACCCACTAAATTCCTGAACGCCTTTAAGAATGCAGTGAAGAACTTAAGACTTCCACAGTCTTGAAAAGGAGATCTCAAAATCAGCTGACCAAAGCCTCCGATTATAAACAAGCCACTTGACTCACTGTGGGCCAACTGGCACCAAAGACTGGTCACAGCTTCCCAGGCACGAAAGAAAATGTCCAGCCCAGTTAGGCTGGGAAAATGCTTACTTGGGTTCCCAGAACCGGCACACAGTGGGGAAAATGATTGGCTTTCTCTGTTCATCAGCCATCTCTGTAGGACCCGCAAATCAACCGCTGCAATTCATTTTGGAGAAGCAAGCTTTTATAAGCAGATTCCACTTGGTCTATGGCTTGGAAAACCTGGAACTGAGCCCTAAGAACAGACTGGTCTTTATCAAACTGGGAAATACCTTTTCCCTGAAATGCACAGCAGGGAGAGCGCTGTGCAGAAACACACAGCTACACTAGGATTCACTACAGCAGAACCATGTCCTATGGATTCGGGGAAACCCCTAGATTGTATCTTTTTCCAAACCCACTGAAAGTTCTTTTGATGTGTGGTAACCTCCTGGTTTCAGAGGAATTATTTGTTAAAAGCTATCAACTGCTTTTTATCTCCATTTGCAGTGCAAAATCACATTCCGATTAATAGCGCAACCATGAAAGGGATAGCTGTTAAATGGGGAAAATGAAAATAAGGACCAAAATAGCAGACTCTGGCCATTTATCACGTTTATTGTTTGAAGTATCGTCCCTTCCAGAGCACTGCCTAATTTGGAAATGGTGCTACACAGTGCAGTCCATGATCAGTGCAAGGGCTTCAGAAGGCAGAACAATAAGAAAAGAAAACAGGGCAGATGAGGCCAGAGGGCCTGGGCTTTCAACTGAAACAAGCTTCCGAAATGCTACTAATGAGCTCACTGAGAGAACAGGATGGAAGCTATGTTATGACACCAACAAAGCCTAGCAGAGCTTCATTCACAACAGGATAGCGTTTATGCATTTTAATTTTAGCTGGCATTGAGCCATTGGTCAGTCAATGTGAACTGTTAACTAAAACTGGAGAGTCTGGTGTTTTGAGCATTAAATACTGGTTTTTGTGTTAATGAATAGATACTGGAAAAATTATGTCATTTTAATTAAGACATTACTACAGAGATTCTAGATTGCTGTCAATAGCAACATCATATTTCACATATTTAAGGCATGGGTTCTCCGATTTTCCTTTGGTGCTGCAATATTTAGGCATTTCTTTAAAAGGTCAGATATAAATGATGATGAATGTTCAGGAAACATACTGAGGTTTTATAAGGTTTGTAAAGATCCTATGGCCAAAAGCAAAATAGTACTTTAAGGCCTCTTTGTTTTCAATAGATTCTAAGACACTGGTAGACCAGGGTACACACAATGTAGTAGATGTGGTTTGGTAACATATTTATATAATACAAATAAAAATGATGACAAAGGGGCCATTATAACACCACATCTATTACATAGCTGTATAATACGCAGAATTTTAAATGAAACAAAGTCTACACTGATTGGAAACACTATGAAAGCACATTTAAATGTGCAAAATACTAGAAATTTTTTGCAAGCCTTTCCATTTTCAGAGACTATAAGTTTAAATATTATTTCTTTTATTCCATGTTAAACTAAATTTAAAACAGAATTTATGCATTGGTATAAAGATTTTCTGTCACTGATGATGCACATATAAATTGGCAAGGTTTCAACAGAAACCATTATGTCCATATCATAAATAATCTCAAATATATAGGTACTGTTTGACTTTGTACCATTTCAATGGAAAGTAACATCGCTATATTCTTCAAGGACCTTAAAGGAGTGTGTACTGCTAAAACTAGTATCATAACTTCTAGCAATTGGACTTAAGGTAACCATCAGAGAAAAGAGCAAGATAAACAAAGATATTTACTTCATTGTTACATATATTAAGCAGAAACATTCTGAATGTCCAATAAAAAGGCCAATATAAATTAATATATTCCAAACAATGGACTACCACATTGCTAGAAATGAGGAGAAAATAATGAAAACAAGAAGTGAAATAAAGAGTCAAAAACTACATAAATTCAACATTTTTATTTTACAGTAGTTATCTTTATATGAAATAAAGGTCTGAAAGTTCATATACCAAAATTTTAACAATGGTCAGCTCTGGATAGTGATTTGAATGCTCTTTTTTATACTTTTTCAAATGTACCTTTAGGACACACGTATTATTTCTACCATCAGTAAGAAAGCACCCCAGAGGTTTCAGTGCATACCTTACGATGGCTTTGACCGCAAACCTGACCACTGTGGAGAGCAGGAACAGTGGGGTGACAAGGATGTGGAACAGAGACAGGGAGGCAAAGGCCTCTGCAGGCTTGAGGTGGTGGCCGCTGGCATAAGCATGGGTCACAAATGTCTGTGGGGAGAAAAGACTGCTTTAGAGAAAGCCAGAGAAAATCTCTACATTCATTTTCACAAACTTAACCTAGCACCTTCCTTTGTGCCAACAGGTGCATTGCAACCATGGAAACAACTCTTTTATCCAAAATTCCTTACCTAAAGCAATGCTTACTATTGGTGCATTCTTAATGCTGGACAAGTCTTCCTAGTAGTAAACTGATAAGAAAGTGAGGACAAACTCTATATACCGAATAAGAAACTGACTTCTGTCAAATTACTAAGTGGGGAAATAACTAGATGGAGAGCTCACAGTTCTTAACAGCCAGTCAGGCCTTTGCAATCAACAATATTTTAATATTGTAAGAGAAAAGAGAATGTTCTGTTATTTAAGTGTCCCTAGTGTAGATTACTAACCTGCACGCAGAAATATGAAGACTTATTCACATTTCTAAAAATAATGGCAGTGGCTGGGCTTGTCATTTTAGTGCAGAATACAACCTAATTATTTACCATTTTCTAGTTGTTGATCTAACACCATGCTGTAAAAATGTATGGGAAACAGGTCATTGAGATTAAAACAGTTAATTCTCAACTATTCTTAGTCTTTCTCCCAGGGTGCATTTGCCAGTGTTTGAGGACATTTTTCATTGTCATGACTTGGAGTAGGTAGAGGCCATGAAGGCTGGAAAATATCCTAATGCTAGGACACCCCGTGATGATAAAAAATGATCTGGCCAAGGTGTTCATAGTGTCACGAATGAGAAATGCTGGTCTAGAGAAATTGCAATGGAAACTGCCAAGAAGGAACAACAGAAATGAAACAATATATATTACCACCCACATGTTCTTTTTCATAAATCATTTATACATACTGACTTGCTTCCATTTCTAAAAGCAAAAAAAGAGCATCTTACAGCAAGAACAGCTGCTATGGGAATTGCTGCATTCATGAAGACTGTGGAAAGAAATAGAATTTATTAGTTTCCTTGAACTATGAAGAAGTTTTCAGTAATTTTAATTAATCATCTATTATTACTTTAACTTTCCTTGGAGACAGGAAGGACAAAGTGCATTAAATAGTGTTTTTTCCTGGAGTCCACATGTATTTCCCAGTTGGTATCCCCACGTCTGTGGTTATATGAGCTCCCACATATTAGTCTGAAGCAGAAACGCTTTCTCTTTATTGAAGAATTACAGGGTTTTTAAAGGAAATCTTACAAACAAGACAATTTGGAGAAAATCCTTTTTATGCAAATCATAAAATTTAATACGTGTTCATTTTTAATGTTTTCTTAATTTATGAAAAAATAAAACAAATGTTCATAATCAAACAATAAGATAAAAACAATGATTATTACATTGTATATTATTATCTTTAAAGTAGTTACTCAGTACAAGACATAAACCCAAAGATTCTTACAAAAATTAAACAAACAGCACAAACTTTTTTCTCAACAAACTAATGTCAACTATCGTATAAATAAAACAAATTAGCATATATATTGAAATACTTTTAAAACAAGAGAACATATAATATGGGGAAGCATTTGAACTTCTCCCTACTCTCTATTTAATTCTCTTCTATTTGGCTTACAATCTATATTTTGTTTGGTCCACCAAACTAATTTAAATATATAAAATCAGGTCACTACACAAGTTAAAAATGAGACTTTGTATCATGTAAAGGCACAAATTCCCAATGATGAACGTCATCATACCATATACCTAAAATGTACCAATAAACTTAATGAATAAAAAAAAAAAGTTGATACACAGCAGCAAAAAAAGAAAAAAGGAATTTGACATTAGTTCAAGATCATTTTCCAGCAGTGATATCAACGTTCACTTCCAAACCTTTTAGTCACTAAAAACTTCTTAACTTCGCCCTTCTGCTTATTTAAATATATCTCTGAGAATATAGTTCACTATCACTTGATGAGTATTATATATGCATCTGAAACAAGGAAAATCAATATTTTCCTTTAAAATGCTATTGTTAGAAAGTCATAGTAAAAGCAAAAAGCCAAGCTGATAATTTATAATTATACTGTTCATAAACTACAGAATTTTAGAGACCAAGGGCCCAAAAGATATAGTGAATTGTCACAGGTCTAGGCAATGGCATAGTGAGAGTTTCTAGTAAGTTTTCTAGAGAGCAGAGGGTTCGGGTTACAAACTCTCCCTACTAGGGTAGACAGAACAGAATCAGACTGCACTTTTGCAGGTCCAGAAGTGACTTGGTTATCAAATACAAAATCTGTGCAATTCTGAGGAACCAAACCTTGAACGGGACAGAGAGGAGCCACATTCCTGCCTCGGCCTTCTTTCTCTGGCTGGCTACTCTCCCCTTACTTCTAGTAGTCTAGTCTTTCTTTTACCTCCCTCATGTTTTACACTTCTCTTGTATTCTGTAGTTCTAACTAATTTCCTCTAGGTGAGTAAGAATGAGAACTACTACCATTTTAATGAAAACCATTTCTATCAGAGTCCACCCCACATTTGGGTCCTGAGTATCTCACTATCTCACTATAAAGATGGGAAGGAAAAGCTCACTGCTGCGTAGCTGGCATCCAAACCTATGCGGCTTAGCTGCTCTGTCTGTGGCACCAGTTTGTTCTGCTAATCCTCAATTCAACATGACTGAAGTATGAGGCGAGCATTTCACACCCATTCTCATATCTAATGATTACAATAGCCCTAAACCATAAAGAGGAAACATCTTAGGTTACATGCAAAATCCCAGACTAGGAGACTTTGGATTAAAGCCCAGATATTTCAGTTCCAAAAGTTTCAGGATCTTTCTACTTCTCCATACAAAACGTTACCAAAGTGAAGAGTGAAAAATAAGATAATGTCTTCTTTGCCTTCACCAATGAATTAACCCCATACGCAGCACATGACCACTTGGCAACAGAGACTAGGAAACTGTTTTCCAGGGTCTCTTAGCTCTCAAGTGGTGTCTCAAGTGGCAAGATCATGGAGTATAAAAAGTAGAACTGGATCTTTGGTTCTGCTGGTATTTGTTCTCACTTTGCTTTTTAACATAGCAGAAACCATTTCTAAACACTTCACATACATAGCCTCACTTCCTTCCCCAAGGTGGGATTAACAGTTCCCAGCTTGCTAGTGAGGAAACTGAGACTTCAGCAAACAGCTGACCAAGGTTGTACAGCTGACAAGTTGATGTGCCAGGAATTGATTACAGGTCCTAAGACCCAGAAGTATCCGCTGTCCTATGTCATTGCTTTCTTTCTTTTTCTCATTTTATAGTCTTTGCAGTGTGTTCTACAAGTACTACTCGTCAAATATTTTAACTTTTACTGACAGTATCGCATTTATGGCCTTTAAAAAAAAATTCTCACAACATAGCTGTAATGCTGGTATTACCACTACACCAATTTTTATTTGCAGAAACTGAGGACAGGGGTTAGTGAGCACTAGAGACTTGCCACCTGCTTTATATGACATCAGTGTGATACACTGGACATTGTGTCCAGAATAGAGTGCACATTCAATATTTTCTCTAAGTGTATTTCACGGAAGAATTATTATCATCACTAAGATTTAAAGTCATTTATAATTCAACAGAAAACAGTACATAAGCTTATAAAACTTTAAGCTGTAAACTTCGGGGCCAACAGAGATGAGTAGAACTAACACAGAAATCAACCAAAGCAAATATTAGTGGAGGTATAGTTTGGTTAAGTTTTTGTGAACTGCACTAATATGGATCCATCATTCTTGAGAGCAATAAGCCATATTTTGAGGATAAAAATTTTAAATGTTCTGGAAAAGAGAGTTTTATGTGACTACCATTTGGCTTTTTTTTACTTGAAAATGATTTTACTTTCTCCCCAGTTTTTGAAAATGGCATTTCAAATACAGTCTTCATGAAAATATAAGTTCTAAAGAAGATAGATAAAACAAATATAGCTATATATAATTTTTTAAATATTTGGAGATAAAAAGATTGATAGTAACATAGTCAGATCAACTTAAAGAAATGAATTTTTACCAAAAACAAATTTTAGCTGGGTTTGGTGGTGCACACCTGTAATCCCAGCAATCTGGGAGGCTGGGGCAGGAGGATTCCAAGTTTGAGTCCAGCTTGGGCAATTTAACCACTTAGCAAGACCCTGTCTCAAAATTAAAAATAATTTTAAAAGAGATCTGAAAAAAATATAAAAATAAAAAGAGATCTGAGATGTGGCTGAGTGTGAAGGCCATGTATCACAAAAGAAAGGATGGAAGGAAGGGCAGATGGACAGACAGAAGGAAGGAAGGAAGGAAGGAAAAAGAATTCAAAGATATGGTCTCAAAATTTCTCTCTGCTGAAAAAATTATATATATTTATTACTTGGGTTTATATAAAGGAAGGAAACCAATTAAACCACGCCAGTAGTAACTGGTAAAAGATTTCAGTTAAAGTTACTAATACTATCACCACCTTCATGCTACGGATAAAGAAAGTAAGGATTTCACTTTGTAAAATAACATGGCCTGAAGGGCTGAGAATGTAGCTCAGTGGTGCCGCACCTTTCTGGCACGGGCAAGGTCCTGAGTTTGGTGCCAGGTACCGCAAAAAACAAACAAACAAACAAACAAAAAACATAGCCAAGGTCACATAACTTGCAAGGAGTCAAATTCAGTCTATTGGACTCTAAACCTGTGCCTATCCTGGTCTGTAATTTAAATGTAAATAGCTTCCTGTGGCTTGTGGCTACCACACTGCACTCATGTAGAAAATAAACAGCTTCCTCTGCTGACTACAGCATTTCATAGATCATAATCCAAACTGGATAGATTGTGTTAGTGGCTCACTCTTTACATCACCTGTCCTGAGAGGAACACCAACTTACTGGAGAGTGAGGTATAAAGTGCAAAGGTCTTGAGACTCGATAATTCTTTCATTCTCGTTTCTTCCACACTTTTGCAGAAAATATGTTCCCAGGCATATAACTTTAGAAGTTTGATGCCTTTCAATATTTCATTTGTTTTCTTCAGTCTCTCAGTAGAATAATCCTATAAAACAAAAGAATACAATATAGTACAAGGTGCATCCATTTGAATCCAAAAGGTAGGATGAAGGAATAGACAGGCATTGAGAAGATCTCGATTTCTGATTTCTGCCACTAGTCAGGCTATCAAATTCTGAGACACAGTTAAACTCGCTGTGCTTTGACTCCTCGATTTTAAAATGAAGAATTTAAAGATGTGGCCTCAAAACATCTTTCTGCTGAAAAAATTATATGTATTTGTTACTTGGGTTTATATAAAAATAGTTTCTTCCGTTTCACATGATTCTCTGGAATAATATCTGCAGATAATACGGACATGAATCTTAAGAAATGACAGAGACTTACAATGGCTCCTAACACCTAAATTATTTAATTCTCAGCACTATCACTCATATTTAGAAGAAAAAAAATAATGACTTTAAGAAAAATTTGTTTCTTATTAGGCTACAATATTGTATGCATTCACATTGTGTTTTTACAATACAGCTATTGAAACTAAACAGTATGTTTAATTTCATGAGATTTCTATATACTTCTTTCTCAGCTCTTTTTTTTTTAATGTCTAATGTACATTTACTGGATACTAACAACTTGGATTAATTATCGAAAGATCTGGAGCAGATACACATGCCTACATCTAATCAGCTGTTTATCTTCCTCCACCACCAAACAATGTACTAGAATTATTAGCAAGGTACAGTAGGACCTGTTAACTATTAAAAGGGACAGTGGAGTGGCCAAAGTGTAGATAGGAAAAAGCAAAAGTAGCCAATGGACTGTATTTTGTTCATCTTTTTGACTCTTCAGGGTCTTCAGGGCCTATCAAATGATTGTTTAATGAGTGAATGGATGTGGTATGAACAGCTAAACGAAAGACAGATGTGAGGGTAGTCATAATTCCATTTATGTCCCTCTTCCACCCCTTTATGTATTTGTGTGGTGGAGTAAAAAGGGTAGATGGCTCGGACAGAAATATGGAATAAACTTCACCAGAAGGATCAGAAAAACAAGTGATACAAAACCAGTCGCGTGACACACAACGTGCATGTCATGGTAGAAACACCAAGATGAGAAGCATCCATCAATGCCAGCATCCCTACATTTTACGCCTGACTTACAGGAGGTCTAGTTCATATTCAGTCAAACTATTTCTCAACATCCTTTATTATTTGCAAATATTTTTTAAAGCAGCCAATTCTTGCTCAACTAAAATGATTTCATGGCAAATTGAAGCCAAAAAGGGTCAACAATTGGGCTTTCCTCCTTGTTTGCCAAGTTGACCATGAACATATTCAGCCAGAGCAGCTGCCATTGAAGCATTTCCATGTAACTCCATGCCCCATCACCTGGTAAGTCTACAAGAGGAAAATTTAATTTCAGAGCTACCAAACCTGACCCTTCACTTGTCCCTTGATCCATGTCTTCCACATCAATAACTGCCACCCAATTGTCTCAAAGTACACTAAAGAGTATTCTCTGGATAAAAGACCAAAGAGGAAGATCCAAAGCCTCTTCACATCTTGGCACTTAAAAACATCAAGAACCATGATTCTGGTATTTCAAATGTAAGATAATCAAGTATTAAATTTTTATTCCACTTGTAAAAATTTTTAGCAGCTGGGCATGGTGTTCTATACCTGTAATCCTAGCTGCTTGAGAGGCTGAGGCAAGGGGATTTCAATGTAGGGGCCAGGGATTTAGCTCAGTGGTGCCATGCATACCTGGCAACCGCAAGGTCCTGAGTTTGATTCCCAGTAACAGGAAAAAGAAAATAATGATTGCAAGTTCAAATCTAGCCTGCATAACTTAGTAAGAACCTTAAAATTTTTTTAAAAAAATCACTAAAATGGGCTGAGGATGTAGCTAGCGTGTCTGGCGTGTACTAGTTCAATCCCTAGTACCAAAGGTTTCTGTGTTCTTGCAACACAGAAAACACACATTTGCTGTCTAAGAATTGCAATGAAATATAATGATTTCAAAATTATCCCGAGTGGCATGTATGAACTTCCTATATTATAAAAATAAAACAGCAGAGCAGGATTTTCCTAATAAATTTTCCAAAAGATGCTACTTACAAGAGTGCTCTTTTGAGCTTCTGCCAACTTTGTAGCGATGAAGTATTGAATTGGCGCGAGCAGCACAATGACAGCTGCACCAACCAATGCACTTGATCCAAGTAAATTATAGAGCAGAATCACCCCCATGATGATCTGGGAAGGAAAACATATGGAAAAAGAGAAATAAATGGGGCTGTAGGAGCCACTGCATGAAAGCAAATATTTTTAGTGAAAATCCAGTAATTTAATTATTACATTAAGTTTATTTGGAAATCAACTCAGCTGTGACAGTTGAGTTTTAATGTGATTTACTTGGGGACGGCTAAGTACTAGGAATTTATTTTTAGCATAATGATTTGTACAACTGGTGTCAAACCAATTTATTGCATGAAGTTACAGAATGGTCCCATAACACTTCTGACCTTATAAAGCAATCTTAAAATTTTAAAAGAACACAAATTTTTTTTTTTGAAAATAGTCTCACCTACCACGAATTTAACATTTCACATTCTCTTGGAATTGCACTGGCTTTTCAAAGCTATGGGAATGGAAAGTAGAGGGCAGCATTATGGGTGAGTATAGGATCATTGTTTATGGACCAAAGTTCCTCAGCAGCTCAATGACTCCCAAAGTTCCCTATGTCATGACAAGTAGGACTAATTAAAACTGTTAATAAACCAAAGTTGGTACTGGAGTACCAGTTTACCTCACTTACGTTTTTTTAAATGTTTCCCAAACTCGGTGCTGAACTATTTATGTTTAACTTCTCTCTGGTTTGCCACTTTCTTCTTCCTCCTTTAAATTTTTAAGATTTAACTTCATTATCATCTCTCCCTGATTTTTCTCCAGGAGCTCAATTTATCGTAGCTCCAAATGTCATGTAATGCACCACATCCATGCGATTCAGCCATAAAATGTATGCCTATATGCCAATGATAACAGCTTTCCCGTGGAGATGACATGTGTACTCCCAACCAATTAAGTATTTGAGGAATTCCAATCAAAATAAAACATTCCTTATGGTCACCTATGATGCCGTCATTCAGTGCAACAAATCATACTACATAGGCAGCTACCTGATTGAGATACTATATATAAGATGTTTTGATAAAATGAGACAAATTATACTTTTTTTTTTTTTGGTACCGGGAATTGAACTCAGGTCCTTGCACTTGAGCAGCAGGGGGCGAAACCACTGAGCTAAAGCCCCAGCCCAATACCTTTATTTTTATGCTGTGCACTAGGTATGATAAAACATTTTAATTTGACTTGGTGCTCCACTAAAAAATAAAAATAAAAATAGTAAATTTAAAAGCAAGCTATATTTTTATCATTTTATGCACTGTAACAAATGCAGTACACAAGGAAATGTAATAGACTGCATCAAATGAGATCTACAGTTTAAGCTCCATCTACAGGATGCAAAACTTGAGAAAACAGAAAATATACAATATGACAGTGAAGAAAAAGCAAATATATCTCTTTTGCCATTTTTATCCAATTGGCTGAAAAATCATGCATCCTTACTGAAATGCTAGGATAGTCAAACGGCCCTTCGGCTTGTCTGTGTTCTTACCACCTTATAAAGTTTGATATTTTGTAATATACAAGCTGTTGAAATCATGGGATGGATTAAAGAAATTGATGTAGTTTAGGAATGCTACAAAAGAGTGTCAAAATGAAAGGAGTCAAATCTTAGCTTTGTGACTTGCACAAATTTAGGCAATAGTACACAATAGCAATTACTCAGTGGCCATGAAATACTAGGGACTTGCTAAATGCTTGCACATGCTGCCTTTGACAGTCTCACAACTCTATGAGCCAATTCTCTCTTATGATTCCCATTGTACAGTGAAGGAAAGTAATGCTGTGAGGGGTTAAGTACTTGTACAAACAATGGGTAGAGCAGACATTTGAACCCAAGGAGTACAATTCCAAATCTCGCTTCCTTAACCCAGGCTGTAACATTTCTGTTCTCAGCTTCCTTGTCTACAGAAATGGTCTAATAACATCAGTATATTCAAAAATGATTCCCAGTTAAATATCTAGTGTTCTTTTTGCTTCATTTCCTTTACCAGAGAGAGCCTTACTTATAATGATCTACCTGAACAGGCATAGCCCACAGATTGGGACACAGGAATAAGAACCACATGAGTTGATTGGTTTCAATGGCGACCAAGTTGTTGATCTGTCCCAGGGTCATCTCACCCATTGATAAGTTAGATGTAGAGAGCCTAAGGATTTTATTGTATATCATGGCCTATAAGAAGAAAAAAATACACATAAAGCTCTAAATTTAACCATACTATAATTATTGACTTTCGATGAAAAAAATAATAATTATCTTAAAATTTTTTGAAAAAGTGAGGAAAACTTTTCATGGACATCTTAAATCAACCACCATTCTTATTTTAGCAGTTATTCTTTGTCCTCAATTAAATGCAAAGTTATTTTTTCTAGTAATGTAATCTATATATTCAACTTTGGACATAAGTTCAAGAACAAAAAGAATAGGGATAAGTAATTCCAAGACTTCTAAATATTTTTCTAAATATGCGATTTTAAGTCATTTTTAACTCAATGAGTTTATAAATGAGTTCTGTGTTCCTTTTGCTAAATACATCTTAAAAATGATGCTGTACTATCAAAGTGAAAATGAAATCCAAAATAAGAAAAATAAATGAAGGTACCATTAGTCCTACCACTGGAAGGTACTGGACGGCACGTACCAGAAGAGCTCCGCGGAGGTTAATGCCAGTCTCTATGGTTACATAGTAGGAAGCCTGCAAAAATGTCCTTTGTAGAATAAGGGCGAGGAAGAGAAGAACGGCTAGAACATAAGCATTTTCCAGAAATTCTTTTGACGAGAGGGTTTCTGAAATCTTGTACAAAAAAACACACACACACACATACAAATTTAAACTACTCATTTCATCTCCACATATACAGTTTGCATTTCTTAAAGCATATATGATTCTTAAATATAAAACCTCAGTGGCCAGCTGTGGAATGGGGCACAGTAAGGCAACAATAGCTTTCCTCCATTATTCCCACAACTGCAGATGCAAAGCAGCCCAATGCATAAAGTCCCTAATTGATGATTATGCTTGCTATGTACGTCTAACTGTAGGGGGGTAGCCATTAATTTTTAAAAATCTGGGTGTGTTTCCTGCAAAGATCCATTCTACCTTAAATAGGAAATGGGGGGGGGAGAAAAATTAGTTTAGATTTTAATTTAAAACTAGAAACCACAAAATACATACCTGGTCAGCCAGACCAATGGGATAAAATCTCATTTCTGTAACACCATTACTTTCAAATAATTCAGTGATTTTTTTCAAATTTCTTTATAGTAATGAAATTATGTATTATAAATAGGCAATTTGACTACTGATTTACCCATGCATGTGACATTTACAGAGGGAAAAATACAGTTTATAAAAAATTGTTCTGGAAGTCAAACTACTATTATTTACAGATGACTTGATCCTTTACAGAGGAGATCCAAAAATTCCATCAAAAGACTGCTAAAACTAATACCCAAATTTAGCTATATACCATGATATAAAATCAACAAACAAAAATCAATGATGTTCCTCTACATCAATAATAAATGCACTGAGAAAAAATTTGTGAAAAAAATCATTCACGACAGCCTCAAGAAAAATTAAATACTTAGGAATTAACCTGGCCAAGGACATGAAAGACCTCTCCAACAAAAACTACAGTCCTCTGAAAGAGGAGATCAAAGCGGATATCAGAAAATGGAAAGATATTCCTTGTTCTTGGTCAGGCAGACCAATATTGTCAAAAATGACCATACAACCAAAACTGATACATAGACTTAATGTAATCCCAATGAAAATTCCAGCAACATTCTTCATGGAAATAGAAAAATATTTATATACAACTTATGTGGAAGCAAAAGAGACCCGGAAAAGTTAAAGCAATCCAGGGCAACAAGAGCAAACCAGGAAACATCATAATCCCAGGTTTCAAATTATATTACAAAGCCACAATGACAAATTCAGCATTGTATGGAACAATAAAAAGAAGAGGGTGCAGAAACAACTTCAGTCATTTGATCTTTGTCAAAAGAACCAAAAACATACACTGGAGGAAAGGCAACTTCTTCAACAAATGGTGCTGGGTAAACAACTGCTTTTACATACACAGAAAATTGAATCTAGACCCATAAACAACACCGTGTGCTAAAATAAAATCAAAATTAGTAAAAGACTTGGATATTAAAATAGAAATGATCTACCAGAAGATCATTAGATAAAATAGAAGACATTGGCATAGGTAAAGACTTTTTGAACAGAAACCCCAATTGCACAAGAAATAACATTAAGAATCAACAAATATGACTATATCAAATTAAAAAGCTTCTACACAGGAAAGAAAGACAAATTATAGAATTGGAAAAAGTTTTTTTAGCTACCCCTCAAACAAAGGACTAATACCTAAAATATGTAATGAACAAAAAAATTAGACCTCCCCCCAAATAAATACCAAATTAAAAGATGGACAATTGAAATGAATAAGTACGTCTCAAAAGAAGTACAAATGATCAATAAATACATTAAAAAATGTTCAATATCTCTGGCCACTAGAGAAATGCAAGTTTAAATATGGAAATTCCATCTTAACCCAGAAAGAATGGCCACCAAGAAATCAAATAATAACAAATTCTGGCAAAGCTGTGGGGGAGAAAAAGAGAACCCTTCTACATTGCTGGTGGGAATGTAAACTAGTACAGCCACTATGGAAATCAGTAAGGAGATTTCTCAAAAAACTAAAACTAGAAATTCCCTTCAACCCAGCTATTTCCCTTCTAAGTATCTTCCCTAAAGAATCAAAGACATCATATCACAGTGATATATGCATACTCAAGTTTATAGGTGCACAACTCATAGTGGCTAAATCTTGGAAAAGGCCTATAGATTCATGAACAGATGAATAGATAAAGAAAATGTGATATACATACACTATGGCATATACTACTCTGCCATAAGAAGAACAGAGTTGAGTTAATTGTAGAAAAACAGATATGCCTGAGACCAGTGTTAAATGAAATAAATCAGGTACACAAGCTTAAGTATCTCATTGTTTCATGAAAAACAAAGAATAAATAATTTAAAGAGCAAACTAAAGGATGGGTAATTAAAGTCAGCAGCGGGGAGGGAGAGAGCTTTTGTAAATGGTAAAGGGACTTAGAGACGCGGGGGGTGGAGAAGAGGGTAAAGGGAAGTAAAAATAAAACGTGTTATATACGTGTACCAACTCTCCACAATGAATATTTTAAGTATCATGTACTGCAAACATGTACCAATAAAAAATAAAAAATTCAAGAGAAAAATTGTTCTAGTAGAAATATAACTTAATTTATGGTAAGAATACACACAAGTTATTGAATTTTATTTGTAACGATAGCATATGGTAACCTGCTTGTTAGAAAAAAGGAAAGGACAACACTTGATTAAGTTCACTGTAGCAATGGGGACACTTTGTTTTTAGTGACAGATCTGGTGAAATTCTATTTGTGGCTCCTTCCTCATCTGTCCTTATACAAATCTATAAGTCCTGTTCCATCTCAGAAAATCACATGCTTAATATATGTAAGGGATGAGGGTGGTAGAAGCACTCTGTGAAATTTAGATATTTGCATGTATTAGATGAGTAGGAACAAAACATCACAAAATTATATCCAGTGATGAAAACCTATGATTTACTTTAATAATAATTAAATGCTAATGTATGCAAACAGTCAGGGTAAATATTGTGGGAATGAAAGTTGAACAGCTCAGTTATTCTCTTTACAGAGATTACAACTGAGAAAGGTAAGTGTATCTATAAGTAACACAAGGTATGATAGAAATATACAGTGAATGTTTAAATTTTAATAAATATAGTAAAAGACACATTGTCCCTCAAAATACTACCCCCTGACTTCAAACACACTCATTTCATTGTTCTTGCCATTTACTGAAGCAGTTCTGAAAGTCATCTTTAGAGTCTTTACAAGGTGTGATAAAAAATACAGTGAACATTGAAGCCACGTGCCGTCTTACAGAAAGCCAGGTTGGTAAAACATTACAGCGTCCCCTCTGCCACCTTATTCACCATGCAACTTCAGGCCCTTCACCAAAGTCAAAATGACCACTTTTAGTGGATTCTACACATCAACAGGACAGTACAACTAATGACACTCACAAAAGAGGACTTCCAGAAGTGGCTCTGAAAGTGGCAAGAACAATGAGATGAGTGTGTTTGAAGGGAGGTGAGGTTTTTTGAATGAGATTAATGACAACGTGTCTTTTATTGTAATAATTTTTTTAATGTAAACATTCACCATATTTTTCGATCACACTTCATATGCTTCACTGTGAAAACCAGAAACAGAAAATGCCAAGATGAAGTAAAGAAAGCATTAGGAGAATATCCAGAGGAGTTAGGCTCCAGCTAGAATGACCACAAAAAGCTTCAATGGTGAGGCAGCATTTAATGTAGGCTTTGATAGTGTATAAAATTTTAATAGGTGCAGAAAAAAGGACCAGAAATCAGAGTGAGAAAACAGAAAAGGAAAGTTGATTCACCTGGATAGACTCTATTTCTGAAACTAGGGAAATCAAGTCATCCGAGGGAAAAAGAAAACCTAGAAAGTGCACACTGCAGACTTCCTTAAGAACAGAAAATGAAAACATTCTGTATTTATAATAGCAAATGTATAGTATTTTTTATTACCTATCCCTCCACATAATAACATAATATCTAGTAAAGTTTCCCAAGATTCCCTCCGAGCATTGTGAAACAGAGGGATGGCTCTTATCACATCGGAAAAATGTGTAATACTACAAAGCACATTACTAATATTATTGGTCACAGGCCTTTAAAAAAAGTGACTCAGCCACCCCGGTGTACTCATGCGTGGAAATTACTATAAAGTTCAAACAAAGGAATCCATGTGAAATTTACACATGTAGTTTCTGGCACAAAATAGATGCTTATTAAATATTTATAGGCTCTGAATCTGAGAAATCATTTTGTTAGCCAGATAATTCAATGAATATACAAACATAAACTTTTCCACAAAAAAATGTTACTTTTATTTTTTAAAAAAGAAATTCAATCTTCTGTAAATAAGCCTGTTCAAATTACTCATAAAACTATGTTACTAAAAAGTGATGATTACAAAGACATCTGCCAATAATGTATTTCTTTTCAAAAGCACCATGAACTTACTCCTGTTGTTTTATTTGCCCCGTTCTGCGTTTCATTCACACGTTGAACTATTCCAGAAATACAGAGAGGTCCAGCAAAACCCAGCAAGTCGGCTAAGTAACGAAATGTGCTGCTCAGTAAGATAGGTCTCCCAAAAGCTCTGTACATCGCAAGCCATATAGATGGAGTCCTATTAGGGTGATCGGCTGCTTTTTTCTGAAAGAAAAACCAGACACACCAAAATAAAACTGGCCAGAACAGCAATTAATCTATACAACCACGAATTCCTTCTGATTGTTCTGACTTTTAAAGGCTGAAAAGTAGATATATAAATTTATAGACCACATATAATAATATAGCATGAATATATATAAAATACAACATGAGTAATTTTGTATCCTCGCATTTATGCAAATAGTAGCTATTGGATGCATTTTTTTAAAAAATAGAATGAAAAGTATACAGGCCAGATTTTCTTAGACTGCTTTATTATTAGTTGTCAAAGGATGATAAGAAATTCTTAAGGCCAAATTAATTAATTACCTTTGATTTGGAAGATACATATCATCATGAATATTTCTAAACAACATTTTATGTAAGAGAAGACAGTAAGGTACAAAGATGGAGATTATTGATAAATTGCTCAAAATATGTGGAATTAGCAGGACAGGAGACATTTACCTATCAATTACTATACACTAAAACAGATTGTCTTAATCTCAAATTGTTTCTAGTTGCATCGCCCCCATAGTTCTCTGTCTCCGTGAAAAGTAGTCAGTACTTTAAAAAAATTATAGTAAGCCTGTATTTGCTAAGAATTCCTTGAAGAAATGCAAAATGAAGAATGGAATACATGATTAATCAGTTCATTACTTTACCTATTTACATTTCTTGGTAATAAAGATTTTACAACCTGAACACTCATCATAAATATATCTTGAACACAAAGTGGATACAAGTTTCTCATTGTGGCAAAGTAGCCAACTCAATGGAATGGACTTCAGTTGTGTTCCACATTCAAATCCCAATTAGAATGAACAATCAGATTATTTTTCTAAAGTTTATTGATAGGACATTAACATATGAAACTCAAGTTAGTCTATGTTGTAAAGAACACTCAGAGAACTTAAGCTATTTTTACTCTATATTGTAAATCTTTACTTGAGCAGAAAAGTTAAAAGTTTTATGCAATACTTTTCCCAGGGGTAAAACCAGAGAAATGACTCAGGTTCATTTGTAGTAACCATTTCCTGCAATAGTAATTTCATAACACAAATTTCTGAAACAAAAGGTCATTTTCATCATTTACCATCAATGCTTTGTTGATCTTGATTTAGAATAGCCAAAATCTCTTTAACTGATTCACCATACCTTACTCTCTTCCAGTATTATTGTGAATATCAATATTTTAAGTGACCCTGATATTTGTAGATGATTGCAATATAAAACATATCTACCATTGTGGATAGCATGCATGACTTCAGAATGAAAACAAACTGAAAACATCCAACTACTCTCATCTTTCAAAATTTCTAAAACAATTATTGATATTCAAGGAAAGTACCAGAAGAAACTGATTTTAGAAGACATATAGGATAATGCATGGAGTAGGGAGATGGCACCCTTTTAATTTACTCACTCAGGTGCCAATTTTGGTTAATTAGTCTAAGAATTTTAACTTCGTAAAAGTGGTTACTGGTGAATATGATCTATTTTACCTCTATGTAAAAAAATTATTCACAAGCTACTTGAAAAAAAGACAATAAAAATTCCCTGAATTATTAATATTAGATGGTAATATGGGTTAATTATATAGGATCCTTGGTCTTTGCTTTTAGTTTCCATTTGGTCATTTGTCCCAGAAGTAAGACAGGGGGTTCCCCTGGCCATGTGGTGACTGGACAACTAATGCAATGTGACAATAGTCATTGTCGCTTCCAGCCTTTTCCCCATGATCAGACAAAGTGACTTAAAACACCAGTTAGGAAAAACAGAGAAAAACTCTTCTTCTTTGATCATAGATACTATTTAAACTTTGTACTTTTAAATTTAAATAAGCTCATTCTCTACAAATATAGACATGGAAGACAGATGCTAAATTACCTTTTGTTCTTCATATGCATCTTTCAGGCAAACATAATTTGTTACCGCCCTCATTGCTATGGGCAATTTTCCAATTGCCTTCAGATCAATAGGCTTCCTATGAGCGGAAATGATGAGTGTGTTCATCCACCAGTACGTTGCTTTTGACAGTAAATTCACAAATGGTTGAAGGAATCTCACACCCAGATCCTGGAGGTCTTCAGGAGGCTTTACTTTTTGAGGATTCATGAAGAATACATATCTCTGTGACACAAAAATTCCACAGTGTTACAACTAGCCCTATTCGTTCTCCACATATTAAAAAGACAATTCCAACCTTTTCTATAGTTTCATGTCAGGTGGGCAAAATTTATATTTTAATGCTTCCTTCCAAACCTTTCTGAAACATTCTTTGAAATATTTTCCTTTTGTTTTCACTAGATTAATTAAATGATGCCAAACTTATATTATTGAAACTGCTTGGGGCCAATTCTAAAAAGTCAACTAGCCTTTTTTTTTTTTTTAACCAATGCAAAAGTATTTATTCATACATTTGTGCAGTTAAAGGCTGATAGCTGTTGTTTGGTTAAAGGATGTTAGGTAGAAAGAAACTTGTATGACAAGGAAAATAAGTTGTATGACGACAATTATTTTAGAAATTTAATATTACAAAACTAGCTACTTTATGCACATACATCTAAATATAAGAATGAACAAATCGGCACTCTTAAGAAAAAGCCCAAAAAGGGGGAAAAAAGACTTTTCCTCAAGTGTTCTACCTTTGTGATCCTAGGTATATTTTTGTTCTGACTTCTGGTTCCTTGAGAATTCAGAAAAACTAGAGCCCATCTTTACTTAATCTTCTCATCTTTCTTTTGAGGCTGGGTTCCTGCAGACTGAGCGGCGTGCACCTCTGCTTTCTGCTTGGTGCCTCAGAGGCTCCACTCCACTCACTCTCAGACTTCGCAGTTTTACTTGAAAAGAAACTGGTGTTTGTCAGCTCCTGCAGTGTTCTGTTACCTGTCTCTGGCTTCTGTGCTCTCCCGCCACCGCCACTGGCTCGAAGGAGGGGTGAGCGCTCAGGGGCAGAATGGTCTTTGAGGATCAGGATTTTACCAGAAGAAGCACTCCTGGGCATCGAACCCTCAGGGACACCATCAGAGGAAGGACCCCGTGTATCAGATGGATACCTCTGAGAAAAAGGCCGAAACAGCTCCGTGTGAAAGTCTGGCTCAGCGCTGTCAGTCGTCCTGCTCTCCCCGCGGTTTTCCTGGTCGGTGTGCTCAGAGCCAGCAGGCCTCCTGTGCCAGGCTAGGGGCAGCACTGCCACAGCTTCCGGGGAGCCTTGCTCTGGATGTCCTCACGGTCACCTCTGTGGCCTGGCACTGCCAGGCCTTCTCGCTTCCACTTAGGGAGCATCGCCTTTTGCATCTGGAGTTGCAGTTGCGGAGTACAGCCTTCTAGCAGCCGGGCCTGGCCCACTGCCGATTTGCGTTAGGCCAGACTCCGAGGAGGCGGGTGTCTGAGGAGAATCTGCCCAGGACGGCCAGGCCAGCTTTCTCTGATCGCTTGTCAGAATGCTCCTTGCCTTGCCTGATGATATTTTCCTACGCTTTTTAACTAGTTTAGAGGAATTTGGACTTTGGTCATAATTTTCCTTCTCAGTACCATTGCTCTCCATATAGTATTCCCTGATGAGGCCTTGGTGATTGGGTCTTGGTTTAGATTTATTGATTTTTAAAATCAAGATCTTCTGAGTAGCTTTTTCGGCCATGTACATCATTATCAATATCCTCATGTATCTGGATCACTTTAGAAATTATTTCTGTCTTCCGATTTACTTTCTGCTTAAGCTTATTTGGTTTTGATTTGTTTTGCTGAGGGAACTGCATACTGGTGACACAGCTTTTCTGGGCCTCATAGTCACATAAATTTCTGTGATCTTTGGTGGGAAGATCAACTGAAACTGCACGAGACTTCTGGGTTTGCACAAATGGTTTCTTCATCCTTCTGGGTTAAAGAAACAAGTTATCTTTTTCTAGGGTGTGCAGGCCTGCCTCTGCTCACCCAAGGGTGGGGGAGCTCTGAAATTATTTCTGTATTTTGATAACCTCTTTCTCTAGGAATCACTCTTACAAGCAGCACACCACGGACCTGCTTCCTCACCCTTGAGGCATTCTGAGTCGCATCATTGCATGGCTTTCCGCTGTCCTGGGTGGGCAGAGCAGGGGTCTGAAACTCACTCAAGTCTTTCGGGTCTCCAGGGAGGATTTCTTTCTCCTTTTGGAGGCAGAGCAAGTCACCCTCTTCTGAGCAACACCAACTTTTGTCATTGTCAAAATGATTCACTTCAGAAATTATCTCTGTCTTCTGATTTACTTTCTGCCTAAGGTCAACTAGCCTTTTAAAAGAATATGTTTCTCATTATGTAGTAAGGTCACCAAGAAGATTTTTATATTATTGAGATTTCAAAATGTGTTATCAACATTATCGTTGAGTCACTGTTGATTTGTAGTTTGACCGATGTTCATTTCCTGTTCTCCACATTCATTGCAGTGTGTTATCTTTCCAGTCTTAGAGCAAGCTGAAAGTTCTCTGATAGAAAATGAATACTGAAAATATTGAATAGCATCTCATATAACATAACTGGCAGCATTTCATGGTAGAAAGTATAGTAGATTTGTAATTATAGACAAAACATGAGTCTTGTGAATATTACAATTGGTTCATCACCTCAAGTATTAATAATTTCTGGCTGATTGTAATCTTTAATGTTGAGGTCCTGGATAGCAATATCTACTACCACTTACTCTGACTCGAATGACATTGATCTCCACAGCCATCAGGAGCCCGTTCAAGATCACCATCATGCCTGTGATGCAGAAACGCAGGTTTGATATGTCCAATCCCAACTGCCAGTATTTGACCAGTTTTATTGTTTTTGTTATAAAGGCCATTACCCAATATAGGAATAAAGCTGTAAAAATAGAAGAAAAGAGAAAAAGATGCAATCTTCCCCGATATTCTTTAAAACTTCACTAATATTTCAATATAAATATAATGCTTTTTAATAACAAAGGCAATTTAAATATTTTGTACATAAATTTATTCGATAAGAAAACAAAAGATATGTTTTAGTGTGCTTCTGGAGTTTTGAAGTGAATGTTATAATATGGCGTAAGAGATAAGGGTCAAGTTTTAATTTTCTGCCTGTGATTTTCAGTTTTCCAGCATCATTTATGGAAGAGGCTGTTCATTTTCCAACAGATACTTTTGATACCTTTGTCATGAGTCAGTTACTTTAAGTGCACAGAGTTATTTCTGGCCTCACTATTCAGTAGCATTGGTCTGTGTGTCAGTTTTTATTCTAATACCATGCAGTTTTTAGCTTTGTACTTGTGTAAGTCTGTAATGCAATGCTTCCTACTTTGTTCTTTTTGCTCATGATTGCTTTGCTTCTTCCACATCTTTTGTGCTTCCATATGAATTTTAAATAATTCTGTGAAGAAGGCCATTGGTATTTTGATGAACATCGCAATGAATCAGTAAATTACATTTTGATGGTATTAATTCTTCCAATCCATGAAGGCATGATAATAGCTCAAAAATGTGGAATGCCTCTACTCTGATTCTATGTGATATCTGAGAAGCTATACAGAGTCATGTAAAAGGTATTATCCTCACTCCTCAGAATTTATGTGTAATCCTGTAGATTTTAAAAGTGCTTTTATCTCTGGTCTTGTTTTTTAAGACCCTCGATTATATGAAGAATTCACAAGTTGGTATCTGTGAAACTTATCCAAAAGATAAACATGTAGTTCCCAGGGGTCTAACACTATAACCCTGGAATTATGGTGGAATTAATGTAGTTATGTAATAGAGTTTCTGCTTTACACACAGGCATTCAAATAATAAATGACTCTTCTCAACCAAATAGTTATAAACCCCACACTCATCTGCAGAGCCCAGAAAAGCACAATAATCCCATAGAGCAAACACAGACCTCAGACAGTTGAGCCAGAAAGGCAGGAATCTACACTGTCTCACAACCACTGCCAGCAACTTACAACAAACATGAGTTGGAAGGAGACATATTCCTAGAAACTTGTTGGCAAGGATTCTGTCTACTTTGAACTTTAAATAAAAACCCACGCAAATGAATATGGGATAAGGAAGAACTCTAAAACACATATAAGACAATCCATTTTGGGGAACTCTTATCAAAGCCAGAAAGATTAAGGGTAGTCACAACTTCCTTAGTGAAACATAATTGAACACTGGCATATGAACTTACATATATATCTCATTTTAGCTTAAAAGGTAGGAATGGTCACAATGAATGTAGAAAAAACACACCAAATAATATGCTACCTAAAGAGACAAACTAAGTATTAGGAACAGTAGATTAACAGTAACTGATGAAAAAAAGATTTTAAATGAAAACAATAAGCATAAGAAACCTGGAGCGTAAGAAACCTGATACACTAGTATCAATCAAAGTCGGTTTCATGGCAAGTAATATTATCAGAAATAAAAAATGCTTTTAGTAATGATAAAAAGATCTGTTTTTCAGAAAGACACAACAATCAAAAAGTGAATATGGTACTGCTATAGACATCTCAGTTTATCTTCAACCCCACATTTATTGGGCGACTAGAGAATTAATTATTGTCATTTTTTCCTATGCCTCCCACTATCAACACACTTTTATGGTACGTTGCTATGCGGAAAAAGAAAAACAAATAGCTCCTTTGGAAAGGTAAAAAACAAGCTTTAGCATACTTACCTAAGAGTAATTTAGGGAAATTTGATGTTTCAATGTTATGATAATATACTATGGATGTAGTAGTGGCAACAAACCCCATGACAGCCGGCATGAAGAGGTGTAGATGCCTGGATTCCCGCCGTCTGTGGAGAGCAGGGTCAAGGTCTTAGCTGTGGTTCCAGAAATTTCCCAACTATTTGTTCCCAATCTTTTTTTCATTAAAACTCACTTTGAACTATGTTTAAAACCAAGAATGAGTTGTAGTTGGTAAGTGAACACGTAAGAGAAGACTATTTTATGTGACATAACTCTGCTGAAAGAATTTTTCTTCACAAGAGGTGTAGAAAAGCACACCAAGTACTGTTTTAAAATGCTTGCAACCAAAATAAATATGTGAGCCCTGTTATTTAGAGAAACAGATGGTTAAATAATTTAATGATTAAACCAAGTAAAAATAACCAAATTAATCTAAACTCTGAAGAACGTGAATATTATGTTTATTCCTTCCTAATTGTTGTGATCTTCAGAGATTTTTCCATTCGTATTAGTTCATTCCACACATGCATGTTTGCTAGTCTTGACACTATTAGGTTCTGGGAAGCAACAATAAACAAGATAAGATATCACATCTGTGGTCACAAAGTCATGAATCTTTTGAAAGTATTGGTACCAAAGGAGCCAGGTGTGGTGGCGCAGACCTGTCATCTCAGCTACTCAGGAGGCTCAGGAAGGAGGATCTCAAGTTTGACCAGCCTGGGTAACTTAGCAAGAGCCTGTCTCAAAAAATAAAAAGGGCTCAGTGGCACAGTACCCTTGGGCTCTATTCCCAGCACTGAAAAAATAAACAACAAACAGGAAATTATAATACAGGTGAAGAGACAATGAGCACACAAGGCTGGAGCCAGGGACAGAGAAAAATTAGTGGAGGAAATGACTTGTGAACTAAAACACTAAGAATGAGGATTATCCAATGGCAGAAAGGAGAAAGACTACTTCAGGCAGAGGATCCAGATGTGATCTAACGGTAATGCAAGCAATTCAGGATACAGTAACTGCAAGACATGGGCGCTTCATTCTGAGGGTGCTACAGAGCCCTAGGTGGATGTGCCTGGTAGACAGCTCTTACCTGCACTCCACCTGCATTAAGAATGCCACAGAGCAGAACACTTAACTTCTCAAATTACTTAAATACGTTAGTAACTAAATGGTACAAAGAACAGAGCAGCTAGTGCAAGAGTGAGGGGCAAGGAAACATCTGAGGAAATCATTTGAAAGAGGTATGAAACATAAAATGAAATGCCCTAATCAGGAAATTAGTGGAAAGGCATTTTTAAAACAATGTGCAAATACGTAGAACCATGAAGTAGTGTTCAAAATCCTAAGTGACTTAATATTCTTGGAATAGAAAGTCTAAGATAGAATGTATCATGAGAGGCTTTGGATCTATGGCAAAGGGCTGGAAACAGTGCAGAGAACTGTAATATGTTAATAGATGAGTGATATGACCAGATTTGTGTTTTAAACAGCTCACTCTGAACTAATGCACACGATGGAGTTGACAGGTCATACGTGGGTGGTGGCAGGAAAAAAGAAGTGGACAAAGGAAGAGAACTTAAGATAGCATGGATATAGGTCAGGCAACACACTAGACAAGCCTAATTCATGCTATGACAGCAGTAACATGGAGGAAATAATATATATGGCAAAGGTTAATTGTTGAAGTGGACAGGATTTTAATAGTGTTAGTGTATTAGGGCGATGGCTATGGAAAGTTTGAAAATAAAACTAAGGTGTTTGAGTGGATGATCCTGTAACCAAGTAAGTTTGTAAGAGGACAAATGGGATGGAGAAAGAAGCTACTTTCAGCCAGGATGTGTACATTGTGAAAATGTCTACTAAACACAAAGAAAATAATCTAACAGGTAAATGGATATACAGGTTATGTTAGTTAAAAAAATCAAATATTCAATGAGAAAAGCCTTTGCATTGCTTCAGTAATTATAGGGAGCTTTGTCAGACAAGTATTTTAAGTAAAGAATAGTTCAGAGACACTTTGTTTAAAAAAGACAGAAAGGAGCCATGAACAGCAGTGCCAAAGACAACAATTATGAGGAGGACAAAAGGTATCCTTAGGGTATTATACTCATGCTCTCTGGCTTTCTCATAGAAGTAATATCCAAGGTAGGACAGAGAACAAAAGAACAAACCAAATGTTTGAGTTTAGAAATCACTGACAGATGACTTTTTGAGAACCCTGCATGAAAAGAGCAAGAAGAACCCTGTAACTAAAGAGTAGAAGGGGGCAGCACAAGATCAAGGTGGTATTTTTGCCTATTTGTTTTTTGGATGGGCCTCTTGTATCACAACCACTACAAAACAAGTTTCTGCTCTTAGCATATGTCATGACCATTATTAGTTCAGCTTGTATTTTCTGTCCCTGAATCTACATAATGCCAAGGTTTTAAGGAATATTACACTGATCTTTATACATACTCTTAGAAACACATGGAAAGCTTGTTAAGGAAGTTAAAGAAATCAAGACTAGACGTGGCTCTGTTAATACAAACAAACCAAAGTGTTTTAAACAGCTATCAATTAGAAGCCCATTAAGCATCTAAATGCTTGAAGTGGTGGCATGTACTAGAATCTCTGGTTTGTCTTTTTATATCTGCAAAGAACCATCATAATACATTACAAAATAGTTGGCTCCATGACAAAGCTTAGAAGTTTCATTCCTTGCTAATTGCAACAGAAAAACATAAACAGATGTCAGGGGAGGTTATATTAGATAAGAGAAAAAAATGATTTTTGGAGCTTTCTTTCTAAAAACGTTAAAGGCCTTCTCATATCAATTATTTAGCACAATTTTAAAATCAAATTTTTCCTATTACTCGAATGTATTTTCTTTTACTCTGTGAGAAAAATACTTTCCTTACCTTATACTCAAGTTTATTAGTACAAGTTATTATATTCTAACTACCTAATACAAACTTCTTTTATAAGCAGTACAAAATTCTTTTGAGACCATGTTTTTTTATGTGACAAATTCTGATTTTAAAGTAATTTGATGCTTTGCTAATTTTCAGACTTCTTTAGTGTCTGCCACTTCTACCTTTGCTTCTTCACAAAATAAACCGAAACACCTGATTTATATATAAATAAATATACAGCCACTAGAACTATATATCAATATAGACACATTTTCCATTTATACCAATTTTAAAAGATAAAATAAAATCAAAATGTTGAAAAAGACAGACTCTGCAAGGGCTAACTGGAGCAGGGAACAGAGAAATATAAAGTACCTGAGTGGACAGACGTCATAGAGATATGAACTTGTTTTATCAGAGAAATTATACGGGAACAAAAAATACAAAAAAAAGATAATTATCATATAAAACGAGTGATCTCATTGTTCCTAATTATTTATGCTCCAACAATTAAGCCTCAATTGGCATGCTCTTCACTCCTATCCACTTCATATACCCACTGGCAACAATATTATGTAAATCAAGTCACTTACGAATCTGAGACAATGCCTTCCGCTATTTCACAAACATGCACAAACAGGAGAGCAAAGGTAAGAATCCATCTCAGGTTATGTCCAGGAAAATGAAGCCAGGTATTGTGATGAATTTGCACTTTTGAGCTTTGGCTCCCCCACCCTGGGAAAAAAAAAAAAAGAGTAAGAAACAGATTAAACAAAAGGATCAAATTTAATCAAGGGTATAATTTATATTATTGTAAATTTAAGGCAGGTTCTTGAGACCTTGGTGATTGCCAGGGTAGTGATGGAAAGTCTTTTCTAATTGCATTCTGCTAAAAAATAACATTTTTAATTAATTTTTACAGCACTGGCTAGGCTAATATGTTAACATTTGGTGCACTGCTCAAAAGTGACACAACTCTGAGGGGCATGGTCCTATCTTCTGCTAATCGGAAGCTCTTACTGACAGCTTTCTGATTCATTCAAGAGGAAACCAATAATTATAATAACAAAAGAAACTTGGTGTGTATCATCTTTTAAGACATGGGATCTGTGGGAGGACTAATAAAAACACATACAGTATGTGGTGATGAAATATAGGCCTCATTAATTGAGTCAATCTGAATCATACACCTATCTTACGAGAAAAATGATTGCCGATGACTGGCCAGCATTATTTGACAAGTATATGGGTACTTTTCTCCAAGAAAGCTAAGATCTTGTTTATTAAAGGGCTTCAAAGCAGATCCAAGAACATTTTAGCTTAGCCCTTAACTCTTCATAGAAGAAAAAATTTAAGATTACACATTAATCAAAGTTTGATGGTTTATTCCCAAAACTATAGGTAGAATAACATCTCTTCATCTGTAATATACTAGGAAAGAATCCTGCTCTTATCTTTTTTTTTTTTTCCTATTTTCTGATGCTAGAAAAGCCCTACATACTTTAAAAATGAATGATGGAAGGGCCAGGGGATCTAGTTCAGTGGTTCTGCCACCTGCCTCGCAAGCACAAGGACCCGAGTTTCATCCCTGGTACCAAAAAAAAAAAAGGAATGATGGGAGGTTGTACTTGAAATATTGCAGGAAAGAATTTCCGTGTAGGCAAAAGGGACTCCTGAGCATTCTTTGTAAAGAAAAGTGATTCCTGACTTAGTCGTTTCCAAATGTACTTAATCACTGGAAGGTTAGTCATATTGAATATATTCTACTAGAATTTATGCTATAAACTCTTGCAGGCAAGTTCTGTGTCTGTTTTACAACACTGTAGTTTTCCTAGTACCCCATACTTCTTTGAGATTTATGTATAATCCCTCCCTGACTCAAAAGTCAATGCCTTAAATGACAGCCTGTGTTTTTTCTGTATGCCCACTCCAATTCCTCTCTATTCAAATATTCTCACTGCCAGACTCTGTGTTAGACTACAAACGGAATGTCATAGTCCTGGCTCTCAAGAAGTTCATGAAATATATGAAAATGAATTATTAATTTTAGAATTTCAATTAATAATAAAATACTCATTTTCTACTTCTGATTTTATAAAAAGATTTCTTAACACTTTACAAATACTACTGTATAAATAATGACTAGTGTTTCTACATATGGCACTCAAGTCCCCATACATTTATTGCTTATATATTTGTTTAACAGAAATAACAATGTACCAAGAGTTATGTTGGCCTCTGAATGTACCATATGACCGAAATTCTTTGATCTGTGTTAGAATATCAAACACATGGTATCCTCTCAATTGATTGTTATATGATTATTAAAATGATGCTAGCTTTTTTTTTTTTTTTTTTTTTTTTTGTGGTACTGGGGCTTGAACTCAGGACCTGGCGCTTGCAAGGCAAGCAGCGGCACCACTGAGCAAAATCCCCGGCCTGATTCTAGCTTTTTTAAGAAAACCAGTCCAGTAACTTTTCTGCTTTTTGTCATTACCAAAATCATTCACGGTAACATTAAACATGAAATAATTGAAAACAGTAGTTACCTCTTGCGAAGACATAAAAACAAGAGATGTGAGAAGACCAGGACCAGAAAATACTACACAGAGGAGTCTTTTTTATTCTTACTATTGTATTCCTTCAGATGAGTGCTGGTAGTAGGTTAAATGGGTGTTTACTACAGCTAATTTGAATCATTTTCTACAGCAAAAATGTTTCACTATTTTTAAAAAGTTAAAGAGTCTGTTTGGTTGTTTGGAGGAAATTCCATAAATTATACATAATGACCCCAAATAATAGGATTTTGTACATATGTAAATGGTTAAATAATAGAAGAGTCTGTTTCTAATTCCTTTCCAAATAGTTTTCACGTGTATTCTTCCTACCTAAACCATGGTCCATCACTCCTGCTTTAACTTGCCTACTCTGTTTCTATCCCCAAATATGTCACTCTATTCAATGCTTCTCATCAGCCTCAAGGAGAGTTAGCTGTTTCCTCAGGTTAATGCCCAAGGCAACTTGCTCCTGAATCTCCAAATGGGCTGATCATGGGATATCCTCATTTCTCTTGACATATCTGCTTCTCTAGACTAGTCCTGAGAGACAAGTACAGTACTTGGTTTTACCCAGTTTCCATTCCCCTCTCCTAGCATAAGGCAAGTGTTCAATAAATGCTGTAGATCTATCTCATAGAACTGTCTCCTCTATCTTTTTAATTCATTGAGTTCACTGGTACAATTTAGGTGAACATATGATCACAATCATTTTAGGGAATTTGTACCTGTATATGATATATCTTGGTTCTTATAATTTCCCCCTTCCACCCCTCCACCCCTCCCTATTTACAGAAGCTTTGTTTCCATTATTTCCTTCTTTTCTTACTTTTTTCTTTCCCGCCTTTCCTTTCCCCCGCCTCTCGCCTTAGTTCCCCTTCCTCTTTGAACATTTTCTTCCTATTTCACAATGTCTATTTTAGTCCTCATTTACACTTTGTTTCTCACACCAGAGAAACAATTCAGTATTTACACATGTGTGTGCTATTTATTTCACTCAAGAGTATGGTCTCATGGTGTATCCATTTAGCTATAAATGACTCTAGTTTACCTTTCTTTACGGCTGAGTAGTATTCCATTTTATAAAATAATCACATCTTTTTTATCCAATCACCAGTTGATGGGCATTTGGGCTGTTTCCAAGCTTTAGCTATTACAAACTGTGCTGCTAAAACATGGGTGTACATATATCACTGTGGTATGATTCTTTTAATTCCTTTGGGAAGATACCAAGAAGGGGGATAGCTGGGTCAACTGGAACCTCTAGTTTTAGTTTTTGAGGAATCCCCACACTGATTTCCACAATGGTTACACTCCCACCAACAATGGAGAAGGGTTCGTTTTTTTCCCCCACAGCCCCGCCAGCATTGATTTCTTGATAGCAGCCATTCTTTCTGGGGTGACATAGAATCTCAGTGTTGTTTTCATTTGATTCTCACAAACTACCAGTGATGCTGAACATTTTTTTCATATGTTTATTTGCTGTTTCTGCTTCTTCGTCTGAGAATTGTCTATTTATTTCAAATGCTCATTTTTGGAATAGGTCTTTAAATTTGGAAGGTCTGATTTTTTTTGAGTTCTTTATATATTCTAGACGGTAGTCTTTGTCTGAAGAACAGCTGGTAAAAAATTTTTTTCCACATTGTACATTGTCTTTTCACTCTGTTGGTGGTTTCTCTTGCTATGCAAAAGCCTTTTTTTTTCTATTGGTACATTTTAGGTATACAATATGCTGACATTCATTATTGGGAATTTGTACCTTTACGTAATACATCTTGGTTCTCCCCGCCCCCCATTCCCCTGCTCTCCCTTCAACCCCCCCACCCATTCCTATTTACAAAGACTTTGTTTCCATTTGTTCCTTTTCTCATATTTATTCCTTTCTCTTCTTTTCTTTCCCCTATCCCTACCACTTCCCCTTTGGACCTTTTATTCCTATTTCACATTATCTATTATACATTTTGATCCTTATTTACACTTGCAGTTTCTCACACCAGAGAAAGTATTCAATATTTACATGTGTGTCCTATTTATTTCACTTAAAAGTATGGCCTCAAGTATGTGCATCCATTTAGCTATAAATGTTTCTAGTTTTTCATTCTTCACAGCTGAGTAGTACTCCATTTTATTATTTTTTTAAACCCACATTTTCTTTTATCCAGTCTCCAGTTGATGGGCAATTGGGCTGTTTCCAAGTTTTACCTATTACAAACTGTGCTGCTATGAACATGGGTGCAGATATATTGCTGTGGTATGATTCTTTTAATTCTTTTGGGAAGATACCCAGCAGGATCAGTAGAACCTGTTAGAAGGTGCAGAAACAACTCCAGACACACTCAGCCACCTCATCTTTGGCAAAGGAGCCAACCACCCTCACTAGAGGAAAGATAGCCTCTTTAATAAATAGTGCTGGAAAAATTGGGTTTTTCACCTTGCCAAAGATTAAAACTAGACCTGTATCTCTCACCATGCACTAAACTAAAATAGAAATGGATCAAAGATCTAAATATTAAAACAGAAACACTAAACCGGCTGGAAGAGAGGTTAGGTATAACTCTTGAAGACATTGGTGAGGGAAAAGATTTCATGAACAAAACCTTAATTGCATATGAACTAGCACAAAGAATCAACACATGAGATCTCTTCTTATTAAAAAGCTTCTGCTTAGCAAGAGAAACCATCAACAGAGTGAAGAAACAGCCCACAATGTGGGAAAAAATCTTCACCTGCTGTTCCTCAGACACAGGTCTACTATCTAGAATATATAAAGAACTTAAAAAAATCAGACCTCCCAAATTTAAAGACCCAATCCAAAAATGGGCATCTGAAATGAACAGACATTTCTCAGACAAAGAAGTAGAAACAGCAAATAAACATATGAAAAAATGCGCAACATCACTGGTCATTTGAGAGATGCAAATGAAAACAATGCTGAGATTCCACCTCACTCCAGAAAGAATGGCTGCTATCAAGCAATCAACCAATAACAAATGCTGGAGGGATTGTGGAGAAAAAGGAACCCTGCTCCACTGTTGGTGGAAGTGTAGACTGGTGCGCCCACTGTGGAAATCAGAGATTCCTCAAAGAACTAGGGCCAGAGGTCCTATTTGACCCAGCAGTAGCTTTTTAATAAGATGAGATTCCAGTTGTTGATTCTTTGTGATAGATTCTGTGTGACTAAGGTTTTGTTCATAGTCTTTTCCTACACTAATATCTTCAAGGGTTCCCTCTAACCCAGCTTACTGCTCAGCTGGCAATGTGACTGGTAGTTAGCCTATGGAATTTCATATGCCAAAAATATATAATTGAAATAGTGCTCACAAAGTATGTGTTTATGCTTTTCTCATAGACATACACATTAGCTTTTATGTTGGAGAAACTAATGCAATATTACTCTAAATCTTAGCCATTAACAAGACATAAAATAGTAGGTAAAAGAATGTAGGACATTAGATTACTTACCAATAAACAATATGGGAAAAGTGATAAACAACAGGAAGACATGAGGTACCAAGTTGAGGGCATCCACAAAGCAAGGATTTTGTAACACACCACCGTAGATATTGTATGAAGAGATGTTGTTACCACAAAATGAGAGACTCATTTTTTCTTATATAATTTATTCTAAAACAGAAAGAAAAAGTAATAAAAGAATCTTTTACTGTTAAACCCTCCTCCATAAAATTATGGCTTTAAATAGGGAATTATGTCATAAAATTAATCCCCCACTTTTTTGCAGTTGAGAAAAGAGAAAACTATGCCAAAGTAACTTGAGGGTTTTTTATAAAGACTTTATACCTTCTATAATGTCTTCTTTTACATAGCCTTTTTAAAGAAACAAATATTTTAATTTGAAAGATGTATAATAATATTTACCTACAATGACCTCTCAAAAGAGTGCCAGTCTGACTAAAATGATGTCGAAGATCAAAATGATGACATGTCAAAAAGATATCAGAACAAAAATGGTGACTCCAGAAAAGGGAAGTATAAAAACAAAACCAATGAGTGAAAATTCAAAAAGGTACAATATAAAATCATTTCTCATGTTCTTTCCCTGAAAATAATGCAATTAAACAATTTCACCTGGGCAGAAATAGCAAAACAAAGAGACCAGCATGGCTGCCAATCAGCCTATCTCTGAAGAATATTAACCTCAAATGCTTCCAACAAATTAAGTGGAACTCAAGTGACACGTTAATGAAACCACCCAGGTCCCAGCATCAGAAATATTTTCCAATGAAAGACATTCTAGTGCAGTGTGAAACAAAGGAGAGCTTTAAGTTGGAAATCTGTATTCCATCAGAGTAGAAGTAGATGGAGTCAAGGGAGCAAAGGTGGATAACATCACACAGGGTTTGTTGTAGGTCCTTCTCAGGACCTCGGCTTCTACTCTAAAATGGACTGGAGCCACTGGGGTGGGAGTGGGTTTGTGAGCCAAGGCGTGACATCCCCTGCTTTAAAAGGACCCCTTTCCTTACTGTGCTCAAACACATGGTAGAAGAGCAAGGGTCTATCCTATTAAAGCACTGCTGTGAAATTCCAGCAAATTTCAGCACTTCAAAAACCTCTCTCATAGCACTTCCTACTCATGCAGTACCTACTCAATTGTGGGCACTTGGCATCCAATCTCTTAAGTCCTCAGAACAGCCTTGTAAGGGCTGTGGCTATCGCAGTTTACACAGAAGACACCAAGGTTCAGATGGATGCAGTAACTTGCCAACCAGTAGAAAATCCAGGATCCACACCCATGGGTCTGATTTATAAATTATGTTCTTTCCACTGCATCATGCAGCTCCAGCTTGCTTTTGTAAAGAAATGATCTTCTCTGTTCTTATTGAAACAAGCAGCAGTTTAAGATTTGAATGGCACCGGACTCTGCTTCTTTTCCATATTTATATCACACTGGATTCTGAGCTAGAGTTTTAACAGCTAGCCCAAATTCGATTAACTGCCATAATACTTTTTCTCTCTCTCTTTTCATTGATAATTGACTTGGCAATGGGCATGAACAATATTTTTCTTAGGAAAAAACAAAGAGTATTACACAGAAAACAATGGCAAAAATAGATACATTTTGGGGGAAATCAAATTACAATCAAAGGTTTTATAAAGCAGCACAGGAGTACACCAACTAAAAGCCAGTGTTTTTCCAATCCAAAATGCTTCTATGTAATCGCACTCACACAATATTTTTGATAAACCTTTTTGATACATTATTGATATGCTCGGTAGTTGAGACCTTTTCTTATCTTTAAAAAGTTCTATTTTTTAAAAACTCAAGATGCAGTTATATAGTCGGTAAATCATTGCCAGTTATTAACTTGTAAGTGGGATAAAAAAATTAAAGGCACTTGAGATTTTTAAGTATCACTAAAATGTAAGCTATTGATTCATATGTGCATGTTAGATCTAGGTTTTTCTGGTAAAGGTGAAAGAAATCAGAAACTAAAAAGTAACCTCTAGTAACGAAATTTTAACACAAGTTCATTTACTAGAAATGATGAACAGAAACTTTAGTCCACTCTTGATTTAGAATAGTTTCTTCCTTTTGCCATAATCTGTAACTCCCAATCTCCCCACCCTGCTCCCAGCCTGTCCTCTACCTCTTACCACAGGCCTTTTTTTTTTGACATTTTTTGGCCACCCCCTCTCTCCCCTTGACCCTTGACCCCTTTATCCACAACCCCCTGTGTGTGTGGCACATTCTAACAGTCAACACACATAGGGAGCCAATGTGGACAAAAGGAAAGAGTAAACTTATTACAGATAATATTGATAATTACCATGTTTATCAAAGACATTTTATTCAATTAAGCTGTCTGATTCTTAGATTTCCAGCTGCGTCCAGGTTTACCCTTCGGAGCCCAGGTAAGCTTAGGGATGCTTAGGGGAGACAGAAGCCACTGCTCCAGCGGGAGGAGCTCGGTCAGCTGACATTCTCCAGGACAGACCCCTGGGGAACTGCCTAAGGCGGACAGAGGCCCACGCATTACGGAGGGAGAAGGAAGAGGTGTCAGATGGAGAAAAGCATTTCTTCCCCATAAGCACAAACCCTCTGAAAGGCGATCAAGTGTGTATGACAGTGGACAGGGTTGGAGAAATTGGATAAATTTTAAAGAGAAATATCAAAAGTGAAACTTTGATGATGGGAATGGTCTGTAGGACAGAAAATGTAAAAATAAAAATATATCTTGATGAATCAACTTAGGATTCAAAGGTAAGAATTGTAACATTGGTATTCTTATTCCTTGAAATGAATTATATAACATTCCACAGCCCCTAGGACTGAAAAGTTTGCATTTAGTTGATGAATATAGTAACTGACCCATCAGCTCTTTTAGTTCTAAGAGAACCGTTGTCTGATTTAATTCTAAAAAATGTTAAAGCATTAAACCATATTGACTACACCATTTATTTTTGCCAGATCCATCCTTTGAAAACAGATTCTAAATAAAAGCTAGCATTCTTTCCTCTCCACCTAAAACAAAATGTCAGTTGTGACAGAGTTTCAATTCCAGACAACTTCAAATGCTAGAAACACCTGGAAAAAAGGCATGTTATACACCAGAGGAAAGCATGGGTTCTCACATGTCAAACAATTCATTCTCTAGTTACTTGGAGAGTAACTGAATTATTAGAGAAACATGACATTAAACAATGTAGAGAATTTTCAAGGTGAAGATCACTTGCAAAAATAAATGCTACAGTAAATTCTTTGAAGTTATTCATTGGATGTTTCCTAAAACAAGGACTAGATGTCTATCTACCTAGCTCTCTAGCTGTCTAGCTATCTATCTGGCTAGCTGGGTAGACAAATAAAGATCGAATTTACTAGCAAAAATGACGGCTGTCTTGATTTACTGCCTGTTCTGGATCTACCCATTGATCTTCCAAAGGCTGAGCAGTTCTCTTGCATATCAAAGGAAATGCTAGAACTACTCAGCAGAAAAGATTTCTTAGACACTGCAATGAAAACCGAACAAATAAAGCAAACATCAACAAATAAATACCTTGGGCTCCACGATGCTTCAAACCCCTACGGGTACAGTTAGTTGTGCTACCTTCGAAACACGAATTTCTACACTGTCTTAGGATGTAAATCTCAAACCAGGACACATAGCTCCTAAAAAGCAAGGAGTAACAAACAGTAAGAGGATGGAAAGCTATTTCGTGAATTATACAGGAAATGTCTAAGAGGAAAAAGAAAATTACTAGCACCTTTCCCCGTTTCCCGTTAGTTTCAGTGAGAGCCGGCAGAGTTCTGGAAGCAAAACTGGAAACCTGATCCCCAACCCCCTCTCTGCCCTAGCCGGGCCCCGTGGCTTCATCCTAAAAGGAGAGAATCCGGAGCGCGCGGGCGCCCTAACGTTGCCGAAATATTAGATCAAAAACAACAGTTTGCCCTTACTCTTAAATTTTTTGAATGATAGTTAAGCAAAAGTCAAGGACTCACTCGGATGACAGAGTTTTCTTCCCCTGGTCGAAGCACGCAGTGTGCGCCGCCGGAGTGAATTATTTTTAGGCTGGTAGGAGATCAGCTGCTGCCTCCTATCGAGTTTCTAAATTGCACAAACTGCTCGGGGCCGGGGCGGACACGGACTCCGAGGCAGGAAACTGGGCAGAAGCCCCGTGCTGTGACCCGAGACCCTCCCCACCCGGGGGGGGGGCGCCCAATTTGGGGCGCAGGCCTCCCAGATCGTACAAATCCCCAAGTGCGTTAGACGCTGCGAGAATGCAACACACGTTCGATGCCTCCCTGGACTGCGATTTTCAAATGTCAAGGCACGCAAGGTGCCCCCCCCCGCCAGCTCTGCAATCACCCTTTTATTGGCCACGTAAGAAGGCGGATTTGGGGGTCCCACCCTTTCCCCCTCCGCGGACCTGGGATGAGAAGGGCCCTTTCTGGGGCAGGAACCCCGCGGCCTGGCTGTGTGCGTGAGTGTGGCCCCCAGCGACCTGGAAAACTAGGTTGCTCCTCCAGCCCGGGCGCCTCAAACTCCCCGAAAATGAGCTTGGTGTCCCCGGACTGCAAAGACTGCTCCCCTTCTCTCCTGCTCCCGCCCCAGAACCTGATTAGCTCTGGAGCTAACCTGTTCCAGAGACGCTCACTAGGCGGTCACAACCCCCCAGGACGCGGGCGGGGGCGCTTGAGCCCGACTCCTGCTCGCTGCTTCTGAGTCGGCTCGGACTAACGCTCTTTTCAGCTACTGTCGCGGTCTGATGCGAGCTGGGCAGCTGGGCGGGCTGCTGCCTCGGACGCTCCGCGCGAGCCCCAAGGGGCACTGGCCGGGACTCGAACCCGACACCCGGACTTCGTGGGCAGAGGTCGACCCCAGCCCTGTAAGCCCCCGCGTTCCGGGCCAGTGCCGGCCTTGGCCAGAGTCGGGAACCAGAGCCTGAGCCGCTAAGGGACGGAGGCGCTGGGAGCGTCCCGAAGGCCGAGCTGGGGTCTGGGAAGGCCCAGCAACTGTGCCCCAGGCGGTTTGCTGCAACTCAGCAGCAGGAAGAGCAGGAGTCAAGAACCGGGATTCTGCCTGTGATCGCAGCCCTCTGGGAGGCTGAGGCAGGAGGACTGCCAAGTTCCAGGCCAGCCTGGGTAATTTAGCCACTTAGCAAGACCATATTTCAAAAAAGATCTGGGAAGGTAGCTCAGTGTGAGGCCTCTGGTCCATCCAGGGGTCCCAGCAACAAGGGTGAAATCCCAGGAGGGCCCTGAGCTAATCAGAAGGAGGACCAGAGCCTACACACATAGTTCCAGAGAGGGAGCTAGAAATCAGAGATGCAGACAATCCTAAAACACAGGCTCTGAGTGTGACCACCCAGGGGAAGTCGAGGGTTGTTTTTTTTTTAAACATACCACCACTGTTGAGGTCATTTAGAATAGTAAGAAAGTACAGTATGCTTATTAGGGAAACTTGGAGGAGATAGGGAAAATAAGGGAAACCAATGAGCCACCCCCACCCCAAGCCCATGAAACTACTGAAATCATTTTTTTATATTTTAACAACCACAGGAAATATAATATATTGATTAAAAAGCACATGGATGAGGGAGCCCGCCAACCGGATGTCAGATCCTCAGAGACTGGACAATCCGGTGTATCAGTTTCCTATTTTGTTCAGTGGGACCAGTAGAGGTACTTGCCTCAAGGGACTGATACGAAGATAGGAGAAAGAGTCCTTGCCCCTTCAGTAAGCATGAATGAGGATGTTGTCATTTTTCTTTGCATTTTTATTGGCATAATTTGTCTCCTCCCAGTATCTCTTAAAATAATTCTTTTCCAATGGTGTTTTAAAATCTTATAGAAATAATTTAAATGGCTGCATGTTATTCCACCGTGTGGCCATCCCACAATTTAAAATCCATTTTCTATTGTTGGAAATAGGGCTCCAGCTTTTCTCTAGTATTTGTTACCTATGATGAACTTTTTGTTATGATAAACTTTGAAGTTAAAGAATTTTAATTCTTTCTAGCAGGTAATTTCTTTAAGATACAGTCTCAGAAGAGTCCAAAGTAGTATTTATGGATATAGAATGCAAAATCATTTTTATAAAATATTCAACTAAACTCAACTAAATTCAAGAACAGTGCATTAACTTCTCCCAGCTGTGCGAGATGACATATTACACTCCCCAAACCAGCATTGGATATTTTCGTTTAAAAAAATTTATAACTTCACAGATAAACAATTCTTTATGATTAATAATCCATTAAAAATATTCAATCTTGGGACTGGGGATTTAGCTCAGTGGTTCTGCTGTCTGCCTCGCAAGTGCAAGTTCTCGAGTTTGATCCCCGGTACCAAAAAAAAAAAAAAAGAATCATATAAAAATATTCAATCTTTGTATCCCGATTGGGTCCTGTTTGTTCACATATTTGTCCATCTAATTGTGCCTAATGATGTTTCTTATCATTTGATTGTTTTTAATAAGACAAGTCCATTAATCCTGCTTCATATATATAATATTTTTCCAATTTATCACTTGGAAAGAATGATAGTGATGCTGTCTTTAAAAAAGTAACAGATGGTTCCCATGTATTCTACAAAGATTTATCACAGCTGACTCACACTCAAGTGTGACCTGTACAGCAGGCACTTACACATTGGAGCGCCAGCGTTTGTGCCTTCAAGACACTTTTGAGGAAAGTTAATTTCCACAGGTTTTTTGTTCCTATTGCAATGTACTCCAAAGCTTTAGTTAGTAAACATTAACCTCCATTTTTATTTGTCAAGGGTATTTTTAAAAACTTGATCCTGGAATTTATTTTGGCATATACAATGTGGTGAGAATTTAATTTACTATTTTATTCATTACTCCTGTTACTGAGAAATTTGTCTATTCTTCCCTTGATGTATAATAGCAACTTTATCATACACATTTAAGTATTTTATAATAATATCTGTTTCTAAACTACTTATTCTCTGCTACTTATTCTCTGGTTACAGTCTCATGATGTATTTTTTCAATATTTTTACTTTACCGTGATCAAACTGATTCCATTATTATAGATTTTTACTCATTTTAGGTGTACAAAATGATGACATTCATCATTGGGAATTTGCACCTTTACATAATCTCTCTTGGTTCTTGTTTTTTTCCCCATTCCCCTCCCCTCCCTTCAACCCCTCCAAAGATTTTGTTTCCACTTTTTGCTTTTCTCATGTTTGTTTCTCTTCTTTCCTTTCCCCTACCCCTCCAACTTCCCTTACCCTTTGGACCTTTTCTTCCTATTTCCCATTACCTATTCTACATTTTGATCCTTATTTACACTTTCAGTTTCTCACACCAGAGAAATTATTCAGTATTTACACATGCGTGTCCTATCTATTTCATTTAAGAGTATGGCCTCAATGTGCATCCATGTAGCTATAAATGTCTCTAATTTCTCATTCTTAATGGCTGAGTAGTACTCTACTTTATAAAATAAAAATATTTATCCCATCTCCAGTTGATGGGCAATTGGGCTGTTTCCAAGTTTTAGCTATTACAAACTGCACTGCTATAAACATGGGTACACATATATCACTGTGGTATAATTCTTTTAATTCTTTTGGGAAAATACCCAGCAGGGGAAGAGCTGGGTCAAATGGGACCTCTAATCCTAGTTTTTTGAGGTATCTCCATACTGATTTCCACAGTGGGCACACCAGTCTACACTCCCACCAGCAGTGGAGCAGGGTTCCTTTTTCTCCACAATCCCTCCAGCATTTGTTATTGGTTGATTGCTTGATAGCAGCCATTCTTTCTGGAGTGAGGTGGAATCTCAGCATTGTTTTCATTTGCATCTTTCAAATGACCAGTGATGTTAAATATTTTTTCTTATGTTTATTTGCTGTTTCTACTTCTTTGTCTGAGAAATGTCTGTTCATTTCAGATGCCCCTTTTTGGATTGGGTCTTTAAATTTGAGGAGTCTGACTTTTTAAAGTTCTTTATATATTCTAGATAGTAGACCTTTGAGGAACTGCTGGTAAAAAATTTTTCCCACATTATGGGTTGTCTCTTCACTCTGTTGGTGGTTTCTCTTGCTGTGCAGAAGCTTTTTAATAAGATGAGATCCTAGTTGTTGATTCTTTGTCCTAGTTCATATGCAACTGAGGTTTTTGTTCATGAAATCTTTTCCTACGCCAATGTCTTCAAGAGTTCTACCTAACCTCTCTTCCAGCCAGTTTAGCGTTTCTATTTTAATATTTAGATCTCTGATCCATTTTGATTTTAGTTAGTACCTGGTGAAAGATACAGGTCTAGTTTTAATCTTTGGCAAGTTGGAACCCAATTTTTCCAGCACCATTTATTAAAGAGGGTATCTTTCCTCCAGTGAGGGTGTTTGGCTCTTTTATTGAAGATGAGATGGCTGAGTATGTCTGCAGTTGGTTCTGCATCTTCTAATCTGTTGCACTGATCCTCGGTTCTGTTTCTTTGCCAGTACCATGCTGTGTTTATCACAGTAGCTTTGTAGTATAGTTTCAAGTTGGGGATTGTGATACCCCCTACCTTGTCTTTGTTGCCTAGAATTGCTTTTGCTATTCTAGGTCTCTTCTTGTTCCAAATTAAGTTTTGGAATGTTTTCTCAAGCTCTGCAAAGTATGCTGCTGGAATTTCAATTGAGATTGCACTGAACCTATATAACAATTTTGGAAGTATGGCCATTTTCACTATATTGGTTCTTCCTACTCAGGAGCAAGGGATGTCTTTCCATTTTCTGATATCGTCTTCAATATCTCTTTTCAGAATGCTATAGTTTTCAGAGAAGAGGTCTTTGATTTCTTTCTGTTAGGTTGATTCCAAGTTATTTCATTTTTTTGGATGCTATTGTGAAAGGAATTGTTTCTCCAGTTCCTCTCTCATGAGTTGTTGTTCATGTACAGGAAAGCTATTGATTTTTGTGTGTTGACCTTTTATCCAGATACTTTACTGAATTTGATTATTAACTCTAGAAGACTTTTGGTGGAGTTCTTAGGGCCTCCTATGTAGAGTATCATGTAGTCTGCAAATAATGACAATTTACTTCTTCATTTCCTATCTTTATTCCTTGTATTTCTTTTTCTTGTCTAACAGGTGTGGCTAATGTTTCCAAAACAATATTGAACAGGAGTGGTGATAGTGGACATCCTTGTTTTGTTCCTGATTTTAGTATGAAGGATTTCAGTTTTTGACCATTTAATATGATATTGGCTGTTAGTTTTTCATAGATGGCTTTTATCAGGTTGAAGTAAAGACCGTCTATTCCAATTTAATAAAAATATTTCTTGAAAAAAAAAAGGAAATCCTGCCATTTGGAACAACATGAATGAAATTGGATAGTGTGATGATAAATGTAATTAGCCTGACAGAGAGGACAAATACTGGATGGTGTCTTGTCTATGTGGAATCTTTCAAAAGAAAGTCAAACACACAGAAACTGGGGGAGAAAGGTGTTTACCAAGGGTGGGCAAGTGAAGGAAAAGGGAGATGTTTGTCAAAGCCTACAAACTTTCAGTTATAAGTGAACAAGTTCTGAGGGTCTGTTGTGTAGTATATATGGTGATGGTTATAAATAATGATCCTTTATTATATTCTTGAAATTTGCTAAACCATAGAGCTTAAGAATTCTCAGGTTTTTAAAAAGTGAGAGGTGATAGATATGTTAAGTAACTTAATGGTAGTAATCATTTCACAAAATATATATTAAATAATCATAATGAACTCTTTAAATACATATCATTTTATTTGTCAATTATATCTCAATAAACCTCAGAAGTAAACTCAATAGATTATTCTTAGATTGAAAGAACTAATTAAATCACATGAGCTCTTTGAAAGCAGAGAGTGTTTTCAGGCTGGAGGTAGAGGAAAGAATCAGACAGGCCTGGAGAATGAGAAGGCTTAATATGAGGGAGGCTCTTTGTTGCTCAGATGAAGGTCAAGAAGGGTCAGAGAACTGAAAGTGGCCCCACTAAGCACTGTCCCAGCCAATGACCAACAAGGAAACAGAAACTGAGTTCTCCCTGCAATTCTTCCAGTAACATTCGATTAAGGCTTGTAGGTACCTTGAGTAAGGCTAGAAACTAAGCAAGCTCATCTGGACTTCTGACTTACAGAACTGTGAGGGCATCACTGGATGTTGTTACAGGCCACTTGCACTTGTGGCAGTATGTCACACTGCAATGGAAAACAAATGCATTTCTTTCCTGAAGTGTCTGTTCAACTTCTTCCCATTTTATTTTAATTGGGTTGCTTATACTGTACTTTTATTATTGAATTGCAATTTTCCATGAAATATGCTGGGTATGTCATTTGCAGATATATTTGTATTGAGGATATTTTCTATGGTCATGATCGCGTCAACTGCAAATAATGACAACTTTACTTCTTTCTTCCTTAACTGTATCCTGTTTCTTTTTTCTCACCTAATCATACTGTGAGGACCTCCAGTATGATACTGGGTAGGAATAATGAAAGTTAACATCATGAGCTTGTTCTCAGTGTGAATGAAGAAAGGACTTATTCTTTCATTATTATGTTCAATATTATTTATGAGATTTCTATAGCTCACCTTTCTTTGCAGGAGGACATTTCTTCTTATAGTTTTTTTTATTTAATCTATTAATAAGCCCAAATTATGGTTTGTTATTTCATATTATATTAAACCAACCTTGCATTCCAGGGATAAATTTCTCCTAGTCATAATAATACATCTTTTTTATGTATTCCAAGAATAATATAATAATATCTGCCTTAGAATTTTTGAATTTATCTTAGTGAGGAATATTCATCTATAGTTTCTTTTTTTAGATTTTTGTGGTGGTTTTGATTGGTTGTTTTGTTTGTCCTGGCAATGTCTTCAGTTTTGATATAAGGACTTTGCTGGCCTCATAAAATGAATTTGAAGTATTCATTTTTCTTTGTTTTCTGAAGAAAAGTCTGTAAAATATTTTTCTTTCTTAAATTTTTAGTAGAATTCAAAGAAGAAGTTATATGTACCCAGAGTTATCCTTGTAGATTGGTTTGGTTTTTTTCTTACTAGATATGTTGGATCTCAGATTTTTTTGCTTGTTCTTGTGTTAATTTTTTATAATCTGTGATTTTTAATGAATTTGTAATTTGTTCTAATTTATTGAACACCTAGGCATAAAACTGTTTGTATTTCCTTAGTATACTTTTGATACTTATGGGTTTTTATTGATGATAACACTCTTTCAATATTGATATTGGTGATCCACATTTTCTTCCTTATTTTGTACTTATTACTTTATGAGATTTGTCAACATTATTTAGCTTAAAAATAATTTTGGTTCCATCAACTTTATATTCTATAATGCTCTTTGAAATTTCTTCTTGTCTCATTAATTATTTAGAAATATTTACTTGCCAAATATTTGGAGATCATCTAGGCACATTTTTGTCCCTTAAATTCTTTATTGGTACATTTTAGGTGTACAATATGTTTACATTTATCATTGGGTGCTTGTACCTGTACATGATGTATCTTGGTTCTTATTTTTTCCCCATTACCTGTGCACTTTTCACCCCCTCCACCCTTCCCTAGTTACATAGACTTCATTTCCATTTTTTTTCTTTTCTCATAATTTTTCCTTTCCCTTCTTTCCTTTCCCCTTCCCCTCCCAACACCCCTACACCTTTGAACCTTTTCTTCCTAATTCAAATTATCAATTATTCATTTTAATCATTTTAATTCTTATTTACACTTTCAGTTTCTCACACTAGAGAAATTATTCAGTATTTACACATGTGTCCTATTTATTTCACTTAAGAGTATGGCCTCAATATGCATTTAGCTATAAATGTCTCTAGTTTCTCATTCTTTATGGTTGAGTAGTACTCCATTTTATAAAAGAACCACATCTTCTTTATCCAGTTTCTAGTTGATGGGCACTTGGGCTGTTTCCAAGCTTTAGCTATTACAAACTGTGCTGCCATAAACATGGGTGTACATGTATCGCTGTGATATGATTCTTTTAATTCTTTGGGGAAGATACCCAGCAGGGGAATAGCTGGGTCAAATGGGACCTCTAGTTCTAATTCTCTGAGGTATCTCCATGCTGATTTCCACAGTGGTTGAACCAGTCTGTACTCCCACCAACAATTGGAGAAGGGTTCCTTTCTCCCCACACCCCCGCCACCATTTGTTATTGATTAATTTCTTGATAGAAGCCAGTTTTTCTGGGGTGAGGTGGAATCTCAGTATTATTTACATCTGCATCTCTCGAATGACCAGTGATGTTGAACATTTTTTCATGTGTTTATTTGCTGCTTTTACTTCTTTGTCTGAGAAATGTCTGTTCATTTCAGATGCCCATTTTTGAATTGGATCTTTAAATTTGAGGGGTCTGATTTTTTTCACTTCTTTGTATATTCTAGATAGTAGTCCTTTGTCTGAGGTACTGCTGCTAAAAAATTTTTCCCACATTGTAGGTTGTCTCTTAGCTCTTTTGGTGGTTTCTCTTGCAGTGCAGAAGCTTTTTAATAAGATGAGATCCCAGTTGTTGATTCTTTGTGCTAGTTCCCATGTTACTGAGGTTTTGTTCATGAAGTCTTTTCCTATGCCAATGTCTTCAAGAGTTCTACCTAACTTATCTTCCAGCAAGTTTAGTGTTTCTGTCTTAATATTTAGATCTTTAATCCATTTCAGTCTTAGTTTAGTGCATGGTGATAGGTATGGGTCTAGTTTTAATCTTTGGCAGGTTGAAATCCAGTTTCTTCAACACCATTTATTAAATAGGCTATCTTTCCTCCAATGAGGGTGGTTGGCTCCTTTGTCAATAGGCACAGTTTTTGCAAATAAGGTTTACTGATTTTTTTCTTTTAGTGTTAGGGATTAAACCCAAGACCTCACTCACTCTAGGCAAGTATTCTACCACTGAGCTGTATCCCTGGCCTGAAAATAGGGTTTATTTAGGTAAAATTTACATACAGTAAGATTGACCCATCTTGCTTTTTTGCTGCTGGGACAAAATACTTGGCATGGCTAAAGGAGGAAAGGTTTATTACAGCTCACAGTTTGTGAGGTTTTAGTACATAGTTGGCTGCTCCAAGGCAGGGCAGCATGGCAGAGGGACACTGCAGAGGAGAAATGGTCCATGGCAGGGCAGGCAAAAAGCTGCAAACCTTCCTCTTTCCATTTTTTATCTTATTCAGGCTAGAAAACCTATTTGTTGATGCCACCCACACGCAGGGTGGACCTTCCCATCATTCACGTCCCAGAACTATGCTAAACCAATAAGTGGGCTAGTCCTATTAATACATCCATAATCTAGTGTCACATACACTTGACCCAGCCACCTCTCAAAAGTCCTGTCTTATGAATATGTGAGGCTTTGAGGGAACATCTAGATACAAGCCATAAAACTACCCTTTATAGCTTTATAGTTCCATTAGTTTTGGCATACATACACTGCCAAGTGAGTACCACTCCATCCCTGAGGCTGGGAAAGAAGAAGCCTAAAAAAGCCTCTCAAACCAGGTGTGATGGCACAACTGTATTCCCCCAGCAATTTGGAAGGCTAAGGCAGGAGGATAGCAAGTTCAAGCCATCTGGACCACTTAGTGACAACCTCTCTCAATTTTTAAAAAAATAAGTAAGGCTGAGGATGGGGATATACTTCAATATGGAGGCCCTGGGTTTAATCCCTGGCACAACAAAACAGAAAAAGAAAAGAAAGTCTCTCAAGCAAGAAGAGCAATATGTACTGAAGTGTAGAAGCTGAAGGGGGCTTGTATGCTTACAGAACTTTAGCTTAATGTGATAAATGAGCCTACCATGAGCTGGAAGGATTGCTAGATAATGGACATTTATTTGAGGATAAACAACGAAGGTTTCTAAGCAAGAATGAGATACTATGATCAGATCTCTCTGCTTTTAAGAGATCACTCTGCAACAAATGTGGAAGATGCATTGGTTGCAGGAAGATTTTATAGTAGTCCCAGTGAGGCAGGGGAGGGCCTAAGCTATCACAGTCACTGTGGGACAGAAGATTGTCACAGAAACAAAACTACACCAGGCAGTTCTTTAGTTGCCAAAATATGCAGCCTTTTCTGCCCTGGCTTCTCTCTGCCACTTATCCTCTCGATGAAGTCTTTCTGCGGGGAGTTTTGTTTTCTTTGGTGTCAACACATCATCCTTCTCTTCCTCTGTAATACTGTACCCATCTTGGTCCCTTCAGTGACTTCTCCTTTGGTGTTTATGCTCTAACTCTTGAGTTTGAAGCCAGGCTATTTTCCTTATCACCTTAAACACATTCTAGGAGAGATCTTATTCCCCTGCAGGGATTTAGCCAATACCGTTGTGATGGTAAACAATACAGACTTTCCTGAAAGTTTCGGCATTATTTGCTATATGTCCTCAGACAAAGTCGTATGACTTCTCTGAAGCTCAATTTCTTCATCTGAAAACAGGAATAATCCCTAGCTCTGAGGATTCTTGAGGTGCTGGCTAAGATATATTCCAGCAAAATATCTACAATGATGACAGCACTCAACAGATAACTGCTACTCTTCTGTCAAGATTAACTTCTCTAAGTGGATGTTCTACAAGCACCTTGGGTAAATACTTTCTTTTTCCCTCTGAGCCTTTTCTCACTCCTAAACCAGCTCCACCTCCCACTTCCCTACTTATTTACACTGGTAACTCAGCCTTCAAGCCTTGAACTCATCGCTCATTTTCTGACAATTTTCCCTCTTCATCCTCACACAGTTAAATCAGTCACGCCACCCTCAGCTCTGGCTTGCCTCCACCTCTTTGCCTTTCTCTCTGCCTGCCTTCTGTCTCAGACTCTTCCTAGCTAATTGTGTCAACCTTTTAATTCATCTTCCAAAAATGTATCTCCCATTACAGCTCCACCATAATCACAAACCTCTAATGACTCACCGAATGCTGTCACTGTGTTATTTAAAGTCCTCACAAAGCTCGCCTCATCCTCACCAACTCCTTAATTTCCAGGCAAACTACTACTAGCAGCCCGGATCCATTCTGTTCTATTCACTTCAGTATCCTTACTTTAGTTCATCCAGCTGCTTAAATGATCTCTTTTCTGCTTTTCCCTCTCTGAATTCTGTTTTGTTCCAATGCATCACTCAACCACAGGTCTAGTGGTATGTGCCATGCATGGTGTTATTAAATTAATGCTACAGCCCTTGGTGTAGTAACTGCAGTTGTAGCACCCCAGTGTGCTCTAGTTACAGCCAGCAGACACCTCAAATCAGCACAGCCTAGAAAGCAGCTGTCTAGTGGCTTCTGTTCCTTCTCCTTTCAGGTAAAAAAGCACAGAGGACAAAGAAACCAAAGGGTTCCAATCAAACAAGCAGTCCTCTGTCATAAACTATGTCTTGGTCCTCTCTGGTCCACAGCAATTTCCATGAAGAATTTAATATTCTTCTGTCACTGAATCTTTTTAAAAATAAGAGCAGATATTGAAGTGGGAAGAATGGTAGAGGTGAAGAGCAATGAGCAATGAGTTGTGTTCCTGGAGAGGTGTGAGCCAATAGGATTCTGAGTCACACAAGCATACATACATACACACACACACACACACACACATATATGAACTTTGTTCTGAATCAATGGTTATGTGAGTCAAGTAGTAGAAACTGAGAGCAGATTCCTCAAAAATGACAGTTTGTGGAATGAAAGAGATGCATAATATTTATACAAAACAGAAAGCATAAGCTCTATTTCTTCATTATTATATATCTTGGAAATCTGGAAATAAGGTTCCTATACATGCATATAACACTAAGTGCTCAAGAGCTCCTATTCAGATATGAATAGAGATGAACTTCCTTAGGAAATAGTATAAAAGAACATAAAATTAAAAAAGAAAAGTCATGATGTTGTTCCAGAGCAGAGAGGCTAATCTGGGAAACAAACCCTGAGGGTATTTAATATGCTTAGATAAGCACTAGAGATTACTTTGGCTCAGTCACGTAATAACAATTTTTTTTATTCTATTGCAAATGTGAACCAGTTAAAGAGTACATTTCCATCTTTAATGATTCATTGGGAAAAAACAGCAGTCATAAGCCAGAAAAAGTACAGTTCATCAGATCTTGATGAAAATAGTGAAAGTCAACGAGTTGGTTCCATGAGGCACAAACCTCATAAAGCATTTGTTTCTTGAAACAAAGAATAATGAGACTTGGATCAATTTATTCTTTCCATGATATTTATTGAGTGCGTTCCATGTCCCTTACATGTTGTGGGAAAAAATAACATTAGGCAAGATAGATACATCTATTATATTATACAGCGTTAAGTCTAACAAAGAAGAAAACCACTAAATAAATAACAAACACTTTAAATTATAGTTCTATTAAGATTTATAAGGGGGAAGAACACAGTGCAATAAGAGCGTATTATGCCAAGACTGGAATAATCAGAGAGGTTTTCCTCTGGAAATGGCATTTAAGCTGTGGCTTGGGGGAAGAGAGGGAATACATCAGGTGAAGAGGAAAAGGATTTAGGGATGATAATCCTCCTTTAAACCAAGAGAAAAAGCCCTGCAGTGGGAAAGGCTGCACATCTTTGAGGCGCCAATAAAGGCCAGCAGCTGAAATGCAGAGAAGAGCAAGGTGAGAGGAGACAGAGAAGGAAAGACCTTGGTCATAATAAAGATCTTGAATCTTTTTCTTTTGTGGTGCTGAGTATTGAACTCAGGACTTTCACACTGAGCTACATCCCCAGCCCTTCCTATCAAAGTTGTACACCATATAAATTTAACCAGAATGTCTGGGAGTGGGAGGGAGCAAGGGATCCAAATAATGTTGGGGACAGAATATGAAAAAGACATACGTGACCCTAAATGCCTTGTCTCAACAGTGACAGACGTTGCGTTGGTTAGAATGATCCATATAGTCATATATACCTGCAAAGGAGGCAAGAAAATATAACCTAGCTGTGTGCCCAAATAGACAAAGGAACAGCTAGCAGTCTGACCAGAAGTATAAAAAAGACCTCAAGTGTCGCTGTTGCCCTAGTCCCATTTTTTATGACTGTCAAATATGACTTTTAAATTTTTTTTCCAACATTTGAAATTATTTCAAATATTTTTGCTTTGTCTGGACTTGCCATTAGATCTTAAGTGAATGTTTGCTGAATTTTATCTTATTAGTTAATATAATATATATAATACATTAGTTAATATACTAATTAGTTAATATATAATATATTAGTTAATATAATATAAATTGATACTCAAAAATCTTCAGTGATGATCTCATGAGAAGAAATATTAGGGATGAATTTCGAAGTGTGGCCCAATAATTTGGGTAGAAGATCAGCTCTCACAGCACATACTGACCTGTGTAAAAAAAGCACGTGTGCCCCTGTTGCCTCAAAACATTTTGTAACAGGCTATTAAAATAGAAGTTTTGACTCAGACCAACAGTTAGCAGATACCCAAGTGAGCTAGAACACCCAGTCGGATTTGCAAAAACAAGGTGGAAAAAACAGTTAGATAATTCTCAAAGTCTCCTGGCCTACAAAGTCAGAAAAGAGTCAGGAATTAGTGAATATAAGATGATTTCAGAAGAGGAGTTTTGAAGAAATAGAGTCCTTCCAAAGGGAAAAAGTTGAAAAAGTTTCCTGTTAATCTTATGTTATGAGAAAAGTGATTCAAGGAGACCAGTTGATGAGCTTGATATGTGTCTCTTGAAGCTGAAGGGACAAAATGCATAAATACTGGCGTGCTTGATAAATTTGAAGGATGACAGGCTAGGCAAAGAGGTAAAGTTTGAGAGGTACTGTAGCTCCATTCCCATCCACTGTTTACTCAACCATGTTTGTGACTGCTCTGGAGTCTCCTATCCATCCGGAAAGTAGGAGAGGACAAGCCCCATGTATGTCTGATATCTTTGGGATCTATAATCCGCAGGTGTTTTTTTGGAGGGTGCTAGGGATGGAACCCTGGGCCTTGTGCATGCTAGGCAAGCACTATACCACTGAGCTACACCCCCAGGCCCAAGGCCCAACTGTCATAAGATTTCAAGAAAGATTTATGTTAACATCCCTCTACATTTCTCCCCCCTTCAATCTTCTTCATTGTGTTGTGAAAAGAAGGCTCTGAAAACTCTGAAAGGAACATTTCAGCCGTTTTGGTATTTTTATACAAGATTAACATAGGATAAAATGAAAGCCTTTGGCAAACTATACATTGCCATAAGATATTAGTTTATTTAGTGTTTATTTATTATACACACTACATTGAAAAGATCCCTTCTCAAAACATAATATAAGAATGTATGGCCATGTATAAAGTAGTTCTACTTGTTTGATGTTTTCCTATATTTAGTCTCTAGTCAAGACTGTGGGTTTAAACTTAGCCAGGAAAGTGAAAGGCATAAGAACTAAATTCATTTAAAACACTTTCCATAATTCTCCCTCTCTTCCTGTCCCTTCCCCATTTTCTTAAAAAACCCCAGGGAAAATACTTGAAGTAATTATTTTTAAAAACAAAGGAGAAGTTAGATGGATTGAATTTTTTTTTTTTTTTGAGAAACAGTAAATAGCACAGTGGACAGAATTCAAGTCTGAAACTGACCTGTTAATTATAAAAATCAAGACCAAATATTCTTTGGAAAATAAAAACAATGACAAAGCAACACCTAGCCAAAGGTCAGAAAAAATATATAAAACCTTATTTTCCAAGTGTATTGGTCTTTTTTTACTCTTTCAGTTTGTTCTACTGGAGTTCACTATTTGTATCTGTAAGTAATGAAATGTACCAGGATTTACTTCAAATGTTGGTACTATTATGAAGATTGTCTTTCCTTTGACTTCAGCTCAATATTAAGACTTTCATTTTATAATCTAGGCCCAGAAGTAGTTTGCACTGTAGAAGTTTTCTGAAGCCAGTCCAATGCTTTTTAGTAGTAGTCTACAACCAAGTTCTAGCTGGCTTGAAAATGGATTTAATTAATGTTTTAAACTAAGAGGCATTCTTTCCAATGAGTTTAAATGCATTTGATTCTAGATGGCAAACATGACATTAAAAATTGCCTCCACTCTAAATAAATCAAGAAGAGCTCAACATGACATCAGTCTTGTTTGCCTAAATTCTAGTGTTGTGTGGATAACAAGCAGCAGCCAGTTGTGCACCGGATGGTAAATTCAGAGTAATTGCTAAATATGTTAAGGTTTCCCATTTCTAACCCATCTTTAAAGAAAATCATATATGGGCTTACATTGTCCTCACAGTAGTCCGGGAGAGCCGCCATGCCATTTTGATTCATGTTTTCACCAGTAAATATCTGATAGTTTTCAAATTAGCGATCTATTATGTGCAGCCATGTTCTTTAGTCCCTGTAATAAAAGATTTTTTTCTCTTTCTGGTCTCTATTCTTTCTGATCAGTTTTCAAGCTTCTTTTGTGAAGTTGGTTTCCTTTACATGTTAGTTTGTGACCATATTCACACCATTGATTATTGTATTTTTGGTACCTACCCCCCTGAGAATGTCACCAGAGGTATTGCCATCAATGAGGAAGTCATTAATGCTTCTCTCTTTCCTACTGACCATCTTCTCTTCCATCTCCCTTATAGCTTTTCAGTGATTTTGCTGGTCTTGTAAATACTGGAAAACATCATGGCCGGAGAAGCCCCGGTAGATAAGCATGATGGCACAGGCAGAGACAAGAGTGGTGCTAGCTTAGTAGAAGTCCAGGCTCTCTAGGAGCAAGGATGGTGCAGTACAAGGTGCTGAGGGGGAAAGGGGAAATGTACATGCAAATTCAGTGGTGCAGGGAAATTTTTTTAATGGGAAGAGGAAAATATTTCATTTATTTTACACACCTTTGTGGTAACTTCCTCTTATAAAGGAAACGAAAAACTTAAAGTATGTATAACTAAACGCTTGCATTCTTCAATAAGCATGAAATGGGATCTCTGTTGCTAGAACTTCTAGAGAGGGCACTAAGTTGTACATAGCCATTGCACACACCCATGTTTCCATACAGTGGTGTATCCCTTGCAGCTCAGGCCCAAACTGGAAGGGTGAGAAAATTGCGGCTCATTTTGAAATCCACAAATTGATCAAATTCATACTGCTAATATAGGGCGGAATTGAGATTCAGAACAATCTGAATCCAAACTGGGTCTCTTCACAATGCTAGCTTGACTGTCCACATAGGTCATAGGAACAAGTGTTCTAGGGCAGAAGAATATCATAGCACAGAGAGAACTGCGTGGAATGACAACAGTAGGCAAAACCCTTCCCATGGGACTCTTCAGGGACCAGATGCCAGGAAGAGTTTAGAGTTCAGTTTCTTGGGAAATATTAAAAGGAAAGAAGAGGAAGTAGTTTTAGAAGCTATTTAATCATGACATTGACCCGGCAAGGCTTGTGCCAGCCCAGCAGGGAGTTCCAGAGCACGGAATATTCAAAGCTAAGCTCTTGCTTGTACCATCTTGTAACACTCCTGTGCTCAGTCTTTAGTAGCAGGGCATGCTAAGAACTTGACTTCTGCTCAAAAACTGAGGCAGAAACCAAGGGAGCCTACTGAGGGAGACTCGGCTGTTTCACTCCACACACAGCCCTGGGCTATGAGGAGCTCATCTCACTGTCTGCTGCAGAACAGTATCACAGCCGGGACAGCTCAAGAAAAGAAAGCCACCCAGAGATCACTCTTCTGAATGTATACATCCCACATTTCCTAAGTCACAGCAGAGCATTTTGGATTTAGGAATAAGGTGTGGAAACAAATTTTAAGGGAGAGGAGGGAGTCAGTGATTTTCCTACCCCATGTTTTGTGGCTTCTCACAGGATACCACAGAATGAGTAGTTAAATTTTAGAGGCTACTGAAGTGCAAGGTGAAAGGGGCTGCATCTTGTGAGCTTCATGTTGCTTGGTCACGATGTGGTGGAAAGCATCACACGGTGATAGGGACTGAGCATCCCAGTTCAGGTATCTCCTTTTCTTTTTAATCTCACTGGATTAGCGCTCCAGCCTTATGCCCTCCTTTAACTGTAATGACTTCTCAGAGGTCTTTTCCCTGGATACCTTAGTCAGATTAAGTGTCTGACCTCTTCATACCTACCAGTGGGGGTTGAATTTCAGTATGAGCTTCTGTAGGAACATTCAAACCATAGCAATATGTACTGATTCCTCAAGAAATAGAAACCCCAGAAGTTCTTCCTAAACAAATGTAATATCCAGTTGGTTCTAACTAACCTTTACATAATCTCTCTTGGTTCTTATTTTTTCCCCATTCCCCTGCTCTCTCTTCCACCCCTCCATTCCTCCCTATTTACAAAGACTTTGTTTCCATTTTTTTTTCATTTTCTCATATAAATTCCATTCCCTACCCCTCCCACTTTCCCTTCCCCTTTGCCCATTTTCTTCCAATTTCACATTATCTATTACACCTTTTAGTCCTTATTTATACTTTCAGTTTCTCACAACAGAGAAACTATTCAGTATTTACACGTGTGTCCTATTTACTTCACTTAAGAGTATTGCCTCAATGTGCATCCATGTAGCTATAAATGTCTCTAATTTCTCATTCTTTATGGCTGAGTAGTACTCCATTTTATAAAACAAAACCACATTTTCTTTATCCAGTTTCCAGTTGAAGGGCACTTGAGCTGCTTCCAAGTTTTAGCTACTACAAACTGTGCTGCTATGAACATGGGTGGTGCACATATATCCCTGTGGTATGATTCTTTTAATTCTTTGGGGAAAATAACCAGCAGGGGAAGAGCTGGGTCAAATGGACATCCAATTCTAGTTCTTTGAGGTATCTCCATACTGATTTCCACAGTGGTTGCACCAGTCTACACTCCCACCAGCAGTGGAGCAGGGTTCCTCTTTCCCCACAGCCCCGCCAGCATTTGTTATTGGTTGATTTCATGATAGCAGCCATTCTTTCTGGGGTGAGGTTGAATCTCAGTGTTGTTTTCATCTGCATTTCTCGAAATACCTGTGATGTTGAACATTTTTTCATGTGTTTATCTGCCATTTTTACTTCTTTGTCTGAGAAATGTCTGTTCATTTCATATGCCCATTATTGGATTATCCGTCTGCACCTTTGACACAAATGTACAATGTAAAGCATAAAAGAAAAAACCAAACACATACACACACAAAAAAATACAGTAAATAAACTATTTTTACTGGCAGACACATGAGCTACTTCCATGATTTGTTCACATCTAGGAATGTTCATAATGAACATTATGCTATCTGTCCATTGCTATCTGTGAAAGTCTGAAATTCCAATGTTTGTAAGTTGGGGGCTTACTTCTATTATCTCTTTCCTTAGAATTATTTCCTCCTTGGAGAGAAAACAGATCTTTGTTGTACAGATCCCCTAGTCTTCCAGATTTACACAGATGAAGCTGAGATACCTTCTGCATTTGCTTAAGAGTTTCCTCAATTCCCAGGAATGGGAAATTAATATGGGACATGAACTGAACAGCTGATCATTTTTATAGCTCGGTCATGTTTAACTATCGCTCCAAGGAACAGAATACAACTATTATGTGCAGTGTGAATAGAATTATTCTCAACAAGTCCTTCTCCTATCACTAGAAAGAGTAAAAGAAGTCTTCCTGGAAGAATGGTGGGCCCCACGTGATCTGGATTGCCAAGGTGATTAGTTTGAAGAACATATGGGAACTCAGTAAAGCACATTTCTGGTGTATCTGTGGACAGTTTTAGAGACTACTGGATCGTAAGGACTCAGTTGGATCAGCAGATTAATCCATTGCTGAGCTCATAATTTAAGGCATTGGTGGAAGGTGATGGATTTAGAAGGTGCAACTTCTTTGTAAGGAGTGAGACATGGAGGTCCTTGGAGACTATGTCTAGTTCTTCATCTCTGCTCTTCAGCTCTTTTCCTCTCCCTCTGGTTCCTGGCTACCATGAGGAGAGAGCTTTGCTCCACTATGCCCTTCTACCATGCTGTTTCTGCATTGGAGCCAGCTGGCCATGAACTGATACTAGAACTAAAACCCTTCCTCCTTTAAGTTATGTATGTCAGGTATTTAGTTATAGCAACGAAAAGCTGACTTACTATACCACACATGGCCATTATTGCTACAAGTCTGCTCCCCAAACTAGATAGAACCAGCATATGGGACTCCTTATAAATAGTATTAAGGACTTTTTGTTTTAGTTCATATTGTGCCACACTAATAGCAACCTAGAATGTTTTTAACCTAGGTACTTGGATTTAAGAAAGTCAAAATAATACTTAATATTTTGGAGCTATTCCTTGAAAAATTCAATGTCAGTTCCACAGTAGCATTTGAACTATTTTTAAAAAGCTGTATTTGCTGGAATCCTAAATGTTTCTCATACAGCTTTAATTGGACTTTTACCATATAGGACAATGTTAATTTTCATTAATAACCATTTCAAAAGGGCAATATTGAATTGGAATATTTAGTACTACTGGACAAAAATGAAAATATAAGAATTTAGTCTCATTTCCTGTCATTCATTCAGCATATAGAGATTTTTCAGTTTCTTTGGAATAAAATAAAAATAAAGTCATATTTCAGTTGCTTCTCCAGCTATTTTAGAAAACTTATTATTTCTTAGGAAGAAAAGAGTACATAAGAGAGAGTTTTCCTACCAATTCCATCCTTGCTACTGAAATAAAATACATTGGTAGGTCAGAGAACATACAAGGCTTCTCACTTTGTCTCCTGGCTATGGTGGTGATATGTTCTTCCTGTTTATTCTTCTTGAGGATATCAACTTTTCTCCACTTTAGTTCCTGGAACTCTTTGATCTCCCAGTGATTACTACACTCTCTCTCCAGCTTTCCTGCATCACTGACCTCAAAATTTAAGTCCATTTAAAGTTCACTCAAGATGGCCTGTGTCCAAATCAAGTCTAAGAGAATAAGAATCTTACTTCCAGTATTAATTTTAAATCCCTACCCCCCCCACACACACACAAAAAACTCATCTGAGAGAAGAGACAAAAGTGTGCTTTTGTGTTAGATCTAAACCAAAGGAAATGTTAAAAGCAGACTAAGGAGTTTACTATTTTATTAGGAAATAAAAAATGAAGATTTCTAAACAAGAAAATGACACGATCAAAACTGTGCTTTAAGTATGGTAAGCTCATAGGAATCTCCATTTTGAATGAAGGGAAAGAGGTTTTGGTAGCTGCAGAAACATCTATCAGCCACTGGACTCGTTCTTGGTTCTCATGGACCAGAGTAGAGGCAACAAGAATAGAGATGAGTGATAGAAGGGAGAGGACTCTTGGAAGTAGACTCAGCATGACTTGGAAACAAACTGATGTGAAATAACAGGGAAAAGGAGTAAAAACTGTTTCAAATTTTAGACTGAAATTTTTGAAATTGAGCTATTTACTACAATAAGGAAGGTTTAAAAAAATACAGTCATCCCATGTGATTATTTAAAATGTATTGATGACCAAAGAGCTTGCACAAAGGTGAATGTATTAACTAATGAATGCAAGTAGTGAAGTATCAAAACACATTTTATCTTCAACTCAATGTTAAACTGGTGACTAGTGACCTGTGTTTTATACAAGGAACTATACCATGGTTACTAATATGTAATTGTACTGCATACCTTTAAAATCTTTGTGGTTTCAAATTTGGACTATTAACTTGGACTATTAAATAGTATTTGCATTCTCAAATTAGATATTTACTTAGCCATTTATTTGACAAATATTTTTCAATTGTTTATAATTTACTAGGCCCAATTTGTGAAGGATAAAACTCACAGGCACTTATACTGTCATAATTAAAAGGACAGATAAAAATTACGTGGGACTTCTGGTTTCTATAAGATGACAGAAAAGCTTTTGTGAAAAACTTTCACAATACAAATTCCTAGAAAATGTGAATTAAAAACAAACAAAAGAGACTGATTGCATACATGAGTTCATGGAAAAGATCTAAATGTTAAAATCAAAGAGTTGTAAGTGTAGAGTTTACACTGAGGCACTTAAGAGGCAGTATGAGAGGGCTGTGGGGTAATTAAAGCAGCTAATTTCTGGATTGGATTTTAGTCCTTTCAGGGGACAAGGGTTGAAGGTTTGAAACTGACACCTGGGTTAAAGTCCTTTCTGGGAAGATCTGCACTGTACTAGTCACTTTCCTGTCACTGGGACAGAATAGCAGGCACTGGCATCTTGAAGAGGGGTTTACTTTGGCTCACAGTTTCAGAGGACTCAGGCAATGGTCGCTGTCTGCAAGGTAGAAACAGCATGATGGAAGTCATGGCAGAGGAAAGCTGCTTCTGTCATGGTAGCCGGGAGGCGGAGATTAAAGGCGGGGGAGTCAGGAACAAGAATATATCCTTGTGTATTCCACACCTGGTGACCTGCCTCCTCTGAGTACAACCCGTCCTACACCAGCACATTCAGTGAATCAATCTACTGACAAGCACAGTACTTCCATTATCCAATCACCTTCCAAACAATGAGACTTTTGGGGGACATTTTAGATCTAAGCCATAACATGCACCCTTCATGGAAAGTTAAAAAAAAAGGCTCAACAGCCCTGTAGTTTGGGTGAAAAGATGCGTTAAACAGCATTTGGCTCCTTTGGTCTATACTCTCCACAGGTTAAGATAAAAACCCACATGGTGTCAGAAAATCTTCAAGTTCAGTAACAAACATAAATATTGGTACTCAGTCAGTTAAAGTCTTAAGCATGTGGCAGAATCAAGTGCAAAAGGGGAGAAGTTGTCATGGTAAGGTCAGTGTCCAATGTGTCACTCAATTACCCTGGACCCTTTTTCACCTTTTTTGTTTGTTTGTTTGTTTGTTTTCTTTGGAAGTGGGGGTGGATTCCCCCTGGGATCTGCTTTTCCATCCAACAGTCGGCACCTTTTTCAGAAAACCGCCCTCCAAGACACATCACCCTACCTTTCATCAGCTCTCTTGCCTCAGTTTTAACTCTGAGGGTCCCCTGCAGGACCAGCAGAAATGCCTGAGATCACACCCTGGCTTTTTTGCCCCCCTTCTCTGTCTCCCCCCAGCCCCTCCCTCGTCAGTTTCCCCTAAACTTGACAGAATACATAAATTATCCAGGAAACTATCAAGGATGCAGATGGAGAGAACTAAAAATGGAAACTATGACAGAGTTCGAGATTCCAGGATACAATGATAAGGGTTGACTTAGGTATAATAGGAGTCCCGATAAAAGAGTAGAAAAGCCAGGAGAGGGAATATTCAAAGCAATATGCCCAAGTAGTTTAAAGAAGTTATAAAAGGCAGGAAGTAGCACAGTTTCTGTATTGGGTAAATAAACATTAAGTACATATGAAAAAGATGTTGCACCACAAAACAGTGGAAAGGATATCTTAAAAGCAACCAGATAGAAAAGACAGATGATTGACAAAGAAACAAGGATTAGATGAGCAGGAGTATGTTATCAACAGCAATAACAGAGTCAAGAAGAGATGCAATATATCATGAAAGTAGAAAATAATTCACCAAAATCTAAGTATACTCAAAGAGGATAAAATAAAATTGATGACTACAAGATTTCATGATGCAATAATAAATTTTCACTAAAGAAATAAATTGACCTCAGAAAGAAGGCCCGAGAGGCAAGAAACAATGTGGAACAACAACAACAAAAATAGGCAAACATATAAATTATCATCATCTAAAAAGAACCAATGGAGAAAAGAAAAAAAAATGGTAACAAAGTCTATGTAAATAGGGAAGGGTGGAGGGGGTGAAGGGCGCACAGGGAACGGGGAAAAAATAAGAACCAAGATACATCATGTACAGGTACAAACACCCAATGATAAATGTAAATGTATTGTATACCTAAAACGTACTAATAAAGAATTTAAGCAAAAAATAAAAAATAAATAAAAATAAAAAGAACCAATGGTCCCCAGAATAAAAATGCTTAATTTGAGGTGGAGGGGTTCCCTTGGCAGTAGAGGACTTGCTTAGCATGTCTGAGGCTTCAATCCCCCACACTGAAAAAAAAGAGCTGAATTTGGGGATGTGGAACTTTAAAAGCAAGATGAGTTTCAGAAGATGACAGGTAAAGAACAGAGAAGATAATGCAGTCTATTAGATATTGTTTAAAAAGAAAGATACCACAGAGATCGATTCTGAACACTGTAGATTTATCTACTGAAAGCAAAAAAAAACAAAGGTATTCTCACATACCATAAGAAAAAGAGAGTAAAAGGAGATTTGAAAAATAAGTTTTATCCAATAAGAATAGAGAAGAAAGGACACAAAATAAAATACGAGATACAGAAAAACAGAATGAGGTAGGTAGTGCCAGTTAATATAATGGTAACAGACAAAATGTACAATCTGGTGGAAGGAAGCGCTGTTTTATTTTCAAAGGGTTGTTATATGGTGATAAAAGGAGTGATTTGTCAGGAAAATCTGTTAATTCCGAACTTGTTTACACCCTAACAATATCTATGAATTACAATAATATCAAAAGCAAAACCTGACATGACGACTAGGAGACAGTGAGAAGTCTACAACCGTGATTCTAAACTTCAGGACTGTTTGTTCTTTAACTGATAGAGCAGATGACAAATCACTAAAGACGGAAGTGATTTGAACAACACTGTCAACATACTTGATATATTATGCAGAGACTTACTCCTAATAATTAGAAGAAAAAGCACCATTATTCCAAAGTTCACGTGGAATATGTGCAAAAATCACCTCATACCATAGGTGTGGTGGTTAAGGTGAAGTGTCAATTTCATGGGCTTTGGAGTTCACCCTGTGGATGGGTGAAGCAGACTTCTAGATGTGTCTGGGTGCGTCACGGAGGTGTGGCCTTGGGGTGTGTGGCTGGTCCCTCACCCCTTTGTGCTGGCCTCTCCCCTGCTCTATTTCCCAGCAGCCATGATCTAGGTCTTCCTCAAGGCACTTCTGCCGCAATATCTCCGCCTGAGTGCCAGCCAACTTAAGCAAATTAAACTTGAGTAAATTAAACCTCTCCTCCCTTAGGTTATCCATGGTGGGTATTGTGCCTCAGTGATGAGAAAGCTGACTAACACACTAGGCTTCACAGTAAGGCTCAACAAATACCACCAAATTGACATGATATAGACCCTCATAAGAAAACTAAAACAAGATAACCAACAGCCCACATGTTTGGGAATTTGAAAACACACTCCTTAAAAATTAAATTGTCAAAGAAGAAATCTGATTTAAAATTTTTAAATATATTTTATGTTTTTAAAAATAGTTATATATAGCACTACATATTATTACATATTATAGGATAAAGTTAAAGCAGCACTTCAATGAATTTTATAGTGTATATTCATAATTAAAGATGTGAAAATATTTTAAATGAGTAAGCAACATCAGGAATTAAAAAAAGGAGTGAAGTAGGATTCAAACAGGACAATGTAACAAAAATAGGAAAAATAACTAATAAGATAAAGATATTATAAGACATTATAATTTATAACAAGGCAAGTGCATATTTCCTTCTAACTTCAATGGCTTCCTACTCTCCTACATGCAAGAATCTACCAAGTCCTCCTGACTAAGCCCATTTCCCGCTACCCTTCTTGTTTTCTTGGTTTTCTTTGTGTTCCCCCAGATCTCCAGTCTTAAGATGAAGAACCTCAAGAGCATCTTTGAACTTGCTCTTCTCTCTAGAAGACTTCTGCCTTGCATTCCAAAAGCATCTTCATGGCATTCATGTTTGCATCAAAACAGTGTTTATTGAAAGGGGCCACGGTAACACACAGCTGTCATCCTAGCACTCTGGGACCCTTGGGCAAGAGGATCAAAAGTTGGAGCCCACCCTGGACAACTTTGCAATTTAGCAAGACCTTGTCTCAAAATAAACAATTTAAAAATGGGCTGGGGAGGTAGCTCAGTGAGAAGGCCCAGGATTTAGTCACCAGTACAGGAAAAGAAGTGTTTATTGAACATCAGTTATGTTCCTGGCAATGTCCTAGGCACTAGGGAAACGAGAGCAAAGCAAACAGACAAAACTATCTCCTATTGTAAAGTATGTTTTAGTACCCAGTAACTTTTATCATTGTCTATCTTGTTTGTTGCTTTATGCCATGGGCATGTAATAGCATTTTAAGCAGGAAATATTTGTTGAAAGAATGAATCCCTGCAGCAAGTGTATGGGTGTGTGTGTGTGTGTGTGTGTGTGTGTGTGTGTGTGTCCAGTAGAACAAAGGCAAGAGAAAGAATAAGAGGTCAGATGATCAGACAAGGACCAAATCTGAAGAGTCTTGTTTCCATGCAAAAGAGCGATCACTTCATCTTACAAATATTGTTTTGTCTGAAAGCAACTCTATGTTTATAATTACTTACTTTTATGAGCTTGGTTTTAGTTAACATATAACTTTTTTTTTTTGGTTTTTTGAGGCAAGGTCTCCCTTTGTAGTTCAGGCTGGCCCAGAACTCACTATGTAGCCCAGGCTGGCCTCAAACTCGAGGCGATCCTCCTGCCTCAGCCTCCTGAGTGCTGGGATGACAGGCATGTGCCACCATGCCCAGCTACATATAACATTTTAAGGCTGCATTTGGTAAATGAAATTTCATTAATAATCATTTTTATATCATGATTTACATAAACCTTGAAAAAGGTATAGATCAAACTAGGCATGGTGGTGCATGCCTGTCACCCCAGCACTCTAGGACGCTGAGGTAAGAGGGTCACAAGTTTGAGTCCAGCCTGGTTAAATTAGCTACTTGAAAAGGCCCTGGATTCAATCCAAAGGAAAGGCAGAGAGAGAAAGAGAGAGAGAGAGGAGGGATGGCGGGAGGCACAGAGGGATGGAGGGACAGAAAGAAAGAAATGGGTGTAGATCAAGCATTGAAATCAGTTATATATAAATTTTAATTTCCCATAATTGGTGTCAAGCTCACTTGTACTTGGATATTAAACTTGTCATCATTACAATTATCATCACATTTGACACGTATTGAACATTTCTTATACAGTTCTAACCCATTTAACTGCTTCAAAAACCCTTGTTGTTATTAATTGTTCAGGGTCACACAGCCAGGAAATGGAGTATCCAGCACCAAACACGGTGGGTTGACCCCACGGCCTGTGCTCCTAACCACTACCCAAGATGCATCAGTCCTTCGTGATGAATTCAGTCCCACTCACCGAGTCTTGTCACCTAATTACATAGAAACAAGTACTGTCTACCTCTAAGACCTCTTCCCATAATGCCCTTCTCCAACTCACTGATTTTCTCTGCCCACCTCCAATCCTGTTTCTCCTACAGGCTTCTGCCACTGATACCATCCCCTGGGCTGACCTCTGGAACCAGATGCCCTGGTCAAAGTCAAGGTCACGTGTTTTCAAAGGGAGAAGAAGAAGAAGTCCCTGCTCTCAACCAGATCGTATGCTGTCAGTTATCCCCACTGATGTTGGGGTTCTTCATGTGGGTGGCATATGGGATTTCTCAGCCAGTGTCCATGTCCCTCATGATCAGTGCACACACACTCTTCTGTGTGTATGTTCTGTTGAGCAGCAATCTAAGAGGCTCCTGTCCTTTTGGTCAACTCTGTGCGTAAGGATGAGCTTCATGCCCTGGAGGATCTGGGACTGGACAGCCACCATGCCTACCCTTCACTGGCACACTAATGTCTTCTCGTTGAACACTGTGTGCTTCTTGTTACCACCTTGCTTCACTGGTTCCCCTCATCAGTAGGGTTCTCACCTTCAGAAATCTCCAGATAAAAAGTCAAAGGCATTCTTCAATTTTTGGAACCCTCAGATTGCAGAATATGTAAACCTGATGCCTCCTCCAGTATAGGAGTGAGGGGCAGATATATGCTTCAGAATCTGTGCTTTCAAGAAGATGAGCACCTTTCTTTCCCTTCAGGGTTTTATGCAAACCCACCACTTTCTACACCCGGTGGTAGGGTGTCCCATACTATAGGTGTGGGGAACAAGACATATTCTTGGTTCCTAAAAGGAGAACTCACAGTGCCTTTTGTTCTCAGCTGAGTCTAGCCAGTCCTGCGCACCAGGCAGTAACACCAGAGTAGCTGACTACCTGAAAAGGGAAACATCACATTCTCCCGCCCATGTCAACACATTCATGCTATGAAACAACCTGAAGAAAGTAACATCAACACCACCCGAATAGGTACAAGAACTTTATAGAGTTTTAATGACCTCCCAAAATAAGTACTTCCCTTTATTAACTAAACACAAAAGGTATATGAAAACCACCACTTTTAAAAGCCAGAAATAATACAATCTAAACTTTTATGCATTTATTCATTTATAAGAAGATGTATCATTTACTTTTGAAGAACTATATGTTTTTCTACCATGTGTCAAGAGTCAAAAATTATATTTTCTTAGATAATATACCCTTTTAGGTGTTTATATTAAAGTTTTTTAAAAATTAACTCTCATATTTGTTTGTTTTCTCTTGCTATAACAAAGTATCTGAGGATGGGTAATGTATAAAGAAAAGAAGTTTACATAGATCACTGCTTTGGAAACTAAAAAAGTCCAAAATCAGGTGGCTTTATCTTCTTGCCATTTACTGAGGACCTCATGATGGATGGGATCACAATACTGGTTAAGCTTAACTGTCAACTTGATTGGCTTACGAGTTGCCCAGGGGATTGGTGGAGCACACTTCTGGGTGGGTCACAGAGACGTTGACATTGGGTACTAGATATGGTGCCTGGCTCCTTCCTCTCTGGCACTGTTCCTCCGCTGCGCTTCTGCCGCCATGAACTAAGCAGCTTTGTTCCCCCATGTCTTTTACCATGATGTTCATACTTTGGAGCCAGCAGACCATAGACTGAATCCACTGGAACTGAGACACATAAACCTCTCCTCATTTAAATTGTGAATGTCAGGTTGTTTTCCCCCAAATAAGAAAGCTAATATAAAATATGTGTGGAAGAGATCACATGGTGATACAGGAATCCAGAGGGATTCAGGGACCACAATTGCTTTTTATATAACAACCCATTCTTGCAGCAACTAACTGGGACCCAAGAGAGCTACATTAATACCTTCTAAAAAGCAGTCCCCCTGGGATTTTGATCAGGATTGCATTAAATCTGCCTAACAATTTTAGAAGTATGGCCATTTCCACTACATTGGTTCTTTCTACCCAAGAGCAAGGGATGTCTTTCCATTTTCTAATATCCTCTTTGATCTCCTTTTTCAGAGTACTGTAGTTATTTAGTTACTTCCTTCATTAGAGTGATTCCTAGGTATTTCATTTTTTCCAATGTTATTGTGAAAGGTCTTGTTTCCCTAATTTCTCTCAGTAAGTTTGTTGTTTATGTAGAGGAAAGCTATTGATTTTTGAGTGTTGATGTTATATCCAGCTACACTACTAAATTTGGTTATTAAATCTACAAGTCTTTTGGTGGAGTTTTTGGGGTCTTCTATGCAGAATATTATGTCATCTGCAAATAATGATAGTTTAATTTCTTCCTTTCCTATCCTTATTCCTTTTATTTTTTCTCTTGTCTAATTACTCTGACTAATATTTCCAGAACTATATTGAATAACAGTGATGACAGTGGACATCCTTGTCTTGTTCCTGATTTTAGAGAGAAAGCTTTTAGTTTTTGTACATTTAGTATGATGTTGGCTGTTGGTTTGTCACAGATGACAATAAATATAGGCAGGGATGGGGGAAAAAGAACCCCGCTCCACTTTTGGTGGGAGTGCAGACTGGTGCAATCATTGTGAAAATCAGTGTGGAGATTCTTCAAAAAACTAGGATTAGAAGTCTCCTTTGACGCAGCTATTCCCCTGCTGGGTATCTTCCCAAAAGAACTAAAATCATCATACCATAATGATATATGCACACCCATGTTTATAGTGACACAGTTTGTAAAAGCTAAATATTGGAAGCAACCCAATTGCCCATCAACCAATGAATGGATAAAAAAAGATATTTTTCTATACAATGGAGTACTTTTCAGCCACAAAGAAAGATAAATTTGAGACATTTATAGCTAAATGGATGCACCTTGAAGCTATACTCTTAAGTGAAGTAAATTAGACACACATGTGTAAATATTGCATTGTCTCTCTGGTATAAGAAATTGAAAATGTAAGTAGGAACCAAAAGGCATAATAGACAATATGAAATAAGAAAAAATCATTCAATAGGAAGGGTGAACTAAAGAGGGGAGAGGGGGAAAGGAAGGAAGGAAAAAGAAAAAATGAGAAAAGAAGGAAATAATGGAAACAGGGCTTTTGTAAATAAGGAAGGGGAAGAGGGTTGAAGAAAGAGAAAGGGAATGGGGAAAAAAAGGAATCAAGATACACCATGTAAAGGTACAAATTCCCTATAATGAATGTGATCATTATGTATATCCAAATGTATCAATAAAATTAAATATGAAAAAAACCCAGTGCCCCCCGCCATGGCCTACCTACCTTCCACTCAGCCCAAACTCTAGAAAGTTTATACTATCTCAACAGTGCCATACTATTTATACTATCTCAACAGTGCCATATTGGGAACCAAGCTTCTAGCAGACATACCTTTGAGGGTCACAGTCAAATCAAATCTAAACCATACCAACCGTGGTTTACATCAAATGTGATCTTATTAACATATAAATATATTATAGTGTGGTGATCAAGCAGTTGATTATTGGTATAACACTTGGTTCACACTGAGCCTATTTCTTGATTTGAAATATGGAACCATCTATCTTATTAGGGTCATAGTGAAGTATGAATGACAATATATTCAAAGCTTAAGGTCAGGTAGTACATCTCAGTTATTATCTCTTCTCAGTGTTGCAACTTTTTGTCTTTCATTCAAATTAATTTCACTAAAAGTTCCATTCAGACTTTCTTGAAATTGTCAAAGAAAAATATTCTCACCAGGAAATAACACAGTAAGCTTTCTGCATTATATAATTATCATTCATTCCAAAAGTATATTGTTTTCAGGAATCTGCTTCTTGATAGCAGGTCAAAATTGTATAATTTGAGGCCAAGAACTGTTCTACCAACTTGTTCTTCCTTATTCTAGATCATCAGCAACACTTAGCAAAGAAGACTTGAGAGTGACTCTGCCATAGCTTCCTGGATACCGCTTTAAGTCTTAATCTTGGAAAAAATTTCCTCAGAAAGACTTCAGCTGACCAAAGCAGCATCCTCAACTTTCACCACTCAACCTTACTGAGAAGGTGCAATACTGAGTGATCACTGGCTGGCTGTTAGCCATCCTACTGCCCGTCAGCCTGTGGTAGTTAGCTTTCTCATGGCTGGGACACAGTACCCAATACCCACACTTGAAGGAGGAGAGGTTTAATTCAGCTCACAGGTTCTGGGGATTCAGTTCATGGTCAAGTGGCTCCAGGGCAGAAACATCATGGCAGAACGGTGTAGCAGAACAAAGATGGTTGGTTCATGGTGGCTGAGAAGCAAAACAGGGGAGCAGCATCCTAGATGAAAGTGAGAGAGACCAGATATAACACTCAAGGCCACGCCTCCATGACCCACCCAGAAATGTGCACCACCAATACCCCGGATGATTTCCAAGCCAATCAAGATGATGCAATCAAGCTTACCCACCACATAGCCATTCTTTCTGAAATGTTGTAATTTTCAATATTTCTGTAACTGTTACAAAGCTCACAAATTCATAGCGTTTTATTCTACAATGTTGCTCCCTCTAGTGCTGAGTTAAGACACTGAATATTCATGAAACAATGTTAAAATTTTTCTAATAGAAAAAGAAATTGTGAAATAATTATAATATTTGCATATTAAAGTTATTTCTGCACATAGGCTTCTAGTCAACACTGTACCTCCAACAGCAAGCACAGCATTGTCTCCTAATAAGTACTCTTTAAACCTCACTGCTGAGAGAACATATAGAAGGAAAAAGAAATCTTTCAGACTAAATTTTTAAATTTAAGATGTGCTTTTTTTCGACCATCTTTTTTGTTTTTATTTCTTATTAGTACATGTTGTAGCACATAATGATTACATTCTTTGTGAGGAGTTGGTACATGTACATAACGCATGTCAATTCTTTTTTCATCCTCTTTACCTCTCCTCCCTTCCCCCTCCATCTTTCTTTCTTTTTTTTTTTTTTTTTTTTTTGGTACCAGAGATCGAACTCAGGACCTTGCACTTGCGAGGCAGGCGGCAGAGCCACTGAGCTAAATCCTCGGTGCCAGCGCCCCCTTCCACCTCTTAATCCCCTTCCCATTTGAAAAAAGATGTCTCCCTACTTCTATCTTTTATTTTCCTCTTATATTTATATTTTGAGTTTATCACATAGGAGAAATTATACAATATTTAAGCTGTTTGTCTGGTTTATTTCACTTACCATTGTGCTCATAAGAGAAATTATACAATATTTAAGCCATTTTGTCTGATTTATTTCACTTAACATTATGGTCTCAAGGTACATCCATTTTCCTACAACTGACTGAAGTTTATTCCTCTTTATGGCAGAGTACTACTCCGTTGTAAATAAATGCTTTTGTAGTGGCTTTAGAAACATTTTCTCACAAAGCAACATTGACTAGCCATAAAAAATGAAGTAACTATTTTATTTTTTCCAAAGGAGGAGGTATGTAATTCAAATGCACATAGAAAGAACCAGCTTAGCAGTTTCCAACTCAGCAGCAATGCTGACCTTAGGAAGTTATACCCATGTACTTCTGAGGAACTCTTCGGCATGCCAAAGATAGAACAATCTTTTCGCGTGGGCGATAGCTACTAGCAAAACCTTCGGTACCGATGAGACCGCCCCAGCGAGTGTCCTCCTGAGCTCTCCTCTCAAGAGTTAACCACCTGCCTCCCATCTTGTCTCCCAGGGTCCCCCAAGTCTGTGCAGCACTGCCCTTGAGTGGACTGTGCTGTTCTCTGATCACAGGGTGTCAGGGACGACCCCACCCCCACCCCCCGCCAGCCCTCCCTTCCGACCGGGAGCAGCATTCTGCCCTTGAGGTAAGAGTGATAGGAAGGGGAGGCCCAACCTCTTGGCATGAGAGGTCATATGTTCAATATATTATCAGACACTCTATGCTCTTTGTGGTACTGGGGCTCGAACCCAGAACCTTCACAGTGACCTATGTCCCCAGCCCTCTTTCTTTTTTATTTTGAGACAAGGTTTCGAAGGCTTCAACTTTCAATCTTCCTTCATCAGCCTGCCAGAGTACTGGGGTTGCAGCTTTATGCCTATATGCTTTAAAAAAAATCATTTTACTGATTTCATAACACAGTTTACAGAAAGTGAAGTTTCACAAAAATCACCTTTGCTCATGGAAAATACGGATACCTCCCTAATTTTCACCTATACCCTACAAGACCATGCTAGAGTCCTGGAAGTAGGAGAGTCGTGAAACTTTTGTGTTTGTTCGTGGGTTGTCAATCACTGAGAAAAATATGGGTCTAATTTAGAAGACCCTGTTAAAGACTTATGAGGCTTTAATATAATATCTTTATTAGACTCTAAGAATAACAATTCAAAATTATGCAACCCAGCTACCAACAAAGTAATCTCAAAATAATTGTCTTTACCCTTATTTCACATTGTGAAGTTTACTCATAGCCTCTCTCTTATTTTCCATCTCCTTTCACCTATGCCATAGTCTTTCATAGTATTGGTCCTGCTCCTATCTCTTCCTTCTTGAGTCCACAAATTTAAGAAATCTATGTACCAAAACCAGAACTATCCTCAGAGGGTGAAGAAGAGGAAATTTTAGCAGTCGGTGTCTTGTAAGTGAGCAAAAGTAAAAGGTAAGAATAGATTTATGTTCAAATATTTTGATCCACCATGTAAGTGTGTGTGTAATGGGATTGGAGATTGAAAAATGGGAAGAAGCATTCCAGTCTCATAAGCCTTTGAAGGAACAAAACACTTCTCGTGTCGGGAGCAATGCTACATAATTTTAGGGAAAAAATCATTTGGTTAGCTTAGTTCTCCTGCCTACAGCCCAGCTATGGAATTCCGAGACAATTCCACTTTGGCCTCCGGTCACAACTGAGACCTCAATGATCCGGTGATGCTGTCTGTGATTCTCCAGGACAAGAAACATCCTGGGAGCTGAAAACATCCTAGGAGGAACAAACATCTACTTAGTTCCTCCTTGTTCTTGGATTGTTTCATCTTATTTATGCAGGATGTACTGAACTCTCTGCAAGTCATTTGTTACATTTGTTTCTCCCGATGTACTGAATAAAAGGTGCGGTAAGCTGGGGGCTTTCGTCTTTGCCGGCCAGAGCAGCACTGATCAGACCAAAGCTCAGCTTCTTCTCAGTCTCATTTTTCTACCTTTCCTGTAATTCGCCTTGTGCTGCCGTGGCTCGCAGGAGACTAGGACTCACTGCAGAGGTTCTAGTAACGTCCCCTTTCCCTGTTCCCTACATTCATGTAATTTCTGGTCTTGCCATTCATTGCAGGTTAAAATAAAGCTTAAAGAGACTCTTGAAGCCTCTCTAGATCACAGAAGTAAATAGCTCACTCTTAACTTTCTCTTGAATATGTGCAGACTCCTTCAATATATGCAAGACACAGAATTAGCAGAAGCAATTAATGTGCATAGGCAGTTAGTTTAGAGTTAGGAAATTTTATTATCAGTCTATTCACAGCAGTGTGCAAAAGACAAGATTTAAGTATAATGAGGGTATCTGTCTTTCAGGGTAGTAATCTATAAAGAAGAACTAGATGATATTATTTCATGCTTTAAGTAACACCAATTTTCAAAAATACAGCTGAGGTGCAAATATTTAGAAATTGGCCTACTTCTCTGTGCCTCACTGTGATTTAAACAGTTTATACCTCATCAAACACACTTTAGGGTTGCAGCTTTAACAATTATATTAATTAATCCTCGAGGACCTTTTTTATTAATGCTCCATCTTTTATATTTTTAAATATGAAGTTTTCCCTGTGTAGTACTAGTATAAGGAATTTTAAACTTCTAGGGATGGAAGAATATGGTTTGGAAGAGGTAATTTTTCAAATATCCTTTCATAAAATGTAATGGATGTGTGTCTTAGGAAATTCAATGTTTCCATAGCACAGGAGAAAGAATCTTCCCCACTACTACGTTAGAGTCCTGCTTAAAATTCTGCTGCCAGTTTATGACTTCTGATTTTTGAAATTGCTTGACACAGCCAAAAGGAGGAACGCGTGTCAGTTTGGATTGGATCCGACTGCATATATTCACCCTCACACAGAAGCTTAAATGCCCAAGTGTATTGGAGCATGCAGCCCACACCCAGGACAGCGGCTCCCTAGAGGCCCAGCACCCCACAGAGGTCCGAGGGTTTCCCACCCACTATGCTTCCAAATGCCTTACCTCTTTATTTTAAGCACCAGGAAGAAGGAAGGGACAGAAAGGCCAAAGGACATACACCAGCTGTCTTTTATGAAAATTTCCCAGAATTTACACACTTCCACTTCTTTGACAATGCCCAACATGATCAAGGCCGAAAGAAAGAATAGATACTGGGTCAAAACACTCTGTGGTCTCTGTAGCAGAAGGTGATGATGACACAGCCTGAAAAGACACATATATCCATATCCGTGGATGAGTCAGGTCAAAGGCAGGAGGATAAGCACTGTACTCATCTTTCCTCAGTGCAGAAGGGTGAACAGTGACTACCTTTCCTTCATCCTCAGCACAGTAATACGAAAGGATGCCACTCATGAATCTACAGCAGCGTGGGCTTACGCTAGGCTCTGGCTCTTCCTTCCAAGAGGCAGAGTGTTTCATTAAAATGATATATCTGAAGTTTTCAGAATCTGATAGTGCCTAATTTTCCCTTTATTCTCCTTTTCTCATTTTTCCCCTTGCCTTTCCAACCCATTTATTCTTCCATATGAATTTGAGAGTCATTTTTAAATTTTAAAAAAATTAGGATTTCAAAATTTCACTTCCATCTTTTAAAATGGATTGAAAACAAACCTTGGCTCAGGCCGCACTCTTCTTTCTTCATGCATGACCTTGCTTCTATTTACTTAGTAATTTTTTAAATAATAAAATCACCACTTGCAAACCCAGCACTCAAAACAAAAGCTAGAACTTTGACAATAACCCATTCCATCCTCATGCTTGCCCACCCCAACACAGTTACATTTCAAAGTAGGCTGAAAGACAGTCTTTAACTTTATATAATTTCATTTATTCAAGTCTCATATTTCCAAGAATATTATGACAACAGAACTAAGATACTTCCGATCTTATTTTATTAACCAAGTTGAGACACAGTATGCCGATTGCAAGAAGGCTGGGAGATGCTCCCTTCATATGTCCAGGGGCCAAGGAGATCTGAGAATTAGAGAGAATTGATAACATATGTCCGATTGGGACACTACAGGGCCAACTCATACACAGTTGTAGTCACCGAGCTCACCCATTGCCAGCCTGTCAAAGATACAGTGGTTCATGTGCAGCTTCCAGGTAGGGTTATTGGTTTCCTATCGCACTTCCAGAATTGCTGAAAATGTTTACCTTGCTCATCAATACCTCCAAGCTCATCAATTCTCCCACTCAGAGAGCAATTAGGGGAGGTTTTTTTTTTCCTTAGAAACTGACTTAATCTATGATCATGTCACTTCCATGTCCTTCTTCCATCTAGTCAAGCTTGCATGCCTTTTCTGGGGATAATATAACTTACTCTTTAGTGTCATATCCTACATTGTTTAAATTTGCTTCCAGTTACAGTTATATCAGAATGTATCATTTTTTCTTTCCATGGAGACTTGTTCTTCTTGAAAATGAAAGCTTTGTATTAAAGACTACTGTTCCTGCTATAGATTTATAAATCTTGCTCTGTATTTTTATGAAGTTATTCCATGTATGTTGTATTTATAAAACCCTGTGAATGTAGTAAGTTATTTCTACCACTGGAATGGAAGATGATAATGGATACAGAACTTTATACACATACATACATAAATTTGGAACACTACTATTATTGCAACAATACATAAGCATAAGCTTTAGGCATAAGCTTATTCATTTCATTTAAACTGTGATTGTTTATGCTTCTCATGCTTTGAAACAACGGCATTTGGGGAATCAGGGGAACATGAAGTCCCTAATCAACTTGATTGAAAAGATAAGTTTTTTACTTTTATTTTATAGAGAGAGTCCTGACTTTAAGAGCCAGATCTGCTAAAGATAAAATGGATTCTTAAATTCCAAAATGCTGTTTACCAATCCCAAGGCAAGTCTGGTGAACTTTGACAATGGATTTATACTACAGCTCACAGCAAAGCATATTTAGAGGATATGGCATAAAGAAATCCAGAAACTGGAAAGGAAGACAAGAAAGGAACAGGCAATTGGGGGAGGAAAAGAAGTCAGAAGCCAGATTCAAGGATTCTTTCTTTATTCTAGATTGAAGTTTTTAGTTTTATGGTATGCTTTGCTTTGGCTTTTGGTGCTACTGGAGACTGAACCCAGAGCCTTTGCACTGAGCTATAACTTCAGCCCTTTTTTTGTTGTTGTTAACTTTTTACTTTGAGACAGGGTCTTTCTAAGTCACTAAGTTAGCCAGGGTCAGCTCACACTTGGGACCCTCCTGGCTCAGACCCCCAAAGTGCTGGGATTACAGATGTTTGCAATTATACCCAACAGGGCTGAAATTTTTAAAACTGTGCTTGAGAAGTTAATAAACCTAAGTAGGTCAATAAGTTTCCCTTTTGATGCTCTAAGAGGACAGAAATAAATGTCATTTGCCATCATGAGAGTTACTGCAGAGGAGATGGAGGTGAAGCGATCCCCAGCACTGTCCCCCACAAAGAGAAAATACACTGGTATGTGTGATGTTTCTAACACTCGAGAAATACAGGACAGGTAACAACAGTAAGGACACGGCAATAAGGTGTCAAACTCAATTGACACTCTGTACAAAAATTAAAGGGTGAGGTGAGAGTACTTGGCAAATGCAAGTTAGGCCTATGAGCCAGAGGAGCCCCTTTGTAGTGTACAGAAAGTTCGATCCTCTATAGTCTCGGGGGAGGAAAGCTGAGCACGAAGTCCAGCACTTAATAAAATCTGTGGAACTCCAAGTTCTACACTATGCCTGCTGTGTCGAGATCAGATCTTGTGTGTGGAAGAATGGATCCCAACATACAGAATGGGGATATGTAAAATTTTGAAGTCCACAGATTCCCCTACCCGGTGAGCCTCCGAAGTCATCTTCTCCTTTCTGTTAAAGTGTAAGCTCCTCCTTACTTGAAGGTCATCCCCTGCAGTAGAGTATGAGTTACAACCAGGATCTGCCCACACTTTCCCTCCTGGGCACTAGAACAAAATGACTCGGCTGGCATATGGTGTAATATCCTGAGAAAGGAGAAAGGGACTCTACCCAAAAGGAGCCATAGAATCTATTCAGCACCTCCTGGCTGGAGCTGGGAGAATTCAAGTGGAACTGGATTCTGAGGGTGAAGGATAGAGAGGGATAGAACACAATGTTGAAAAAGCAAGAGTATTCTCTCCTGAGATACATAGCTTAAAACCCTGGCAAAGACCTAGGGGAGTGGTATGTCTGATACTAGGATGCTTCCTCAAAGTATATGAAAAGTGACTGCCCACACTGCATGAGGAAGAAATAGATTTAGAAGAAACTGTACTTAAGGTAATGTGTTCGTGGGTTCCTATAAAAGTAATAAATTCCATGCAACAGGAGTCATTGAAACTTATTAAATGTGAATAATAGTTATTTGCATGACAATTGGTTTGGGTTTTGTCACAAGACTTAAAGTTCCATGAAGTCAGAGGCCATGTGTTTTACGCTGCAGGCTATATCCAGTGCTTAATAGAGAATACTAGATTCCTAATAAATATCTGCTAAACAAAGGAATGTAATTAAGAAAAATTACATGTCAAATAAAGGATAGACCATAAAGAGATGAGCCAGATACTTGTATCTCTGAGATGTTTTTACAGTTCTGTGGTTCTAATTTCTTACTTTTAATTCCACAAGGAATTTTTAGTGTCAGTCTACATCTCAGAGCATCCTCAGACGCTAAGCCATTCTTCCCTTGCCATTTGTGGATCACATTTACTTTGAATGCAACATCATAGTGTGGCTTTTAAAGGATCCTGAGTCTTTGCACATTTTGATGAGCCTGAGGAGGGCTCTTGTTTGTAGAAAGTCATAAAGAACCTAATCTAAAAAGAGCACATAGCTGGAAGGATCTATGATGATTCCCTTTTTTCAGTTGTCTCTTGGTGATTGGAAAGGTTAAAATGTTACATCAGTCATCATGGAAGTTCCCAAAGTTTTAGGCCATGAATGGTGGTGATAACAATGTCAAAGGACAGGAGAGGGACGTTAGTTATAACTGGGTGTATCCTCTACGAGCTCTATTGAGAAGAGGTTGTTTGTTTTGCCACAATTCTTATGGCAATAAAGACTCACTGATGAAAATAAAGACTAAATATGAAAAGCTCCTTCCATCTTAGGAAAAATCCTGGGAAAAGACAATTAGAAGAGTAAGTTGAGGGGCTCATTTCAGAATAACTGCAATATTCTTAGTTATTCATTGCTACTCTCAGCAAAAGCAGTTGTGAAAAGTATATTCTTCCTCTCATACTCCGCTCTACAAAACAAGGCTTATGTTAACTGAACAGATTTTTAAATCTGTAATCACAATAATTTTCACATTGTTGGTTTGTGTTCCATTACATGAGTTCTCATTATATTCTCCATATGGAAAAAAAAAATCATTGTTTCTGCTACCGTGGGAATGTCACATTGCTTAAAACAGATGTTAATGACAATTTGATTAGAATAAAATGTCCAAAAAGTCAATGTGACTGTGGGAAAGAGTGTTAATATCTTTGGGGTTAGAAAAATATAGCAATGTCGTATTGACACACTTGGAGGACTAATGTCAAAATGCTTCCTTTGGTTATTTACCCATGTGAAACAGATTTGTAAGCTAATTCCAAAGGTTTCTATACTCTGGAGACATTTTCCTAAACAATCGGTTTTAAAAATTGTCTGGGGACAGACAGTGGAACATTTTTCCCAGTTACCTCATACTATCTCTCCCCACCTTCCCCTTGTATCTGCCATGGAAGTACCAGAGAGTCTGCTTCCTGTAGTCTGACTATGAAGACAAGAAGGAGAAATCAAAAAGAAACTGAAGAAATACTAAGAACCAAGATATATCATGCAAAGGTACAAATTCCCAATGATGAATGTCATCGTATTGTATACCTAAAATGTACCAACAAAATTAATGAATAAAAAAAATTAGAAAAAAAAATACTTGCTAAGGACCTGGGGTTTGTTTTGCCCTCCAGAATGTCAGCTGTCTACCCAGGCAGAATATGATGGCTTGGGACTGTCAACTCATTTGTCCCATGTCAGCTCTGTCATGGAGTTCCTATTGAGACTTCAGTTTTGATTTTGCTTGACAGAGTCATAGACTGTTTTCCTAGACTGCCTTTTCACCTCCTGTGCCAACTTCTTTCCGCACTGAACGGTGTTGATAATACTTCTCAGCATCTTGTCAGTTCCCCTTTATCTTCAGCAGAGCTCTTGGACAGAGGAAAAACTGGTCACAGCAGAATCCCTGATTTTATTACTGAAAAATAAAAATCTTGAAGATGTCTTATACACATGTACCAACTCCTCACAATGAAGGTAATCATTATTTATTAGAAACATGTACTGATAAAAAATTAAATACATTTTAAAAATTAAATATACTCTCCAATGTTTTCCCCTTTTCCTTGATTAGCTTTTATTGGTGAAATTCTTATCTCTGCTTATCATTACTATTTTTGCCTACTTTATTATTTACTGGGGAAGTGAGATTCTGGGCCACTAATCACGATGCTATTCTAACTTGCAAGGTGTTACTGGCTCGCTTTTTGCATGTGAGAAATCTCAATGGAACTTTGCATGGAGGCTTAAATGGGAGATAAAGGGAGAATTACAAGCCACAGATAATTTATCGAAATAGATTTTCTTCTTCTTGAGTAAGACGACAAACTAGGATTACTAATTAAATCTTGTCCATCATTGCTTTTTACATAGGAGGGGAACAATAGAAAGATTAGGTTTGTTTTTTGGTATTTTCTGGTACCGGGCATCAAACTCAGGACCTTGCACTTGTGAGGCAGGCAGTGGAACCACTGAGCTGAATTCCTGGCCCTTAGAAAGACTAGATGTTAGAATGGTTAGCACCCATCGCTTCAGGAACATATTTTGGTGCATGTGATTCAAATCTACATTATATAAACAAAGGAAAATAAAAATATGAGCTTTCAACAGCTGAGCTTAGGCAGTGAACAAACTGTCAGTTGTCAACGTTAGCTCTTTTCTTTAAAGTCATAGGAAAATTATTCAACACACTTGCAACTTAGCTTGTTGGGTTTTTTCTGAATAGAATTACAGTCTGATTCATAACTTAAAACTCTGATTTGCACACATACGCGGGGGAGAGAGAGAGAGAGGCACCAAGAGACAGAGACAGAGAGAGTAAGAGAAATTTTTGAGGTAGGAATAAAAGAAAGCCTTTATAAAATTTTTTTGCTTCCTTAAAAGATGAAATCTAGAGGCTAGGGATATAGCACAATGGTATAACACTTGTCTAGCACGCTAGTTTGAACCCTGAGTACAGTTTACAAAATTTTAAAAGGTGATAATACAGGGCAGGTAAAAAGCTGATTTGATTAGATGTTGATATTCTCTGATTTATGTACATGTAATGTGTGTGTGTTTGTATATGTGTGTGTGCGTGACGGTATGTGTTTTATGAATTTTTGCTCTGTAGGGTTTGATTACTGCATAAAAAATTAATTCTCGGGCTGAGGATTTAGCTCAGTGGTTCCAGTGCCTGCCTCACAAGCGCAAGGTCCCGAGTTCGATCCCTGGTACCCCCCAAAAATTAATTCTTACCTGTATTTCTAAAAAAATTTCTTCACAGTACAAAAGAAATTTATGCACTGGAAAGGGAATAATGCAAACAAAAAATTATGTTTCAGACTTAAAATTGAATTATATAATCTATATTGAAACCTAATTTTTTCTTTTCCAACCAAAAAATTTAAAGTGAACCTTTTTTTTCTTGTTCTATTGTGCATACATATTCTATATATATGGTACTTTTAAATGTCTTGGCTGAAGTTATGTCAACAAGAAAGCATTGGTTGACTGCCAGAAAAGGAATAATAAAAATAAATATGCACACAAATTTTTCTTTACTTTCCACCCTTCTTATCCAAATCATTTGCTTGTTTGGCTTTACATTGATACAAACTGTTTTGTTTCAAGTAGAATTAAAGCTTTTCAAAATGCAAGACAAAATAACAGGAAATTGAAGCTTTACAAAATGCAAAGCTACTCTTGAACATGCAAAGATATTCTCAGTAGTCTCGTATAAATGAAAATTGCTAATAAATTATATTTGATGAATTTGAAAAATTTGAGCACAATTGATTCATTTCACCATATTTAGCTATTTCATACAACACCGTGGCTCTGAATTTTGGATCTACTACTTAACTTGATGAATAACCTTGGGCAAGTTTATTAGCCTCTAACAGCATCTTCCTCTGAATAACAGAAATAATATTCATAAGAAGTTGTTACAAAGAGAAAAAGATGGAAAGGAATTTAATATAGAACCTGCATTATAGTGATGTTCAATAAATAATTTTGCTGTAGGTTGAAGTCCATAGCTCAAAAGATACCCATCGAGATTTTATGAGCTGTAACATAAGACCTCATAGTAAAAAAAAAAAAAAATCAACTCTCCCCCAGTCTTGGAACTATAAGGGCTGGAGAAACATTATGGGCTCTGATAATATGATTTTTTTAATTTAGAAAGAAACATTAAAGCCTCTTTGAATCCTTAAAATTGTACCCATGCTCCAAATTTTCTACTATTTAGAAGGAAATGAAGTTTGAGAACCATAGAAGGATAACAAACTTGCATAACAAAATAAATTATCTCCTGGTGCCAGAAAAACTATTATCCTATCTGAAATGTGTTGGATAATCCATTAGTCCTGGGCTGAAACTGCTCAATCATTTCATTTCTATAATTGGTAGTGTTTAATAAGAGTATTATCATCATGTTGAAAAGGACTATAAGGTGATTAATTATAGCTACATACTTTAGATATGATTCTTGCTTTTGGTTTGTGAAGTGACAGGTGTAAATTCTAGCCCATTTTTTTTTTCTGCTAGATTTCAAAGCTCATGGCAAATGAATTTAACTTCTCTTTGAATCTTCAATAACTAGTTTAGATCCTAGAGCATAAATCTTAATATCCGGTTTTAGCACAAACTATAATGCACCATATTCCCTCTTATCTTTTCTCTCTTATCACCATGTCTTTGAATTGGCACAGGAAGGGATGGTATGATGAGAATGCTAATGCTAATGCTGCAGAAAACAATCTTTTATCAACTCATGGAGAGTAAGGGTTTATGATTCCCTTCCTTCCCTTCCCCCACAGAATGACCCATAAGGATTTGTGGGCTTATATTACGTAATCTTAAATCGGTCCATCAGGAGACAGAATGGAATTGAATCTCTTACCAGCAAGGAAGCTGTTCATGTGGGAAGAGTCATTCCCGTGGGATCTTTTGTAGGACTGCTCAAATTTAAACAATATATCTGGGGAGAAGAAAGAATGTTTGAAAAATATAATAAGTTGGACTTGTATGTTTGTATAATTTCTACTTTTTGGCCAAAAGAAGTCATACGTAATCGATGGTTGCACGTTTTTTTGGCACTTGGCTCTGAGCCAAATTGAAAAAATAGCTGCTTCCCCACTGAGGATTATTCTGAGGCTTTGGTGTCCTTTGTTTTATGAGAACCGCGTCCCAGGATGTTTCCCTTGTTCTGCAGTGGGGAGCATGGACGTGCGGACCTGAGCACTGTGTCCTGGTCACTAACACTCACCAGCTGTTTCACAACATGTGATCCCAAAATAAAAGTGATGTGGAACATCCCCAGGCCGAAAAAGTCACTCGACTAACACCAGGGCATGAGAGAGGAAAGAACTTTCTGTAACTCTGAGCTACAACTCAAGTACCAAGGGACAAACGCTTTCCCCAATGGGTTTACTGCAGAACAGAACAAGTGTGAGGGGGATCTGGTCTTACCATCTGCTACCTCCAGAGATCCAGGTGTGGGGGCCGATGTGTCAGTTAGGCAACTTCAGTTCATTTTACAACAACATATGAGCTTCACACGCACTTTGTCTATGCTCATCCCTCTGAGGCATTATAAGCAAGAGTTTGGGACAGGAAAGATCTCCTTCAGACAGAAGTATTTTGTGCTATTATTTTTCCCCATCCCAGTTTCGGTCTAAATGGCAATCAAGAACAAATCAAAGGTCTGGGAACATATTTCAGTGGTAGAGAATGTTTGAGGCTCTAGGTTGGATCCTCAGCACTGTAGAAATAAAACATTTAAAAATCTAAATTTGTCATTAGCGTGGTCAGTTTGACTATCTCCTGGTTAGGATGATTTTAGGTTAATTGCTTCATTCTTTATGAAGGGATGATAGCAATGTATAACAGTACTTGAAATATTCTATCTTCATTTCTCCAGATCTAGGCCATGTAGAATCCTAACATCAGTGTTTCTTTTTAATCTAGATTGAGATTAAGTGACTTCAGATTGATCCTGGAGGAAAGCCGAGCTTGAAAGTGAGAACAGCAGCTTAAGCACATCCAGGCTACAAAACTTTAAGATCAGTGGACTACTTGATTTTTTCAAATACTTGGTCTGTGTAAAACAAATGAATTTGTTAAATATTTTAATACCTTTCCCCCTTAAAAATATATGAGGCAAAATCATGAGTACTATGAAAAGACCATGAGTGTAGGAATGAAAACTGGGTTTTAATCCTAGCTGTGCTATGAAGTAGTATGTGTTGTTGGTCAAGTAATTGTATATTCTAAAGCCAAAAGTTCCATGTTGGCAAAATCAGCGCAGAGCTTACATCAGAGAGAAGCAGAAAGCCAAAGACAACATACATGAGCAAAGACTATAGTATAACGTCATCTGTAAGTCGGTAGCCTAGCCCATTTAGTGTCTATTACCTTCCCTACTAGGCAAATATCTATTACCTTCCCTACTAGATATCCAATATATTAAATAGCAAACACCTAACTATTACACCTTACATTACACATTACACTGCATTTTAAATAGGCCAGCTTTATATTTTGAAATTCCATTCCAGTGAGTCTACTTTTTGTTCAGTCCCCTTTAAAAGAAATAAAAAGCTATCATAACAGAGTCATCCTTAAAACAGAATCGTTTCTAAATAAACAGTAGGTAATTTTGAGAGACCTTCAATACTAAAAGATTTATAGTATACTATCTCCCCACTATGCATTTATTTAACAAATATTTATTCATTTCATGAAGTGTACCAGGCATCGTTTTAAGCACTGATAGAGAAATAATTCAAAAAGACATAATCCCTGCTCATATTAAGCTTATATTTTAGTGCAAGAAATAGTAAATATTATAAATAAGTTCAGTATTTATATATAATATAGAAAAACACTCATAGATAATTTCTTCACATATAGTAAATATCTTAATTTTATATGTCAGATATATACATTATATCAAAAGTGACATGTCCTTTGACAAAAAAAAAAGAGAGAGAATAGGAAGCCGGGGATTTAGCTCAGTGGTGCTGCCGCCTGCCTCCCAAGTGCAAGGTCCTGAGTTCGATTCCTGGTACCAAAAAAAAAAAAAGAGAGAGAATAGGGTAAGATGGGATGCTGGGTCCTTGGTAAAGTTGGAAATTGTGAAAAGGAACCTCAACATGCTCCTTAATGTGAGAGGTGGGAGGGAAAGTCACGTAAATAATAAGAGATTTTAAAACAGAAGAGCTAATCAAAGGCCCTGCGGTGGGAGAGCACCTGCCGCGTGTGAGGACAGGTGAGAGCCAGCACGGCTGGAGTGCAGGAAGGGGGAAGAGCAGAGTAACATGAGCTCAGAGAGACAACGAGGGCCAGATCATGTCAGACCTCAGGGCGTGCTGAAAGGACCCTGACTTCTACTCTGCAGGGTTTTGAGCTGAAGAACAGCATGAACTGACCTACTACCCTAGCTGCGCCGCTGAAAACAAATGGCAAGACAGTGAAGATGGAATCTGAGAGATGTGCTGAGAGACATAATGACTTCGAGGGCAATAAGAGTGGAGGTGGGGATAGAGGGTCAGATTCTGGGTATACAGCGGAAGTGTGGCCACCAGGACTTCCTGACAGGTTGAAATAAGGCAGTCAAGAAAGCTTTTGACAAGCAGCCCAAACAATGGAAAGGCCATGGGGTTGAAATGGCCTAAGATGAGTAAGACTGGTGCAGGAGACTGGGAGGTAGGAAAAAATCTGGGCACATCTAATTTGAGATTTTTTAAATTAGATAACCAGGTACACTTGGCCAGATGGGCAGTTGTGTGGAATTGCAAGAAGAGGTCTAGGTTACGGATATAAACTTGGGCACGGTCACCATAGAGATTGTGCACAGAACTCACAGTAATACATTCACCCCATGATTCTGTGAGATTTAGATATAATTTAATTAGTAATCAATCCGCTTCTTCTGCATCAATTTATCCTTAATGCTGCCATTCTTTTAATACAATTGAATCTTCAGGACCCTGCTTAAAATATGAAAATTTTACTTATATTTAAACCACGAATCTGGATGATATCAGTAAAGAAATGAATATAGATAAGAAAAAGAAGTTAGAGCCGGGGATTTAGCTCAGTGGTTCCAGCGCCTGCCTCACAAGCGCAAGGTCCCAAGTTGGATCCCCGGTACCAAAAAAAGAAAGAAAAAAAGAAAAAGAAGTTGACTAAAAACATCTTAGGGCACTGCAACATTAGAAGATTACAGAGATAGCCGGAGATTTAGTTCAGTGGCACTATGCCTGCCTCACAAGCGCAAGGTCCTGAGTTTGATCCCCGGTACCGCCAAAAAAAAAGAAAAGAAAAAAGAAAAGAAGAAGATTATGGAGACAAAGTAGAAGAAACAAAGAATATGGAGAAGGAAGAGCCAGTGAGGCAGAAGGAAGTGGTGCCCTGAGAGCCAAGAAAAAAAATACTTTTAGCAGAAAAGAGTAAGCAGCAATGTGAAAGGCTATGCCAAGCAAAAAGAAGCCCGAGAATTGGAAAGTGTTTAGCAAATGGAGATTACTGGCCAACTTTTTAAAAATTAAAATTCAAAGTAAAAAAATCATAATATGAAAGAAAGAATAGAAAAATTCCAATTAAGTCTACTTAGATTTCATTTTTTAAAATAGCAAAGTGTTTAAAAAAAGATGACGAGGCAGCCCATTTGTCACTCCCGAAAGAACATACTCTGTCTGCATTGTGAATAATCCAACACTGAGTGATTAACTCACTACTTGTCCCACAGAATTAAAAGGTAAAAGCAGAGAATTTCTTATTGGTATCAGTATCATATATACACACAATTACAACTGATAGTATTTCAAGTAAATTTTGAATAGGAATTCCGAATATATCAGTAATATAATTTTATACTCCAGGTTCTTTTTTAAAACAACAGTGAGTACAATGACTTCAAGTAGTAAATATAATCTATGTATTGGAGTTAATTATAAATTGGCCTCTAATGAGCACATACTTATACTGCCATCTACTGGCTATTAGTAAAATTGCGTCCTTACAGGTGAATTAGGACAAGGAGTACAATACTGTATTACTCATTACCAGTATTTCTTTCAGGAAATCAGACATTCTGTGCGATATTACTATTTATATCACATTATTTTAAAGAAAAAAAGTATAACTAACATATTACTCATCAACCCAAAATCTTTATCATTTTTATAAAATGTACAAAGCCCATTAAAGTATATAAATGCAAAAATATGTCACAGTATAAATGCTTAAAGTACTATGTTCTTATTACCCATTAATATGATTGTTCAATAAACAACTATTTGGTGTGCAGTAACATATGGTCTTTGACATATTTTATAGAAGAGTCTACAAATGATTCCAATTTGGGGGGAATATAACTTCAGACCCATTTCCCAAACATTTTTATTAAACACATATTTACTATAATAATATAGAGTTATAACTAGGGTATATTGTTAAATGGAAAAGTAGGAAAATTATATGTAATCTATCATTTATCTAGGGAAGGGAGAGGCTATCACATATTTACATATAACATGTATATTATATATATGTATATTGCATGTATTATATGTAAGTATACATAATGTGTGTTAAGTAACATCCCAACAGGGAAGAGCCTGGAGCAGAAGAAAAAGGAAGAGATGCAAATTTTCCTTAGCTACATCTTCCTTAGTAGGTTCGACATAATTATAATGCACCATTAAATAAGAAAAGCAGTTCTAATAAATAAGATGAGAAGAATTAAAAGCTGCATGGAGTTTAGGAACATAAACAGCAGATATAAGAAATTCAGTGGGAAAACACTGTAATGAGGGAAAACTGTGTCCTATGACGTTAGAGAACACAAAGCAGCCACTTCGAACAGGAAAACACCGAATAGTGAGGACTCAGGCGTTGATATGATCTGAATCACACGTTGTCATCTCTTTATAAATCTTCGTGAGACTTACCAACATTTTATACTCAATATTTCCTCTCCCTACTCTCTTATTTTTGTCCCCTTTGGAATCAACACAAAAATATTTTATTTATCTCATAAGTTTACTTTTCAGGCTCCACTAGGATATGTGCTTATGTTTTCATAATAGAAGATCATTGTTTTATAGGGGTTTTTTTTGTTTTAAGCACCCTGGATCTGTAACAGTTGAGTGTCATCTCACTTGTCAACATTTTCATTACTCTACAAGTAGTTTATAGAATGATAAATGGTAAAATTTAAAGATATATTAGTAAAATAAATGAAATTACAAATGCAAATATCATGACACTTTCTTTTATTCATTCCTCTTCCTTATATTTCCATTTGTTCAATCTTTTGGCAAATATTTATGGAAATCCTGCCATGAGCAGGCTGTGGATATGCAACAGTAAGCAAACTTTGGCCTTATGAAATTAAGTGTGAATCCTAAGGCCAGGAATGAGAACAAGGAAACAGGAAAGTTATGCACACAGAAGGTCTTCATAGATTCGAATTTAATTTTTATTTCAAACAGTTATATTTCCATAGACCTTAATATTCCATTGTACTCAAAGAAAAATGACCTTTCAAACTCCACTGTGTCCTATTTGTAGGTAAAGAAAGAGAGACCCTGGAGGAGGAGAACCAGGGAGAGAAAAGGTAATGATGGAAGTGAAATTACAAAATTTGTCATTCTGATAGCATCTAAGGAGCGAGCCAAAGATGTGATACATGTTTAAATTTTTAAAAATACATTACAGTGGGCCAGGGATGTAGCTCAGTGGTTCCGCCACCTGCCTCACAAGTGCAAGGTCCTGAGTTCGATCCCCAGTACCAAAAAAAAAAAATTACAGTAAAAGGCACATTGCCAAGAACAATGATGTAAATGTGTTCACAGCAAGGGAGAATGTTTTGAGTATGTTGGGGAGGTTGATAGCAATGTGTCTTCTACTGTAATACATTTTTAAATTTAATCATTCACTGTATTTTTGATGGCCCTTCATTATCAAAAAATCTATGTCAATTTCTGACACATTATCAATGTGTGCTCACCTTATACAATATTAACGCTAAGGGAAAGGCTGTTATGCTATATTGTTCCAGTAAAAGTTCTATACATGTTCAGAGCAGTGCGATTTTTTAATTGAATATTTTCTATTCTCAGATGGTTCAACCCATGTATGGGGAGCCCAAGGAGACGGGGAGCCAACTGTAACTTGTTTCCCATTTTTAAACACCCCAAATTCCATTATTCACCTCTGGCACTCAAGTTTCTACACCCACCTTCTGTTCAATTTGTAACACCCCTCAGTAATTCCCTGAAGACAAAAGCTGTCTCTTACTCCTACTAGTGCAGTCGATACGATATGATCAGATTGAACCTTGAAAAGTCATAATTAGTCTGCCTACAACCACGTGTCACTCACACAGATCAAACCTGCTTGTTTCCCACCTACTCTCATCACAAAGCTAAGAATATGTGTTCTCAGTTCAAAACTGTGTGCACGTGTGTGTATACACACCACAAGGAGTGATCAAAATATAAAGTGAATTATTTAAATTTTCTTTTGGGGGGGTATGGGGATCGAACTCAGGACTTTCCGCTTGTGAGGCAGGCGGCAGAACCACTGAGCTAAAACCCCAGCCCAAATATTTAAATTTTTCAAAAGACAAATTGCCATTAATCCCCCTCAAAATATTCCCCCTCTCTTCCAACACACATATCCCATGTTTCTTACCACTTTTTGAAGCAGCTCTGGAAGTGCTCCTTATAGGTATCCTGTTGACTCACCTCTATACTACAGCAGCTAAACTTGTAGTCAATCATTTCAGTGAGGATTTTAAATTTTCATTAAAGGGTTATTAAACATAACTTATAATAATAGTCCAGGATTTAGGTGATAAATTTAGGCAAAATGGGAGAGTGATTGTCAATTTTATCTGTTAACTTGTCTGGACTAAGAAATATGCAAACAACTAATACATGATATGATTTCAAGATCGCTGTGGAGGTTTCTGGAAGAGACTTGCATCTGAATAAACAGACTGAATAAAACAGAGTAAAGAAAATCAGCCCTCACCAATGCAGCTGGGCAGCAGTCAATCTACTGTGAGTCCGAATAGAACCTCAAGTCAGAGCAGGACGAATTTATGGATAAGGACTCACTAAGTAGAGACTGTGCATTTAACGCTGTAGCTCAGGGAGTTCAAGGATTTGTAACAGGTGTTTGATTGATTGGCTGAAACATGGGTTAAAAGATGGCCCACTGCGGATGAATTAGAAATGCTGGACACATGGTGGCTTAATGTAGAAGAAGGGATGCAAAGGCATAGAGATTGGGACATTGGAGTAGTTTTATGATTTAAGACCTACTCACCCACACTGAGTCCATAAGACATACCTTTCACCAACACAGTAAGAAATAAATGTATGCAGACAGCCCCAGCATCCTTCAGGGCTCTGCGATGACTCTTCTCCATAGGCCAGAATTTAACAGTTGGAACTGATAACGTAACACAACAGGAGTAATTGGATCCTGGAGTGACGGGGAACAATTGCCGGAACTTCAGTGCCAGGAGCGAGGTGGGTGTGGCTACCATAACAGCAAAAGCAGCAATCAGAATAGTGCTACTCCTGCAGAACATAGGCGTTGGCTTGTTAAGCATGGTGATCCCCGAAGTAAAATACACAGGACACCTGCTGAATTATTCTTCCTTGATCTGTACAAGCAGAAAGGTTCTAGGTCAAGTGAATTAAAGCCTAACTCTATTATAATAACAGAGAGTCACAGCCCTTCAAACAACTGCTACACTTGAGCTAGTTGACAGAACCAGAACCTTTTGAATGACCTCACTACTCTACGAAACATTTATATTGTCAAGGTTTTTTCCCACTCGTCCCGAAAAGGGACTTTCAGTCTTTAACCAGCGTATCTGTACACAGAGGGAAAGGAAATAAGCAGAACCTTGGGAGACTCCTGGACACTGGTTCTGAACTGGCGCTGATTTCCAGGAATCTCAAAATGTTACAGAGGCTTAGGGCTGGGGATTTAGCTCAGTGGTTTTGCCGCCTGCTGTGCAAGCGCAAGGACCTGAGTTCAATACCCGGTACCTAAAAACAAAAACAAAACTAAAAAAATGTTACAGAGGCTTAGAGGTAGGGGCTTGTAAGTTCATCAAACTGGGGGTCCCTGAACATATCTTGTGCTCATTTGCTCAGTTCCTGAATCCTTACTTGGACCAGATATAGTTAACTGGCATAATCCCCACATAGGTCCCATAATCTATGTAAGAAGAGCCATTATGGTGGTAAAGGCCAAAGGGGAGTCACTGAGAGTTCCTTTACCTAAGAAAATAGCAAATCAAAAGCGGCACTGCATTCCTGGAAGGATTGCAGAGATTACTGGCACCCCAGATTTAGGAGACGCAATTTTATTTGGCCTATGTAAAAGACAGATGGATCATGGAGAATGACAGTGGATTACCATGAGCTTAACCAGGTGGTGACTTTAATTGTACTACTGTTACCAGACACAGTTTTCATTTCTTGAGCAAATTAACACATTCCGGGGTAACTGGTATACAGCTATGTATCTGGCAAATGGCTTTTTCCTCTTCATGTTTTTGTTGTTGTTGTTGTTGTTTTTGGTACTAGGGATCGAACTCAGGACCTTTCGCTTGCCAGGCAGGCGCGGTGCCACTGAGCTAACTCCCGGGGCCTCTCTTCTTTCTTCTCCATAAGATCCACCAGAGGCAATTTGTTTTCAGATGACAAGCCCAGCAATACATCTTCTCTGTCCTGTCTCGGGGGCACATCAACTCTCTAGTCTGATCTCATAATTTACTTTGCAAGCAACTTGATCATCTTCTCCTTCCACAAGATATCAATCACATTAGTGATTATATTGATGTCATGCTGATTACACTTGGTAAGCAAGAAGCAACAATTATTTTTGATTTATTGAGGAGACTTTTGCATATCAGAGGTTTGGAAATAAATCTGACAAAAATTCAAGTGTCCTTCTACCTCACCAAAATTTCTAGGAGTCCAGTGCTGGGAGATACCTCAAGGTGTCCTCTCTAAGGTCAAGGACAGGTTGTTCCTTCTGTCCTCTTCTACATCCAAGGAAGAGACATATTGCCAAGTGAGTCTCTGAATTTTGTAGACAGCATATTATTCATTAGGTATGTTACTCCCATTTACCTAATAACTCAAAAAGCAACTAGTGAGCCAGGCATGGTGGTACATGCCTAATACGTGGGAGGCTGAAGTAAGAGGATCGCTGAGAGTTTGAGGCCAGCCTGAGCTACATAGAAGAGAAATTTCTGCAACATATTCAGGCTGCTGTACAAGCTGCTCCTCTGCCACTGGACCATATGAACCAACAGATACAATGGTGCTGGACTATCTGTAGCTATTGCTACTTGGAGCCTTGGCAGTCCCTTAAAGATGAATCACAATATATGCTTTTAGGATTTTAAAGTAAGACCTCCTCATCTTCTGCAGATAGCCACTCAAAAAAAAGTTCTTAGCCTGCTACTGGCCCTGGTAGGCCTGAATGTTTGACTATGGGTCACCAAGTTGCCCATCATGAATTGGGTATTATCCAACCCACCAGGCCACAAAGTTGACTATGAGCAGCAATATTCTATCATCAAATAGAAATGATATCAACATGATTAGACCCAAGAAGGCCCTGAAGGCACAAGCAAGAAGAAATAAAGAAATGGCTCAAATGCCCATGGTCCCACTTCCATTACCATGCCTTCTGTCTTCCAGCCAGCATTCTGGCCTCATGGAGTTTTCCCTACAGTTAACAGAAGAACAGAACATTTCTCTTGATTTACAGATGGTGCTCCATGTGACTGCTGACATGACTTGAAAGCAGACATCTCTGGAACCATCTCTATCTGAAGGACACAGGTGAAGGTAAACGCTCCCAGTGGGAAAAACTTCACATTGTGCACCTGGTTGTGCATTTTTCTTGGAAGTGTCTTTTCCTCTGTCTTATTCTCATTTTCTTTCTCTTCCTCGTATCTTTATGTGGATCCTGAATAGATCTGCTCATTCTTCATCCCGAAATAGTTCAGTTTTTTCAGATATTTAGCAAGATGGGCAACCTAAGTTGTATTTGTTTCTACAAGGAGCAGACTCCCTTCATAGCCATGCTGCAAGCCTGCTTCGACTAAAACACCCCTTTGTATTCCTGCCCTGCTATTTGGAAACAAACTTTCTTGAAGTTAACACGTGGCTCATTCTCCTGCTCCTACAGCCCAGAGACATAGATTCCACACAGTAGAGTGTGACCTTTTGTATCATGAAATATACTTCAGTTCGGGCTCTTTCTGAGATAAATAGCTGCAGCGCTTTTTGGTTTTTTCTTTCCCCTCTGCTTCTTTGTGAGCATTTGCTGCTTGATCTTCACTGCTTTGGAAAGTCCTTTCATTTACTTTATGATCTGGGCTTTAACTGTCTTCTGCTTTTACCAAATATAGCTGTAGTGTTTTTGTTTCTCTTTTTTTCTTTATGTTTTTGGATGATTTCCAGGAAAAGTCAAAAATGCCAATTCTGTGCCATTGTTTTGAAATAAGATCTCTCTTATTTGAATTTGAACATTCTTGCCTTGCTTTTTACATTTTCTCTCACTTGCCATTCTTTTTCTTTGTAGTTTTTTGCGCTTGGTTTTATCTGAATGGGTGACTCTTAGTCTTCTCTTTTCCTTATTTCTCCTATTGATTATTCTCTTCTTTTTGCCTGTTGTCAGCTTCACATAGATATCCCTAAAATACTTCTGATTATATTATTGTTCTTCTCTATGATCGTATGTTAACTGCCAATGGAATCACAGTTCTACCAGCAAATATAGCTGAAAATCTTGGAGCCATATTTGATATCTCTTTTTTCCCATTTTACATTCAAAATATATTTTGCCTTGTCATCATGTTCTTATTTCCCTTGTTAACATTCTAGTCTGGATCCTACACCTGGATTCTTCTTGGTTGTCTTATCCAAGTCCATCTGAACTGCTCACCATACAGAATTAACTTTTTTCAGTGTATCTGGTCATGTCACTCCAGAAGTGGTTAAAGTGGTGCCATCAAATACCCTAGTTCTTTCTGGTTTCCTCTTGTTAACTTTTGGTGTTTTGCCTTCTTTCTCTACCTCCCCTCATAAAATACCTTCCAGAATTCCACACATCATACTTAACACAAGACATCTAGAAGTCCAGACTGACGATCTCTTCATCTACTTTCTTCTATTCTAAAGAAGCTGCTTGCAAAAGCCTCCAAGCTCAATCATGGCCATGTTACACTGTGTGGAACTAGATATCAGAATAATGTCAAGATTTATTAGTAATAAAAATAATGGGGAATTAAGAACCAATAGTATTTGCATATTGTATTATGCATTAAAATTTAATATTTTGTTTTTGCATTTAAATCTTTTTAAATGGCCGTTTAAAGATTTCATGATTTATCAGCCATTAGAACCTGAAACATATTTTGAGTTCCTAGGACAATAATATTAATGTTGGTGAAAGGAAATACCAATGTACGCAATGTGAACATAAAGAATATATGTTGGTTGAATCCATGAAGACTGAAGGACATCTCCATAAGTCATGTCACATTTAATAATTATACATAGGTTCTCCTTCATGAAATCTAAAGGTTCTTTACAATTGGAGATTGTTTTAAAGTCATATAACCTGCAAAAATGCTGAGAAAATGTATTTTTCTCAAAATAGGTCCTCAGTAAATGTTTGCTAGATAGAAAAAGGATGAATCTATTGTAGACAAGGACATATAAAGTGATATACAAATATAGCTCTTCCATCCTTCTCAAAAGAATAAGAAATCAAATCTTTGAAAATGAAGAATTTCAATGCCATTCTCATTTTCTCTTACACATCTCAAGCTCTTGGGTAGCAGGGTCTGACCTCGTTGTAAAAAGGCTCCGTTCACTGTACAGGTGACCACCTCCTTGTAAGAAGGCCCTGTATTAATATAATCCTATAAGACAAATAAATAATAGTACCCAGAGCCTACATGTTCCAACGTTATCTCACTGGCAAATCATAATGATGTGTTCAGGGCCGGAGATTTAGCTCAGTGGTTCCATCGCCTGCCTTGCAAGCACAAGGACCCGAGTTCGATCTCCGGTACCAAAAAAAAAAAGTTTAATCCCATAATGATGTGTTCAAACCCTTTGGGGTATAGAAATCAATAAATTTTCCAGTCCACAGAAATGGGGCCACTTAATGGTTAGATTTACATCATCAACGTTTTCATTTTTACTTGTATTAGTACATGTTTGCGGTACATAATGATTATACTTACCCTTTTAACTTGTATTCCCTTTGCACATTTCACCTTTAAAAGGGCTGCTGCAATTGGCTCTCATTCCTCTCTGGAAACATTGAAAATAAACCCTAGAAAGCTGTTTGGCAGTATTTATCAGTAGAGTGTGTGTGTATGTGTGTGTGAGACAGAGGACTGAATCCAGGGCCTTTGCACTGAGCTACATCCTCTGCCCTTTTGAGAAAGTAATTTTAAGACAGAGCTTTGCTAAGTCGTTACATTCCCCACACTGGGCTGAAACTCACAATCCTCCGGCTCCCAAAGTGCTAGCTTTACAGGCATGTGTCCCCACAGCTGGCCTACCTGGGTCCTCAAGACTCTTATTACAACACTTTGTAATCCAAGCCTTTCCAGGCCCTACAAAGTAACAGAAATGACGACCAAATTGACTTTCCTCGTCCATGCAGGAACCTGCCCTACCATCAAGTGTTCCTCAAGTTTTCCAGGGAGCCTTTAGGGATAACTGGTATTTCTCCAATAAAGCCCTATCCTATCGGTGTGAAACAGGTCTTCCTCCATCTCCCCCACCCTCACCACCATCCCAGGCATCATGGACTCTGAGCCTTCTAAGTTGTGCCCTGAGCAGCCACCAACAAATCCAGTAGAAACCTCTTAGCCTAGGGTAGTGCTGGCTCCCTTATTTCTCTGCTTTATGTCATAATTCTCACTCTGAGCCTTAAGCATTGGCTACCCTTGTCCCTCAAACTCTCCAGAACAAGTTGCTCCATCTTCCATCTCCCGCTCCTCCTCCCACGGGTGCCAGGTGGCAGCTGATATGACCTCTCAGAGAAGAGACACTGTACTTTCCTCTCTCCCACTCTTGCCCAAATACTCAAAACTCCCTCTCTGTATTGGTTTCCTATTGCTGCTGTAACAAAGTTCCGTGACTTTAGTGGCTTAAAATAATCCTTACAGTTCCATAGGTCAGGGGTCCAAAATAAGGTTCACTGGGGTCAAATCAAGGTATCTGGGCTCAAATCAAGGCATCTGCAGGTGTGTTCCTTCTTGAAGCTCCAAGGGAGAATTGTTTTCTGGCCTTTCCCAGAGCCTAGGGGTGCATTCCTTGGCTCATGATTCCTTCCTGTCCCATCAAAGCCAGAGTGTAGCATTTTCTCCCTTCTCTGACTTCTCCATTCCTTTTACACCTTCTCATTCTATTTCAGACACATCTGTTTCCCTCTTCTAAGACTCCTTCTGATTAGATCAGCCCCATCTGGATAATCCAGGATCATCTCTTCATCTCAAAACCCCAAAAGTAACCATCTCTGTAAAGCCCTTTATACCCTGTAAAATAACCTATTCACACGTTCTGGGGATTAAAAGTTGGACATTTGTGGGGAGCCAATACTTGGCCTATTGCAGTGTATTTTGGCAAAATCCAAATGCCTTCATGAAGGAAGGAAGGAAGAAAGGAAGGAAGAATAGCAGTACTTCAAAATCCATCACTATTTTTGTCAGTAATTCACCAACATGATTAAGTCTGGAATAAACTGATACTAACTGTAACCTAAGTATCAGTTGGGTATAAGTCCTAAAAGTCCTAAAAGTCTACTATGATACCTTATATTTCAAGATTTAAATAAAATTTCCTCAAACTCTCATACTATCTATAGTCAGATACCCTTTATCTCTCCCAGATTCTGCAAGTATTCTTGAGAGGTAGGTTTTCATTTCTCCTGCTCATTGCTAGTTCTGGTTTCTTGCTTTTGCAGCATTCAAAATCCCACTCTGTATCTGGTATGTGCATTCTGACCCTTTTGAACTTCTCTCACGGATTCTAGACACAGCCCTGTCTGCACTCACCTAATCCAGACCCTTAACACGGCTGAAGACAAGAAGTCTCTGCAGCACAGGATAGCATAGCAAACATCCTAAAATGTTCTAATTCCAACTCATCTAGGCTATGAACTTTACCTTTTCTACCCAATGAGTCTCTTTAGGTTTTAGGCTTTAAAAAACAAACAAGCATACAAACTCAGTTATCATCTTGTGAAATAGGATATCTCACACTCGCTCATAAACTGTTTTCTACTGATACATAAATATTTCAATAACTTCATTTACTGGACCCTTATCATATTCTATTCACTATACTAAAGGTTTTTTATGCATTGTCATTTAGTTCTCAAAACAATCTTATGATGTGGTCATTATTACTATCATATCTATGAGAAGATGGAAAACTTAGACTCATGGAACATAAGTAATTTTCCCAAGGTCAATGAACTAATAAAGGGCTGAATATATAGATTACTGAGCACAATGGCTGCATAAGAGACAATGTGTTCCCTGCAGAACCTTCCAGTCCTGTGCAAAGATCTCCAGCATTCTGCTCACACAATCACAATGTGGCCATCAAAGAAATGGACACTGTGTAAACTGGGGTACCATAGTATTGCTGGCTTTCTCCCAAGGTCACAGACTCCTACATGCCTGAAAGGAATAGTGTCATCCAGGCCCTCTTCTATACACAGCAGGAGAGTGCAAGTGAGGTGAGACGCTGGGCTACTGTGAGTTTTCTCCTCTGGGAACTCACTTCTGCCATAACCTCACTGTTCCCAACACGGACTCCTTCTGGAATGAAGCTGGCCCCTGTTGACTTCAATCTCTGTGACCCAAGGTTAGAACTGTCTTTCACTCACGGCAACATCTGAGCACAAACATTTGGTCGGTGTAGTCTCCCTCTTCATTCTTTGATCTTGAGATATACCCCTGCATCTCTATTTCCAATTGCAACAATTCCTTCCTGCCCTGTTCCAGCCTTAATGCCTCTACGGAAGGTGTGCAGGGAATCTCTTTTCAGGAAGTAGTTTGGGAGACTGCCTGATGTTATCGGCACTGGCTCCATGCTTGGCCTCACCTTTAAAAAGTCTGTCTTCATACATTTTCACCATCTTCCCCAAAGACTCCACCTGTGCAAGAAAGGAAAAATATGTTATTGAGACATCTCTTACTAGATCCTCTCTATTCTTAGTCTGGGCAGATGCATCCTGGGTTTTCCTCTCCCCATATCATGTTGGACTTTTTCTCTTAAACTATTCAAGACTGGTTTTTAGGGGTGAGAACACAGCTTCTAGAATCCCAATCTCATTCTTTTGTGCATGGGAAGCTCATCTTGGCCACTTGCCAGCTGTGCAACCTTGGATGGGAGTGAAACATGTCAAAACAAGGTTTGGCTTCCTGCACTTGGGAGATGATGCTGAGTGGTTAAGGGTTACTGTGGGGATGAAAAGAGAAAGCTCACGTAAGAACTCCATCACCTAAATGGTATACAAATTCTCAATGAATAAAGTGCTGATATGATTAGATCTTCCCAGAAAATGGCCATTCTGCAGAAACATCACTAAAGTGGTAAGCACTTTCAATTCACTGTATTGGAAGCTCTTGTTCTAAATGCATTCTCTTCTTGGTGCTAGGCTGAACCTTCTCTGGCCTTGGATAGCTCCAATCTAGTCTTTGAGAAGAGTGAAATCTTCTTATGTTCAGCAAGATGGGTGGAACTTAAGGCCATCGTGTTAAACAAAATATGCCAGATATAGAATAACAAGTTCCTCTTCTTCTCTCTAATATGTGGAAACTAAATAAGGAAAAGAAAGGAATAAAAATTTTAAAGACACCCCCTGCACACAAATTTAGTTTTTAAGGGTCCAGTTCCATAGCTTCATGCCCATAAGGTTCGCCTTCTCTTCTGTTAGTAGACAATCCCAATCCTTCTACCTATTAGATCACATCCTCTGTGATAAAATCAAGGAAATCACTTCTGTAATTCTTCCCTGTCTCTTCTGTATCGGTAATGTTCCCTTGTCCGCTGGACTATTTTTCTCAACATGCAAAGATAGTTTTATTTCCCATTTCTTTTTCCTACTTTTTTTTTTTTTTTTTTGACACAAGGTCCTCTCATGTCATTCAGGCTGCCCTTGAGTTCACTGTGCAGCCCAGGCTGGCCCTGAACTCGTGGTGATACTCCTGCCTCAGCCTCTCATTCGCTAGGATTACAGGCATATACCACCACATCTGGCATCTCCCACTTCTTAAAAAAACAATTACAACAAATACTGTACTTTAACAATACAAAGAATAGAAAATGCTTTACTATCATAAGATCACAGCTATATAAGAAATTCTGATGGCCAGAGGCTGGAAAAGAAACATAAGATAAATTCAACAATATTTACCGAGCAAATACTAGGACCCATGCATTTTTCTAGAAAATCTTTATAGTTTTAAGAAAGATCAGTCCCTCTCCAGGAGCCTACAATCTTGTGTCCTTTATGTAAATTGCTGTAATCTCATTGGATAAGTTAACAATGGTGTCATTGGCTCTGTCCCCAGCTTGGAAGATGCCCCATGCCCCAGGAGACAAACTACTCAGGCATCAAAAGCATTGATGGGCCTCTACGGAATGTGGAGAATGCAACTAAATGACTGAAGGGAACTAAGACTGTCATTAAGGTGGAAAAGAGGGAATTTTTTCCGGTGTGTAAGAAGCAGCAGATAATCCTCTTCACATGATGACCAAAAGCTCAGTGTCCATGTCTCTGAAACACAACAGCAAAGGTGCTAATGAAATAGGTGAGTGGAAGGTGGGTTTCCCACTTGGCTTGCAGGGCTGGGAGCTGGGATGGGTCACAGAGTCTGTTCCCTTCTCCAGACATTGTGCTGGTGTCTTGTCTGTTCACAGCTATCCTTCCCTGACTGCATGAAGCACCTTCTCCCAGAACCAGTCCCAGGAAGTGCCAGACAGAGATGGAAGTGTGTCATGCCTCTCCTAGAACCCAAACAGCAAAGGCTTATTCTGATCCTTTCAGCAAGGCCAAGACCTGAGAAGGTTATCTTACCCTCTAAGAAGGTTACACTCTACCTTCCGTTCCCTCTAGAAACTCTCTGCTTCCAGATACAGGCTTGCAAAAGTGGTGAAAGACAAAACGTGTGGTAGGTTAACCTTTTTAAAAACATCTGCTAAAGGTGTGGGTGTGTGCGCGCGCGTACGTGCACACATGTGTTTAAACCTCTTGGCTGAATATAGAGATTTTAATGATGCCAGCCAGTTCTTCCTCTTCTCCCCGTTTGTCTTGGTTTGCTTTCATGAAAATGTCAGTCTCCCAGCCCTTTCACAACAGCTAAGCCTCCCATCTCCTTACCCTGAAGCTTCAGGTTTACAAGGTCCATAGCAACACCCAAACGTTCAGCAAGAGAAAGATCCTTCCTTTCCAATAGTCTGTGAAAAGGACTCCAACGGGCTCTGTCAGTCGGTCCCATGTCAGTGCCTAGACTACAACTGCGTCCAGGACGATGGGGTACTTAGCTAGAACAGCTTGGGTCACAACTACTGCTACAATGCAAAGAAGGTGAGTTTAAGCTACACTAGGTGAAAGGTAACAATTGCTAAAAGGAAAAGATTTTTAGCAAACAAAAATTTTTTTCTTAAAAAGGAGTGAGTATCCACTACACCGGAGGGGAATAGCTTCTGAGGTTCTGGCCCTAGGTAGACAGTAACTTTGACAGAAAGAGCAGAGGTTTAGTCAAGCCCACGTGGAGGGCTTTTTAAATGTTGAATTTAAGGTGCCTCTAAGCGTAGAATATAGGAATGAGGTAACCTCTTGGAAAAAAATGCGTCAGGAGCATAGGAGAAAAGATGCACGTTTAAAATACACTATTTAAAATATAAAACTGACTCGAATAAGGGTACATCAGGGTGTGCATTACCAGTTCTTAAGTGGGGAAGTACTTTAGCACAAAATTAATCAATAATGCATTTTGCATATTTCGGAAATCGCCACACAATATCAAGGACCCCAGAAACCGCACCTCTTCCAAACATCCTCTGCTTGGCTTCAGTTCGCGATCCTTGTCTTAGGATCCAGGGGGTTGCAGCCCCTCTGCCTGGGAGTCGCCTAATGTTGGGGGACGGACTACAGTTCCCGGCGCGCCCCGCGAGGGGTGGTGAGGCCGCACTACAGTTCCCGGCATGCCAGAGGGGTGGGGCGGCGGGAGGAGCAGCCGCCGCGCGAGCGGCCGGGCGGATAGCGGGAGGCGTCGGGCTGAGTTGGCGGGGGACTAGCTCCCGGATGTGGAGAAGCTGGGGAGAAGGCGTGGGAGGAAGATGGACTCGGTGGAGAAGGGGGCCGCCACCACCGTCTCCAATCCTCGGGGTCGGCCGTCCCGAGGTCGGCCGCCGAAGCTGCAGCGCAACTCCCGCGGCGGCCACGGCCGCGGCGTGGAGAAGCCCCCGCACCTGGCAGCCCTGATTTTGGCCCGGGGCGGCAGCAAAGGCATCCCCCTGAAGAACATTAAGCACCTGGCGGGGGTCCCGCTCATTGGCTGGGTCCTGCGTGCGGCCCTGGATTCGGGGGTCTTCCAGAGGTGCGCATGTGCGAGAGTGGGCGTCGCGGCCTGGGCTGGGGTCGGGCTAGCGCGCCGGGCTGTTCTTGGGGCCGGGCCGGGACGTCGGTCCTGGACGGGGCGATTGCTGCTCCTGGCGCCTGCAGGATCCGGGGTGTCTGGGGCCGGGCGGAGAGCTAGGGCGGGAGGGCTCCAGGTCCTTCCTTCTTGCGTGTCTGCTAAAATCTCTGACCTGAAACAGTTCCTGCCTCGCCCTTGAAAATGCCATCCTTAAAAGGGGAGATCCCCCTTCCCGAACTGTCACCTCCGCCCAGGTGGACCCCACAGCAAAAAGCAAAGGAGGCCACCCGTGTGCAAAGCCCATGATACTTTAACTCTTTTGGACAGAAGTCCTTGGGGCTTCCCTGTTGCTCACCCTCTGGGGACAGCTTGGTGCTAATCGATGACGAAGGCCTCAGGTTCTTGAATGGAGTCCGGTGCCAGGGCTTTCCCGTTTTAAGCTCAGCTTGGAGATCCTTCCCTAACCTTTGAAAAATAATCTAGCTATCTGCTTGTGAGTCAGCACAATGCAGAAAGATCCCTACATTTGTAGAGATGTGAAAAACAGTGGCAAGATGCACAGCTGCTGTTTTTAAATATGCTTATAAATGGGTTTTTCATACCTCTTGAACTTTGTCAGTTCTAAGGACGGTTTTATTTGTGCATCATTTGGAGACATTGCCATATGCAGATTGATCAGGAGTTACAAGCTGATGGCATTTATCAAAGAAAGGAATAAAATATTTTGCCAAGAATGAATTTACATATAGTAGCTGCAACCTAAGTACATTTGAATTTGTTATTACTGTGAAAATTAATCCCTCGATGTTTTGTTTTTTAAGTAGATGAGTTCTTTTTTTAAGTTGATGACATTAATTATCCATATTATTACATAGGTGACCAGTTTTGTTTTTAGAAGTATAAATTTACATGTTTTAACCAAGAGGAAGCTCTGGGTGGAGCCAGGCAAATAGGAGCTGGCACTCAGAAAATAACACTAATGTAATAGGAAATGTGCTAAAGACAGATAGGGAAGAACTGGGGTTGAGAAGGAGTTCGATGCAGTCAACACCCCCTGAGCCTAATTTCTGCCATACACAGTAAGGCAATAAATACCGAGGTAAATGGAATGTGGTCCTTGTCCTCGTGAAGCTCACAGACTTTGGGACATTTTTTACCTTCTTGGAAAGGGTACAAGCTGACAGAAAAGGTACATCCACACTGCTACAGTGTTATAGAAAGATCTCATTTTTGTGAAATGAACTGAAGACTGAAATCACATTCATGGTAGATTGAGAATAAAACTCATTTTACAATGCTTAGGTTGCATATGTTTGGAAACCACTTTGAAATGGCTTAAGGAAAAAGAGTAGGTCATATGTCAGGTATGATAACTAGATTAAAGGACAAGATCTCAGCAAAGTATGTGACACTACCTATTATGTGACAGAAACTGTTCTGTGTCCTGAACTGCATGTTATACCAGATTTCCCTATGTATGTGAAAGGTCTGGTTCTGCTGCCCAGTGAAGCCTGTAATTCAAAAGAGCGAGTAACTGAAGAAAGCTTTATTGGGAGCAAGCTGACAGGTAGAAAATGGAGGACTTTCCCCCAAATTCCATCTTGTCAATGGTAACAAGCAAAAAGCTTATGTGGAGTTTCGGGGAATCTAGTTTTAGTGATAGCCAGATAAGCACTGGGATAGTCAATCTTGTAGAAAGTTGTCATCAATCCTTTTGACATAGTTTTGATGTTGTTCATAAGTCACTGGACATTCCAGGAGTTCCGGTTGCTATATGCCTGCAGAAAGATTACTGATTAGAAGGTCGTATGACTTGTTCTTTAATATTTCCCCTTATTCTTTTCAGGCAAGGTTTTTTTAAATTGGCCAATTATTAGGGGAGTCCAGTAAAACAGACTAAGAGCTAATCCATTTCATGATGCTTGTATTGTAATAAGAATAGGAAACATACAAAAAAATGTGTCACGTGATCAGTGATGTTGAGAAAAATGAAGCGTAGTAAGAGGATGGTGCACACTGTTACCAGGACCCTCAATTTCTTGGTTGTAGATAGGCTTTCCATTTATGGTGTCAAAGTGATGGTACTTGAGCTATGAACAACGAAACTGCACGCGTAATGAATTTGTCCAAATCTTTGCACGAATAGACTACTGAACTCTATTATGGCCTCTAGCAGCTTAAGGGCACGTCCCTGGGATCATCCCAGTCCCTCTTAAGATGCCTGTTTGAGAAGACTCAGTGTTTGTTCCCAGGAAACCTGGTAATAGCCTGATAGGCTCCTGAATCTCATCTTATAGAAGTTACTGGAGAAAGCTTTAAATTATAGAAACTCAAGGGGCAAACCCTTTGAGATGTAAATCTACCACCCCAAACTGCCTCCCTGTCTCTCATTGAAATGTAAGACATGCTGGATGATAACTCTTACTCTCCTTTGTAATTTCTTTGGGAAAATAAGGGCCTAACTTTGGTGAATGCCTTGCTTCAACATGCACTGTTGCCCCTTCTAAAGGTAGAAGTTTGTTTCTCCTTCAGATAAACACCAATTAATAAATCCAGGATGCCTAACTCCCTTGAATGGTTCTCAGTAGCCTTTCCTTAGCGTGCCCAGCCTTTAAAAAAGTCTTCAGAAAAATGAGTTCAGTTCACATTGGACTCTTTTGTTTGTTAGTTTGGGTTTTTTTTGGTACTGGGGATGGTGTGTTTGCGAGGCAGGCATGTTGGACTCTTATTGCGATAGTCTACTGACTCCTTCACTAGTACCAGGCCTTATTTATTCTTGACAGCACTTCTTGTATCCTTCCATGTTTAAGTGTAGTTAGATCTGCTGTCAGAGATTTAACAGAATTCTCATTGGGTCTCCTGCTTAACGGTCACCGTGGCGGGTAGAATACAGTGCTTGTATTGGTACAGTTCAGTTACATCTTCCAATCCTGGAACCAGTGATGGAACTCCCACTGAAGCACATGACAGGTTCATCAGGAGAAAAATTTGAGTATGATTACCCAAAGTGAAGAGAATAGGTTCTGAGGGTCAAAACCCAACACAGAGCCATTATAGCAGACGTTTGAGATTGTGCTATGAAATGATTGGATAATATACGTGTGTATTAAATGATTTTTTTGGTTTCCGTTTTATTTAAATGAATTTGTACAAAATTCCATTAGACTGACTTAGATACCAACGTTCTCTGTATCAGTTTTACTTCATACCTATAGACCATCAACCCTTTAGCTGTACGGGTAGCATTTTATACTTCTTTGCACCATCTCGGGTATCTTTCACCATGCCATACCAAAAGTAGCAATTAGCAGAAGTAAAACTGATGTTTCCCTTAACTAGTAAAAGGAGTATATTTCTAACTCTACTTTCTCTAATTTATAATACCACGTAGTAATTGATTTTACTCTACTCATTTCTCATGGCTACTTGCTAGGTGGCCTCCTCTCTGAGGACCTGGAAATTTTATCCCAGGAAATAATAGAGCTGGGCATGGTGGTGCAGCGCCGTAATCCCATCCCCCTGGAGGCTGAGACTGTAGGAATTTGAACCCAGTCTGGGCAATTTAGTGACTTAGACCCTGTCTCAAATATTAAAAGGGCTGGGTATGTAGCTCAATACAAAGGCTCAATCCTCAGTACCAGAGTTAAAAAAAAGTAATAAAAGGGTTCCACCATGAAGTCTTTGCTGATCCCCTCCACGAAGAGTAACTGTGCCTTTGTTTTCCCCTTTGTAGTGGCACTGTTGTGCCCTCATTTAGTTCCAGCAGTCTGCACGTGGTCAGATGATAGGCCCTGGAGTCCTGCTGTGTGGGTTTGAATTCCAGCATGTGTTAACCATCTAACCTTCACCTCTGTGTGCCTCAGTCTCCTCACCAATAAAATGGACCAGTAAAAAGGTCTATATGTTTGCTGATGGGTTTAGGTACCATCATGTATGTACATAGAATAATGCCTGACCCATAGTATGTGATCTAAAATTGACATTTCTACCTTTTGTTGGTGGTTTTTATAGTCCTCACATCATCAGTGAACCACAATTTCCTTGATGGCAGGATGGGAAATTAGTAATGATCTTCAAAATTATTTATAGTAGTAACATTTCTTGATTTTGAATAGTTAGTGAAAATACATCTTTATTTTGTTGTTCAGATGTCAGCAGACTTTCTGTAAAGGGCCTGATACATAGTAAATATTGTCGGCTTTGAAGGCCAGATGGTTTCTGTTGAAACTGCTCAGCTCTGGGTTATGGTGTGAAGTTGCATAAAAATACATAAGTGAATGAATGTTGCTGTGTTCCAGTAAAATGTTACAAATGCAGGCTGAGGTGTAAGCCAGGTTTAGTCTAGGGAGACCCCTCCCCTCCAGGTATGAAAAGGTTCATGTGAGCAGGTACTGTTTCACTCAACCCAGTGTAGCTTATATTTTAGGTCCTCAGTTAAAATGTGTTGGTTTGAATTTAATTGATTTAACTATGGCTGCAGGAGAACTTTGGAACACCCTTCCTGCCTCCACCCTCTCCTTTCTTCTTTCAACAAATATTCACCTTAGGAAGAAATTGAAGAAAATTATCAGCTACCTGACCTGTATTTTTCAGAGCTAGACAATACTTTGGAGATTATTTTGTTCAAAATCACAGTCTGACTTAATTGAGGCAGAGTTGTCTGGCCTGCTGAGAGTTGAAGCTAACAATACTTTTTAGGGCTGCAAAACATTGCATACCAAGGAGGATAGTTAGTATTCAAGAAAAATGCTGAGATAAAAATTTTCATTTAGTAAAAAATTGCTATAGTAACAGTTACTGCTAGACTTTGTAAAAGCTTGACTTTTCAACAGTGGTTCAATGCTGGGTGAGTAAACCTAAGAACAAACTGATCTTTAAGGTATTGCCTAACATATTGGTGAAAAATAAACATAAATTTTAGTTTTATTGTAGGGTGTGGATTTATGATTAACGAAAGGCCTGGGCTATGTTAGTTCTAAAATGGCAGTTTACAATTTAAAATACAGTCACAGGCACACAGTTGATACTTGCTGTTCATTTTGTTGGCTGTAGCAGGACTGCATTTCAGGGTTAAGTCATTGACATTCTATTTGATTTATTCTACTTGATTTTAAATTTTATTAAGCCTGTTTGTTCACTTGCTTATTCTTTCCCTCTGCCTGTCTCATCTGATGCTCCAAACCGAAAGAAAACTGTTCGCTTAATCTCTTTAATAAGGATGATCATTGTGTTTTAAACATGCGTATGGATTGCTGTTATATTCATAGTACCGTTCATGATACCTGCACACTGAGCATATGGACTTGTGAAAAATCTCAAAGCAGAACTCCAGTTTTCCTTCTAGCAGAGTCAGTGTGAGATTTAAATGAGAAAGTGTAAATGTACCTTTATTGCTGTTTTAATATTTTGAATAGCTAAATTTATTACCCGTTTATTCTGTGGTAAGGAGTTTATATTTAAACCTCATAACAACCGTGTGAGGGACCCATCATTATCACCACCTCCACTTTATTAAGAGTGCTTAATGTTCTTAACCACTTACTATTTCATTCATTCAACAAATACGTGTTGAGACTTGTTACCAAGATCTTGTGAAAAGTAAAGCATTACGGAGAGCATAGTTATTTAATTGACTCCTCGGTGCTCCTTCCCTAATGATACAAAGGGAATGAGATTATTGTGTACTCTGTCTCTGCTGTGAGGCTAAGACTCTCTCAAGAAAATTGACTGTGCTATATTAGTTGTTAGTCAGTATTCCCACTGCCCAGAATCATGCCTAGGACAGAATAGGCACTCAGCAAACATTTAGGAATGCAGGAATGAGTGAATGGGGAAAAAAGGGAAGGAATAAAACCAAGCAAACAAACCTCTTCTCAGACCTCTATTTTTTTTCTAACATTGACACATTTAAGAAAAATCACCGAATCCTCTGGTATTAAATTTTTATTGCAGTAAAAACTAGGACAATGAAATCAACATCTTCAATAATTTACTTCAATTAATATAAATCATACACCAAAAGACTCTTGTCTCTTGCTTTCACTCATCCTAATTCTAATATCTAATTATTCTGTTCTGTCATCCTACCATTCTCCCTTCACCTTCTCTATTATACATATACACCAGGTTTTCGTTAGTGCTTTGTTATATACCTTTGGCTGTGACATTTCTTTAGTGAAAAATCTGAGCCAAAACTAGTTCAGATTTTAAAATGGAAGGTGGGGGGAGGCACTCCTCTACTTTGTATAATGTACATAGATATATGAGACTTTTGACCCTAGCTAATAACTGGTCTTGTTTACCAGGTTTCTTTTGGAAAAAAAAGGGGGGGGTGGTATTACTAACTTCATCCTTTGATTTAAATCCTCTTCTATAAATATTAAAGAGAAGAAATGAAATTAATAAATGAAATCTAGAGATGTTGGAAAAAGTTCTTTAGTTTCTCACTTTCTTTTCACTCTTAACAAATAAGCATGAACAAATGAAACATGCAGGTCCTCTTTTCCTTGGTAAATGTTGAATGAATGGGATAAAAGGAAAAAAATGACTATAAATCATTAAAATATCTTTGTATAATATCAACTCAGTAGGTATAATCCAGGCTCTTGTGTACAATGAGCAAAGAATTACAAAATGCACACCCATAACAAGTTGGCAAGCAGCTACATTTATTGAAGTTCACAGGAAATTGTGCTCAGGGCAAGTCCATGCCACCAAAAGATATGGCGCAAAACAGAAAAGTGGTGCTGGGGTGACAGGAAAGCAGAAGCACTGCACAGAGAACACAGCATGCAGCAGCAGCAACTCCCAAATGAATCAGACTTTAGGAATTGAAAGGAACCTCAATCCAGATGCCTCCCTTGAATTTCTAGGTGTGATTGACAGGGAATTGAGTCATCTCAGGAACTCAACACGTCTGTCCCAGAATTCACTGACTTAATTATATGTATGAGATGTACCTTAATAAGGTTGGCATAGAGTAAAGGTGACTGAAGACTAGGCTAGGAGTTCCAATATGCAGGTACTGTCTCCTAGAGCACCAGAGATTTACTTGGTTTTTGTTAATTGATCCTATATATAATATATCCTACTACTCAGGAAGAAGGAAGTAACTTCCTCAGCTCTGTTGTATCTAACTGTACTATCACTATTAAAACGTTGTGGCTTGAGTAATATTTACATCTTCTGTTAGCAGTGGGAATTTATGAAGGGCCCGGAAACAAAACTTCAATAGAGACCAGTGTTATCCTCCCAAAAGAGCATTTTGCTTAGTCTTTATCTTATAATCTGAACAGGCAGCTGTGTAAGCTATGATTAATAGAATGTTAAACTTTCCTGAGGCAATCAGTTCATGGTCCCCATAACCTGTTGTCAGCTATAACTAATCCATGGTAATTGACTCTCTATTCAAATATATACACACCCATTGTTCATTGTTTAAAAAAAGAAGGATTATCTGATCATTCTTAGCATTTATTTCTTCTAAGTTGAAACTGTTGGAGCTTCATGGTTTGGCTAAGCCAAGTCCTTTTTTTTTTCCTTAGCAAGTATATTAAAATATTTCATACAATATTTTCTATTTGGATGAAGAATGAGAAGCAGAATTGTCTTTCATTTCCTGGCACTGTTTTGCCAGATATATTGGCAATCTTAAATATACCAACTATTGGCTAGGCACAGTGTCACACACCTGAAATCCTAGCTGTTCAGGAGGCTGAGGCAGGAAGATCACAAGTTTGAGGCCAACCCGGGGTTCTTAGCAAGACCCTGCCTCAGAATTTTAAAGGTGTGTAGGGGTCAGAGGAAGGGAACTGGGGATGTAACTCATTGCAAGGGAGTACTGCCAAAAACAAAAAAAACCCCAAGTATTATTTTTCCTAGTTTTAAGAAACTCTAGGGCTAATAGTTATAAAAATGAAGTTACATAAAAACAAAGTACAGAAAACCTTGGTTTTTGGGCATAATTCATTCTAGAAACATCCTAGTAATTTAAGCACTCAAAAGTGAATTGCCCCATAAGAAATAATAGAAACTTGGGTGATTCATTCTAAACCCAAAAATACTCATAAAATGATTATAATACTGTAATATAAAATAATAAAATACAATATATATAAAAATTAACCTGCACTTAGCTTTGAAAATCTTTGTGGCTGGTATGAGGGAGACGAGAGAGGAGAGTCATCATGTAGGACAACTATCACTAACAGAATCACTGCAGTCTATTGGCTCAATGGAATATTTTTCTTTTTGTACAACTTTAACAAGGAACCTATTCAAGGACACTTGCTTTTGCCTCCTTTTGAGGATTTTGCAGAAATGTGACCTTGCATTGTTAAACAGATTCATCTCTTGGATTGCTAGAGCCTTATTTGGATGGTGCTTTTCTACAAAATTTTGCACTGTTTCCTACATTTTACACAGCTCCTTAATCTCATTTGAAGCGAAGAATTTCTCTACTCTTTTCTAAAGGTGAGATCTCCATAACCTCTTGCTGTTGTACACAATTATGCAAAATCCCACAGTGAGAGAGAGAACCATTGGCTCAGTTGTGATCATGTGATACTGAGCCAGTGTCATGTAGTACTTGTATTGCAAGAATCACACATTTATGAAGTTGAAATTTATCAGAAATATTTGTTTGTCTTGCAGCACACTTCAGGATGTTATTCACAATCCTAGGTTTTGCTATACTTTGTAACATTTTATATTACTTTGAACCTTTAACATTATTTAGAGAGCATACAAACTATTCCAATGTTATGTAAGTTGTATTTTAGGGTATAGCTCCTTTTTATTGTTACTGATTTCTTTTGGTGACTTTCCCAGTTAATTTTTTTTTTTTTTTTAAATTTCTGAACAGTGTGTGGGTTTCAACAGACCATGATGAAATTGAGAATGTGGCCAAACAATTTGGTGCACAAGTTCATCGAAGAAGTTCTGAAGCTTCAAAAGACAGCTCTACCTCACTAGATGCCATCATAGAATTTCTTAATTATCACAATGGTACAAGTTTGTTTACTCATTTTAGAGTTTTATGTTATTTCTAACTTTATCATCTTACAAGATTTGTTTTAACATTTGAATTAAAGATCTTAGTATTGCTTGCTTGTTAGCAATTTTGACATCTTTTTTTTTTGTCTTCTTAAGAGGTTGACATTGTAGGAAATATTCAAGCTACTTCTCCATGTTTACATCCTACTGACCTTCAAAAAGTTGCAGAAATGATTCGAGAAGAAGGATATGATTCTGTTTTCTCTGTTGTGAGACGCCATCAGTTTCGATGGAGTGAAATTCAGAAGGGAGGTAATCTGTTATCAGTCTTTATTTTAGCTCATTTCACTAAAAATCAGATTCAGGAGACTAAAAAGTAGAGCATATTAGATTCATAACTGCAGTAGGTAATCACATTTATAATTATTTCTAAATCTTTGTTTTAGTCTGTGATTTGATATTCTAATCCTCTTTCCCTTTAGACATCTTCTTTTTTTAAATCAAATACTTTCATATCTGTTCTACACTTGTTTGATATGTTCCATATAAATCATATAGTAATAAAAGTATCTACCAAAGAACTCTGAAGAGCTTCAAGTATAAAATTGTGGGGCCAGGGATTTAGCTCAGTGGTTCCGCTGCCTGCCTCACAAGCGCAAGGACCAGAGTTCGATCCCCGGTACCAAAAAAAGAATAAAATTGTGGAATAGCCTTCCCAAATTTGTAACTCCATATATAAGAAGTGTTTCATAGGGTTTAGTGGGAGTTTGATTGATTTCTAGCTATATAAACTAACAAATTAACATACTTGGGGAAGAAAAAAAGTGATTTGTTAGGTTCAGTGGCATTTGTTGAATGCTTTGGCCTATCATGTGCAAGGTGTAACTGAAAAATACAATGAATGTTTAAGTTTTAAAAATGTGTTACAGGAGAAGGCATATTGCCATTAATCCCCTTCAGAATACCCTTTCTTGTTTGGAACACATCCCATGTTCTTGCCATTTTCTGAAGCAGTTTTGGAAGTCTTCTTTTATGAGTGTCTTTAGTTTTGCTGTCGTGACTGCCTTGATGTCCTGAATCATTCAAAAACTTTACCATACATGGTCATTTTGACTTTGAGGAAGAGCCAGAAGTTCCTCAGTATCAGATCCAGTGAGTAAGATGGATGAGAACACACTGTAATGTTTTTACCAGGCTCTTTTTCTATAAAATGGCCCTATGCAGCAATGTTCACTATATTTTTTGATCATATTTCATAAAGACACTCATAAAAGAGGACTTCCAGAATGTGACAAGAATGAAGTATTTGAAATGAGGGGGAATATTTTAAAGGAGAGTAATCGCAATGTGTCTTTTACTGTAATAATTTTTTAAATATTCACCATATATTTTGATTATATCTCATGTTTTAAAGGAGATAAGGAAGATGCAATGAAACTGGAGATGGTACACAAAAAGATTCCTTAAGATAATAAATAGGATAAAGATGGATGGAAAATAATGACTATCGGAGTGTGAAAAGTGTCAAATCTAGTTGTCTTTTTTCATTGCTGAGACAGAATACCCGACACCCACAAGTTAAAGGAAAGAAAGTTTATTTCATCTCACAGTTTGTAGAGGTTTCATTCCATTGTTGGCTGGCTCCAAGGCAGGGTGGCATAGCAGAGGTCTTCACAGAGGAGAAACAGTCAATAGTGTGGCAGGCAGGAAGCAACAAGCAGTAAAGGAAGCCTTTCTTTCCCTTTTATCCCGTCTAGGCTATAAGCCTTTTGGGTAGTGCCAAGCACACCTAGGGTGAGGTTATCATTATCTGCACCCAGAACTATGCTAAACCAGTCAGTGGGCTAATTTAGTACCACAAACGCTTAATCCCAGTATCACACACCCTAGATCCAGCAAGCTCCGAAAAGCCTCACCTATGAGCATGTGAGGGTCTATGGGGACATCTGGATACATGCCAGCACACCAGTAAAATATACCAATGAATATGTTTATTCATTGATTTCATTCAGTAAACATTTATTATTTTCTATGTGCTTAGTTCTGTTAGGCTACATGTATAATTTTCTAAATTTATTTACTAAATCTCAGAAATAAGATCTAGGAAGGATCTATTAGATTTTAAGAAAACAATTTTGAAGCAAATCAGGGAAACTCAAATTTAAACTAAATATTAAAGTTAATATGCTGTATGAATAAAGTTAGATAAACTCAAATATCTAAAGACTAGAAATCTGTAGTAACAGATCTGTAAATATCTATTAAGGAAATTAAAATTCTTTGTAAAAAATGTCATTTAACATCAAGAGTTAATGTTAGGCACAGTAGCTTTGTCTTTTTTTTTTTTTTTTTTTTTTTGGTACCGGGGATCAAACCCGGGTCCTTGCGCTTGTATAGCAGCCGGCGAAACCACTGAGCTAAATCCCCGGCCTCCAATAGCTTTCTCTTTTTATGTGATCTGTTTATTCCCTTGGAACCGCTTTGAAACAGAATGTTACTAAAGTGGCATTTCTAACCTAAACCAGACTGCCATTTCTTAGGATTCTTTTTGGTTCCTTGTGCATAAAATCATCACTGCTAAAAGTACTAGTGGTTTGATAAATACTTTAAAAAGTATTTATATTCTATAGCATTTTATATCCTTTTTTTTCTTTTTAGTTGCTATGCTAGAACTGTAAGGTGCCACTAGCACCTTACATTAACATTAACACTTGAAATGTTTATAGTGCCAAAGAGTAATGTACCATAAATGTAAAATCCATATTGCATTTCAGAGATTTAAGATGAAAACGTATTATAATACCTCAGTAATTTTTATATTTATTACATGTTGAAAAGATAATATTTTGGATGCATTGGGCTAAATAAAATGTTAAAATTAATCTTGTCTCCTTTTACTTTTTAAAATCTAGCCACTTGAAAATTTTAAATTACATACATGACTCATATTTCTAATGACAGCACTGCTCTAGAGCTTACACTTTATGCTCTTGTAGTCTACATAGAACTAGTATTTTTTAACTTTACAAATAATTAAGAACCTCACACTGGTATACATGTATTTATATCCTGCCTTTTTTACTATTATTGAAACAATCAACCTTTATATCTGTTATTTAAATATTTTCCTCTAATTTCTTTAACATATTTATAACAGGTATTTGAAACTTCCTTATTGGAGATTCCAACATCTGAGTCCTTTGTAGATCTGCCCCATGACTGCTTTCATCTTGATTATGAATCACTTATTTCTGCTTTTTAATATGTCCTTTATTTTATCTATGCCTGACAAAGAGACTGGAGTTATGTGTTTGATATGGAGGGAACATCAGCTTTTTGACAGGCAGATAGGATGAGAGGCTAATTATGTTGCTCCAGCTATGCGTTGAGCTGGATTGAACTACAATTTCAGTTCTCCCCTCCGTGCAGGTGCCTTATCAGAGGACTTACCTGACAGTACTGTTAACCGCCCCCCGACCTTTGCTAATAGGACTTTGAGATCTAAGTGTTACCATATCTTTCACAGCCCATTCCCAGCTTCTCCATGCCGTACTACACTCATTGCAGAAATCCTGGAAACAGAACAATTGGGGCTTTGAGTTTGGATGACAGTCTGCAACCCAAGTCCACAGGGCCATTAAAAATTCTTCTTGCAAGGCTCTGGGTTTGATCCCCAGCACACACACTAAAAAATCTTCTAGTTTCTCCTTGATCTCTTTCTCACCTTCTCCTCATACTCAGCACATGTTCCCAGGGAGAAAGAAACCACTGATCGTAGGAAAGACTTGACCTTCTTGAATTAACTAGTTATTGTTGTCCCTTGGCTGTCACCATCACTAGATCTCATGGGCTATCCATCACTGTAAAACTGTGCTACTGCTACCTGTAGATATTCAAAATATGTCTAGGGGTTTTTCCCTAGATTATATCAAATACTAGGATACAGTGGAACAGTGGCTGTTTTAGTTAGGAAAATAAATAAAGGTTTTTCCTAGAAGTTTTTACACATAGAAGCGACAGCCAAAACGGAAGAAAGATTCTGTAGAATTACAAGCTATTAAACACACACAATTGTGTGCATGTGTGGACATGTACACATATAAATTTAGCAAAAATCAGTATAACAGTGTGAAAATCTAAACCAATCCCAAAGGCTTTATTTTTTATATCAAATTTAATCATTAATGGTGATCTTGTTGAATCTTCATTCTCAAGTATAATGATAAGCATTATTATAGTTCATGTAATTTTAACTACTAGTAAAAATATCTAATAAACATTTACATCAGTATAAAAACTTAAAATTTGATAGGAAGATGCTATTTTCTATAATCTACAAAAGTAATTATCTGCATTAGATAAATAACACATAAAAATTATATTTTTGTAGAAATGCAATTTCTATAGATGCAAATAATGAGAGATTAACATACTCAGATATTGAATGTGGGTATTACATGACAAGTTCCATTCTTTTGATGCCACTTTAAGGCTGCCTTGATGTTCTCCCATAGCATTACATTAATATAAATATTTTAAACCATAATTATTCCAAAATTGTTTATAAAATATTTTTATGTACTATTACTACTTATTGGAAAGCAAAGATATATCATCAAATTATTAGAGATTTTGTTCCTTTAGTCATTTTCTTATTTATCTGGATGTGGAAATAAGTCTACATTTTGAATTCATTTTATTCTCTTTTTCTAAGTTCCTAAGTGAACATTTCATTCAAAGCAGTGTGGACTTAACCATAACATTTTGCTTTTAGTGAATGAAGTGACTGAGCCTCTGAACTTGAATCCAGCTAAACGACCTCGTCGACAAGACTGGGATGGGGAATTATATGAAAATGGCTCATTTTATTTTGCTAAAAGACATTTGATAGAGATGGGTTACTTACAGGTTAGTATATTCATTTTGCAGAATCCTTTTAGACCCTTTTGTGTTGACTCCCAGCAAAGAAGCATGATACAGTTCATACAAGAAAGTATCTACCCCCTGAAGCAATAATTTAGCAAGCTTATCACCTGAGGCATTTACCCCACAGTGAATATACAAAATAACAGCAAGATAAAAAGTGGATCAGATACTGAGTTTACAAATGTCCTGGTATTTTCACATTATTCCATTTGAAATTGTTTGTAATCCGTGTCTGTTTTACAGTTAGGTTGTGATTGTATGGTTGAATACTTTCCATTACTTTGAAAAGAAAAAATAACAAACGTAATAGAGATGAAAGGGCACCAACCTGAGCATCAGGAAAACAAGAATCTAGTTCTGACTAACTGCATAAGCTTGAATGTGTCATTTTACCTGTTCAGATTCCCATTGCTCATTTTAAAATAAAGAAGTTGAATGTCTCTCTCATCTTCAGAGCCTACATGGTTGGGTCATGTATTTGTAATTGGTTCATTTTAGTTATAGCTGTTATTTATTCAGTGCCTATATGTACCAAAGACTATATGAAATACTTTTCCTGGGCTGTCTCATGTAATCTACATAGCAGCTGAAAGAAGTGGACATTCCTATCCCAGTTTTACAGAGGAGAACGCAACTCTGAGAAAGGAAATAATTAGGGCAAAAAACAGCTAGTCGGTGGTACTGTCAGGATTTAGATTCCGGTCCACATGTCACTGGAAATAGCCTTTAAAAAAGAGGGGCTGTGGGGCGGGGATTTAGCTCAGTGGTTCCAGCACCTCCTCGTAAGCACAAGGTCGAGTTCCATCCCTGGTACCAAAAAAAAAAAAAGAGAGGGGCTGTGGGTGTAACCCACTAGAAGAGTGCATGTTTAGCATATGCAGGTTCCTGGCTTCAGCCCCCAGTGCCGCAAAACAGAAAAACCTCTACACTCTGTAGCAGAAATTCTCATGGGACTCATGCTCTGAGAAAAAGAGGGAAAAGCATTTTTTTCTTATATTCTGGCCAATATATAGGCAAACTATAAACTGATTTCTTGGTTGAGCTTGAGTGTTCAGGAATACTGTATTTCATACACAGAGATCTCCCCTCCCTGAGCTCTTTTCTAAAGAGGACTTTGGTGTTACCCTTTCCTCAAGTGCGGAGAACAAGGATGTTTATCATCGTAACATTTGAAAAGAGACAATTCTGAAAAATGAATTTTTCTCATAATTGATCTGGCCATCCAAATAATTACCATCAGAGGAAAGGCCCTTCCTTCCCCCTCCCTGGCCCGCGTGTCCCCAGTTAGCTGGCCGCTCTCCTGGAGCTCAGGGACCCCAGGTGGCTCTGTGCGGAGAGGCTGGCCTCATCCCCTCGTCCTGCCTGTTGCTTGCAGACTGGAACAAGGTCTGAAATCCATTACACTGCTGTTGGATGATTGTGGGAAAGACTGCCAGAAAAAAGGGAAATAGGATGTTTATACGGTCCCTGTGGTCAGAATACTGGAGGATGGGTATTATTTCTGCCTTTTTTTCAATCTTAGAAATACATTTAAAGAAACATAGGGAGCTTGCAGTTTATAGAAAGAACTTGAAAACTTAAAATTGTTTTGTGTAGATTTCCTCTAAAAAAAAGCATTCGTGGCACATTACTTATTTTACTAGCTTATTTTTTCAGTATGGTAGAAATGAATCCATTGTTCTATATTATAATAAAAGTTTTTCATATGTGTGAGTGAATGTTAAAAACAGTACTAACAACATTTATACTATCTTTAGGGTGGAAAAATGGCATACTACGAAATGCGAGCTGAGCACAGTGTGGATATAGACGTGGATATCGATTGGCCTATTGCGGAGCAAAGAGTATTAAGGTAAAAAAAAAAAAAGGCTAGCCTTTGCACTAGAACCTAACATTAGTTTTAGTAGATGTATTTAATCTTACTTCCAGATGCCGATCTTTGGCACTCCAGACTCTCAGGGTCTTCATAACTAGTTCACTTGTGTGGAAAAGACATATGTATAAAATATGCCTTTCCATGACATGTTCTGTAAATTGAGAAACACAGTCTGGCTCTACCGCACTATTTATGGTTTGTGGTTCTGGCCCTCTAAGTTGAAGTGTGCCTGTGAAGTAAGTTTGAAGAGTGATGTTTGAATATTTGGACAGAGAATGAGGTTTTTAGTTCACTGATACTGTCCCGATGAGAGGGGATGAATGGTACTGCCCTTGTATTCAAAGGTCTATTTTGGTTTCTTTTAGATTTGGCTATTTTGGCAAAGAGAAGCTTAAGGAGATAAAACTGTTGGTTTGCAACATTGATGGATGTCTCACCAATGGCCACATCTATGTGTCAGGAGACCAAAAAGAAATAATATCTTATGATGTGAAAGATGCTATTGGGATAAGTTTATTAAAGAAAAGTGGTATTGAGGTATGTGCTCCCTGAATATAGCAATATTTTGAAGATTTTGATTTAGGGTCAGAAAACATGTGAGAAACTATGATTTAAAATTTTAGTATTAACTGTTAAAGTAGGGACCAGGGATTTAGCTCAGTGGTTTCGCCACTTGCTGCACAAGCGCAAGGACCCAAGTTCAATCCCCGGTACCCAAAAAACTGTTAAAGTACCTGCAATTTAGCCTTCATGTGCCCAGAAAATTCTCATGCTTTCAGATGAGTAAAGTTAGAAATTTTTAAATCTACAAATAGTATTTCTTGTTTGTTTAATAAGTGAAAACATATTACTTTTAAATAGAAGCTATCTAGTATTTCCCATCTTGATCTTGGAACAAGAAATATTTCCGAGGTCATTGGCATTGGCATTGGCATTTAGAAAAAGGCAAATATTTTTGGATTTTTAAAATGTAGCATATTCTTATGAATGAAAATTCTAATTCAAAATAATGTTTATTTTTTAAATGAAGGCTAATATAATTACTAGAAATCTTAAGTATATGTTGCTGAGCATTACAAGAAAGAGACTGTATAACTCCTCCTGATAAATTAAATTTAGGAAAGTCTTAGATTGGTATCAGACAATGCATGTTCTGTTTTTTTACTTACAGATAGAATCTTCTCCATTGTAGAAAAATGTGTCTTATCTTTATTGAACTATTAGAAATAAAGTACGCTTTGTCTTAAAGTGCCGTTTTATTTAACTGACCTTTCAGGAGGGCAAAGGGAAATTTTGTTGTGAAAGGTTTCTGTTTCCTTTCCTTTCTAATTTTTCCCTTTTCTGCAGGTGAGGCTCATCTCTGAAAGGGCCTGTTCCAAGCAGACGCTCTCCTCCTTAAAGCTGGATTGCAAAATGGAAGTTGGCGTCTCAGACAAGCTGGCAGTTGTAGATGAATGGAGGAAAGAAATGGGCCTGTGCTGGAAAGAAGTAGCATATCTAGGTTGGCACCATTTTATTCAGCCATTCTAAAATGGACCAGATTTATTTATTTTAAGAACAGATTAATAGGAAAGAAAATTCCTCAGATTGGTTTGATGTAAGGAAGAGGAACTCTTCCCTAAGACAGCCTTTCTAGAAAGGTTAGTGCGATAGTAGTCAGCAACTGTAGCCTGGTAGAAAGATCACCAGCATGTAACTAGTCAGAATGCCCTACTGACCAGCCAGTTTGGGTAAGACAGTTCTTCTTCCTCCTCTCTAGGCTGACATACATATTGTCATAGGGCATTATAGACATTGATAAAATAATCTGGGTAGGTCATTAGATATTAAAAAGTTATTATTAATTTTGTGTTTGATAATACTGTGCCACTTTAAAAATATTATTTATTTAGATAATGCTAAAGAGTTTTTAGATAAAATGCAGTGTCTGGGAATCCTTCCTCCAAGAAAACTAGGGTGTAGGAAATAGAGAAAAATATTGATAAGTAATCTAAAACATTCATAATTTTTCACTATGAACTTGGATTCTTCTGTATGTTTGAAATTTTCTAAGTTTAAGTTGAAATAATTCGTAAGCCATACATAGAATTTCTGATAATCGTAACATGCATGGCAAGTACAACATACACTGCATTCTTTCTCTCTAGCAGGTAAGAATCTAATTCCTTAGGGAAAACCTTAGGCCTCAGTTATACTTTAAAATGTTTTTGTTTTGTTCCATCTGATCATTAGTATTCTTTTATGTAGTGCTTTGGATCTTTAACTTTGGTTACCAGAGTTACTTACTGTATTATTTCACAAGGACATTCTTGGTCTCTGACTGTTCCTCGGCCTTTCTTTTGCACAATAGGAAATGAAGTGTCTGATGAAGAGTGCTTGAAAAGAGCGGGCCTAAATGGCGTTCCTGCTGACGCGTGTTCCGAGGCCCAGAAGGCCGTGGGATATATTTGCAAATGTAATGGTGGCCGTGGAGCCATCCGAGAGTTTGCAGAGCACATTTTCCTTCTCATGGAAAAGGTTAATAACTCATGCCAAAAATAGAAATAAATGTGATGTTGTGAAAGAAAGAATACAGCCTTCTTCGGGCACTTTGGTTTTATGTTTGATCTAAGTACAGTTCCATGGTGTAATGTTGCAGAAGGTGTGATTTGATTTGTGATACATCTTAATATCTTTTCAAAGCAAAATCTGAAATTATCATTCCAAAACCTATGAAATAATTCTGCTCTACTTTTCGCTTTAAGCAAGATGACTATTTAGAGAGATCATAATGATCATAGTCTTTCTTAGATTTTTAGTAAATATAAGACATCATCAAAATTGACTTTGTATTGTACCCTGTAAACTGTGTATTTGTGTGCTTTCAATGATGCTGGGGTTTTATTTATTTGGAGACAGTGTGTCTGTAAGACATGCACTTCTGTTCATTAATAAAATTACATTTCATAAACTTGATGAAAACTGCCTTGTTGCTATGGAAGACATTTATCCAGGATTTCTTTTATTTTCTTTAAACACTAACCACCCATTCTTAGGGAGAGACAAGCCACTAGATCCAAAGTGTATAGCATCCGATTGTATTTTAAATATGTATACGAATAGTACATATCCATGAATATCCAAATAAACTCTCATACTCTGAAGGTTAGAGACTGATTTGAAGGAGGCAGAGATAGTCTTCTGCTGTTACCGCTGAGAAAATGGCAATTTTGTGCACTGTATTTGGCCATCATCACAATTTTATGGCCAACACAAAGTGCCTACCTGATTGGATTTCGAGAGTGGGGCACTGTCTCCTAAATGTAGGCACTTAACCACTTCCTACAGGACATTTACATCTCTCAGCAGTGAAAAAGAATTCATGTTCAACTTTGACAAGAAGCAGGCCATACAAGAAGTTCTTTTCCTTGGTCAGGAGTCGATTTGCACTGTTCCCAGTCTGTCCCTATAGGACAGACATACTGGAGGAAATAAAAGAACTATCTTCTACCTTAATTTCCTTTACATTCAGTTCTGGTTTTACTGTTGCCTTTCTGGTTTTCCCACTGTTGAATTTATTTTCTTTTGACCCCTTAAGGTTATTCCCCAGAGATTCTCACCCCAGTTCTTACTTTTTCCAAATGACACGTGTGTATTCAAGGTCTCCTGTAAACACACAGATGACCCTCAAATCTAATCTCCAGTCCAGTACTCCTGTGAGTTCTGGCTGCATCTCTGTTTGTGTCACAAGCGAGACTTGGCTTCCACCTCTCAAATTTCTAATTTTATCATTATTATCATGTTAACAACTTTCTCAAATTCTTTTTATTTGGATACCAAACCTACTAGTCCAGTGTCCTTCCGGTTTACACTATACTACTGCTGAGTTAATGGTTCATGTTTGCTGTTAATCTTTTCAAAGTTTTCTAATGACTCCATGCTGACTACAATACAACATTTTGGTTCCAACATTATAGTCTGACCACAGCCTAACATTACTGATTATTTTGGGTCCCTCCACTCCAATTAAACCTTTGGGTAGCTCTCCAGCAGTGCCTCTCTTGGCTAATTCTTGAGTCCTACCTTTATCAGCATGAGATTCCTCAAAATCCTGCTAAAATACCTCGCAGAGTAATTAGTGCATGTGAGTGTAGCTTATACTGGAGTTCTTATTTTATTTCAGTCACCCAAACCCAAGTACAAGGAGACATTGCTGACCTCACTGTTACTACTACGTCCTGTGTTCCCAATAAGAGAAAATTTATACTCAGGTCTCATATGTAAAGAACTTAAAAGGTTACCACTCCAATCCCTCCAACAAGAAAAACTGCAGAAAAATCAATGACTTCTTGGACTTAACCAGAGTAGAACAAGCAGCTTCTCCAAATCTGGAGAGATAGGCACATCCAGAGAGAAAATATGAGCAGAAGCTGCTGGATTCTACCTACCAACAGGAACACGTAGGCAGTAATTCTCGTGACTTTGGAAGTTGACTGGGGACTCACATGAAACTCTTGGAGGCCACTGGTTTGGGAGACAAGGATGGACACACACACACACACACACAGACACACACACACACACACACACACACACACACACACACACACACTCCCTTTCCCTCCGGAAATGTCAGCAGGTTCTCATGGGAGAATCCAAGGATCCCCATAGTCCTGACAGAAGGGGAGAAAGAAAAACGTGAAACCCTTCCAAACCCTCCCTTATACAAGACTGCTGTCCAGTAGGAAGACCTCCCCAGAGGGCAATATGAATTGTACCCCAGCTGGTAAAAGGGAACTTTACTCCAGCCTTTTAAAAATTTTAATGTAATACAAGTAGATATTAATAAAGAAAATAAAAACACTTTTATGGAAAATAAAATTTCAGGGCCAGGGATTTAGCTCAGTGGTTCTGTTCCTTGCCTTGCAAGCACAAGGACCCGAGTTCAATCCCCGGTACCAAAAAAAATAAATAAATAAAAATAAAATTTCATTACAAAATAACTAGTAACCAGTAAATACACTGTATCATGGTCTTAATATATTTTCAGTTAAATATGTTTACAGATAACACATCTAAGAAAACTATACCTTTTTTGCATAAAACGTTTTAATTATTAAAGTATCTGACACTAGGTATTATTTTGAGCAAATTTCTTCCTATTTCACAAATATCTATTATACATTTTGGTCCTTATGTACATTTTCAGTTCCTCATACCAGAAAGACAATGTGATACTTACACGTATGTTTTATTTATTTCACTTAAGAGTATGATCTCAAGGTACATCCATTTACCTAGAAATGACTCAAGTTTATCCTCCTTTATGGCAGAGTAGTACTCCATTATATAAATAAAAGCCTTTTTGTCCATTCCTCAGTTGATGGGTATTTGGGTTGTTTCTAGGATTTAGTTATTATAAACTGTGCTTCTATAAACATGAGTGCACATATATCGCTGTGGTACGATTCTTTTAATTCTTCTGGGAAGATACTCAGCAGGGGAATATCTGGGTCAAATAGGACCTCCAATTCTAGTCTCACCTAACAGGAAAAATCCATAGTCAACAGAAGTGAATGCTTAAGTAAGTCGGGAATGACAAGGCCATGAGAAACAATAGGGAGCAGTAAAGATCATGCTCCCAAGAAACAAGCCCACTTAAAGACCAAGAGAGTATTTTAGAATGTCCCCTACTTCTCTACCATGCACCATACCAAAAGTGTCCAGTACAGTAATAGTGAATTAAGGCAAAAAAATAAAAAGTTGCGGGACAAAATTTGTCAATGGAGAAATATAAAAAGAAACCTCATTGGCCAAAAATATGTTATCTATTTCTTCTATATGAAATTCTTCTTCTAAGTAAAACATCAGTACATTTGCAACTATAGGATTATAAAGGAAGGTAAAGGTAGTCTATTATACCCTGTTTATAGCCACATAAATAGTTTGGCAAATGTGGGCATTTAAGGCTCTAGGTAGCTAGAAAACTAGTCCAGAATATTTAAAAACTGTTACATCTGTGAAGTTGGAAATACTCTTGATTAAATGATGATTCTTTGAAAATCATCAGTAAGGCAATTTTATTTGTGGGGGCTGCTTACTTTTTCTCAGCAATGAAGTATCTAACATATAAAAGATGCTGATATTTCCTAAAAATAAAAAGATAATAAGACACAAAGGGTGGAATGAGTCTGGAAAGCCCTCAAAATCATATAGTACTTTGTGAGTTACATTAAGGAATTCTTGTTTTGTTCTAAGAATAATGATACAGAAGTCAAAGGGATTGAAACAGGAAAAGCTCTTTAGGAGGAGGTGAAATTTGAGCTGGACCTAAAAGACTGCATAAAATTTCATTGGTGTCAGAGGAGAATCCCAAAGAGAAGAGGTTGGCTGGCACACTGTATCATAGAATTAAAGAGGCCACTGCATACAGGGCCTACTGGATCCAGACGCAATGGTGAGAAAATAAACCAGAAACAATAGGACCAAATTGAGGATGACCTTTAAAGGATCTTTGTGTTGGCTTTGAAATGCCCAACATCTTTTTAGTCCAATCTGTACTGTGACCACATTTTTAAAAATTAATTTTATTGGTACATTGTAGGTTTACAATATAATGACCATATCATTGGAAATTTGCACATTTATATAATCTTTTTGGTTCTTATTTTGTCCCCTGCCCCTGCCCTCCCTTTAACCCCTTCATCCTTCCCTATTTACAAAGACTTTGTTTCCATTTTTTCATTTTCTCATATTAATTCCATTCCCTTCTTTCCTTTCCCCTACCCCTCCCATTTCCCCTTCCCCTTTGCCCCTTTTCTTCCTATTTCACATTATCTATTATACCTTTTAGTCCTTAATTACACTTTCAGTATCTCACACTAGAGAAACTATTCGGTATTTATACATGTGTGTCCTATTTATTTCACTTATGAGTATCACCTCAATGTGCATTCATTTAGCTATAAATGTCCCTAATTCATCTTTTTTATGGCTGAGTAGTACTTTATTTTATAAAAAAACCCCACATTTTCTATATCTAGTCTCCAGTAGATGGGCAATTGGTCTGCTTCCAACTTTTAGCTATTACAAATTGTGCTGCTATGAACAAGGGTGTACATATATCACTGTGGTATGATTCTTTTAATTCTTTGGGGAAGATACCCAGCAGGGGAATGGCTAGGTCACATGGGAATTCCAGTCCTAGTTCTTTGAGCTATCTCCATGCTGATTTCCACAGTGGTTGCTCCAGTCTACACTCCCACCAGCAGTGGAGCAGGGTTCCTCTTTCCCCACAGACCCCCCAGCATTTGTTATTGGTGGATTTCATGATAGCAGCCATTCTTTCTGGGGTGAGATGAAATCTCAGTGTTGTTTTCACTTGCATCTCTTGAATGACCAGTGAGGTTGAACATTTTTCCATATGTTTATTTGCTATTTCTACTTCTTTTTCTGAGAAATGTGTGTTCATTTCAGATGCCCGTTTTTGGATGGGGTCTTTAAATTTGGGTGGTCTGATTTGTTAAGTTCTTTATAGATTTGAGATAGTAGACCTTTGAGGAACAGCAGGTGAAAATTTGTTCCCACACTGTAGGTTGTCTCTTCACACTGCAGGTGGTTTCTCTTGCTGTGCAGAAGCTTTTTAATAAGAAGAAATCCCACTTATTGATTGTTTGTGCTAGTTCACGGTCAACTGAGGTTTTGTTCATGAAATCTTTTCATACACCGATGTCTTCAAGGGTTCTACCTAACCTCTGTTCCAGCTGGCTCAGCGTTTCTGTTTTAATATTTAGATCTTTAATTCATTTCAATTTTAGTTTAGTTCATGGTGAGAGATATAGGTCTAGTTTTAATCATTGGCAAGTTGAAACCCAAACTATCCAGCACCATTTATTAAAGAGGCTATCTTTCCTCCAGTGAGGGTGTTTGGCTCCTTTGTTGAAGATGAGATGGCTGAATGTGTCTGGAGTTATTTCTGCCTGTTCTAATATGTTCCACTGGTCCTCAGGTCTGTTTCTTTGACAGTACTGTGCTGTTTTTATTAAGTAGCTTTGTAGTATAGTTTCAACTTGGGGGTTGTAATACCCCCTGCCATGTCTCTGTTACCTAGAATTGCTTTTACTATTCTGGGTCTCTTCTTGTTCCAAATGAATTTTTGGATTGTTTTTCAAGGACCGTGAAGTATGCTGCTGGGATTTCAATTGGGATTGCATTGAATCTATATAGCAGTTTTGGAAGTATGGCCATTTTCACCATGTTGATGCTTCCTACCCAGGAGCAAGGGATGTCTTTCCATTTTCTGATATCCCCTTCAATATCTTTTTTCAAAGTGCTATAGTTTTCAGAGAAGAGGTCTTTGATTTCTTTTGTTAGGTTGATTCCTAGGTATTTCAGTTTTTTGGATGCTATTGTGAAAGGAATTATTTGCCCTATTTCTTTCTCAGTGAGCCTGTTGTTCGTGTAGAGGAAAGCTATTGATTTTTGTGTGTTGACCTTGTATCCAGCTACTTTACTGAATTTGGTTATTAAATCTAGAGTTCTTGGGGTCTTCTATATAGAGTATCATGTCATCTGCAAATAATGACAGTTTGACTTCTTTATTTCCTACCTTCATTGTGGGGAGCAGTGTCAGCCAAAGAAGCTCCATTTTAAGTTTACCCTCCTTTGTAAATACTTAGGAGATTATGTTATGGGGAACCATGCCCTTGCCAACTCCGATGCTTACCTTCAGAGGTTGCCTTAGAAACAAGATGAATGTTCTGTAACCTCAAGAAACAAAGTAGCCCTTGAGGGCGGGGAATGTTCAGAAAACTGTTAAACAAGGAAGCAGGTGTTTTTTGTATAAAGGTCATGATTAATGACCTAACTTACTGAGTGTATAAAAGAGAGGTGTACATAAACTTGCTTGCTCGGTCTTGGGAGCCCTCCCGACTCTGTCTCTTTGTCTTATTTTCTCAGTCTTCCTTTCCCCCATTCAGGAACCTTCGACTGGTGACGGCTGGTCCGTCACACTTCATTCCTTTTATTTCTTTCTCTTGTGTAATTGCTGTGGCTAATGTTTCCAAAACAATATTGAATAGGAGTGGTGATAATGGACATCCTTGTCTTGATCCTGATTTTACTGAGAAAACTTTCAGTTTTTGACCATTTAGTATGATATTGGCTGTTGGTTTTTCATAGATGGCTTTTATGAGATTGAGGTAGAGACCATCTATTCCAATTTTTTGCAGAGTTTTTTTTTTATCATAAATGCATGTTGGGTTTTGTCAAATGCTTTTTCTGCATCTATTGAGATGACCATATGGTTTTTGTTCTTGGCTCTATTGATAGAGTGTATTACATTGATTGATTTGAGTATGTTGAACCCTCCTTGCATCCCTGGAATGAATCCCACTTCATCAGGGTGTATGATCTTCTTGATGATCTTCTGCATTCTTTTTACCAATATCTTATGAAAGATTTTTGCATCTATGCTCATTAGTGAGATTGGCCTATAGTTCTCTTTTTTGGTTGGGTCTTTCTCTGCTTTGGGGATCAAGGTGATGCTTGATTCCAGGAATAAATTTTGGAGTATTGGTTCCCTTTCAATTTCATTAAAGAGTTTAAACAGTAGTGGCAGTAGTTCCTCTCTAAATGTCTTGTAGAATTCAGCAGTGAAGCCATCAGGACCCAGGCCTTGCTTAGTTGGTAAGTTTTTAATTTCAATTTCAATTTCCTTGGTTGATATTGGGTTGTTTAGAATTTTTAGGTCTTCTTCGTTCAACTTTGGCAATTCATGCTTATTAGCAATCTGTCCAATTCTTTGGGATTTTCCTATTATTGGCCTATAGGTTCTCGAAGTAGGTATTGATGATGCTCTGGATTTATGCTGGGTCCAATGTAATTTCATCCTTTTCATTTCTAATTGCATGGATTTGGGCCTTTTCTTTCCTTTTTCTGATGAGGTTGGCTAAGGATTTGTCAATTTTGTATATTCTTTTGAAGAACCAACTCTTGGCTTCATTAATTTTTTGTTTCATTCTCTTAGTCTCCATTGCATTGCTTTTTGCTCTGATCTTTATAATTTCTTCCCTTGTATGAGCTTTGGATTTATCTTGCTCTTCTTTTTCCAGAAGCTTGAGGTTCACCATCAGGTTGTTTAGTGCATGTGGTGCTGAAGCGAGCACATCATCAAGTTGTTTAGTTGAGCTCACTGTTTTCCTAATATGAGTATTCACTGCTAGGAATTTCCCTTGTAAGACTGCTTTCATTGTGTCCCATAGATTCCAATATCTTGTATTGACATTGTCATTTAATTGTAGAAACTGTCTGATTTCTTATTTAATTTCCTCTGTGACACATTGGTTATTCAGAAGTCTGTTGTTCAAATCTTGTTTCTTTTGCTATTGATCTCCAATTTCATCACACTATGATCTGATAATATACAGGGGTTAACTTCAGTTCCTTTGCACTTACTTAAACATGTTCTATGAGCAAGTATGTGGTCTATTTTGGAGAACAACCCATGTGCAGCTGAAAAGAATGTGTATTCTGATTTTGTGGGATGGAATACTCTGTAAACATCTGTTAAGTTCATTTTTTCAAGAGTTCGATTGAGTTCTAGTATTTCATTACTTATTTTTTGTCTAGTTGATCTGTCTATTTGTGACAGTCAGGTATTGAAGTCCCCCACTACTATTGTATTAGTGGTTATTTGATTTTTCATGTCCATTAGTATTTGTTTTATATAGTTGGGGACACTAGTGTTTGATGCATATATGTTTATGATTGTAATCTCTTCCTGTTGGATTGTTCCCTTTATAAGGATGTAGTATCCTTCTTTGTCTCTCTTAATCAGTGTTGGTTTGAAATCCACTTGATCTGCAAAGAGGATAGCTACTCCTGCCTTTTTTTTGGTTCCTGTCCCATGAAGTATTGTTTTCCACCTTTTAACTTTCAGTCTATGAGTTTCTTTTTGAATTAAGTGTGTTTCTTGTATTCAACATATTGTTGGATTTTGCTTCTTGACCCATTCTGCCAGTCTACTTCTTTTGAATTGAATTGACTGATGAATTGAATTGATTGTTGAATTGAGACCATTAATATTAATAGTTATAACTGATGCGTATTGACTTATTGTCATGAGTTTTTTTTTTTGTTGGATTCTCCACCTTTGTGTTTAATTTCTTGTCATGCCCGATGGATTCATTCTGCTGGGCTTCCTGTTTGAATCTGTTTTATGTATTCCATTTATTTCCTATGTTTGGATTCTATCATGTTCCTCAGCTCCTCTATTTTTTTTTATCTGTGTCCTCTCTGGGTTTATTAATCATGTCTTGCACTATGGGCACAATCTCTGCTGTTATCTGAGAAATTATTTCTGATTTCATTTTTTCCAGATCCTCTTTCATTGCCAGTTCAGGGAGTCCAGGTGGTTGAGTATCAGATTGTTCCATCTCATTTCCCTTTGGTATTGCTGTAGGTGATCTAGGAGTCTGGTTTTGGACTTGTTTATGCATCTTCTTATTTCAATGGGGGGGGGTGTGCTTCTGGAGCCCGCACAGCTCACCTCCTTGGCCCTGGGGGCAGCTCTGCTCCTCAGCGCTGGGGACGGTGATATGGTGGCCCAGAAAGTTCACCTCCTCTGGGCCTCTGTGACCATTTAATTGTCTACTTTGTGTTTTCAGTTCCCTTTGTAAACTTAGAGTAGCTTCAAACTGCACACAGAATAAGCTAAACACTTCCCAGTGTGAATGTCACCTTCCTCTCAGGTGTCTTTCCCCCCCTCTACCCTGATGGTGCAACTGGAAGAGCAGAGCACTGGTCCTCTCCTCCTCCAATGCCTGCCTATTATTCTCCCAAATTCCACTCTGCTCGCACACTCTAGGTGTTTATTGGAGTATCCATTTGCTTAATATGTATCTTTTAATTACAAAAGATCAGAAAGCCTATCTGTTTTGTTGTGGACAGTTGCTTCAGTGTCGTGGATATTTTGATGGGCATGCACATCACCCTTGGGACTGGAGGATTTATCTCCTCAACTGCTGGGGGGGCTGTCAGGAGATAAGCCTCAGCTGTCAGCACCCAGGAAATGCCCGTTCTCAAGGACAAAGCCCGTTCGGATGACTGAATGGTCACAGAGGATAAAAGTCTGCCCACTTGTCCCAGCAAGGGGCAACACTGAGAAGCCAGGCCAGCTTCATATCTCTCAGTGAGGTTAGCTGATGACTCATTGGGGGTGCTTAGGAGCCACCTCTTCCCTCTCCCTACCCGTCCTTGCTGTCCCTTCTGCAAATGTGATCCCAACAGCACACTTTCGAAAACTTCTTGAACATAATCTCCCTCTCAAAGTCTGCTCCTCAACCCAGGGCACCAAAAAGTATTTTTTGATATTCAGTAAGTGAATGAACATGCAAAATACCCTCTACCATTGTGGGATGGGTACTAGGGAAAGTCATCACTGTTACCTGAATTGCTAAACACATTAATTATTTCCTAATTATGTAGAGGACCACGTGTGACTATTGTAAAGTCTTTGATACACTTTCCTGGGTCTCATCTGTTGTTTATTTACTATCTACTGATAAAATCACTTTCTCTATGTCTAAAAGGTTTGTTTATGAATATGACCCCTTTGATAACCTGAAGTCCCTTGTTGGCCTGAACTGGATGGGAAAGTTTTACTACTGAAAATAGCACTTGTAGTTTGTCTGGATTTCACAGTGTTATTTCTGATATATAACCATTTCATGCTTTGTTACTGATTGCTGTCAAAACGTAAAGTACATAACATAGTATTTATAAGCTGAGGAAAATACTTATGTTTTAAAATTTCAATGGTTCACATTTTGGCCACTGGGTGTCATAACAGATCTAGCTTTAAAAGCATGGAGTTTTCACCAGCAGATTGGAAATAACTAATAGAATCTAATGAGATTTAATAACATGTTTTCATTGTTCAAGCGTCACATGGTAAATATCTATATCCACTGCAGGAAATTCTTTATTAAGGATCATTGCAGTATTTACAAGTCTTTCTTCACAACAAATCACATGGATGTAGCTTCTAACAATGTTGGAAGGAGCCTTAAGTGAATAAGGAGGAGGAGCAAGGAAGGAAGACATGAAACAACTGGGCTACTGCCCTAGAGCCCACTAGAAACAAAGACAGACATATTTCCAAAGCTACCAGCTCTGTCACCTGTTTACCTTAAGTCATTAAAATGGCCTCTGTATATATTAACTTCTTTCAAATCTTCACAAACTCTAAAAACTAATTCCTTTTATTTCTTCTATTTTACAGATGTGGAAATTAAGGCACAGGGAGTTTAATAACTACCAAAGGTCAGGCACTAGGTAGAAGATACAGAACATTCCTAAGACTCCAGATTGTACCTTTGGTGAAGGCCTGGACTAGGTGGTATTTCCTCAAAGCATGATTCCTCAGCCACCTTGATCAAAATCCAGTATAATAATCACTAAATATACTAACTGATAAAATATATATTCTAGTCTCACCCCAGAGCTACTCAGAATTTCTGGGATAAAATCCAAGAAATCTGCAGATTACTAAAATCCCGTTAGGTGACATTCATGCACACATGCTGAACTTTGAGAATCCTCTTGCTAGAAGAGTGAATCCAGGAGAGAGGATGGCCCTCCAAAGGTGCAGAGGAATAGAATCCAGGCTCAGAGACCATGCCATACCCTCTTCATCTTCCTCCTGAGTAGAAAGCTGGCCTCAGGTGGTCTCCTCTTGCCGACCCTCCTCTGAACCCACATTTGTTCATCTCGAAGGCCTTCTCTAACTTAGGTGTCCTCAACCCTGACTGCCCATTTGCCTTTATCATTCCGATGCCAGAACTAACCCAGACCAATTGCATCAGAATCTCTGGGGGTGGGGCCCAGAGAGTGGGAGCTCAAATTTCTTTTATCCTCTGTGATTCTCATGTACAGTCAGTGTTGATATGTGCAGTTCTTGAGCAATAATTCTCAAGCTGAATATTTAACAAGTGTCTCAGAAGTGATTGATTTTCATGCTGGTACTCTGCAAAACATACTTTGAGAAACTGTCTCACAGGATAAGAATACAGGGCAGGGAAAGGAGCGCCAAGGAAGGAAATGTGTAAATTAGCATAGTATTTTTCTAGGAAGAATTAAAATGTGGCTGGTTTTCTGGATCCAGGGAGAAGGTAGTATTGAACCAGATGTCAGGGGTCAAGTTGCAGTGCTGGTGAATCTTTGGCATGCATGCCACAGCTGGCTGTTTGTTATCACTGAAAGCTTGAAAAGGTTTGCCATCACTGATAAGAAGCCATCAGCTTCAGCCAGATTCTCTTTCCTAATGCTGACCCACATGGTCAGAAGGTCACATTTTGTGAAAGATGAGACCCCACTGACAGTGTGGACACCCGGGGTACACTTTACACCAGAACAGTTGTGACCCACCATGCCACTGCCTCCCAATTGCAATCTCTAGGGCCCTGTCCTGGACCTCATCCCTGAACCCCCCACACAAAGATTCAGGTCCCCAGAGCCCCATCATTACATATTTTCTGTGTCATCATCACTCTATCTCCAGATGAAATCTTTGAAAAACCAACATTATCTGGCTCATCCATCGGTATTTCTAGGATTTGGTACAGTGCCTGAAGTCTATTCCAAAGCACTCCCTGTTCTTCCTCCATCACCTGCAAACACAATGAGCTCATCTCCCACATGGAAAATCCTTTTCTGCCAGGTTAGCAGAGAGCCTGCAGCACTGATGGGAGGAGTGCAGAAGGGAAGGAATTCATAGCAAAGATGGGACATGAAGTGATCAAGGAGATGATGTACCTTTTGGGCGAGGTTTCTTCCATTCCCCCTTGGGCACCCTGCACCCACTCAAACCCACTCAGTCTTTCTGATTCCGGAAGTTGTGTCCCCAAGGAAGCCAATTCAGGGCGTCGACACCAGGGGTCACTTGGAGCATTCTTCCATCCTACAGAAATAGATATAATTGCCCAAGTTTCCTCTCTTTGAATTTTGCATCTTATGTTTCATAGCAGGAACCTGGACCTGGACAAACTTTAAAGAGCTAAAACTTACAACTGAGGCCAGGAACTTACTTGAGCTTACAGATTCCTGGCCCCAACAGGGTAGATACTGAATGAGACCCACTCTCACACGTACTAATCGCCCTTGTCCCTTGCTTGAGTGGCATCTTAGAAAGAGCACTGTGGCAAGGGTTGTCACCAGAGCCTCATCACTCTATGGGCCTCAGGTTTATTTGCATTTCATAGCGAGCTCAAGGGATTCCAACTTGGGTTTTATGCGTCTCAGAGGGAAAATTTCACTTTATACCACTGGGTACAGAAGCTTTATAACCTGAGTTGAAATCAGGAGCTGAATTCTCACAAAATGGGATAAAATTGATCATTATGATATAAACCAAAAAGAGTGAGATATTTATTGAATTGGCCAGAATTGCTCTCACAGCAACATTAATATAAACATTGCTAATATGTATTTTTACCTGGTGATTTAAAATATTGGTCTGGAGTGAATGAACTTCTTCATATCATTTTCTAACTCAGCTGTGTAGCACCTAGCAAGATTTAGCTGGTCACACTAATTTGTTTAATTAAAACTCCCTTTGGGCCAATTACTCAGAAATATACTGTCTCCCTGAAGTCATCAGAAAGATGTTCTCTTTCTGCCTGCTGAATCTTCCCTCAGTTGTCATTTTTATGGACAAATCCTGGTGGCTACAAACCTTTCACAAAATGAAAGAACAATCCACATGCTGGAGAATCTCTAAAGACCTATATTCTCATCTCTATGAGAGCAAATTTGATGTAAATTTATGTAAGCCATTGAAATAAACGGCAAATTTGAGTTGAACACAGTCATCATTTTAAAAATATACATACACATATTTACCATACACATAGATTGGCTCATATTTATTCTCCTGTTATGACTAACAGACTGAAAATTTCCTTTGCATCCCAAAGATAGTGGTAACAGCCATTCAACGATTAATGATTTGTAAACCCTTATAACTATATACTAACAGTGCTAGAAATTTTAAACTAGTAAGGATAATATTGCAAAGGAACACAAATTTGCTCACAGTTACTTACTCAAATTTGCTTTGTTATAGCTTGAGATGACGATCTTCATACTTTGGAATGGTAAAAATCCAAACCATCCTTATCTAAATGAAGAACATAGTGTTTGCCTCTAATTGGTTTTCTAATTGGCTACTTGTGGTACTAGCTGGATCGCTGGCTCATTGATTCATGTATTGCACAGCTTTTCATCCAAAGTAACCATAATGGCCATTTCCAACTATTTCCTATGCTGATTCTGAGAAACGTAGCTCTGTACCTAAGCATCTAGAAAAAGGACCAATAATCTTTTTATTAAACTGACGTAAAAGTACATAACATGAACACTATTTAAATGCAACATTATTCCCCTTTGACACTGATTTTGTTTCTGTTTAATTTGTGTTTTATAGATGCACGAAGAGTATTTCTATTTAATAGTCTTACATATTATAAAAATATATTACTAAGAAAGAAAAGGTTAACACACACACATTTGTGAACCCCACAAGACTCTCTAGCAGTTTTATTTACCCTGAAGGTGGTGTCTACATGCTATTCTTTTTTTTTTTTTAAGGATCATTTTTAATTACAGGCATTTTATTTTATTTTTTTTGGTACCGGAGATCAAACTCGGGACCTTGCGCCTGCGAGGCAGGCAGCAGAACCACTGAGTCAAATCCCCAGCCAACATGCTATTCTTATAATTTACAATTGATCTTTGCCTACCTTCGTCTTTGAAAGAGAATTGGTAAAGTGTTTCATTATGCACAGATTAGTTCAAGGAGTATATTATAGATAGCAACTGTGTATTGGATATTTTGTAAAGCTAGAAGAAAGGATTATGAATGGTTTTACCATAAAGAAGTGGTAAATGTTTGGGTAGAGACATTTGTTTGACCTGACTATACAATGAATACATGTATTGAACCATAACACTTTGTCCCATTTATATGTACAATTTTAATGTTTTATATATCAGTTCAAAATTAATTTTTTAAAGAAAAGACTGGATTAAGAGATATTGAAGAGCAAGAATCCATAGTATATTAGGGCTCATTTATTTGTAAAGTGGAAGAAAAGCAAATAATTAAATGACTGAGCATTCATGCTTACAGGACCCACAAGCTGAGCCAGTAGATAGAGACAGAAATATGTTTATTCATTCTTTTTTTTTTCGTATGGGGATTGAACTCCGATCCTTGTGCTTGTGCAGCAGGCAGTGAACCCACTGAGCTAAATCCTCAGCTGTTTATTCATTCTTAAATCATACACTTATTGAAAAATTTCAGTGGTAAAAATATTGCATCAGTTCCTGAAGAATCTTCCTATAAGCTCTCCAAGACTTTGCAACAAGATTGGGAAGGAAAGACTTGCACAATGTGAAACAGATTAAGCCATGATGGAAAGGAATATATGATTAGGTTTAAAAAAAAGAATTGACTAATGCACACATAAAGTACTAGGAGAATACAAAAATAGGATCGATGTGGGTTGTGGTATTGGAACTGAGTTTTCTGGAAGATGAATAATTTAAGTTTGCCCAGGAACCCAGCTCATAACCAGCATTTGCTAAAACATCCTTGATGAGTGCCATACTGGACTGTGTGTGGTGGAAGAGACAAAAATGAATAGGATCTGGACTCTAACTGGCAAGAACCTTACAAACTAGAATGGGAGATGGATATTTACCTGCTAATACAAGGTTCTAAACGTTAAGAGTGGGAAGTTAAAATGTAAGGGAAGAGTCACTGGAGAGTCAAAGAAAGAGAAATAAAAGATAAAGAAGGCAAGGAGCCAGGATTATCAGAGCGGGTTTTCCTGGAACTGGGTTAAGGCAGATTATGTAGCGAAATAATGAAAAGGCAAGCTTGGAAGTGAGAGACTACCAACTAACGAAACATTAAGAGTCTTTGGGAGAAAAACAAGTGACCAAAGGAATCAACAGAGAAATAGTGAGAGGCAGTTTGGATGAAGAAATGCATGTTGTTTTGCAAGAATCAAGGAAGTGAACAAGCTCAGGGGGAGGGATCCCGAATTTCTGGAAAGGGGAAAAACCCAGGCAGTCAGTCTCTGGGATAGCCAGCATTGACATAAACCCACTGGGCCACCCGAGTGGTGACTGGTTGTGCTCTGCAAAACGATCCAGGAAGTGGGAAAAGGACAAGTAGTAGGACTGGAAAAGAATTTACCACGGTCGATTTGTACATTCTCCCACCCTACTCTGTCCCACAGAAACAGAAGCACACGCACACCTAGTGCATGTGATTTAAAGCTGGACAGGACAGCATTCCTACGAAATACACATGCCCAGAGATTAAATGGGGCCTGATTACATCCACTCATAGCAGATCAAAGAAAAAGCACGTGATCACTTACAGATATTTTAGCTGTCTCTTGGCCTCTTTAATGAAAGAAACATTGAAAATGTATACAACTATTCCTCCTTTAACAACCTACCCTTTTAATGACTGTTTGAGTTTATGACCAAGGTGCGCTGTTCAAATTTATGACCCTGCCTGGACTTATGACCCTTCTGTATATCTTGTTTATAGACCCTCAATGTCTTCTTTTTGTACAATACACTTGGTTTGTACAGCACTGTAATTTTTGCTGATTGTATGTACAGCATTATACTGTTATACATTACCATACTGCATGTAAGAGCTAAGAAAATAAAGCCAAAATCATTAAGTTTCCTTTGACCATTTCTTTGTTCTGAATATTGCAATGTCCAGACTATAGGCAGTTTTTCATCTAGTGACCAATTCGTTTCACAGGAAGAGTGACTCAGTCATTATACGAGGAATGTCTGTACTGCTATATTTGCGGCACCGAGACACAACTTTTGAGTGATGTTTACGAGTACTGAACTCATGAGGACAGAATAAGCTTTGACAAAATACATTTTCTAAACTTTCACCCTAGAAACACTAATCGGGAAGGGAATTTTAAAATTACTTATGCAAATATTTTCATGACAACGAAGAAGGAATGGTGAAGGTCAATTGTCACCAAACACAGTTTAGACTATTAAACTGTTTTAAATGGAAGCAAGCCAAGCAATGGCCAGCATCTGCATTTACTGCATGCCCTGACTTGCAGGATCAATCCAGCTTGATTTATTTCCCAAACTCTCTTAGCCACTCTCAGAGAAGTCCACGATTCCCAGGCATTCCTCATACAGAGGCTCTTTCCACACTGGCTGTTAATCCTCTACTTTGACTCATACTTCTCTTCACCTTCTTGAACTTCCCAATGGACTCCAGTGAGGAATTTAACAGTCATCAGAGAGATTTTTATATCCAACTTCCTAGTTTCTGGTAGACATTTCCAATAACATGGCCAAAGCAGAAATCTTTATCCACGTACCTCTAGGCCCCCGTCATTTTATCAAGCCTTATATCTAAATAAATGACACTCTCAGATACTGAACTGATTAACCAAAAATCTAGTTTCCATGGTCTATTCCTTTTGTCTCTTTCTCTTATATTACAGTATTATAGTATACAGTACTATCGTGTCACCAGTCTTCAATTCTCTTACTTCAGTTATCATTTTAACGTTGTGAGAAGATATGCAGTCTCAGGGCTTGGTACCTCCATCCTACAATTATTGTTTTTCTCCTCTGCCAGCTTCATCAGATCTCATTTGCTTTACTCCCATGGCTTTGTCATTCCCTGGCCATCTACATGTGAAATTGCAGTTCCAACATAGTTAACAAAGACAACTTAGATCACACTGATTGTTTTTGTCATTCAGTAACCTCATTCATTTAAGGAAGGGAGATATGTCAGTAAGTCTCTAAACAGAGAAAAAGAGAAGAGAAACAAATAGGAAATTGGGAGCAGTTCAAATATATCCCCGAATTAACCCGAATTACATATTGTTGTTTCAAAAATATTTTAAGAAATATGCTTATCTTTTTCACTATGTCACTAGTTTATCTTAGTTCATTGAAAAGACAGTTTTGTGTTATTACCTATTTGTTTCTTTTTTGTAAGAATCTTTCTGGGGTTTTTTTGTATATCCTTTTATTGGTACATTTTAGGTGTACAATATAATGACATTCATTATTGGAGATACGCACCTTTACATACTCACTTGATTCTTATTTTTTCTCCCTTCCACCCCTCCATCCCTCCCTATTTACAAAGATTTTGTTTCCTTTTTTTCATTTTCTCATATTAATTCCATTCCCTTCTTTCCTTTCTCCTAGCCCTCCCACTTCCCCTTTGCCCCTTTTCTTCCTATTTCACATTATCTATTATACCTTTTAGTCCTTATTTACACTTTCAGTTTCTCATACTAGAGAAACTATTCAGTATTTACATGTGTGTCCTATTTATTTCACTTACCAGTATTGCCTCAATGTGCATCCATTTAGCAATAAATATCTCAAATTTCTCATTTTTGATGGCTGAGTAGTGCTCCATTTTATTAAAAAACCACATTTTCTTTATCCAGTCTCCAGTTGATGGCATTTGGGCTGTTTCCAAGTTTTAGCTATTATAAATTGTGCTGCTATGAACATGGGTGCACATATATCACTGTGGTATGATTCTTTTAATTCTTTGGGGAAGATACCCCGCAGGGGAATAGCTGGGTCAAATGAGACTTCCAGTCCTAGTTCTTTGAGGCATGTCTTATATTCTGAGTAACTAGTTTGAAGATAACGATACACTCTATTAACCATTGTTATTCTCTTATTATTTTGTCATGAAATTTTGTTGCATTTTTTCATAAAATAAAAAGTAAAAAATAAAGTTATACAAAAACCCCTCAAAATGTTAATTTTGAAGAAAAAAAATGCATGAAATCAAAAAGAATCTGTTTTATTTGTAACAAACATGAGCATACAGAAGATCTCTGGAGATGTAATTTCTTGTTGAATTATTATACACTTACACAAAGATTCCAGAATTGTCACTAAAAATTTACATTTTTAATTTATAATAAAAATTATATAGGTTCACAATACCCCAAGGTACAAAATAAAAGTGTTTGGCTGAATTAAATGACTCAACCCATTGCTTTGAATTCAGAGCTCAGAGTCATACACAACATATAGTTTTGACTTGCCTTTAAGCCTTGAGTTAGATATTATGACAATGCAAACAATTTGACATGATTTGTGTATTTGTCATTTAGATAATACAATCCTTAAGTAAATTCACTGAAATTTCTTAACAATGTTTTCTAAACTAAAGCTATAGAATAACACTCATTACAGGAGGGAGAGAATTATAGCGACTGGATTACTGTTGCAAATGATTCTGGAAGGAAGCATACACATTCAAAATACTATAAAGAATCATAAATACTCAAGGAAAATTAAAATTTTAAAATAGGAACATAAGGAAATATATAATTTAACTGAATCAAGATAAAGAAAATACTAGAATGCCAAGCCAGTGTTAATGTGAAAGAGTATCCATTTTTTTCATTTTTGATTTTTACCAGTGTATTGGAATGTGGTCGTTTTATATAATCTATCAGTTAGGTGTTTCCAGTAAGATGGTGTTCACCATTGTTATGACACTGGAGAATATTTCTACACAGATACCAGGGAATGTTGAGATAAAAATATTGGTCCAGAGGTCATAGTTATCCAAACAGGCAGAAAACAAATTCTTCTCAGATATCTGTTATTTTAGATAATCTCTCACTTCTTTTGTTGTACATTAATGCAGCTTATCCAACACCTACAGTAATGTGCTCTTTCTCAATAGAAGTCACCTCTGTGCCTTGTTACATATCCTGGAAACAGATATATAATTCAACCATTCAAAAACTGTAGTCTTCCTTTATACTTATAATTTTCTACTACACCAAATTCAATAATACTAGTCTCTCACGTGCGACACTTTTGACACATTCATGAACTGTTTCTCATTGAAAGAAATACAGTATCTGTTTTCCATGTGGGTGAAAAATATTTACATATTCTCCAAGTTCTGCACGGCAGAAAATGAAAATTGGTTTCATTTCCTATTTGTATTAAGAGATCTCCTCCAAGAATCTCGCCAGCTGGCTGTGTTTCATTTTCTCTGTGAATAGTTCATCAAATACTCTCTTCTGCTTTGAAGTAAAGTAGTTTATCCAATCACCCACCACTCCTGGAAAAATTGGAAATGTATCAGTCGAGAACCAATTCAAATGTACAATATTCACAAAAGAAATCAGCTTTATAATAAAAATATGTAAACCCTCATATGTTTTACTACAGCAGGCAAAGTAAACCCTAATCTAATGTAATAAAACCATAAATTAATGTGGACATAATGATATTTCATTTATTTCCTTACTTGGGCACCTGCTTAGCAGAAACTGTGTTGATAACATGCCACAGAGGTGAGTAACTGGTCTCACTGTAAGGAAATTTATTTTATAAGATTACTAATGGAGAATTGGAAAAAACCCCACCAAGTTTCAACATAAGGTGTTTGGTGACAAAATATATACTTCACATGGTCCACCAGCCTCTTCTATAGTATGAATCACTTTTCTCAGTCTTGTCAGCACTAAGCAGCTTCCCATGAGTGCTCAATAAATACCCGTATCTTACTAAAATATCAGACAATGCAACTAGAGCAAAGAAATATATTACAAGAAAGGAATTTTTTATGTTCTCAATAGCTGGTCCACAAAACTAAATTCAAGAAAGACCAAAGAGGAATTCTCCTATTTGAGGGGGAGGGAGGGAAGCATAGGAAAGAGTCCAGTACCTGGGGGAAGATTTCAAAGTTAGAAAAGGACATGGTCTCTAAAATGCACCAATTTGGACACAGGGCTGGCTTCATGAGGTCAACATGCCTGGACCATAGAGAGCAGTATTATTGCTCCTGAACAATTTTCTTTGGTCTCTCCTAGTTCTCCCTTCCAGTTTCTGTATGAGTTCAGTTGAACTATTGTTATTTTCTTTCACTTCACCTGATTTGGTTTGCTTGTCCTGCTTTTAGTTTCTTGTTTGTTCTTTAGGTTCTTTTTAGCTTTTCTTTTAAAAATAAAATCTAAATTAACATAGCAGTTTTATATATATATATATATATATATATATATATATATATGTTACAGGAAATACATATAAACAAAAGAGATAAAAGTCAAAGAAATAAACTCAGCTAATGAGGCTAAGAGATCTGTTGGCCTACATTTCCCCAGATGTTTTTCTTTGCATGCAAATACATCCATATAAACTACATTTAAATATCACAAAATCATAACCTGCTTTTTTCACATATTACACTTTGATTATCTTCCATGTTAGTACATAGACACCCGCAGTACAACTTAGAGTTCAACAGAAGATAAACAACTAATGGCTCAAAGAAGAAATCAAAAGGGAAACTGGAAAGTATATTGAGACAAAAAACAAAACCACCACACATCTAAAACTTATGGGATCTACCAAAAGCGATACTAAACAGGTAAGTGACAGATACCTACATTAAAAAAGAAATACCTCAAATAAACCACCTAACGTCATACCTCAACAAACTAGAAAAAAATCCACTAAGTGTGAAGTTAGAACAAGAATTAATAAAGATTGAAGCAGAAATAAATGAAATAGAGAAACAATAGAAAGCATCAACAAAACAAAGAGTTGGTTTTTATAAGAGATAAACAAAATGTATAAGCCTTTAGTTAGTCTAAAAGAAAAAGATAGAAAACTCAAGTAAATTAGATTTATGGAATTCAAATCTCGATTCCACTGTTTCCTAGCTGTGTGCATTTGGAATATCAGACACTTGATATCTCTATAAAATGTGGATAACATAAATACCATCCTCACATCTACTCTCAAGTTCAGGCAAAAATGACCAAGTAATGCACCTGTCCCAGAGTAAACACTCAATAAATGCAAGCTATTGCTATATAATTATAATTTCCATGATTCCGTAGTAAATGTCTGAATAAATGTGACCTGGCTTCTGACTAGCAGCCATTTAAGTGCATTCTAGGTTTTTAATGTTGGAAGAAATAATGCAACATCATCCTGTCCACATGTCTTTCCACACTCCTGCTTTTAATATGGACTTGGAGTTCTGACGCTTGTATCATTACTCATCACCTTATCTGCATGGTTACCACAATCACCTTCTCAGAAATCAGCTCTAATTCTGACATCAAAATAAAGACAACCACAGGCACAGATTCACCTCTGTAAAGTGAAGAATTTCTCTTAAGAAGTCTGGAGAAACAACTTCAGTAATTTATCTGAAATGATTACTTTCAAAGTGTGGATCCCCGACTCCGATCTCATCTTCCCCCAAAGGAGAGTAAAGTAAATGAATGCTATTGACCCCTTCTTGTGTTTAATTCCTACATGGAACAGCTTTCCTAACGGGTGGTCATGGTGACAAATGACAGTGAAGATGTTTCCACTGTTAGCCTTCTGTGTTTAGACCCAGCACACGAACTGGATAGAATTTAAATGCATTAGAGTTAATGTTGTTAGTTACGAGGATGTTGATATGATTTCATCTGAGGACATTTGCAGGCTTGTTAGTCTGGCAGGTCAGAGAATAACTTTATTCCCATACAGTAATATTCCACAAGTGTGTAGGATAAGAGGTGAGAATATTAATTGCTTTACTAATCACAATCTCAAAGGGCACTGACGAAATACTGGACTCTGGTAAGCATCAGAACTTCCTCATTTCTCACTCTCCTCTTTACCCTGGTCTCTCTCAATCTTTCTGTTTCTCTCCTGTGCTTATTTCACCTTCTCCGCGTGTATCCTTTTCCAAGTTCCTCTGTCTTCCCTGCATCCCACATCGATGCTCCCACGTCGTCTTGCTCTGGTCCTTGGAAAGGTGGCCCTTGTTTCTGCTCCCCTTCTTTACCTCTCATCTGCTTGACCCATCTGGCTTCCATCCCAACTGCTGTGGAGCCCGTGCTCCCAGAATTCAAGCACGATAAACACTTTGCCATGTTTATCCTGCCTTTTCTCCTAATTCTGCCTGATTTTTTTTCCCTTGGATTTCCTTGGGTGATTTCATTTTCCTGATGTTACATTGCATCTCCTGGTCTGTCTTCTACCACTTGCCCCACCAGCCATTTCCACAACCTTACCTGTCTACAGCCTGCTGGTGGGCTCCAGGCTCACTTTTCAGCTGAGCTCCACCCAACAGAGACTCCCCTCCATCACTTATCCTCAACATTTCTGACCTAAACAACTACAGCAATCTCTTTACTGGTCTTTCTGTCCCACTTTTACCCTCTTCCAAACAATTTTCCATCCTGACTTCATTATTTTCTAGCACACAGGTCTGAGCATTTCTAGTCCCTTCTTAAAATAACGAACAGGAAAAAGAAAAGGGAGCTCTTCACAATATCCATCAAAGCGTTTCCTCTCCAAGACCAATATGTATCTCCCTCGCTTTGCTTCACCTGTATACTACTCTCCATGTGAGACCAACTGCTCCTTGTAGAAAATACTACCCAATTGTATGGTGGTCTGAGCTTTTCCTCTTGGTGCTTGTTCTTCCTGGACTCCATTGCTTTCCCATTGTTGTCATGGCAATATATTTCTCATGCTTTTCATCTCAGATCTGCTCTATTTCATCACCCTGATTTGCTAAGGGAAATAAGTCATTCCCTTACCTGTGTTCCTAGTCACATTTGCTCCTGCCATGAGGATAGCTGTTAGTAACCTCTGTAACTCTCTAGATTATGATCCTTTGAAGGAAAAAGCTCTGTTTCATTCACTGTTTGAGTATAAGTTCCTAGAAATAAGGTCTTACTAATAAACATTTACTGAATGGAATTCTCACTTCCTTCCTAGCACTAGTTTTACAAGTATAAAGAAGTAGAAAATGAATCATAGAAAATAATTTGCAAAATTAAAACAATATCTGTTTTACATGGATTGGGAAATATTTGCTTTAAGGGGAATTATATTCAGGTGGGCCAAAGGAAGGAAATACAGTAAATGTTTGTCTTCTGGTGAAAAATCTGAATACATAAATGCAGAACATTTTGCCTCGTAAGTTATAGAATGGTCTCTTTCTACATCTGGATAAACGTTCGCACAGACTTCAGAACAATTCCATAGCTGGATGCACCTCACTGAAGAATTAGTGCAGGGCCAGGGACTTAGCTCAGTGGTGCAGCCGCCTGCCTTGAAAGTGCAGGGTCCTGAGTTTGATCCCCGGTACAAAAAAAAAAACAACAAAAAACCAGAATTAGTGCAGAAGATTTATTTTCTTCTCTTTGTGTTTCCTTGCTGAGAACACCCTTAGGTGACAGTCCCAGCTTTTCTCCCCACTCCTCCTCTCCTTCTGGAGGTGAGTTGTCTGGTTGAGTGAGTTAGGGAATGGAGCATCCATGCTCATCAGCTCCTTTCTCTCCTGAAAAGAATGGTAGTGTGCCCAGCTCTGCTCCAAGCTTTTGCTGCCTCCCCACTGGGGGAGAGGATGACACTTGATTGGCTGTGACTAAGTGCGTGTTTGTACAATTCAGGGTAAAATGTTAGCAAATGCACCAGGCTGCCGACCTGAGGCACATTCATCAAGCAGCGTTATTATTTCCATTACTTTGACACCTATGCAAGTCTCTCAGTTGGCTCTAATCAGGCATGGAAATCTCCGTTTTGGAAAGAATCAAGTCAAGGTTTCATTTAATACACATCCCCGAGGGGGTGAAAATGTGCAATTGCTGTGCAAGATTTGGGGACTGTGAAGGTAAAAGAAGAGATAAAAAACAAAACAGGAGCCATACGTGTGTCTCCATGGGGGACTGGCTACAGGACACCCCCACTACTCCTGCCACAGATGCCAAAGTCCTCAGATGCTCAAGTTGCTTATATAATATAGCACAGTATTTGCAGAAAGCCCATGCACATCTACCATATATTCTCAGTCATTTCCACATTACTTAGAAAATGTAATACAATGCAAATGCTAGGTAAACAGTTACAATACTGTATTTAGAGGATAACAACAACAAGATAATAACAATTCCCTATGAACTACAGTCACAGGTTTTTTCCAAGTATTTTTAACCTGCAGTTGGCTAAATGCAGAGATAAGGATGGTGCTGATTTGGAAGGACAACTGCACCTCCCAACTGAGCCCAGAGTCAAATCCCCGAATCTCTTCCTGCTTACCTTTCCTGAACACCAGGTTCCTGTCAGATGTGAGCGCACAGACGGTATGATTGGGATCGAAGTTTTCTTTGACCGAATTATTTTTCATCTCACTAAATGATGTTTTCCGAGCAATCTTATTAATTTCACTATCATTCACATTTATTTCAAGGAAAGTAGTTATTTTCTTTAAGCTCTTAGGAAAATCCTGAGCAAAAAGCAAAGTTTTTAAAAAATTGAGTATAACTTTTATCAAAGGACATTTGTTCCCTGAAACCTGAAAGCAGAATTCATTGATTATTTCCAGTTTTAACTTAATTTGATTTAAATTTTAATGGTTGAAACATTAAGGAGGACTTACTTTCTTCATTTCTTCATAGAATATAATTAGAATGTTTTTATCATTTCTGTGCTCTTCCCAGCTTAAAACATGATCGAACCAGGATCCATACACAACTAGAAGAAAAGTCAATTGTGTTGTAGTTAAAAACGATGGCTGGATTTTTCCCTCTTTAGCTAAGTAGCCAAAATGAGCCATCTTCTTACTTAGATTCAGGAGTGAGATTTTATTTAAAGAGTTCAATTTTACTACTTTTTCAACTAAATACAATGTTGTGATATTAAGCTAGCTGGCTGTATATTTTAACAAGACTGTTGGTGTTTTTTTCTTATGTCTACACTCTTTTACCATCAGGAAAAATGGCAGCAGAAATGGAGATACACAAGGGGTGATCAAAAAGTACTGTGAATATTCAAAATTTAAAAATGTATTATAGGCAGGACATGGTGGAGCACATTTTTAACCCTAGCCCTTGGGAGACTGAGGCAGGAGGATCACTGCGAGTTCAAGTCCAGCTTAGGCTACATAGTCAGTTCAAGGTCAGCCTGAGCTACATAGCAAGACCCTGTCTCCAAATATATATATATATATATATATATATATATATATAAAATTAAAAAATGAATTACAGTAAAAAACATATTAGCATTAATCTCTTCAAAATACTCCCCCTCACTTTGAACATATTTATTCCATCATTCTTATCACTTTCTGAAAGTCCTCTTTCATGAGTGCCTATGAAGTATGATCAGAAATATGGTGGATGATTAAAAACACAGTGAATGCTGCTGCCGAGTAAAACCCAACAGAAAGACAGGCAAGTAAAAATATTACAGTGCATCTTCATCCACATTATTCACTGGGTCTTTCACCATGCAATTTTTGGCTCTTTGCAAAATGACTATGAAAGACATCAAGGCACCCAGTACAATGAAATTAAAGATACTCACTAAGGAGAACTTAAGAATTGCTTCAAAAGGTGGCAAGAACAATTGCATAACTGTGTTCAGAATGACAGTGAGTATTTTGAAGGTGATAAATGGCAATGAGTCTTTTACTGTAATAAATATTTAAAAATTTAAACACACCATATTTTTCTATCATACCTCATACATTTTCTCAATAATTATGTTCTAATGAGCACATTGGCTCTTGAGAGAAATAGGGAAACACTGAGAATTTATTTTCTTTCTGTCAAATTACATGTTTTCCTATAATCATGGCTTCTAAGCATGAAAGTTCATAAACTTTAAGAAAGACTCTTGCAGTTGTTTTGTTGGTACTGGGGATCGAACTCAGGACCTTGTGCTTGTGAGACAGGTGGCAGCACTATTGAGCTAAATCCCCAGCCCTGCAGTTGTTATTTTTTATATTGGTTTTTGTATTGGTTAAATACATTTAACTTAAAAGAAAATTTAAATTTAAAATTTTATTAACTTATGTAGTTCAAAGCTGAAAACTATAGCCTTAAGGATTTATCTGTAGTTGATATGGCCTCTTTACTGTTGGTATTAAATTACAGTCTTTAAAAAACTTCCAGGGTTTAAAAGTAACATACAACCATGCAAAACAACCTCTCTGGCAACAATGATTAAATACATTTTGGCATCTCATGAAGTTACTCCCTTAAAGCATAATGCATAAAACACAGCAATTTAAAGAGAAAAATGAAAGGTAGATAGTATGAAATAAGGAGAGAGATCTTTTGCAAATGGGAAGAGGACCAAGAGATGAAGGGAGGGGAGAGGGAAGAGAGGGGAAAGGGAAGTATAAAGAATTAAGATATGTTACATTCATGTAGCAATTCTCTACAATAAATGTAATCATTATTTACTACAAACATGTACAAAAAAACCTGTAAAATAATTTTTTAAAAAATAAAATACTCCATATACATCATTCCATTGCATCCTTGTAATCCAAATTTCAATTTCTAATTTACACCCTAAGTATAAAAGACCTGCTCGACCAGTGATTTCCTGTAGATCTGCCAACTTTTGATTAGTTGAGCTAACATTTATTAAGCCATTCTTGTCTGGCAGACATTGTGCTAGACACTTTCGAACATTAAAGCTTGGAATTTTTGAAGTATAATTAACTCCAAACCAGCTGCAATTTTTCATAGCTTTGGTTTTTGAGGAAACAAAGGACCAGAATTAACTATGCTTGTTTAAATGAAGAATCTCTGGGATGGCTGACGTCATTACAGAATCAGCCCGCCATCCTGTGGACCCGTGGGTGACAGAGTGAACTCCTGGAAGAGCTGCCCGGACATGGCCCTTAGCTATCAGCAGTCTCAGGTTATTTCAGTGACTTACACAATACCTGCCCTAGAAGTACTCAGATTGCCATATCAGTGATAAGAGACTCTGATTCCAAGAATGGCCAGCTTTTTCCCAGACACAAACTGTTGCTAGGACGGAGATTGATTTTTCTCCCGCACAAATTTAGAAAGTTAAGTACTGTAGTCACTAGCGCCTCAGACTCCCAGGTCTAACCTGCCCACCATTTTGCACCAGAAGCCTCAGCCCTGTCCTCCTGGATGATATTATTGCCTAAAGCTGCTGAGGCTGTGGAGCCCTTGAGACCTTGAGAGAAGCCAGTGCTCCTGTGTCTAGGTGGCTGAGCAGAGACAGAGACCCAGAGTTATATTACATGCATAGGGGTGGCGAAGCTTGCCCACTATGGTTTTTCAGTGGGAAATACATTACAACATCCCCCAAAATACATTTAAGCACCGCGCACAGCTACTTGGGAGTCAGAGGCAAGATGGTCATGGGTTCAAAGCCAGCCTTGGCGATTCAGTGAGGCCTGGTCTCAAAAAGAAATAAGCAGGTACAGTGATTGGTACATGTCTCTAAGCCCAGAACTCTGGGAGGCTGAGGCAGAACGATCCATGGAGGCCAACTTGAGCAATTTAGTGAGGCCTTGTATGAAATGAACTGAACTGAACTGAAATGAAATGGGCTGGAGAAGTAGTTAAGTTAAACACTTGCCTAGCATGGGAGAGACCCTGGGTTCAATCCTCAGTGCTGTTAAAAAAATATTGAGAATGAGTTTTGGAGTTTAGACTGATCGTAATTTGAAAGCCAGCCTTTCTATTATTCACAAATTAATTTATTTCCCAAAAGGACTTATGTCAGCCAAAGACAGTGGCTGATTGTGACTTCCTTGTACTTCGGGAAAGTGTCTCAGTGTTATATTTGAAAAGTGATTTTTACTAACAGGTTGGAATTTTCAAGTGACAGTATTGTTTAATTTTCAATAAGGAATATTAATATCCCAGTTATTTGTAGACCTTAGCTCTTAGGAAAATTTAGCTTTCAAAATAGAGATTTGAAATCTTCCTTTTATGGCAAATGCTTTTTTCCACATCTTTCAGGAATTAATCCTAATTCCTACAGAATTATCCCACCACCTCCTGGCTTTACCCTTTTCCTGGCTTGCCTTCCTTCTGCTACCCTAAATCACCCTTTCCCTGAATGCTCCTGAGCAGAGATGACTCGCTCTCACCCAACGGATGTGTCCTGGATCTGGGGAGTGAGTCAGATTTCTGGCTTCTAGAAACTTCTAGGATATCTCTCCCTTCCCCTCTCCCACCACCAAGGAATCACTTCCCCTAGGATTCACACTTCTTTAAGACTCTTGAGACACTTTTCAACACATCACTCTTTCCCTCCTATCTCAGTCATAAATCACCCTGTTATCTCCTCTACCGTCACTGAAGACAGAGGGTCGGTCACCACCCAGGTCATCTCAGGTCTCACCATCAGCTGTCATGACTCCACTGGACAGCTCTCTCAACACCTTACTCTGAACATTTTTGTTCCTCGCTGTCTTCACTCTCTTCCCTCATTCCTTCTTTTAACCTTGCCAATACCTTCAACATCCTTGCCACCTTGATGCCAAAAAAGAAAACCAGAAAAAAATCCAAAGCAAAAAAATCCAGTATCAAATCAAAAGATTTTCTTTTCTTCTGTTGCTGCTGAGTGCTGCTCCCTATTTATACCATTGCAAATTCATTTTTCCAACCTTAGGGCTCCAAGGACCCCTAACCAACCTACTTGTTCTACAAGAGCGTTCCAATCTTCACAGCAGGTGTTTCAAATGTGCCATACTTTCTGCCAACCTTCGGCCCTATTCCAATTATAACGAGTGTTTTAGTTTCTGAGAGGTGCTCTGAAGATATAATAGTTGTGCAGAGGAGCAAATCTCTCTGGCCAGAAGTGGCCTAGGATTTATAGAGTGTTAATGCAAAACTTAGAGAGATATGTAGAAGTGAAAAAGGGCTGAATTGCTGAGATAGTTTCATTTCAACATTACTCTGGCATGCTATTACCAGCACACAACTTATAGTTATTGTTTAATTTGAAAGGATAATGTATATTTATACACTGTCTGAAAGGTAAATTAAATGATTAGATAAGTGTCTAGCTATGTCTCTATTGTCTTGTTATAGAAATCAGTCTATATTTGGATGTGGGTGTAAGGTACCATAATGCCTCAGCTGTAAAATGTCCTCTTTAGATAAATACCGACCCGCAACAGCTCTGTCTCAATGTGAAACTATTCTAAAGCCTTCTGTGACTAGTAGATTTCTACAGCATACTTCAGCCTTTGTTTAATTTGACCCTCTAAGTAATCCTACAAAGTAGATCATTTTATTGGCCTTAGTTTGTACTAAGAGTGTAGATCTTGGAACGGTTGTGCCAGTTGTCCAAGTCACATAGGGAAGGCAGTCCAACCAGGGCTTGACGCCAAGCCTTCTCTTTCTCTCTCCTGTTCTACTACACTGTGTCCTCAATTGCAAGAGAAATAATCCTCCCTTCAAAGAGTTGTTGAAAAAGATCTCTGAAATCCAGTCACAGACACATAATACACACACACCACACACACACAACACACAACATCTGTATCTTATTAACAGTGAAAAAGTGAAACTATTTCTCCATCTGAATAGATTTTTCAAGAAAGCTTTAGTAAGTAAGTGACTATTCCTGGTGATGACAGGGTTTGCCCAGCCTGGATCACCCAGATGCCGACTATTTCTAGACGAAATCTCTTTGCAACTCAATATCTATTCATTCACCTAGGAAGGTCAAAGAGAACTATCCAGAATATTTTTTCCAACTATACTCGGCCCTCTTAGATTTTCCTTCCTTCCTTCCTTCCTTCCTTCCTTCCTTCCTTCCTTCCTTCCTTCCTTCCATCTTCTATCTTCCCTTTCTCTCTTCTATCTTCTCTTCTATCTTCTATCTTCCCTCTTCTCTCTCCTCCTTTCTCTCTGTCCCCACTTCCCCATCAAATCCAGGGTACTCGACCACTGAGCTCCACCCCCAGCCCCTTTTCAATTTTATTTTGAGACAGGGTCTCACTGAGTTGCCCAGGCTGGCCTAAACTTGTGATCCTCCCTCTGTGTGGAGCACCTCTGGGTGTGCTTGCCTGCTGGCCCCGCACCACCATACCACCATAAAGATGTGGCCAATTAACAGGGAAGAGTGGAAGCCATGGTGTTAACAATGGCACGTATAAGCTGCATTTCTGGTCTTGAGCAAAAGCAGACTCAAGGTCTATTCTGAAAAAATAATTTATGTATTTAAACTCTGCTTATTCCAAAAATGGAATTGAGGTGGAGGGAGGCATGCTAACTATCTTCAAATATTTAGAAGTTATCATGTGGAAGAGGAATTAATGAGACCAGAGGGATTTTTTTTTTCTGGACAAATTATGGCACAGTGGTAAGGACAATGATTTTGAAGCTGACACCTGAATTTAAATCTTGACTCTGCTCCTTACTTGTTGTGGACAAGTTATTTGGCCTCCCAGTCTGAAATCTCTTCAGCTGTAAAATAAGGATAATAACATCTACCTCATGGTGTTCTAGTGAGGGTGAAATGAGTTCCTGTTTGCACAGCACTTAGCTAAGTGTCCATCACATGTAAGCACATGATAAATGGTAAGAATGAAATAAAATCTTAGAAGATGGAATGTATTATTTAATGGGGTTGGTGATCCCATTGTCAGAATTAAGATGTTCAAGAGCCAGGGATTTAGCTCAGTGGCACCATGCCTGCCTTGCAAGCCCAAGGTCCTGAGTTTGATCCCCAGTACTGGAAAAACAAAACAAAACAAAGATGTTCAAGCTCAATCTGCACAATTTGTAGGGATGTAAGATGGGTGATCCAAATGTCAATTTGGTGTTTAGACCAGATAAAAACATTAAAGTACCTGCCATTTCCTGTACATTATGATTCTAGTGTACCATTAGTTAAGGAGGAAAGTAGAGTAGAAAGAGAAATTGAAATATACCTGCCTGTCTGAAAGTAACAAATCAAAGTTGAAAAATATGTAAGGAAAATAGAGAAATTAGCTATTACCCAACAAGAGGCAGGGTTCTCTGAGGACTCCAAGTTTCTAACTTGTGTCTCTTTCAATTCCTGCATGGTTTTGATATATTACTTTTGTACAGTGTTTGTTTGGCAATTCAGAGAGTTTGATTTTTACAAAAGCACTTCTGACTCCACTTAGTCAGGGACAAGAAATTCAAAGGTTGTGCAGGGTGGTACAAACAAAGTGAGACATGCAGTTGAGTCAAATCACGATTCACTGTGGGGTTTTCATGATAAATGACAGTCTGATGTTTTCATGAAATCAGTTCTCTCACAATTTCTTTTGATTTCTTTGGGGAATTTGTGTGTGCACATTTATATTTTTTGTTTACTTTTGTTTTTTTATTCTCTAGGTAGCTACATTGAAGGTATGTTTCAGACTACCCATCTGCATTCCAGTCACTGTGTAATTATTTCACTGAAAAGACTAGTGGTATATGGGAAAAAAACAGTCCATATACAAAATTAATCTGTTTTGAAAACATTAAAACAATGCAATAAACATCACTAATAAGCTGCTACCCATAGGTGATTAGAAAGACTGTGAAGAGGCAAAGTGAGAAAGAATTTGCTTTAAAAAAATTAAAATAATCTCTTCATTGTATTTTTTTGGGGAAAAAGGCAGTTATGATCCACTTAAACTTTTGGAAATGCTTTTGTTCTGAGCAAGAAAGTTCAGTGTATGTTATAAATTTTAAAAAAACATTCGCTGTATTCACCTTCTCCTCGGAGGAATAGCTCGAAAAATGCAGACCATGTTTCGATGTAAGGAAGATTAGGGTTATCTCTGTAGTAGTGGAATAGGGAAACGGCTGTGTCTTTTGGATTTCTAATGATGTAGATAATCTGTTTTTTTAAAAAAAAATCAATTAACATCAATAACTTCAACAGAAAACATTTTCTAAAAGCAGCAGCTAAACTTACCTACGTAGATCATGATTTGGGGGCCAGCTCTTAGCTGATGATTAAACGCAGTCTTAGTCTAGTGTCTCTTAAAGCTTAATGTGCTAATAATCATCAGGGACTCTCGTTAAAATACAGATTTTGATTCAGGGTGCCCAGGAGGAGGTCTGGCATCCCACATTTCTAACAAATTCTTGGGTGATGTTTATCCTGCCAAGGCCATTCTAAATTTATGTGCTAAATTTGGTCCTCTGCTTTAGAGGCAGACATGGGAAAAATTCTATTCCTTCATGGAACACAAGTACCTTTGAGTTGTGCATGTATCACAAAGCATTTATATACAGTAAAGTTTCTTACAAGGTATCTATTATTTATAGGAGTAATAATGTTTTATGATTTCCATTTTCTACAACTGAATCTCCCAGAGTATCCTGAGATACCCTCCCAATTTCATGGACACTAAAATGCCAATTGAACTTAATTCAATGAATATTTATTTAGTACCCATTGTACACCAGGAAGTGGACAATGTTCCCGATCCAAAGACTATAATTATGAGCATGACAGAAATGGTTCTAGCCCTCTTGAAATTGACAGTCAGATAATTAAACGTGGTCTTGACAATGCAGTGTTGCAAGAGATATAATAGGGAAGATATAGAATGCACTAGGACCATATAAGAAGCCCCCAGAAGCCAATGTGAGAAGTTGGATCAAATGGGAGTATTTACATTCCCATTCAACATTGAATGACAAGCTGCTAAGTACAAGATGTTCTATTTGCTTTTTAGTTGACAATCAAAGTAGACACATTTACTTAGATGAGAACATATTTGCTGAGTCATTTTTAATACATAACTATCTCCCTATATCACGTTCATAGTTCAAGTCTTGCGTAGGTCCACATGCATGGTGCTTGTTCTTTAACTGAGAGATGTGTAAAGGTCACCGAGTAGAGGAATGAAGGACCACCTTTACTGTGCCCCACCCCATATTCTCTCTGTTTCCCAAGAACATTATGGAGTCACTCACACGTCAGGCCTTCCTGAGCAGATTCACAGAAGCCCAGGGCTCAGAGGACAGTTAAAGACCCACTGCCTTAACACAAAAGGGACACAGTAGCTGAATTTAAGCCCAGCCATTCAGTTGGACATATTTGTTTTGGTAAAGAGTTTTTAGGGCTTTTGGAGAATACCCGAAGTTGTATGTCTGCATTCTCTACTGGGAAAGAATGCATCCAATTTATTCATGTTTTGTCAAAGAATGTAATCTAAGAAATCAGAAGAATCACTGGAAGATGTTAAGGGATATAAAGGGAAGGCAGAATCACAGTTTGGGGAAAAATCAAATATTAAAGAAAACATCATGAAAAGATCTAGAAAGCATAAATGTTATGCCAGTGAGTTTTAAATCATAAAAAAGAAGGAACATCAATTAGGAAGAAAATTCATAATGCCAAAAAGTTTGAGCACTAGTAGGGAAAGTTTGAGGGAGGGATGTACTGTCCAACAGGTCCTACTGGAGACCAGGGCAAGCAGACAGCCTCAGTTCCCATTGAGGGTCACCCTAGAAGGGCCATATCTTAAGGCTGTAGCTTCATGCGGTGGCTAAGAAGTACCCTAACCTCTCTGTAACTCAGCTTCCTTCCATTGGCTTACAAAAGCCCAGTGAACTGCACTTGTCACAGCTGAGTGTGAAGCACTGTCGTATATGTCTATATACATATATGTCTATATGTCGTGTCTATCTCATAGACATTTGCTATTGACGTCATTGTGTTACCGAGTTACTGCTGCTGAGTTTAATCAAACTCCATTTCTCCTGTTATACCTCTCTCTCTCCCTCTCTCTCTTTCCCTCTCTCTCTCTCTGTCATCTCTTCATAGGTATATTATATATGTGTATTTATAACATATATACAGTGGATCCTTGATTTACAAACTCGATCAGTTCCCAAAGGCTGGTTATAACTAAGTCAATACAGCGGACAGCTGGATGTTTACCTGGGTACATGCTATAGGTAACAAGAGGCAGATGAATCTTCCACTAACCTAATTAACCCAAAATGTTCGTATGTCAGGCCAGTTGTAACTTGAGGGTCCACTGTATTTCTCTTTCTCCCCCTCTCTCCCTCCCTCTTGGTATTGGTTCTGGTTTCATCAGAAAGAAGTAGGAGGAGGAGGAGGAGGAGGAAGAGTAGGAGGAAGAGGAGGACAATGATATCTGAGAAGCATTTCTCTCAGTGTCTTAGAGTCTTTTTGCAAGGAAAATGTTGAGTGAGTGAAAGTGTAATCAAGTTAATATCCCCTCCCCTGTCTGACAGAGCTGTGGGGGGACAAAGACAAACCCTGTGGTGCTTGATTGTGGTTCACCATGTTTATACACACAGATTCGCACAGAGGAGTAGACAGTGTGCACAGAGCTCTGTGGTCACAAGAGGACAACGTGGGAAGATCGGCTCTGATGCAAGCACAGGTAACTGGCCAGTTGGTTGTGATTTAGGGTTAGAATGTGGCTGGAGTTAGAATTGGAAGCAGCTTCATTACTAGGAAACTTGTTATAACAGTCACTTGTGTCTTGTCTTCGCTTTTTAAACTTTTTTTTTCCTGACAAAAGCAGAAGTTTAAAATGCTCCCTATATGTAGTTCTCTAAAACAAAAATCAAGTTCAACCCTAATGCCATGCTATAGAAAATCACTGGACAGCTTGACATACTTAATCTAGTATTTTTACATATGTGTGTAAGTATGTTTTAATATTCAGTATATGTGAATTTAAAAATAAGGATTCTACCTAATCTTCTCTTCTAAGCATTTCTTCACATAAACATAAAATAAGAGTAAGACAGTTATGAAAATAGAACATATCCTTTAAATTACAACCCACCTTTAAAATAACATGTCAGCTTAAAAATTGCTTGAAGTAACTATTCTTTAGCATTTTACATCACAACTTACAATTTTTCCTTTCCTATAGTATCCCTTGCATAAACGACAGATAAAATAATTAAAATGTAAGTGGCGTTGTCAAGCTGAGTGACAGGAAGAATCCAAGCCAGTTTTGTCTCACTTCCAGGCTCTGCCCTTCACCCCAGCGCTCACCTTGCATTGCTTTTGTTTGATATTTGCAGGGAGCAGGTCATAGCATAAGTGCGTCGGGATCACTCTTCTCTGAGAGTACATTTTTAGCTCTTCAAGTTTAGAAATGTCTCCCAATTCAATAGAAGATGTGAGCGTGATTCTAGCGTTGGGAATGCTCTCAATGATCTCTGCAATCCAGTGAGTGCCTTTACACAAACATAAAATGCAGTGCAGCGTTAATTAAATGTCCCTCTTGGTGAAATGCATATAAGAAAATTAGCAAGTTATAAAAACAACAAATGCCTTGATTTTATTATAAACAGTACTATTACACCCATGGAAAGTGTTGAAGCACTAGAAATGCTAATTCACTTTACAGGCGGAATCACATTTTACAGAGTGAGGGGCGAGAACATTGTTCACACTGTTATCTTGAAGAACTCTATGGTATCATGCAGTTCTAGAGCCTTTAATTCACAAATTCACATGGACCTTTCTGTACATGAGTCTCACTAGTCCTGGAAGCTCATACATCTTCCTCTTTTACTCCCTTATCCTTCTTTTTTTTCTTTTTCTTTTTCTTTTGTTTTGGAGATTGAACCCAGGTGTTGCACATGCTAGGCCAGTGCTCTACAACTAACTGTACACCTCGTCATCTTTATTCTTTTATTTTGAGGTAAGGTCTGTCTAAGTTGCCCAGGCTGGCCTCAAATTTGGGATGCTCCTGCCTCTGCCTCCTGAGTAGCTGCATTTCAGGCACTTTCTTCTGCATCCTCATCCCCTGGTAGCATTGCTTATCTCTCCGTTTCCCCCAAAGGTACCCAGCTCCCACCTTCATTAGCACACGTCCCAAAGTACAATTGTAGGGCTGGTCTTCTTAGTTTATCTCTCTGTTTCCCCCTTGAAGATAAACACTGAATAGTATTTTTATTTTGTGTAGCTACATAGCAGTTGCACAAAGTATTTGGACGATGAGGCTAGACTATATTCAAACATCATAGAGTTATAAGCCTGCTACCATAGAATCTGGAAAAAGTATAACTTTATGTTGACTTTAAGTAAACAGTGAGCATGTTGCAGTGTTGTAGAAAGTAGTAAATTGGAGTAGAGAAATAAAAGTTTGCAAGAGCGATAGAGATGCCTCACTAATTTGAAAGCACTGTCCCTAAAGAGTTTAAATCAGGCCTACTCTCCATTTATCTCCTTATAATTTCAATGAGATACACCATTAACAGTTTTATAGTTGAATAAATATTTAGAGTTTAAACTGTTCTCATTTTCATCATGTTTTCATATTAAGAATATTTTAGATTGTAATGTTAATAAGTTTTAAATATTTATAATTATTATATTCATACCAATGTGACTCATCCTGTAAGGATTTTGCATTATTTTAATAGAATATATTGATTTATTTTGATGAAAGGGAGAGAATACATGTCGCTATGTGCTACTGAAAGGGACTTTCTAGCAGCTTCATATGACAGCAGATGTCAGCTTACAGGCAGCAGTATGTACAGTGGATGTCTGTGAATGATTATCTACATAGAAGATATGTTAGCTACTGCTCCAAGAACACTTAATATATCATACATTACTTTCTAAACTAACACATCAATTTAAGGTAAGATACATCCCCTCACAGAGCAATCTATTAATTTCAACTTTACCCTGAGGTATTCCAGGAGTAACCACTGACCTTGTCTTTGCAGCAATATTTTCCAAAATAAAATTTTTTTTTCAAAAAGCACCCTAGAAAATCTGAAATTTGGTCTTATGTGAAATCTGTATCTTTCCATAGGGAGGACCTCTTGGGCCTCAGATGATGACTCCACTGTACACACAACTCAAATGCAGCTGACCTTGTAGTTTCTGAACTTGTGCTACCAGGTGTGTGCCCTATATACCATTATTTGGGAAACAGAAGCATGTAATTGTACGTTATATACCCTGGCCACCTCTCCAAAACAAAAAGAACATGTAACTAATTTTGATAATTTTCAGAATGATATTATTCATAGTAATCATCCCTTCATGAGTGTATGTGTAAGAATAATCTTTGAGGTAAAATCCCTTTAACAATAAAAATATTTGTAGTTTTTATTAACGCTGAAGAAAAATATTTATAAATCAATCATTAAGTATGATTGAACAAATGCTATTTGGTTATTGCTATGTCTGATACAAAGTAATGATGAGAACTTTATAATGTTACAGGTATTAGACATTTATATATATATGTATTCATGAATGAATTATAAACAAAAGAATTAGTAAGTTTTAATGTTTTACAACTAAACTTTCTTCAGGGCAAATTTTTAAAATGTCTAATGTCATTTTTTCCAGGGGAAAAATTCTGAAAAATAAATGCATAAAAATGATTGTTGTAGTTTTACAGTTGCATTTCTACAGTTTAAAAAATGGATTAAAACAAACTCACCAGATTTTGGATAGGAAACCAGGAACACATCATCTTCTCTTGCATCAAAAGAATCTAAAGAATTAAGAAGTTCTTCTGAAGACATATTGGAGAAGAGGATCCCCTTGAATTTATGGAGAACACTTAGCTGGCTCTGGGATGACATCTTTCATCAAATCTGTCAAAAATTATTTACTGAACACTGACTACACACAGCACAGAGTGAGTATTCTCCAAGATCTCAACTTTAGTTGAGTGACAAAATAATCTTAGAATTACTAAGGTGGCATTCCAACCAGGGAGCATATATATACCACTTGCAACTCTTCACGGGAGTAATTTTTAAACCATAACTGAGCCAAAGTCTAGTGTAAAAATAATGTTATCTGACTTTTTCTGATAACACATTACAAAATAATTTACCAACTTGACTCTGCATAGTTTATGTACAAAGCCATTAAGCTATCAGAATGTAATCATTGTATGAAGATACTACAATTAATCAAGTCCTTTGACCTAAATAGGGAAAGGCTTTTAGTGGCTATAATTAATTACGTCAATGGAAAATGATTAGAAAAATTAGACTTCTACTTATTAACACAGTAAAGGAAATAGCTGGTATTGCCTTTTAAGGAAAGAGAGGAATAGAATGAGCAAAGAGAAATATGAATCTTTCTAAGAGTTGACAGATACACCTGTGACTTTAAGACAAAGCTTACAAGAAGAACTTTAGAAGAGAGAACATGGGAATCAGGACACCCACACCAGAAGAGAGATATGCTGGGGTTTTCTGTAACCAGGAAGTTTCAGATTGAAGTAAATAAACTCTTACCTTTTGTCAATTATACTGCAATATTCCTGATTCAATCACTTATGGTATTGATATGCCCAGTTATTTCAGTGAACCAATTAATTTTTGCCCAACAATCAAAGAAATGAACCACATCTTAATTCAGCACCAAAAAAGTGAAACTCTACTGTGGGAGAAATAAAGAATAAAGATATCTATGACAGTGACAAAAGTAAAATTCAGAATGATCATATACATAGAAAATTCCAAAGTATCCCTAAACAGAACAAATATGTATGTGCATTGGGCCTGGCTGCTGGATTAAAAAGTCAGTACATAAAAAGGAATTGTATTCCTACATTCTAACAAAAACTAATTTAAAAGTAAAGCTTGGAAAACAGAACTTTTTATAATAATATAAAAAAAACAAAACTCTATAAATAAATCTAACAAAAAATATGTAAGGCACTGAAAACTACAATTACAGAGGGGAGTTTAAAAATATTTAAATAAACACAGACATAGAATATTTCCATGCACTATATGACTCAATATTATTAAAATATAAAAATTCTCCTATTGATTTATGAATTTAATAAGTTTGCTAAAAATTCCAACAGATATGCTCTTATGTACATGCATCTGTTTGTGTGTATACGCACGTGTGTGTGTGCACGTAAACTGACAATTAAAGACCCCATGATAGCCAAAACATCTTGAAGAAAAAAGTTCTGTATGCTTATATCAGATTTCAAGATTAACCACAGAGCAGCAGGAATTAATGTACTGTAACTGAGCTCAAGGGCACACATACAGATGAATAGAATAGAATAGAATAGAACAGAACAGAATAGAACAGAGTAAGAGACTAGAGAAAATGACCCACATGTACATGGTTACTTGATTAATTACAAAGATAAAATTCAGTGAGAAAAGGAATTTTTAAAATGAATGGTACTCATTTAATTGGAGCCCTAGGGGAGTAAAAAAAAGATCCTACCTGACATTACATACAGAGAAAAATTCAAGATGAATCATAAGGAATTATTTTAAAAATAAAAATCTTCTAGAAGAAAACATAGAATATCTTTAGAATCTTTAGGAAGGCAAAGATTTCTTAAAAAGCTATGCAAAACTGCTAATCACTTAAAGATTATAATGGACTTCATTAAATTAAGAACCTCTTTTGATTAAAAGTCACCATTATAAAGAAAACCACACGTTTCCAGAAGATATTATAATACACATATTATATACTGTGCTCGTTTTCAGATTCTTTAAAGAGCCCCCTACTAATTAATGTTAAAAAATTAAAAGATCAGTTTTAAAAAAAGTGAAATGTGAAAACACTGAAATGGCATTCAACATTACTAGTCATTAAGAAAATTAAATTGGGCTGGGGATTTAGCTCAGTGGTTCTGCCGCCTGCCTTGCAAGTGCAAGGTCCTGAGTTCAATCCCTGGTACCAAAAAAAAAAAAAGTTTACCCTTCCTGGTCATTTTGACATTGGAGAAGAGCCAACGTTTATATGGTGCCAGATCCAGTAACTTAGGTAAATGAAGACTCACTGTGATGTTTTTACGAGCCTGCCTTTCTATTCAGTGGCACTCAGCATCAGAATTCACCATATTTTTTTTAATCACTCCTTATAAAGACATTCAGGAAAGAAGACCTGAGGAACTGCTTCAGAAAGTGGCAAAAACAATGGGATACACTTGTGTGAAGGTAGGAGTATTTTGAGGGGGTTCATGGCAATATATTTTTTACTGTAATAATATGTTTTAATTTAACATTTATCATATATTTTCATCGTTCCTTATATGTTCTCTCACTGCAGTGGAATTGAGCTAGAAATCAATAGCACTAAGAAGTTTGGGAAATTAACACATTCGTGGACTTTACACAACACGGTCCTCAATAAGTATTAGGCCAAAGAAATTAAAGGGAAATAATAAAGCATTTGAGATAAATAAAAATGAAAAGTAAAAAAATCTAAGAATGACATAACAAAGCTTAAGAGATCCAGTTAAAGCAATGCTTACAGAGAAATTTGTAGCTGTAAATATATATTGATAAAATAAGATATATTTTAAATCAGTAGACTAAATTTCCCCTTTAAAGAACTGGGGGAAAAAAACAAACATCAAACTAAACCTAAAAGAAGCAGAAGGAAACATAATAACTAGAAATTGATTAAATAGAGAGTACAAAGGCAATATAGAAAAAAGCTTAAACCAAAAGTTGGCTCTTAGAATAAAGCTGTCAAACTTTTAGCTGAACTAACAGACAAAGTGGGGTTGAGGGAAAGGAGACATTACCACTTTAAGGAAAGAAAAAATGTTACAAGTGATATATTAACAATCCTATTCTAGGGCTGGGGATTTAGCTCAGTGGTTTCACCGCCTGCTGCACAAGCTCAAGGACCAGAGTTTGATCCCTGGTACCAAAAGAACCCAACCAAACAAACAAACAAAACCCAATTATATTCTATCCAGTTAGGTAATTCAGTTAGGTAATTGAAATGAAGTAATTCCTAGAGAGAAACACACTACCAAAACTTGTCTCAAGAAGGGGAATAAAATACACTATAAGTGAATAGACTGAATTTGTGATAATTTTGTTTTTTCACAAATAAAATTCCAGATTCAATGGTATGCTTGGCAAAATATTTGAAAAACTGACAACAATCCTTCCAAAACTCTTCCAAAAAGTATAAGGGAAAGGAACCCTTTCCAACTCATTCTATGAGACTGGATTCCCCTATTACAAAAACCAGACAACAGTTACAAGAAAACTACATACAAATATCCTTTAGTAAAAATGTTCAATGCAATACTACCAAACCAAACGTAGCAACATAAAGGATTATTCTTCATGACCAAAGAACCAAATTCAACACCTGAAATTTTGTTAATGTAGTATACTATTTAAATAAATACGGTAAGCTGGACACAGTGACAAGCCCCAGTAATCCCGGCACTGAACGGAGCTGAGGCAGGAAGATCACAACTCTTAGTGCCACCAGGGCGACATGGTGAGAGCCTGCCTCAAAATCAAAAAATTAAAAGCATTGAAGAGGTAGTTCAGTGACTGGAGTTCCATCCCCAGTCTTGTCAGCGATGACGAAAAAATCACAGAACCATCTCAATAGATGCAGAGAAGCATTTGAAAGACCAAACTCTCCTTCAAGATAAAAACACTCAACAAACTTTTTCAATCTGATAAACACCAGCTACAACACACTAACAGCAAGAGCCAAGGGTATGGCTCCGGGGAAGAGCACGTGCCTAGTATGCACAAGGCCCCGCACTCACTCCTCTCCAGCATTGCAACCTAAACAAAATAAAACCACAAAAAACCAATGGCTAACATCATATTTAATGGCTTCCTATTAATATAGGTCACTAATAGTTCCTAGGGAAGGTAGCCTTTGGTTATTTAACAAGGGCTGAAAGATTTTGTTTTAAAACTCAGGAAGCCAAACAAAATATATCTCTCATCTAAATTAGAAACACAGGCTATTCATTTGCAGCCCTCCGTAGGAAGTCATTAAAGTTCCTAACAGAAGAATAACGCATTACGAGTTTACTTTGGGGAAATTATCTAGGAGAGTGTATAAAAAGAAGCAAAAGGGGCAGGTGGAGGCAGGCCCAGTCAATAAGGAAAAGCAAAAACCTTAGCTTTTTTTTTTGGTACCGGGGATTGAACTCAGGTCCTTGCGCTTGCGCAGCAGGCAATGAAACCACTGAGCTAAATCCCCAGCCCCCAAAACCTTACCTTTAATTGGTCTGTTAGCCAAGAAAATGGGGCAGTATTTCAGGTACAGGATGGTTAAGGAAAAATTTCCAGGCTGTGGCAGCAGGATATGAGGTTTAAAGGCAGAAAAAAAAAGCAAAATATAAAATGTGGAGATTGTTTACAGAAATAATAAATTCTTGGAAAGAGGTTATTTTTCTTTCTTTTATGGTTTTGCTGAAAGAAGAAGGTGTTACACTGAGTTGAAAGTCAAGATAAAATACCCCAAAACAGGAAATGTTAAGCAACACAAACAATAACTGGAAGTCAGATAAGGAGATTTCAAGAAAGTGTCTCAGGTGACACAAACAAATGACATCATTAACCGAGATGGAGTGAAGATATTGGTGAACGTGGAACAATATTATGATGCAAGTTGTTTTCATACATTAATTTTTCTTTTGAAACTCTTTGTATTGGAACAAAAGTTGCTCCATGACAGAAAATACTCTTCCAACATATTTTCAAGAGTGCTTAGAATGGGCCAGATATTATTCCAGCTATTGACCTTGGATAAGACTGAAAGACATATGCTTTCATGGAGAAAGTGGTAATTCAGAGAGATAGTTTTTAAAAAGTAGAGAAATTAGCAAGAAAATAGCAAGTAGTGATAAGTACAATGCAAAAGACAAAACCGTGGCAGAGCAACATAAACAACTAGGGGATTAGTCTAATTTGGGTAGTCAAGGAAGGCTTTCCTGATGCAGAGCTGGTCTCTACTTTTTATATCCAAGGGATATTTCTCATCTAGAATCTAACCGTGTATTGTTTCTTGAAGTGAAAAGAAATCGGCTCAGGGCAAGGAGCACAGGTATTAAAGAATTTTCCAAGAGAATTCTAATCCTATGAAATTGTCTTACCCAGGAGGGCAAATTCTTGGCTGAACAGATATAGATATGATTAAAGTGCAGTATTGGAGAGTGTCTCCTCATCCATGGTTTAAGTTAAAAGAGGCTTCCAGCAAAGGCAGAGTAATAGAGAACAGACTTACTCCCTATGACTTTAAGACTTTGGACATTAGGCAGTGATAGTTTATCCAATCTGCACTACCACATATTTCCTATGTGTATACAGCTAAAATGACTAAATTGAATGGGTTAAAATTAAAAAGATTGACGATAACAAGTTTTGATGCACTAGGCCTCTCAGCCCTGCCAATAGAAAGGTAAATTTGCATTTTGTAAACCAGCCTGGTAGTTTCTTAAAAAGTTAAGCATGTCCCTGCCACATGATCCAGTCATTCCAGTTTCAGGTATTTACTCAAGAGGAGCAAACTTCCACACAAAGACCTGTACATGAATGCACATAGCCATTTGATTTATAATAACTAACTCCTGAAAAAGTATCCATCAACAAAAGAATAATGTATGGATGTATCAGCACGATGGAATTCCATTTACTAACAAAACGGAATAAACAACTGAAATATTCAACTATATAGACAAACCTCAAAATAATTTTGCTGGGTGAAAAAAAGAAGCCAGATGATAAAGGGTAGGTGTGGTTTATTTTTGTTTACATGAAATTTAAAAAGTGCAAACCTGCATATAATGAAAGAAAGCAGATTAGTAGAAATCCAGGGGTAGGAACTTGGTAGGGATTGGCAGAAGTTAGTAACAAAAACAGGCACAAGAAATCTGTATATGACTGATGTGTTCTTTGTGTTCATTGTGGCAGTTTCACAGGTATGTACAAGTCAGCTGTATACTTTAAATGTGTATGATTTATCTTATACCAATTAAAATATTTACTTAGAATCCAACATCAAAAGGTTATTGCAACATTCTTTTGATTTACTGTGTGTGATCAATAGAGAGCTTAAAACTTGTTACTGAAATTATCTGATCAATGACTCATCTTTACAAATTGTTAGAATGCTTTTTAATTAGAAATTTAAATAGTAGTTATTTGATAGATATAAAACCTACTGGAAATATCATGTAACTATTTTGGGTGTCTTGTTTGCTAGAGTCATTATTTTTTTTGATTCTCCTCTCATTGTCTATACCTTTATTTTCTCCACCTTCAGTGCCTAGCACTTTCTCCCCTACCCACATGCTCATTTCAATGTGCCTTTTCCTTTCTACCACAAAATTTTATCATATCTGCCCCGACCCACACGGCATAGGGTCCAAAGCCAGGGAGAGCGGTGGAAGATGAAGAAAACTGAAAAACTACAAGAAATAAGGATACACATCAAGATTATGCTTCAAAGCTGGGACCAGGTGGAGCCATAGCTTGTCGTGAGCTAATGGCCACCAGGAGTCCCACGCACTCTTTATTTACAGTGTCAGACAAGCAGGAAGAGAAGGTGGGGCAAAATAGTGTTACGTGGCCTAGGCTGAACAGAGTGTGATTGTCTCGTGATCCGGGCATGCGCAGAAAAGGAACAAGGAAGGATACATAGTGTAACTGTCTCCTGGGTCTGTGCCATCCAGGGTCTACAATCTCACTATCTAGTCTGTGGAGGAGAAAGGAAGCAGGGAGGAGGCTAAGGGGCATCTTCAGGCTCAGCCTGCGGCAATATCAAAAGGCAAATTGAACAAACCATCACCAGCTTTGAATATCAGGGCTTTAGTTCCTCATTGGTTGGTTCGGAGACACAAGCTATGCATATGAGGCTCAGTTCTGGAAGCTATTTTATACCTGGACTGTGGGTGTTTCATTAGTTTGGAAGATTGTTTTTCTTCCTTTGAGTCTCACACATGTTTTGGTCCATAGCTACCAAGGAGTTGGCTATGAATAGATGTATTATAGGTATTGGATTGGGAGGGGCTATTAGGTTTGTCAATCAAGTAGATCTTCCTTTGTTGCATCAGCTTGATTGTACAATGTGTTGGGAGGTCCCAACGTTTGCTAAAAGCACCACTAACACCAACTGAAGTCGGGATCCAGGAAAGTATCAAAGAAGCAAACTTTCCTGTCATGAATCGTGAAAGAGGCACCTATGAAAAGCATGGGATTTTATCAGCCATTTGACAAAATCATTGATGGAATGTTCTCAGTACCATATCAGGAACCCAGAGAGAAAAACTAAATTTAGTAAATAAAAGCAATTTCTTCTGTCTCCGTTCTCCTTATAATCCTTATAATGCTTGATTATTCAGAATGCATTTAGTTGGAAAGGTACAACTAAACCTATTTAGTTATTTTTTTTCTTAAGCTCTAACCACTGACCCTACAATGCTGTTTTTTTCTAAGGGGAAAAGTTTTCCATACAATTGAGAGTGATTTCTTTGGAAGATACAGAAACCCTGTTACAGACTTTTAGTCATTGATAATAAAGTTAGAACTCATAACCTTTTGAAATTCCTACAAATAGTGTATTTCCATCTGTTTTTCAGTACTATGGATTGAACCCAGGGCTTCTGCACACAGGTACACCCTCGGCCTTTTTATTTTGAGACAGGGTCTCCCTAAATTGGTCAGTTACCCAGGTTGGGCTGCAACTTGTGATCCTCCTGCCTCAGGCTCACAGAGTGCTGAGATTATAGGTGTGGTCCACCATGCTTGGTTTATTTCTGTCATTTTTGAGGGGCTTAGTGAATTGGCACAACAATTAGAGCAATAAAACTATTCAAAATGAAGAATATATTTTATTTAAAATTAGAGAAGTTCTGTTTTATTTATAACCTTTATTGTGAGGCCATTTAACCCATGGCTACAAATAGAGCCCTAGTTAAAAATTTTAAAACCATTTCCCTTGTCTGATATCATACCAGGATACCACCAATATCCTCCTCCTGATCATTCCTGAGGGTTTCCACAGTATGATCCCAAGTACTCATGACTAATTCAAATTGTCTGCCACCCAATATCCACCAACTACATGTTTGCCTGGGGCAGCCCAATTCTACTTCCTGCTGCTGGGTTGCTGTTTGTGACTACCAGTACTATTGATTGTTCTGAGGCCACAGATGTGATAGAGGAGGATCTAGGGAAATTCTCTCAACCAAGCTGCTGGCCCCCAGGTCCTTGCCACACTGTCAAAGCTCTTCTCTTGATTTAGTGTGATGTGGGACAATTAGTGAATACTGAATGCTACATGTGGCATTAAATATAAACTATTGGTAGTTTCTATTCTTGGTATTGGATGATTAGGTTGCCTTAGATCTATTTCCTTACTGAAAGCAATGATAAAAGACCAATTTTTTAAAAATGCATTTAAGGGTGTAAGAAACTAACAAAGCAGTGAGAATTTTAGAGGCCAAAGTCTAGAAGAAGAGAGAAGTAATGAGAGATGAACAAAGGATCGGGGGTCAACTTTTCCCTCAATGCTGTGGGCAATTTTAAAAGCTAGCCAAGACAAAAATCTGAGCAGAGGTTTGTAGTTTCAGGAGAGTGAAAAGACAATTGTAGGTTAGGGTTTTCCAAAGAGAAAGGGCTTTTGATAAAGGTCTCTTACTCCATGAGTAAGGGTGACTTAAAGTCGATATTCACAAAGAAATAGAAAATAGTCACCGAAACAGAAGTCTTCATAAACTCAGTGTTTAAGGTTTAAGGTAAACTTACCTGTACCCTAACCTCCTATCAAAGCAAAATAAAGTACCCGTGAAGATGTTATAATCCCTGAGTTTAACAATAATTATCACTATAACGTTTAATGTACAATTTTCAGCACTCAATCCAATTAACCGACATACAAAAAAATGAGAAAGAAGGAAAAGAAGGAAACAAAGCTTACGTAAATAGGGAGAGGTGGAGAGGTCATAGGGAGGGAAAGGGAATGGGAAAAAATAAGAACCAAGATATATCATGTACAGGTACAAATTCCCTATGATGAATATCACAGCGTATACCTCAAATGTACCAGTAAACTTAAGGAATAAAAATTTTTTAAAAATTAACTGGCATACAAAAAATTAGCCAAAAAGCAGAGAAAAAGCAAAAAAGAATCAGAAGTATAGGAAACTTTGATACTGAACCTGTCAGACACGGTCTGTATGATTAATAGATCAAGATACTACATGAGTGAAGGGAGAATTCAACAGACAAATTATTCAGCAAATACATTATTTATTAAAAGGCCAATTGGAAATTCTAGAAGTTGAAAAATAAAAAATTGAAATTAAACCTCGGTGAATAATTTAAAATTAAATCACACAGAAGCCAAGAAAGAAGTAATGAACTAGAAGAGTGGGCAGAAATGATTCAGCTGAATCATAGGGGAAAAAAGGATGGGAAACACAGAAAGGAACATAAGAGACACATGAGATACAATGAAAAGATCCAACCTATAAAGTTTAGTTTCAGAAAAAAAGAAAGAAGATGGACCAGAAGCATTTTGAAGAGCTAATGGGCATTACTGTTTTTACTTTTAATGAAGACCTCAAGCTTCCAGTTTAAAAAGGGCTACAACTGCACACAAGATAAGAAAAAGAAAAGTATAAATAGATGCATCTGTTGAGAATTAGATTACTTTAAAAAATCTCACAAGCAGTCAGAGAAAGTTTCCCCCTTCTAGTAAAGTGGAGTGCTTCACAGAGATACCAAATATATGACTTGAAAATTCAGATACACTATACAAACCATTGAGCAAGAGGCCTGAGAGTGATAGAAACTATAAAGACTTGAGGGAGTAAAATTCCAAAGAGGTGGAGCCTTTAGAGGAATCTGGGTTCTGCATTTATTCCTGGAGCTACTTCTTAACCTTGGGGGGCCAGAGAAACCAGGCTCCTGTGTCTGAGAGGGGGAGTCCTAAGGTGACATGCTATTGGAGGTTCTCAAAATGGATTGTAAACTTAAATGTAATGCTAAAACTATATCCTTTTAAAATGGCCAAAGTAATATTTTAAAATTTATTCTTCTTTCTTGTTTTTAATTGACAAATAACATTTGTATTTTTGGGGGGAGTTTCATCATGACGTTTTTCTATGCGTATACATTATGGTAAAACTATAAATATTTTAGAAGAAAACATAAGAAAGTCCTCACAACCTTAGGATATATTTTCTTAGATATCACACAAAATGCGCAACCATAAAAAAGTATGTTAGATTTCATCAAAATTAAAACTTCTGCCCATGTCCTTCAGAACATACTGTAAGGAAAATAAAAGGAAAAGTACAAACTTGGAGAAAATACATGCAATCCATATATCTGACAAAGTGCTTCTTAAACCCTATAATGAAAGCAGCCAAAAAAATAAATTAGCAAGACATTTGAAAAGAAACTTCACAATAAAATATAAACAAGTGTTGCATTAAAAATTGTTCAAATCATCAATTAATAGCAACATGAAAAGTAAAACCACAGTGAGATACCTTTATACACTCACTAATTCTAAAATTTCACAAATTGTCCATAAGAAATGACCATGTAAAGAAACTAGAACTGGTGCCAGGGATTTAGCTCAGTGGTTCCGCAGCCTGCCCCACAAGCACAAGGACCTGAGTTTGATCCCTGGTCCAAAAAAAAAAAAAAGAAACTGGAACTGTCAAATATTGCTGGTAGGGATGTAAAATGGTAAATCTATTTTGGGAAGCATTTAGAAAGTCCTTATCAAGTTAGATATATATCTACAAAATGACCTGATAATTCTACTTCTCTGTATTTACCTAAAATAAATAAAATCAAATGTCAACACAAAGACTCGTTCATAGGCATTTAAAGAAGGTCTATTCATAATAACCCTAAATCAGAAACAAATAACACCAGTAAAATGAGGGATAAGCAAATTGTGGTATATTCACACAATGGGATGTTGTTCTATAATAAAAAAATATAAGAAATAAGAAAAATAAATTTCTCTTATATGCAGCAACATAAGTGAATCTCAAAAGTATTATCTAGAGAAACAGAAGGCAGACACTAATGTGTATGTACATTATTATTTCATTTATAAGAAACTCTAGAGGACACAAATATAATCTGTTATATAAGATCACAGAATTCAGAGGGGAGTTACTGAAAGAAGACTGACTTTAGAGTGAGGAACATATTCTATATTTTCCACGTTTCACAAAAATTCGTAACATTGTGTGCTTAAGTGGGTTTATTTATCGTTTTCTGATTCTACTTCAGCAAAGTTTATTTTTAAAAACTGCATCAAGATACTATTTTTCACCTAGCAAGTTAATAGCAAATTCAAAACTCTGACAACACACACTGTTGGTGAGGTTCTAGGGAAATGGGCACTCACAATGGGCACTCTGGGGAATAAACAGTAGCTTAATCTCTGAGGAGGGGAATCTTATACCTCCAGATATATTTTTAGAATACTTATCATTTCCACCAAAAAAGGAATGAACGGAATGTAATCATGTGAAAAAATCAGAAAGACTCAAACTCAGAGTCTTTGAGTGACTTGAACTCCTAAAACTATCAATGATAAAGATGAAGAATATGGAATAAAACCAGATGAAAGGAGATTAAGAGTTTGACAGCTAAATGCAGTGTGTGATCCTAGATCGAGTGACAGGAAAAAAATCACTCTAACGGGCATTCTTGGGATAACTGGTAAAATCTGACTACAGAGAGTATATTAGATAATAATAAATTAGTGTTAATTTTTGGACTTTAGCATCATACTATGGTTATGTAGGAAATGTCCTTATTGTTAGGATGCATACTTTGAAGGATTTGGGAGTATAGAATTATACTACCTCCAATTTACAAATGTTTCAGCAACAATAATTAGAGAAATAAACAAATAAGCAAACACTGCAAATCATGAATGGTTGATGGCCCTGACTAAAGTTTGTGTGGGAGTAGTCTTTCTGTAAACTTTTAAGTTTGATAGCTCTTTTAAAGTTTAAAAATAAATAAATAAATAAAATGAATCTTCACAATGCTACTTCTCTACCACCAAAGCTAAGAAGGAAAGACAGAATGAGAAAGCAGATTTTTTTTTTTTTTGCTTCAGGCTCCTGGAACATGGATTCATAACTTCAGATGGAATAGCGAGCAGAAGTAAGATGAAAATATGGCCAAGACAATGTGTGTGACAGTAAAGGAAGGAAGCCAGCTTACTGCCACTCTTCTGTTCCGCTACTTTTTTCTTTTCCTTTTCTTTTTTTAACCGCTCCCCCCCCGCCCTTGATTCAATGGGTTGTGAACATTCTCTTGCAATTTTGGCAATATTGGAAAATACACACAATGGTATTAATAAAGACTATCAGTAGCCACAATTATTTTCAGAGCAAAAGATGTCCCAGAATTTACGCTGGAGCTGGGTTGGGTGACTTCTATAATAATACCAGCCACAGGATTAAGACTATATATCAAAGTCACCACCAGTCATCATGGTGTGGAATATCTTGAGGAGGATGACAATGAAAGATTGAAGGGAGGACAGGAGGATAAAAGGAGGACTTGTGATGTGGAATCGCTCTTGTCCCCAGAACCACCTCAGCTGCCCCTCAAGGGAACTTGCAAGAAATGACTCTATCTGTTCTTACCCTGCCTACAAATTTCCAACAGGAGGATCCCTGAGGTACGGGACCTGGTAACTTCAATGGGGAGATGTTTACATTTTTTTCCAATTTAAAGAAATGAGCTGATGATCTAGGCAAGGATTCACCATTCTTGAATTTTTATAATTAAGTCCTATTTTCCAAGTTGTCTGATTTCTCCCTTTATTTTTACTTTCACACATGCTTTATCTCCCTCACAAAACTGTAAATCTATTAAAGGCTAAATACAGAATATAGTAAAACAAACAAAACGGGCTTTGACCTGTTGAGTGTTAGAGCCCTCTAGTGTACAAAGCACCTGTCTAAAGGAGCCCAGGTTAACACGAATAGGAGCAAATTGTCAAGGGAACAATCTCTGACTCAGTCCTTTAGTTCAAGATCCTTTTCTTTCCTTATCACTCTGATTTACTCTTCCGAGGAGAAAGAACAGTTTTAGGGTATTAAAACACATTCATTCTCTGTGATTGCAGCATTTACTTGTGCTTCAGCCTCCTTCCAAGCTGCCTTTTCTTCATCCCGACAGTGGAAGATAAAAGCATCTCACTGACTCTAAGATACACTTCTTTAATGTTTTAACATTACTGACACCAAATTGCATCTTACAATTGCCACTATTACTATTATACTTAGCTATGGAGTAATCCAGCACAGTAGTTATTTCCTACACAGGAATAAATTCAGTTACAGCATTTTACCTCAAGTCAGTTCAGTGATAAGGCATTTGTACGCATCATGTTTGTTGAATTTAACTGCCATTTCAATATCATTAAAAATACATACCACAAGAACAATCATCTCTATACACATGTATACATACAGAGAATTTGGCATTAAGATGTAAGGCTATTGAAAAAAAGACATGCTTATATATACTACTAGTTTAAAAATGCTCATAAAAATTACTATGTTAATGTGGGAATTCTCGGTTCTTTGCTTTTTCATATAAATTATAAATTAAATTACACAAAAAACTCTATAGGTTTTTAGATCAATTTTAGCAACAATGACATATTAAATTATTGAATCTATCCATAAATATAACACATCTTTTAATTAATTTAGGTCTTCTTCACTGTTTTTCAGTAGCTTGTATATTTATTCCATAAAGATTTTTACATTTTAAAAAAAGATTTTTACATTTTATTTTTGTTATAGACAAAAATAAAATATTTTGTTATTGACATTTCATTATATTTGTTGATATAGTAAGTAGTTTTGTTTTTCAAATTATATTTCAAGAGTTTTATTACTTTTAATATAAAATGAAAGTAACTTTCATGTGTTGATATCACATCTGGTGACTTTACTAAATTTGTATATTAATATTACAACTCTGTCCAATTTTGCAAGGTGAATTTACAGATAATTTGATGTTTCCTATCATCTTCAAAAAGAAGAGTTCCAGGGGATTTTATTCCCTTTCAAGTCCTTATATTTAATTTCTTTTTATTTTCTTGTTGTGCCATGTAGGTGCCCAAGGACAAGGGTGAATGAGACACTTCGCTCTTGTACTCTGGTTTGAACGTTGTCTCCACTACTTGCGTCTGAAATTTAATCTCCAACACACAAGTGTAGGGGTGAGGCTTGGGGGGCTGGAAATAAGCGAGCCCCAAAACTTTTGTGAGCTTTGCTTCCAGGAGCTGTATTGGCTGCTCAGGGTAATTATTTAAGAAAAGTCCCCGAGTGCTTCCACCAGTAGAGGAAAAATAGAACCATTATGAAATATGTCAGAGAATTCTGCTCTTCTTAACAAGTCCTGTCCACAGGGAAACAATTTAACCAGATAGTCTACTGGTAATTCATCAAGCACTAAATGAGCAAATAGGAAACATCTAATTCCAGCAGACTTTATCCAGCCTATTGCAGTGTTTTTCAGGGAAAAAAACTTGTAAGAATTTGTGAAGTTTAGCTCAGAGGCACAGGCTATCTATAGGATATACCTAACAAGACATATGGTTGTCATTTATCAATACATTATGTTCAGCTATCAAGACAGTATTACACAAAGCAGAAAACTCAGACTGAAAAGACAAAGCAAGCTTCAGCATCAGACCCAGATGTGGCAGAGATGTTGGAATTATCTGACCAGAAATTGAAAGCTGATATAAATAAAGGATAAAGCAGAGGGAGTATAAGAAGAGAGGGTCAATGTACGAAGAGAGATGGAAATTCTAGGGAAGAGCCACAAGAAAGGCTAAAACACCATAATATCATGATAAAAAGGAAGAATGGGTTTGAGCTGATAGTTAGCCTGGACATGGCTGAGGAAAGAATCATAAAATTGAGACACAAAGAGAAAAAAAAAAAACTAGGACAAAAAGACAGATAATAATATCCAAGAACTGTGCAACAGCTACAAATGTATAATATATATATAATGGAAATACTAGAAGGAAAAGAAGTAAGGAACAGGAAAAATATTTGTCATAGTAATGACAGAATTTCTCCAACTTAATGTCTGACACCAAACTACCAACCCAGGGAACTCATAGAGCCCCAAGCCGGATAAATGCTCAAGTAAATAAATAAATAAAATGATACCTAGGAATATCAGGTGCAAACTATAGAAAAGCAAAGAGAAATAATTCTGAAGGAAGCCAGAGGAGGGAAAATACTCCTTTTTCTGTTCCACCGCTCCCAGCCCAGAGGAAGAAGCCTCCGGGCTGCCATTCCATCTCTCCCAGCCCAGAGGCAGGGGGTTCTGGGCCACTGTTCCACCGCTCCCAGAGCAGAGGAAGGGGTCTCTGGGCCACCATTCCACTGTTCCCAGCACAGAGATAAGGGCCTCTGGGCTGCCATACCACCACTCCCAGTGCAGAGGAGGTGAGCCATGCAGGTGCCAACAGCAACCCTCCACTGTCGAAATGAGAAGACATGTAAATAAGTCTCAAAACTAGACTTCCAGATCACCTACAGCAACCCCAAAAGGAAATGAGATAGAACACTCTAATACTCAACCACCCAGACTCCCTGAACTGGCAACAAAAGAGGATCTGGAAAAAACAAAATCAGAAATAATTTCTCAGATAACAGCAGAGATTGTCCTCATAGTGCAAGATGTGATTGATAAACCTAGAAAAGGAGCTGAAGAACATGATGGAATCCCAACATAGGAAACAAATGGAATCCATAAAACAGATGCAAACAGATTTCCAGATTAAAAACTTCATTGAAAGTTTATGTGGCAGAACGAGCCAATGTGAGGACAGAATTTCAGATATACAAGATAAGATTGCAATTAGTGACCAGGAAAAGAAAAATTGCTTCAAAATTGTAAGGGAACATGAGAAATCAATCCAGCAGGTCCCAGACAATGCAAAGAAGAATAAAACAAGACTTTTTGGAGTCAATGAAGAAACATAAGAGAGTGCAGATGACATGAAAAATCTGTCACAGAAGTAATGGCCGAAAACTTCCCAAGCAGGGGAAAAGAACTTGACATACAGGACTCCAACTAGCCTTGATCAAAAAAAATCTACACATAGGCATATAACTGTTAAGATTCCAGAAACCCAACAGAAGAACAAAGTTCTCTAAGCAGTTAGAGAGAAGAAACAAATCACATACAAAGTAGAGCCCATCAGAATCACAGCAGACTTTTCAATGCAAACACTCAAGGCAAGAAGAGCTTAGAGTGACATATTTCAAGCCCTAAAGGAAAACAGCATCCAATCCAGATTGATGTACCCTGCAGAACTATCTTCCAAAATTGATGGAGAGAGAAGATACTTTCATGACAAAGAGCACTTTAGGAACTTCATGAATACCAAACCAGCATTCCAAAACATTTTAGACAATATCCTAAGAACAGACAATGAGGATTACAACCCCAGGAAGCACAGCAGAATGAATTCATCAGGTGTGACAACAATTTAAATGTAAAAGGGGAGAATCCAACAAAAAGAAAAAGTCATGACAATGATAAGTCAATACATATCAGTTATAACCATCAATGTTAATCATCTCAACTCACCAATCAAAAGAGATAGACAGGCAGAATGGGTCAAGAAGCAAAATCCTACAATATGCTGCATACAAGAAACACACTTAATTCAAAAAGAAACTCAAAGAAATGGAAAAAATGGAAATAAAGTCTTTATAAATAGGGAAGGGCGGAGGGGGTGAAGGGAGGGCTAGGAATGGGGAAAAATAAGAACCAAGATGCATCATGTAAAGGTACAAATTCCCAATGAGAAATGTAAATGTGTTATATACCTAAAATGTACCAATAAAAGAATTTAAGAAAAAAAAAAGAAACTCATAGACTGAAAGTTAAAGGATGGAAAACAATACTCCATGGGACGGGAACCCCCCAAAAAGCAGGAGTAGCTATCCCTTTGCACATCAAGTAGATTTCAAACCAACACTGATTAAGAGAGACAAAGAAGGACAGTACATCCTTGGAAAAGGAATAATCCAATAGGAAGAGATGACAATCATAAATATATATGCACCAAACGCTAGTGAACCCAACTATATAAAACAAATACTAATGGACATGAAAAGTCATATATGTGCTAATACAATAGTAGCGGGGGAACTCAATACCCCACTGTCACAAATAGCCCAACTAGACAAAAAATAACTAATGAAATACTAGAACTCAATCGAACTCTTGAACAAATGAACTTAATAGATGTTTACAGGGTGTTCCACCCCACAAAATCACAATACACATTCTTTTCAGCTTCACATGGTTCATTCTCCAAAATAAAGCACATACTTGCTCATAGAACATGTTTAAGTAAGTGCAAAGGAACTGAAGTTATCCCCTGTATATTATCAGACCATAGTGCAATGAAATTGGAGATCAATAGCAAAATAAACCGAAAGAATTTCATAAACACATGGAAATTGAACAGCACACTTCTGAATAACCAATGGGTCACAGAGGAAATTAAAGAAGAAATCAGACAGTTCCTTCACTTAAATGAAAATGACAATACAACATATCAGAATTTATGGGACACAATGAAAGCAGTCTTATGAGGGAAATTCATAGCAGTGAATGCTCATATTAAGAAAACAGAGCAAGCCCAATTAAACAACCTGATGCTGAACCTCAAGCTTCTAGAAAAAGAAGAGCAGGACAACCCCAAAGCTCATGCAAGGGAGGAAATTATAAAGATCAGAGCAGAAATCAACTCAATAGAGACTAAGAGAACGATACAAAAAATCAATGAAGCCAAGAGTTGGTTCTTCAAAAGAATAAACAAAATTGAAAAACCCTTAGCCAATCTTATCAGAAAAAGGAAAGAAAAGGCCCAAATCCATGCAATTAGGAATGAAAAGGGTGAAATTACAACAGACCCAGCAGAAGTCCAGAGGATCATCAATATCTACTTCCAGAACCTATACACCAATATGATGGAAAACACAGAAGAAATGGACAGATTCCTGAATATGTATGAATTACCAAGGTTGAACAAAGAAGACCTATAAATCTAAATGACCCAATATCAATAAGTGAAATTGAAAATGTTATTAGAAACTTACCAACTAAGAAAAGCCCAGATGGTAATGGATTCACTGCTGCGTGCTACAAGACATTTGCAGAGGAATTTCTGCCACTACTGTTTAAATGCTTCAATGAAATTGAAAGGGAAGCATTACTCCCAAATTCATTCCTGGAAGCAAGCATCACCTTGATCCCCAAAGCAGAGAAAGACCCAACCAAAAAAGATAACTACAGGCCAATCTCACTAATGAACATAGATGCAAAAATCCTTCAGAAGATACTGGCAAATAGAAAGCAGATCATCAAGAAGATCATACACCCTGATCAAGTGGGATTCATCCCAGGGATGCAGGGATGGTTCAACATATGCAAATCAATCAATGTAATACACTATATCAATAGAGTAAAGGACAAAAACCATATGATTATCTCCATAGACACAGAAAACTCATTTGACAAAATCCAACATGCATTTATGATAAAAACCCTACAAAAAATTGGAATAGATGGTCTCTACCTCAAACTGATAGAAGCCATCTATGAAAAACCAACAGCCAATATCATACTAAATGGTCAAAAACTGAAATCCTTCACACTCAAATCAGGAACAAGACAAGGATATCCACTATCACCACTCCTGTTCAATATAGTTCTGGAAACATTAGCCACAGCAATTAGACAAGAGAAAGAAATAAAAGGGATAAAGATAGGACATGAAGAAGTCAGATTGTCATTATTTTCAGATGACATGATACTGTATATAGAAGACCCCAAGAACTCCACCAAAAGTCTTCTAGACTTAATAAGCAAGTTCAATAAAGTAGCTGGATACAAGGTCAACACACAAAAATCAATAGCTTTCCTCTACACTAACAACAGACTCACTGAGAGAGAAATAGGGCAAATAACTGCTTGGACAATACCATCCAAAAAACTGACATACCTAGGAATCAACCTAACAAAAGAAATCAAAGACCTCTTCTCTGAAAACTATAGCACTCTGAAAAAAGAGATTGAAGACAATATCAGAAAATGGAAAGACATCCCCTGCTCCAGGGTAGGTAGGATCAATATAGTGAAAATGGCCATACTTCCAAAACTGCTATATAGATTCAATGCAATCCCAATTGAAATCCCAGCAGCATACTTCATGGACCTTGAGAAAACAATCCAAAAATTCATTTGTGACAAGAGACTCAGAACAACAAAAGCAATTTTAGGTAACAGAGACATGGCAGGGGGTATTACAACCCCAAGTTGAAACTATACTACAAAGCTACTTAATAAAAACAGCAAAAAAACCAGACCTGAGGACCAGTGGAACAGATTAGAAGATTCCAAAACAACTCCAGACACACTCAGCCATTTCGTCTTCAATAAAGGAGCCAAACACCCTCACTGGAGGAAAGATAGCCTCTTTAATAAACGGTGCTGGAGAAATTGGGTTTCAACTTTCCAAAGATTAAAACTAGACCTATATCTCTCACCATGCACTAAACTAAAATCAAAATGGATTAAAGATCTAAATATTAAAATAGAAATGCTGAACCAGCTGGAACAGAGGTTAGGTAGAACCCTTGAAGACAGTGGGGTAGGAAAAGACTTTATGAACAAAACCTCAGTTGCTGGTGAACTAGCACAAACAATCAACAAGTTGGATCTCCTCTTATTAAAAAGCTTCTGCACAGCAAGAGAAACCACCAGCAGTGTGAAGAGACAACCCACAATGTCAGAAAAAATCTTCACCTGCTCTTCCTCAGACAAAGGTCTACTATCTAGAATCTATAAAGAACTTAAAAAATCTGACCTCTCAAATTTAAAGACCCAATCCAAAAATGGGGATCTGAAATGAACAGACATTTCTCAGAAAAAGTAGAAATAGCAAATAAACACATGAAAAAATGTTCAACATCACTGGTCATTCAAGAGATGCAAATGAAAACAACACTGAGATTCCACCTCACCCCAGAAAGAATGGCTGCTATCATGAAATCAACCAACAACAAATGCTGGTGGGGCTGTGGGGAAAGAGGAACTCCGCTCCACTGCTGGTGGGAGTGCAGACTGGTGCAACCACTGTGGAAATCAATATGGAGATACCTCAAACAACTAGGACTGGAAGTCCCATTTGACCCAGCTATTCCACTGCTGGTTATCTTCCCCAAAGAATTAAAAGAATCATATCACAGTGATATATGTGCACCCATGTTCATAGCAGCACAATTTGTAATAGCTAAAACTTCGAAGCAGCCCAAATGCCCATCAACTGGAGACTGGATAAAGAAAATGTGGCTTTTTAATAAAGTGGAATACTACTCAGCCATACAAAATGAGAAATTACAGACATTTATAGCTAAATGGATGCACATTGAGGCCATACTCTTAAGTGAAATAAACAGGACACACGTGTAAATACTGAAGTTTCTCTAGTGTGAGAAACTGAAAGTGTAAATAAGGACTAAAAGGTATAACATAATGTGAAATAGGAAGAAAAGGGGCAAAGAGGAAGGGGAATGGGGAGGGGTAGGGGAAAGGAAAGAAGGGAATGGAATTAATATGAGAAAACGAAAAAATGGAAACAAAGCCTGTAAATAGGGAGGGGTGGAGGGGTTGAAGGGGGGGCAGGGGAAGGGGGAAAATTAAGAACCAAGAGAGATTATGTAAAGGTGCAAATTTCCAATGATGAATGTCATTATATTGTGTACCTAAAATGTATCAATAAAATAAAAATTAAAAAAAGAAAATACTCCTTCTTCACAGAGAAGCAATTATCATGTGTCTTCTTAGAAACCATGTAAGCAAGGAAAACAGGGTGAAATATTTCAAGTGTTGAAGGCAGAAAAAAACTACTCTAGCATTCTGTACCTGCAAAATTATCCTTCAAAAGTAAAGAAGGGTAAGGATATACCTCAGTGGTAGAGGGCTTGCCCAGCACACAGGAGGTCCTGGGTTCAATCCCCTGTGCCCTGTGCGTGTGGGTATACACACACAGACACATGAAAGTAAAGAAGAAACACTTTTGTAGACAAACAAAAATTGACAAAATTTATTGACAATAGGCCTGTACTCAGATCTACATAAAGGAAGAACAGCAAAGAAGAAATAATGGTAAAATAAGCATTTACATTTCTTATTCTTTTTTTTTTTTTTTTTTGGTACCAGGGATCAAACTCAGGTCTTTGCACTTGCACAGCAGGCAGCAAAACCACTGAGCTAAATCCCCAGCCCTACATTTCTTGTTCTTAATTCATCTTATAAAGAAAAGTTCTTTTCAAAGTTAGAATAGTTAACTATGTAGTTGATTATGTTCACCTGTATAAGCAAAATGAATGGCTGCAATGATACAAAAATAGAAGGGAAGAAATGGGATTTTTTCTTATAAAGCAATAAATACGTAGTATAGTGTTATTTAAATGTGGACTTGTGTTAGTTGGAATTGTTTATTGCAAACTTTCAAGCAACTACTAAAAAAGGAAAAATAAGTATACAAAGAAAAAAGAGAAAATGAAATTATAAGATGCTTAATTAAAACTATGGAAGACAGGAAAAGAATTCAAGATAAAAATAGAAAAGAAAGAACAAGGGCTACAAATAGGAAATAGTAATGAATATGGTAGGTATTACTGCAGCTACATTAGCAATCACTCTGAATATAAAATCTACCAATCAAAAGATGGAGCCGTCTCTGAGTAGATAAAAAAACTTAACAATAAGAATGAAACAACCCAATTAAAAACTGTGCCACGGGATTTAGCTCAGTGGTTTCACCGCCTGCTGCACAAGTGCAAGGACCCGAGTTTGATCCCGGGTACCAAAAAAAAAAAAAAAAAAATTGAGCCAGGGGCCAGGGATTTAGCTCAGTGGTTTCGCAGCGTGCTGAGCAAGCGCAAGGACCCGAATTTGATCCTGGGTACCAAAAAAAAAACAAAAAACTGAGCCAGATTTTAACATACATCTCTCCAAAGAAGATACACAGATGGAAAATAGCATATGAAGAGCTGCCCACGTGATTTTTCATTAGGGGTGCAAATTAAAATAACAATGCCACACCACTATACACCTATTTCAACGACCAACTTCAGAATGCTGACCTCATCTAATGATGGCAAGAATGTTGAGCAGCAGGAACTCTCATTCCGTGCTGCTGGGAATGACTGCAACATAGTAGAGACAGTTTGGAGGAGAGTTTGATCATTTTTACGATATTAAATATAGACTTATTATATATCCTAGCAGTTAGGTACCTTGGTATTTACCCAATGAAGTTGCAAACTTATATCCACACGAAAGCTTGCACTTCAAAGTTTATACCAGCTTTATTCATATTCAATGTTTAGTCCTTATTCATTGCCAAAACTTGGAAGCAGCTAAGATGTCCTTTACCAGTGAATAAGTAATAAACTTCTAAACATGCAATATTATTTAGTGGTAAAAAGAAATGAGCTATCAAGCCATGAAAAGGCTAACAAGTGAAACAAACTAATTTGAAAAGGCCATATCCTGCATAATTCACCTACATGACCTTGAGAAAAGTCAAAGCTATGGAGACAGTCAAAAGCTTAGTGATTGATGGGGGTTAAGGAGAGGTAGGGATGAACAGATGAAGCAGAGGGAATTTCGAGAAAAGCAAAAGTACTCTGTATAACAGAGCAACATGCGACCACGATGGACAGATGCCTTGGTACAAATGTATAGAATTTTTAACACCAACAGTGAATTCTAATGTAAACCATGAACTTGGACAATAACGATGTGTAGGCACAGGTTCATCAACTGTAGTAAGTGTACCATTCTTTTGGACTTGTTGAATATGGGAAGGCCATGCAAGTGTTGAGGAAGAGGGTATATAGGAAATATCTGTAACTCCCTCCCCCTTTTTTTGTGAACCTAAAACTCTGCTAGAAAAAATAAAGTCTGCCAAAACAAACACACGAAGGGCTCGTTTAGCTTTGCATGTTTTAGTGACAACCCAGAACTAGTAATGCTGCTATTTCTAAATCCAAAAATGAAACCTCTGTCAAAGTGTTGATATGTAAAGACCTGTTTAAAAAAAAATGAAAGAAGTTAGAGGGTGAAAGAAAAGCACACATGCCATATAATACAATGATGGTAATTGTAGCAAAATCCTCACCAGAAATAATGCAAACTGGAAGAAAATTGAATGATGTATTTAAAATACAGAAAGAAAAACTGTCAAGCTAGAATTCTATTACAGTAAGAATATACTTCAAAAATGAAGGTGAACGATGGACATTTTGAGGTAAATAAAAGCTGAGAGAATTTATTGCTAACACTACAAAACTAGCTAAATTTCATTAGGATTTAGAGAAATCAGACCAATTCTATGGGAAGGGTAAAAGAATGAAATTAGTACAGAAAGAGATATGTATACAAAAGTGTATTGTCATATGCTAATTTCTTTGAAAAAATACCATGTATCTTAACAACAATATTGCATTATGGAGTTTATAAAATATATAGCAGTAATATACATGACAGAAAAAACAGGAGGCACAGAATAAAGTAACCTATTGAAATTTCTTAAATGTATAACATTAATTCATTATACTGTGATTAATTAAAGAGACATACGATCCCTACAACAACTAAAAGTATAATTAAAAGACAACTTGATTAATCTTTTTAAAAGACAAAAAAGCAGCATGAAAGGCAAAAACAATAGAGGGAATCAAAAGAAGATAATAAGATGATAGACCTAAAATCCAACTACATATATCAATAATTACATTAAATATAACAGTGTTAAATGCTCCAACTAAAGAGCAAAAGTTATAATAATAGCTAAAAAATAAGATTCAGTTATATGCTGCTTACAAGAGATGCATTTTTAAAGTAAATACAACAAGCCAGGTGCAATGGTGGGTGTGTAGTTCCAGTTATTTAAGAGCCTGAGGCAGGAGGATCTTTTCAGCCCAGCCTGGACAACCTGGGGAGACGCTGCCTCTTAAAAGTACAAAATAAAACAAAAATGAATAAATAAATCAATGAGTGAAAGCAAAAACCTGGAAAAAGGGACATCACACAAGTGTTAACCATAAGAAATCTGGTGCTGGGGATTTAGCTCAGTGGCACCACGCCTGCCTCGCAAGTACAAGGTCCTGAGTTTGGTCTCTGGTACTGCAAAAAAAAAAAAAAAAAAAAAAAATCTGGTAAGGATTCAATAATCTCAAAGGAAACGTCAAGACAAGGAGTACTACCAGAAGTAAAAAAGAAAAATTCACATACTTATTTTTATATTGATATAATATTTATAGTTTTATAGAAGTTAATGAAAAGGTCAATTCATAAAGAAAATATAATAATCTTAAATGTGTATTTTAAGCAACCAAGTAGGGAGGAGGTCAATTAGGGCAATGAGCCAAGTTGAAACTATGCCTTTATTCACATATTACATTGTCATCAAGAGGCAAAAAGAGACTACTTCCTTAGAGTTTCATTTCTCCCAAGGAATGGTACTGGGTGACAATCTGGGAGATGCACTGTTGATGGGAAAATATCCTACCTCTAAGGAGCCCCAAACCAAAGAGTTCTGTCTCTTTATGGACCTGTGGGCAAGGGGGAAGGAGAAGGGAGAAGGACAATAGTAGAAGAGTACTGAGTCCACATGGAGAAAAGTGTGCCAGGTGAGACCCTTGATAAAGCAGCTTCCACATGGAGATGATGGGCTAAGAATGAGCATGGCTGTGCTGGGAACCTAAATTCTGGAACTCATTGCAGAAATCTCCAATGAATGTTGGTGTTGCTATGACAGCTTAAGGCTTGCAATTGTCTTTGGTCAGACATTAAAGATCACACGAGTTTGCTCTGCTGTTAGACTCCTCAGTGTATACAACTTACAACTGAATTTAAAAGTATATAAATATAAAAATTTAAAGGGAAAATGGGCATATCATTCTTAGAGATTTATACTCCTTTATTTTGTAGTTGATAAAACAAGTGGATAAAATATCAGTAGGATATATGTATTAGTCAGCTTTCTATTACTATAACAAATACCTGAGATTCACCAGCTTACAAAGCAGAAAGGCTTATTTTGGCTCATGGTTTTGGAGGTTTCAGCTCATGATCTGCTGGCCCTGTTTCTTTGGGCCTATGATAAAGCAGAAACGTGATGGCAGGGAGCACATCATAGAGCTGAGCTGTTTGCCTCATGGCCAGAAGTAGGAAAAAAATAAAAGAAGGGACATGAATTTCATAGCTTCCTTTGAGGACATGCTCCAACGACCTAAGCCCTTCCACTAGGCCTCACCTGTTAAAGTGTCCAAAATTTCCATGCTGTGAAACAGCTTCTAACACATGTGCCTTTGGGAGATAATCCGGATCCAAAGTGTGCAATGTACCTGAGCTAAAAACCATCCTTAGCACACTACAGCCAACAACTGGAATATATGTCCAGTTGAAGTAGGTGGGGGATCTGGGGCTTAAAACAAGTCTTAGCACATTCTTTAAAAGAGAATTAATTGGTGATATCAGAATTAAATTAGAGATAAAGAGATACTAGAATACTCCTATATTTAGAAAATTTTAAATATACTACATAATGGAATTAGAAAATATTTTAATTAAAACTAATAAAAGCACAATATAACACAACTTGTGATATAAAATATTTTGGATTGAAAAATAATAAAAGCACAACATATCACAGTTTTTACCTATCCCTTAGTTCCCAGATCCAAATATTCTAAATATAATCTAAATAGCTAATGGGAGAAATTGGTCACTGTTCAAAACATATCACACACCCTGCAAGATGGCACCCTAACCTTTAAAGACAGTGTCCCTTGGATGGTCCTTAAATGAGTCTCTATTAGCCCAGGCCTACTTTGTATGTGGCAGCGGCAATGAGATCAGTGATTCTCAAACTTTTTTTGTTCCACCTCACCCACACTGCCAAGGATACCTTTAAGATAGTTCCCCCTAACTTTTAGAATATCTAAGATTTATTTTGCTCCCCTGATCCAATTTTTGCTCCTTTGGGGAGCTATATCACTCCTGATGAGAATATATCTTCTATTATATAGAAAAGAGTAATACTAGTTAATTCCATTGATATGAGTTCCTTGCTGTTTCTTTTGCTTTTGAAATGCATGTTCCTTGGTCAGAAGAATACTGTATGCTATATGTGATATTAAAATGGTAAACAAGTCATTCCTGTAAGTTCACACATAGTGGTACTGATATAAGCATTGAGGTAGGAAAGGAAGGCCCAGAATAAATAACTATTTAAGTTAGAACAAATGTATGTTCCATGATGGAAAACACTGATAAGTACTCCTTATCATTCAGTGTCTCAGTCTTAACATTTAAAAGAGTTCCAGACAAAATAATATGTTGAGTGGTTATCAGGTAGGCCCTCTGTAATTATCTCACTACTCTATCGCTTATGGGCTTCTGTACAAAGTGGGTCTCATAGAAGGGATGGAGGGTATGTATGGATTATCAATAACCAGGACCAAGGATAATCTGCTTTCTATCACTGCTAAATCTCAAACCAACAATAGCAAAGCCCAGTGTCAAATGTTTGGTAGAGAGCCAAATTGGCAGGAAGTCAAGTGCAGTACAATGTCCACCCTGCCTACTCCTCACCAGTGAATCCTATTCTGTCTCCTTTCTCAGCACATGCAAAGATTGAAATCCTTTTGCCTAATGTCTAGACTGAGATCAATAAACTCTTGATTGCCTTTTAATAGCACTGTTTATCACAATAAAGTTCCCAAATATTGAGGCTGATTTTTTAATTCATGCCCAGAAACCATGACTTTTATGGAGGAAAGCCATAACTTTCATTCTGTCTGTATAAACAAAATAACAAAGGGCTTATTTTCCCATATTCAAAAGCCCTGGAAACTGCATGTGAATTATAATTGAATTCAGTCACCCTATATCTTCAATTCTTTTTACCAACAAGAATTTCACTGTATACCAAAAATAGTAAGTTTTCAAGCAAAAATACAGTCTTTTGAGTTATAATTATCCTCTTTTTAGGTTTGGCAGAGGGGATTCCCAGTATACGCGTTTGGATTCTTAATATCTGTTTTTGAGCACTTAAAACAAAGTAGAACAGCAGGACTCAGTAAAATCTGGAATTTTTTTAAAACTTAATGATAGTTGGTGAAAATGTTAAATCTGTTTTCCTCATATGGTTAGGGTAACCCATATTTATACCAAACCTCTGCTTTCCTCCCCCTTTAAATGATTCAGCTAAACATCAGGCAGATTTTCCATTAGGTAATAGAATATCCTTTCCTAAAATAGCTGCCGCTCAGAAGGCTATGATTTGTGAAAATGAAGTCAGAGGATGAATAAGATCTGTACAGCTCACCTTGATCAATTTCTGAGAAGAAATATACCATGAAGGAGGGACCAAGGTCACTTTTTGTGATGTCAGTCCTTCTGAAAAAGTGGGTGGCAGAACTGGGCCACCAGAGCCCAAGGGAGTGAGCAATTATCTAAATAATTTAGACACGAGGGTACATTTGGACTTCTCAAAGTCACCCACACGAGCAGAAGGAGAATCTAAACGTTTTGCACCTTGTTAGGAATTTATGGAAGTATCTCTAGGACACACACACTGAAACTGACTCATTACAAAAAGGAAAAAAAATGTTATGGTTGGGCAAAGTAGGCTCATTTACATTAATCACATTATATAAATGCTTAATTTTCCTTCTACTTTGCCCAGTAGGTACTTCCTTTCCTCTGAATAAAATCTATCAATAGTAGTCTTATATTATACTTATAGCAATCACAATTCTGTATCTCTAAAATAATTTGCTCACTAAGTAACATGACTTTTCATTCACAAAGGGAAAAAAAACCAGGATAGCAAATAAGAATGCAAAATAAAGCAAGAACAAAAAAGAAAATAGCATTATCAGTATACTTCTGGGAAAGAAAAAGACATCACAAGTTACTTTAAAAAATCATTTTATTCACAGGGTATATTTGCAAAATTTCTCCAAGTAAGGGAGGTAGAGAAATTAAGACTCACTGAACCATTCCACTGCCAGCCCTAATCACAATGAACACACGAAAGAAAAAGACATGTTTTTACAGCAGACCTCCTCCTATGACACTGCATTTAGATTCTGTGGCAAGAAACAATCCAGCAGAGCCAACAGAGATAGATACTATTTTTTTCAAGTCACACTATAAAAAGTGCCAATTAAAGTTTTTTCTTACCTGCTACATTTTATATGAAACTCTAAAAAAATAAATGAAGAGCGTTGATTTTCCCCACACTTCCCACCAATGGAGTTTGGCTTTAATGAGAAGCAGCAATTTCACATACATTTCAAAGGTGATTTCAACTTTACAGTCTAATCTAAAATCTTTTCCAGAATCATTACATCCATGGGCTGCTAGTCAGACTACACTGTATGAGAAATTAGAGTATCTGAGTTTTCTTATTTTCTTCTTACTTCCAGCCTCTGAAAATTTGCTCTGGAGAAGAAGCTTGCACACATGTACAATGATATACAACGTGCAATAATGGAATTAAAAAAGAGACCAAAGAGAAAGCTCTTTCCCAATGTTTTCCAGGCCAACTATGCTGTATGTTAATTAGAGTTCTAATAATATTCCACACTTTTGTTAAAGGCTAAGTAGGGTTTTCAATGGAGCTATCTGTGCCTGTTCACTCCCCTTCTCTCTAGTGTTTCTGACCAACAGGGATACCAGCAGCCATCAATCACCCTAAATTATAGGACAATCAGTCCTATAAATTATGAGGGGATTGTCTATGATGCTCTGCCAACGAGGAAGCCTGTAAGATTCGTGCTGAAGACTGCATGAGAAATTGTGACAGATTGATTTCTTCCTTCCATGAATATGGAATTTGCTGGAGAAACTAATATTCTTCATCTATGAGTCCTCCTGTAGCTATCACCTAAGGGGCTTCCTACCGGAAGGTTCTACCACTTCCACAAAGGATATTTACATACTGTTATCAGATTTCTCCAAGGTCTATCTTCTATTCTGCATTTCTAAAAAAGTCACATTTGCTACATTTATGAGAGTTCTTGCTGATGATAAAGGTACAACCTGGAAAAGACATGGTTACATCTGTAAAGTGACAGAGGTACATGAAGGAAATACATAAGGAAGTGGGAGCCAAGCCAAATTTAAGGCACCTTCTGCTTCTCCCCACCCATCTGCATTCAACCATCAACCTCTTTCCCATAGGCATAAACAACGTAAAGCGTGCGTGTGTGTGTGCACATGCATGCACAAACACGTAAGTGTGTCTTCTTGTATTCTAGAACACAGGTGAAATACATCTAAGCCTGCTTAAGTAAAAATGAATACAAGAGCCTGATATGGATGGAATAGTGGGGGCAGGAGACTAAAGCTCACTTCAACTATGTATAGCATGTGACGACCCTGTTCTACAGGTCAGGTTCAAGGTGACACTTCCTGCTATCAGGGTGTCATCATGACAGAAGATTTAATAAGAATCTTTGGGACTATGTGCCCAAGCGCAGCTGATAGATGGATATGAGACTGAGGTGCCAGATTCATAAGGCTCAGTGACCAAGGAAACCACTGCCTGAAGAAGGGCAGGAAATGGGGGTCCCGAGACTGCCAAGGGCCACAAGTGGTCAGCAGGTGTCTCTCTGTCCTCTCCTGAGCATCTCACAATCTGCCTCTCACACTGCCTCCTCTGGCATCTTCTCATCCTTTTCCATAATGACTGGATGACAAAAAGGTTCCATTCTTAGGACTGTGCATTTAAGCACAGCAGTCTCTTCCTTGGCCTCTGCTTAGGGACCTCTTCTGAGACTGCTCCCAGTGATCTTTTTCAATTGAAACCATGATTTCCTCTTTGTTTTCCATTTTGGTTAAACCTTTTAAAATCACCATCTTTTGTTTCTCTTGTGGTGCAGAGCAAAACAGACATTATCTAGCTCCTGATTTTCTCTACCTTAGATGCTGTGTGAAACATACATTTAAAAATGACAAGTATCTGGAGAAAGTCTAATTATATAGAAGCAGGAAGAGACAGGTCAATATATTTGGGGATTATTCTATAAAACTCCCAAATAGCTTTGCAGCATTGATTAGATCCCACAGCTTCAACCAAAAAGCAAAATCAGTATGAAGTTTAGTACAACGTAGGGATCAATAGGAACACAGAGGAAGCAAGTAAATAAGTGACCATAAAATGTAATTCTTCTTTTGTGCTTTAAAAGAGTCAAGGTCTTTTGCTATTACTCAAATGCTCACAGATATTATGTCAATTTATAATGTTATGTATTCTTTAGGTGTTACAGGAAATCACAAATGCTGGCACCAGAAAAAAGGAAATCAAAAGATATAAGCAAAAATATATTTTTTATTGCAGTGATGAACAGGGTTGTTTGAATAAGCTTTGCATTCATGCATGTGTTTCAATCTATCATCTCTAAGGTATACATAAAAATGCCAAAAGACGAGCCAAGACTGAGGATAAAGCGGTATCCATTTTCTTATAAGGGGAAGAAAAATGCCTATAGATTCAAGTTTCCTTCAGCTTAAAAAATAGGAATTTTATGGTGCTCAACCTACATATTGTGGCCTTGTAATTTCAGGAGTTTATAGACATTCTGGGCTTCAGAATCCCAGTCAGTTGGTTTCCAGGACTTTCAAAGAGGCTGTATAGTAATGAGTGGAATATGTTTTACCTCCCTAGTTTCAAGGACTCAGAAAGTCCTGCTAAATAGATTTTTTTTAAAAAGCCCTCCCTCCACTTTTCCTCATCACTGGCAAGGCTATAATTAGGTTAAGGTCACCAGACTCTTTTGCCACAGGGCACCCACATGTATTTTGCAACTTTAAGCAAAATAATTTAAGGCAGTGCAAAATTTTCAGCTTCTCAGCAAATTTCCATACCACCCCTCTAGTCAGTGTCACTAGCTCAACCTTAAAACCAAGCGAGCCTCTCTGGAAGGGCAGACACAGATGGTCCTGGAAGGCCAAGGGCAAGGGTAGAGACTGCTCAGACCGTTTGAATGCTACAGCTTGGGGATGGGTCAGTTCCTCCCTTCCACTTGCCTCACCCTCTCCTGAGCATACTACAGTAGCAAGTTGTGAAAATGGCTAGTTATATTCACTGCTGACTTCATTACATGCACTGATAAGAGGCTGCAGGGGCCTTGAAATTGTTAACTCACTTTCATCTCTGATGTGTGCTTGCTCAAAAGCCATATAATCTGAGAGTCAATCTCTGTACTGGGAACATGAAGAAATAAAAAGTGTAGCAATGCGATCAGTCCTTACTCCTCAACATGCTTGTCCTTGAGTTTCCACAAGAGTCTCACAGCTACTGATCTTTGGAACTCTATAAACAAAGAGTAGACATTACCTGGTTCTGGTGGGAAAGTATTTATACAACACAATAAACATTTGCTCGAGTTTTCAGTGGACTGGCCTCATTTTTCCTCCTTAGATTCTGTGGGGGAAATAAATCTCTTAATAAAGATTTGTCCTTTAAAAATGTCACAAGGTTGATATTTTCAAACATAGAAATTAAAAACCATAGATGGCTGACTTTCCAAAGAAATAGGAGGTTGTATATAATAAAGTTACAAAACTACCGTAGCTACTGAAAAGCAGTGTTATTGATAGTGTTTCCATTTTGGGTCAGCTACAGCACTCTTATAAAGGTTTTTGACAAATCTGAGAACATTTGTGGCACATTTAGAATCTCAGGTTTCTTCAGTTATTTTCCATTTTAAACCACAATGTCCAGATTTCTACAGGTACAAGTTATATTTAGTCTAAACAAAATTTTAGCCAAAAAAAAGGGGGCATGAGACACCACAAAGCCAAACAAAAGGTATTGTCTGAATATCTGCCACTTCAGATCCTTTACTTCCTACCCTGGTAAAAACAGCTAAAAAGTGAAATAAACAGAGACAAAATCCAAGTGAGTGCTTTCCCAGCTTCTTGTGTGAGAATTATGCAGTTTAGATGCACAATTTCATAGAAACTTTTGGTAAAAATATTCTATATAAAGAACACATATCCATGAGTCCTCTTTCGTATAGAAAATCTTTCATATAAAATGTTAGTTTTTTAACTTATGGAATGATTTAATCCACTTAATTTTACTGTGGTGTGATTATAATGAACATTGTCCTTATTCATGATCATTAAAATCAATGCAATTCTCAAAACAGTGGTAATAAAAATTAAAAGTCCTATCAGAATGTCCATTTCTACTCTCTCCATCCTTCCCTTTGATCCCATGAAACAACTTAATTTTTGTCACACACACACACACACACACACACACACACACGAAAAACCAATCTTAAAAATTAGTCTGATGGTAGAAGAGCATGCTCTCTCTTGGCAGATGCATTGAAAGCAATTAAACGTATTCTCACTCAATGTATCTGCCATAACCCAAATGTGTTCTGAGTCGAATCTTTTTTTTTGGTACCGGGGATCGAACTCGGGTCCTTGAGCTTGCACAGCAGGTGGCGAAACCACTGAGCTAAATCCCCGGCCCTCTGAGCCAAATCTTAAAGAGTCAGGAATACTAAAATAAACTTTCACAAATTTGGAAAGTACTCCCAATTCTAAGGGTCCTAATTTCAGATCAACAAAATTAACTAATGGGAGTTTATAATTCAATTTATTAATAGTAATAGAATATTCCAGAGTACTCTACAGGATAATTCTAAAGACATTCCTACTTAGGAACATTCAATAGAGAAAGATGCGTAACTTCAGGCTACACACACATTCACAAATACACACACACACACACACACTACATACTTCTTTAGTTACATCTAACCAAACACAGAAAAATGTATATATGTGGCATAACTATGAATTATCACTATAAAGTCACACCCAACCATAAGCTACCCTAAGAAAACACTCCCATTAAATCAGAGCCATACTTTGAATAGGGTGAGCATGTATGTGTATCCTTAAGCGAAGATTAAGGTAGAATAATCAAACTTTCATTTTGGTCTAATGCAGGGTTTCTCAACCTTGACATTTCAGACATTTCAGACCAGGCAATTATTTGCTGTCAGGGCCTATGCACCATAGCACAGTTAGCAGATCTGTGGCTACCCCCACATGTGCTAGTAGCAGCCTTGTATCATGATGGTGAAAAATGTCTCAAGACACTGTCAATGGCATTGGAAAGGGAAAGGGAATTGCCTCAGCTGACAGACACAGATTCAATCAAATATAACTGGCACTGGCCACTGCTGCTTTGCATTTCAGAACAGAATTTAAAAATTTACAGACTAGGGCTGGGGATGTAGCTCAGTGGCACAGCACCTGCCAGGCAAGCGTGAGGCCTTGAGTTCCATTCCCGGTAGAGAAAAAAAAAAAAAAAAAAAAAAAAAAAAAAAAATATATATATATATATATATAGACTAAACATTGTGCAAATCTATTGCATACATTTCTATCCCAGAAAATATACTTAGATGCAAAACTTCCAGATAGCATTTTCAATGGAAAGGTGACATATCGACTTTATGAGCTCATTGATTACATTTTAACAACTTTAAAATTTGATGTACTAATCTGATGGATACAGTTGATTAATTTATGTAAGTTTCTGTAGCCCTTTTACATTTTTAATGAAGTATATTGGTAAAAATGTATTCCTTTCCTAGGTAAATACTATAAATAATAGTTCATTAGAGGAAATATACCCAAAAGAGGGCTGTGCATGAATAAATATTTAACACAACTCATTCACAGTACCTTCCATTACACTTTTGCTGCTATATAAGATCAAAATAGCAACCCAGTTTACAAGGAATTACTCTCAAAATTTTAATTTTCCAAGTATCAGTATAATTTGTGTTATGGCAACCAGTCACCATTACAAAAGCTAATTTCTACAATAACTCAACATTCATTTAGAAATCCCCTACTCAAACAAAGCCTCAAACAGGGCTTTGTTATCTTGTTATCTCGCAAGTTATCTCACTACAAAAACATGACACTTGTTTTCACCTCCACAGTTTACTAAGTTTCTACCATTAAAATTGAAGTAGAACATTTTTGTATAGTTTACCTACATTTTAAAGATAATGAGTTTTAGTGTTTCCTTTTAGATTAGGATATCCTAAAGCACAAAGACAATGAGAAAGTTCCATTATCTTTATCTTATATGTAAACACATCTAGTTGCTTATAATCTGTCAACAGAGCTTTCTTGCTGTGTGTTAAGGCTGCTAGACCAAACTGCCTAAGTAGTCCTACCTGCTGCTAAAGAAAGAAAGAGTTATTAATTCATATCCCGTTACTTGTATGAACCATGACTTGTGTGACCTTGCTCTACCCAAAGCCCATTCATCAGATTTGGGTGGGAGTCAGAATGAATGAAACAATTCTGCTCATTCTGGATTAAGCATTTGGGGGTAAGACTTGCAACTCATGCTGGTATGCATATTATAAGCAGCAACCACAAGCTGGCTTGTCTCATATGAACATATACTGTGGCTGCCCAACATCGATTACAGAATTTTTGCCGTACCAGGTCATGTCAGTTCAGCTTTCATGGTTACATGAGAAGGAGCTTTAACTTTGTGTAATGTGTGTACACATCTGTCTGCATCTGGGCACACGTATGATTTATCTTGGAGTGAATACATAGAAAAATGATTTGCCTTCTAGTCTGTCTTCTGCAGAGACTCAGCTTCGTCCTTGTGCTTTACTTCATCTCTGAACATTAAATTTTTGAGGACAATTATGCTCATTTACAAGCCAATAATGCACTTACATTTGTAGTATTTTTGCACTAAAATAATAATAATGCAAACCTAAAATTGAATATCTGTCCTAATGCTGAGTAGGGAAAGTGGCTCATGTTACCCAGACAATGAATCAACACAGTCTAAATTCAACAATGCTTCACATCATCTAAACAGACCTGACAGAAGAGGAAGAAACACTTCTTACTTAAAATTTTAGAAACAGAAGAGAGGTATAGTTAATATAGAATTGGCTCAACAAATCACAATAATCAGCTGCAGCGTTTTGTATCCTTACTATTCAATAAGGTCTTTAAAAATCTACTCCATCACCCACTCTCTGCCCCTAAATAGGACAAAAAATAATAATAATTTTTTAACACCTACAGTGCTAATACCAGTCTTAATAAGACAGGTCTTTTTGAATTATTATTAAGCCAGTTTGTGTTGATCATCAGCAACACACTTTTGCCCTGGCATTTTCTTTATTCAACGTTGATAAGTTCGTCAGCCTCAACAGCTAGAGTTCACCTTGTTTCTGAATTGCATCTTCTGGATCTGAACTATACAAATATGCTTTGCCAACATCGTCATCAGGATTTTCCTAGTTGCAAATCCACCATGTGCTGTAAAATGCTTCACAGGACGTTTCATTTCTTATTTGTCTTCCAAGCCAACATTAAAAGTAAAGTTCTGCTTGAGTTTTTGTTGTTCTTTTCTCATCTTTCCAGTGGCACACATAAATCCATGAGACAACCTGATCACTGCCCTTTGAGTCACATGGAAAACCTAACAAATACCCTGGCTCAGTCCTTTCTTCTTCCACCATCCCTAGGAAGTAGCCTGGAATGTGGGCTCTTCACATGGGTCTAGCTGCATTCTCAGTGCACCAATTTTATGCAGATACCACAGCTGGAGAAATTCCTCTGGCATGGCGTGGAAGCCAGAAAAGGGCAAGACATTATCATAGTAGTGGTGGCTGATGGGCTGCTCATGCATATTCACAGAGAAGGGCCAGAAGCCATAGATAGCCACCTCTTCACAGAGGCCCAGGGCTGCGCTCACTAGAAAGAGTCCTGTGGACAGGCGCTTGGCATGGATTCCCCTACTTTTCCAGAACTTTCCAATGCTACGCAGAAAGTTGGGGTTGGCAAAAAGCACTGTTTGATTGGCACCAACATCTGACAGTGTATAATAAACCCGGAGGGATGGCTCTGTTCCCGTCTTCATAGAAAAGGCAGGCATGTAAATATAACTGTGGTTGTAGACTTTCATGTTGTCCACGAATGTCTTTCTGGACCAGAGGAGGTTCTGAAATCTATTAAAAAGAAGAGGCTCAATTAAATCTCAAGAAAAGAGAATCATTAAAATCTACCCTATTGCTTTCTGATGGAGGAAATCATCTCAGGAAAGCACAAGAGAAGCACTTCATTTGTATTTAAATTCCTCTGTGAACTTACCAATTATTCTGGCTTTCTTACACCCCAGTGCCTTAAACTCAAGTTTAACATTTCTGAATGGAGTTCTTCTGAGAAAAAACACTCTGTACAATTTGTTCTTTCCCAAAATGTATTTGGCCTGGAATGTAAAATGGCTTAGTACTCCCGAGTTCATAAAAGTTATTGGTTGGGATCTTGATAAAAATTACATGTGTGGTCTGATATAAGCACAGGGCTGGTTTCCTGATGTGCAAATCAAAGCAATCACTTCTCTGATTCCTCTTCCCACCAAAATAGGTACTCAGGTTAATCAATGTTGTTGTAGCTATATTACATGGAAAAACAAAGACTTGCTACGATTATTACATAATACAGAGAGTTGCCCACATTGCTTGCTCCAAAGAAATTTACTTTTCAGTGTGGATTACATAAAGATAGGACCTCTGGTTCCAATGGATTCAACTAAAATTTATGGTGCACCCATGATGTGTCAAGACATTGGGGAAATAAAGCATTAAAGAGCCAATTTTTCCTTCTCAAAAAAATTCAAGTCCAATTGTGGAAAAGAAAATATAAATGAGTATAATATCCTAGTGTACATTGATATTTATATAAAGTACTGCAGAATAAAGGTAAAAAAATAATCCTGCCGTGGAAGAGAGACTGAGACCCTTGAAAGCTGCAGAGAGAGGATGGCATTTAATAACCTCCCTTTAGGGAATCAACAGGAAGAGCAGCAACTACCCTGGAAGGCACGGTTTGGTCAGAGGCAAGAGCACATTAGTGTACTGCACCAGAAATGAGGGGCCACTATCCCTGGAATATAGGAGATAGGGATGGCTGGGACCATGGTCAAAGGAAAAGCATTTTGCAAAAGCTTTTTATGTCCCTGTAATTTGTTCAGACACAATGTGACAGTGACTGCTCACGTCACTTACTACAGTTGTCAGTCTGTACCCAAAAGAAGGTATAGAAGATAATCTTGGAAGAGGGTGGGCAACCTGGAGACCAGATAAGAGGCTGCTGAGATAGCTCAAGTGAAAACAGAAAACAGAAAAAACAGGGCGAGCAAAGTCAGGAAAAGGGCAGTGCTAGACTAGGGACTTGGGAATCCAGCTTTCTTCCACAAAAGGAAAGCTACCCATCTCAGACGACTTGCAGGTGGAGCAGCAGCCAGCAGACAGTGGAGTTTTGGCTATGAACAAAACTGTGCCACAACTAGCAGAGGGACATCTGGCTTGGCATGTGGGCAGGCTCATCGTAAATATGTGGAATTAAAATTCGGAATACACAAATCCACAGGATTGTACGTAGCAATCAGCATTATTTACTCTGCTTGCCAAGAAAGAAAGGTGCATTTCATAAACCCACAAGGAAGGGAAATCTTTCGGGCTTGCTTTAAGTCTTTAGCAATTTTCCCAGGCGGCCTGACAGAGAAGAGACCACATGGTCTTCTGGTAGAATCCCTTTACCTTAGCAGAAGCCCGGAAGCACCTCCAAGTGTACTCTGGAGGGTGGCAACTTCTCTAACACGTATTCCTGCTTCCCCTTGAACTTGGGAAGCACCAATTCCCTTATCTCTTCCCTTGCCTGCCCATTTGTTCTGCTCCCTTCCTAAATACATGAGGTTCAATCCCCAGGACCACAAGAAACAACAACAAAATAACACAAATCCTTTCCCAATCACATGGACACATCATCTACAGAAACTCCTGTTTCACTGAACCACGGTCTTCTTCCTTTAGTTAGAATAAGATGCAGAGTCTACCAGTGTCTCCTTTCCTGGATTCTGATGAGAGTGATCCAGGGGGATAATTTTTATTCCAACCGTCCCTGGAAGATCAAAGCGTCATCTCACCCTCTGCATTAACAACTCTTTCCTGGCAACTTCTAATTTTATCCCTGCTTCCATTTGAAGAGAAAAAAATGCTCCTTCTTTCCTTTTAGGTCTTGGGACAAGCTACTTCACATTTCCTAAAAGACCCATGGTCTAAAGTGGGTTTCTCCTTCTTACCATTCATCTCCATATGTACCAGAATCATTCTCTTCTGTACTCTAAACAAAGTTTGAACTCCCCCACTAGCTTTATTAAAGAATATCTGACAATTTAAATATGTATATATTTAGCCAGCTGTGGTAGGGCATACCTTTAATCCCAATATTCTGGGAGGCTGAGACAGGAGGCTCACAAGTTCAAGCCCAGCCTAAGCTACTTAGTGAATTAGCAAGAGCCTTTCTCAAAAAATTAAAAAAAGAGCTGGGGATGTAGCTCCATGCATAGGCCCTGTATTCAATCCCCAGAACTATAAAACAACAACAACAACACTGACAACAACAAATGTGTAGTTGAAGGTGTGCAATGTTTTATATATGTATGGTGAAGTGATTACCACATCAGGTTAGAACCTGAGACAATTCCTGATACAGTATATCTATACTGTTCCCAAAACTACATTCTGCTTCTATCATTTCACCATCAACAATCACAAAAGAAGCTAGTGTATTTTTACTGTTGTCCTTTCTAGCTGATGGCACTGGTAATCTATACCGCTGTAACGAACTACACACTAGGGGAGGATTACAGGGAGCTTCGATAAAATCAGAGCAATCAACACTGATCTTGTTCCCTTTGTGTGGGAGGAAGGGGAGAGGTAACAGGATTGAAGAAAGGGCCTTGTACTTAGCTACATCCCCATCCCTTTTTACTTTTTATTGTGAGGCAGGGTCCCACTAAGTCACTAATTTTCCCAGGCTGAGCTCAAACTCACCATCCTCCTGCCTCAGCTTTCTGAGTACATGGAATGACAGGCGCTCACCCCCATGCCCAGCATTGCTTCCTGTCTTAAAGGTGGCAGATGATTCTTGAAAGGGATAATCTTCCTTATTTGAGTTTTAACTTTAAAAACAGACATTACCCACACATCAGTATTTTTACTCGTTCATTTACAAATGACATTATTTAAAAATTCCATAATTATTTATGGCTTACCAAATATGATTATAAAATTCCACTAGAATTATAAGAGTAGTGCCCTAACTACTTTCCATGCCCTCATTCTATGTGTCAGCCATCCCTGTAAGTGGCTCCTGTACAGTGTTTTTGTTTTCATATACAGATTTCTTATTGGTCATCTGTTTATTGCCCCTGGTGAAGTTCTGCCTCTCAATTAAAACCCAAATTAAGCTTTGTCCTTAAGATTCCTCTGTTCTTCCAAAGTAAGCTTTAAAGATTCTTCTTTATCTCCTCAGTACAAATCAATCATACCCTTCAAGACTGTGTGCACCTTGAAGATTCAAGGCGAATCTTATTTATCCTTTAATATTCAAAACTAGCTCAGAAGAGCTGCAAACTTCACACATGAAAAACTATTAAATACTTGAAAAAGAAGAAAAAGGAAACTAGATCAGTCTATGAATTATTAAAATCATACAGTCCATGAATTAAGAAAAATGAATTAAGATAAGGCTATGATGTTAAAATAAGAACAATTAATAAATATGAATATAGGCATGAAGAAAGAATTTATCACCCGATGCAGACAGGCAGGTCTGCCCACGCCCTACCGAGGTCCTGAGTGGCACGGAAGATGCCGAATCACCCCGCTGCAGACAGGCAGCCACCTGATTCCACAATACAAAGACGCAGAGGACACCAGACCACCAGGCCAAGGTAGTGAGTCCCACTGCTCCCGGCCCAGAGGTAGGGGCTTCTGAGCCGTTGTCCCACTGCTCCTGGTCCAGAGGAAGGGGCTTCCTGGTCACCATCCCTCCCACTGCTCCCAGCCCAGAGGAAAGGGCTTTTGGGCCACCTTCTGTCCTGCTGCTCCTGGCCCAGAGGAAGGGGCTTCTGGGCCACCATCCCTCCCACCGCTCCCAGGCTAGAGGTAGGGGCTTCTGAGCCGCCATCCCACTGCTCCTGGTCCAGAGGAAGGGGCTTCCCAGCCACCATCCCTCCCGCTACTCCCAGACCAGAGGAAAGGGCCTTTGGGTCACCATCCCTACCACTGCTCCCGGCCCCTGTCTCACCTCTCCCAGCTCAGAGGAGTTAATCCGTGCAGGCGCTAACAGCCCCCCACCCCAGTCGAAATGAGAAAACATATAAATAAGTCTCAAAACCAGACTTCCAGATCACCTACAGCAACCCCAAAGGGAAATGAGATGGAACACTCTGATACTCAACCACCTGGACCCACTGAACTGGCAAATAAAAGGGGATCTGGAAAAAATGAAATCAGAAATAATTTCTCAGATAACAGGAGAATTTGTGCCCCTAGTGCAAGACATGATTAATAAATCTAGAGAGGAGCTCAGGAACATGATGGAATCCCAACATAAGAAACAAATGGAATCCATAAAACAGATGCAAATAGATTTCCAGGACATGAAAAACTCCACTGAAAGTCTACACAGAAGAATGAGCCAGTGTGAGGACAGAATTTCAGATATAGAAGATAAGATTGCAATTAGTGACCAGGAAAAGAAAAATTGCTTCAAAATTATAAGGGAACATGAGAAATCAATCCAGCAGCTGCTAGATGATGCAAAGAAGAATAACATAAGACTGATTGGGCTCAATGAAGAAACAAGACAGAGTGGAGATGACATAAAAAACCTCTTCACAGAAATAATGGCAGAAAACTTCCCAAGCAGGGGAAAAGAGCTTGACATACAGATAAGTGAGGCATATAGGACTCCTAATAGCCTTGATCAAAAAAAATCTACACATAGGCATATAATTGTTAAGATTCCAGAAACACAACAGAAGAACAAAGTTCTCCAAGCAGTCAGAGAAAAGAAACAAATCACATACAAAGGAAAGTCCATCAGAATCACAGCAGACTTCTCAACACAAACCATCAAGGCAAGAAGAGCTTGGAGTGACATATTCTAAGCCCTAAAAGAAAACAGCCTCCAACCCACATTGATGTACCCTGCAAAACTATCTTTCAAGATGGATGGAGAAATAAGATACTTTCATTACACAGAGCACCTTAGGAACTTCATGAATGCCAAACCAGCACTCCAAAGAATTTTACACAATATCCTAGGAACAGACATTGAGGATCACAACCCCAGGAAGCAAAGCAGAATGAAGCCATCTGGCATGACAAGAAATTAAATGTAAAGGGGGAGAACCCAACAAAAAGAAAAAGTCATAGCAATGACAAGTCAACACATTTCAGTTATAACCATCAACATTAATGGTCTCAATTAACCAATCAAAAGAAATAGACTGGCCGAATGGGTCAAGAACCAAAATCCAACAATATGCTGCATACAAGAAACACACTTAATTCAAAAGGAAACTCATAGACTGAAAGTTAAAGGGTGGAAAACAATACTCCATGTGACAGGAACCCAAAGAAAAGCAGGAGTAGCTATCCTCTTGGCAGATCAAGTAGATTTCAAACCAACACTCATTAAGAGAGATGAAGAAGGACACTACATCCTTGTAAAGGGAAGAATCCGAGAGGAAGAGATGACAATCATAAATATCTATGCACCAAACACTAGTGCACCCAACTATATAAAACAAATACTAACAGACATGAAAAGTCATATATGCACTAATACAATTGTAGTGGGGGACCTCAACACCCCACTGTCACAAACAGATAGATCAACTAGACAAAAAATAAATAATGAAATACTAGAACTCAATCGAACTCTTGAACAAATGAATTTAACAGATGTTTACAGAGTGTTCCACCCCACAAAATCAGAATACACATTCTTCTCAGCTGCACATGGGTCATTCTCCAAAACAGACCACATACTCACACATAGAACACGCTTAAGTAAGTGAAAAGGAATTGAAGTTATCCCCTGTATATTATCACACCATAGTGCAATGAAATTGGAGATCCACAGCAAAAGAAACTAAAAAAATTTCATAAACACATAGAAATTGAACAACACACTTCTGAATAACCAATGGGTCACAGAGGAAATTAAAGAAGAAATCAGACAGTTCCTTCAATTAAATGACAATAACAATACAACATATCGGAATCTATGGGACACAATGAAAGCAGTCTTATGAGGGAAATTCATAGCAGTGAATACACATATTAGGAAAACAGAATGAGCCCAATTAAACAACCTGATGCTGAGCCTCAAGCTTCTAGAAAAAGAAGAGCAGGACAACCCCAAAGCTCATACAAGGGAGGAAATTATAAAGATCAGAGGAGAAATCAATGCAATGGAGACTAAGAGAATGATACAAAAAATCAATGAAGCCAAGAGTTGGTTCTTTGAAAGAATCAACAAAATTGACAAACCTTTAGCCAACCTTGTCAGAAAAAGGAAAGAAAAGGCCCAAATCCATGCAATTAGGAATGAAAAGGGTGAAATTACAACAGACCCAGCAGAAATCCAGAGCATTATCAATACCTACTTGGAGAACCCATATGCCAGTAAGATGGAAAATGCAGAAGAAATGGACAGATTCCTAGATACATATGAATTACCAAAGTTGAACGAAGAAGACCTAAAAATTCTGAACAACCCAATATCAATCAATGAAATTGAAAATGTAATTAAAAACTTATCAACTAAGAAAAGTCCGGGCCCTGATGGCTTCACTGCTGAATTCTACAAGACATTTAGAGAGGAACTGCTGCCACTACTGTTTAAACTCTTCAATGAAATTGAAAGGGAAGCAATACTCCCAAATTCATTCCTGGAAGCAAGCATCACCTTGATCCCCAAAGCAGAGAAAGACCCAACTGAAAAGGAGAACTATAAGCCAATCTCACTAATGAACATAGATGCAAAAATCCTTAATAAGATACTGGCAAATAGAATGCAGAAGATCATCAAGAAGAATCATACACCCTGATCAAGTGGGATTCATCCCAGGGATGCAGGGATGGTTCAATATACGAAAATCAATTAATGTAATACACTATATCAATAGAGCCAAGGACAAAAACCATATGATTATCTCCATAGATGCAGAAAAAGCATTTGACAAAATCCAACATGCATTTATGATTAAAACCCTACAAAAAATTGGAATAGATGGTCTCTACCTCAAACTGATAGAAGCCATCTATGAAAAACCAACAGCCAATATCACACTAAATGGTCAAAAACTGAAATCCTTCACACTCAAATCAGGAACAAGACAAAGATGTCCACTATCACCACTCCTGTTCAATATAGTTCTGGAAACATTAGCCACAGCAATTAGACAAGAGAAAGAAATAAAAGGAATAAAGACAGGAAATGAAGAAGTCAAATTGTCATTATTTGCAGATGACATGATACTCTATAGCAGACCCCAAGAACTCCACCAAAAGTCTTCTAGACTTAATAACCAAATTCAGTCAGGTAGCTGGTTACAAGGGCAACAGACAAAAATCAATAGCTTTCCTCTACACCAATGACAGACTCACTGAGAGAGAAATAGGGCAAATAATTCCTTTCACAATAGCATCCAAAAAAGTGAAATATCTAGGAATCATCCTAACGAAAGAAATCAAGGACCTCTTCCCTGAAAACTATGGCACTCTGAAAAGAGAGATTGAAGATGATATCAGAAAATGGACAGACATCCCCTGCTCCTGGGTAGGAAGGATTAATAGAGTGAAAATGGCCATACTTCCAAAACTGCTATATAGATTTAATGCAATTCCAATTGAGATCCCAGAGCATACTTCACAGACCTTGAGAAAACAATCCAAAAATTCATTTGGAACAAGAAGAGATCCAGAATAGCAAAAGCAATTCTAGGTAACAGAGACATGGCAGGGGGTAACACAATCCCCAACCTGCAACTCTACTACAAAGCTACTGTGATAAAAATAACATGGTACTGGCAAAGAAACAGACCTGAGGACCAGTGGAACAGATTAGAAGATGCAGAAACAACGCCAGACACACTCAGCCATCTCATCTTCGATAAAGGAGCCAAACACCCTCACTGGAGGAAAGATAGCCTCTTTAATAAATGGTGCTGGAAAAACTGGGCTTCAACTTGCCAAAGATTAAAACTAGACCTGTATCTCTCACCATGCACTAAACTAAAATCAAAATGGATTAAAGATCTAAATATTAAAATAGAAACTCTGAACCAGTTGGAACAGAGGTTAGGTGGAACCCTTGAAGACATCGGTGTAGGAAAAGATTTTATGAACAAAACTTCAGTTGCCCGTGAACTAGCACAAACAATCAACAAGTGGGATCTCTTCTTATTAAAAGGCTTCTGCACAGCAAGAGAAACCACCAGCAGTGTGAAGAGACACCCCACAATGTGGGAAAAAATCTTCACCTGCTCTTCCTCAGAGGTCTACTATCTCGAATCTATAAAGAACTTAAAAAGATCAGACCTCCCAAATTTAAAGACCCAATCCAAAAATAGGCATCTGAAATGAACAGACATTTCTCACACAAAGAAGTAGAAATAGCAAATAAATACATGAAAAAATGTTCAACATCACTGGTCATTTGAGAGATGCAAATGAAAACAACGCTGAGATTCAACTTCACTCCAGAAAGAATGGCTGCTATCATGAAATCAACCAATAACAAATGCTGGCGGGGCTGTGGGGAAAGAGGAACCCTGCTCCACTGCTGGTGGGAGTGTAGACTGGTGCAACCACTGTGGAAATCAGTATGGAGATACCTCAAAGAACTAGGACTGCAAGTCCCATTTGACCCTGCTATTCCACTGCTGAGGATCTTCCCCAAAGAATTAAAAGAATCATACCACAGTGATATATGTGCGCCCATGTTCATAGCAGCACAGTTTATAATAGCTAAAACTTGGAAACAGCCCAAATGCCCATCTACTGGAGACTGGATAAAGAAAATGTGGTTTTTTAATAAAATGGAGTACTACTCAGCCATAAAAAATGAGAAATTAGAGACATTTATAGCTAAGTGGATGCACATTGAGGCGATACTCTTAAGTGAAATAAATAGGACACACTTGTATAAATACCAAATAGTTTCTCTGGTGTGAGAAACTGAAAGTGTAAATAAGGACTAAATGTATAATAGGTAATGTGAAATAAGAAGAAAAGGGGCAAAGGGGAAGGAAATGGGAGGGCTAGGGGAAAGGATAGAAGGGAATGGGATTAATATGAGAAAATGGAAAAATAGGAACAAAATCTTTGTAAATAGGGAGGAATGGAGGGGTTGAAGGGAGGGATGGGCAAGGGTGAAAAATAAGAACCAAGAGAGACTATGTAAAGGTGCAAATTTCCAATGATGAATGTCATTATATCGTATATCTAAAATGTACCAATGATTAGAATGAATAATCGATAATGTAAAATAGGAAGAAAAGGTCCAAAGGGGTGGGGGTAGTGGGAGGGGCAGGGGAAAGGAAAGAAGGGAAAGGAAAAATGATGAGAAATGGAAAAAATGGAAATAAAGTCTTTGTAAATAGGGAAGGGTGGAGGGTGTGAAGGGAGGGCTAGGAATGGGGAAAAAATAAGAACCAAGATGCATTATGTAAAGGTACAATTCCCAATGAGAAATGTAATTGTGTTGTATACCTACAATGTACCATTAAAAGAAAAAAAAAAAAAGAATTTATCAAAGAATTGAGTGGAAATCACAAAAATGCAGGACATTTTACAAATAAATTTAATATGTGATTGGAGACATAAAACCAATGAAGTTTAAAAAATTATTTAATAAAAATATCAATATAGCTAGCTACCAATTTGGAAACTTTTAGGGAAAATGCATTTACACATCAGAAGAAAATTACAAAATAATTTCAAGATAAGATAAGTATTTAAAATCTATATTGTGAGAAATACTAAGGACAACTTAGACATTTACAAAATAGCTTTTGGGAGAGGAAATTACTGACAAAATTGATTATGTCAAGATGTGAAATTTCTTTACTATGAAAAATAAAATAGCTAAAATAAAAAAGAAATTACTCTAAAAAATATTTACAGCAAATTTTACTAATAAAAGGCTCATACTGATAATCTTATAGACTAAATATACTGACATGCTGATATGAAAATTACAGAAAGAATTTAAAAGTTTTGCTTAAAAATACCAGTTGATAATCAAGATGCAAAGTACAGAGACTAATGATAGGCTGAAGGACCATTACTCGCCTCCTACAAGTCTCCAGAAATGAGACAAAAAGTGCTTTTAAAAAGTTCTATGGACTTTGAAAAAAGAAGAGAAAGCAAACCCTCAGTGGGCCCCAAATCGGAGTTACTCCTGCAAAACAGACTGTAGGAAACCAGAACATGAACTGACTTGCTAAATACCGCTCTAAAGGTGGAAGAATCCTATATCTAGAGTCAGGAGATACTGAAGAATGTATTGTCCTGGCACAATCAGCAAGGTTATTATTCAGACTATGGGGTAGTAAGGACATCCAGGTAAGTCACACTCTGCTCTGCAAGATCCTGCTCTGCTCGAGTACCACCACATGTGGGAGGGAGTCTCAGCCTCCAGCTGGGACCGTGGGTGTGGTGTGTGCCCAGATAGCTGGCTCGCCTGGGAAACCAGGAACTCTCAACTCGTACAACATCGGCAGCCAGGCTTATAGCTGCCAAGTGGACTGATGCCATTACCTGCCCAAGAGAAAAGTCCTGCAGAGAACATTTGGGAACCACTCAGGAGAACGCAACCTTGCCACTTGTTCAGCCCAGAGCAAAACCCACTCATGGACCAATCCAATCTCTTCCCAGAGGGTCCAATCCCCATAGGGGAAAACAGAGCCAAGGTCAGAAGACACCAAACACAAGCTCCAACATGTGAATCAGAGGACAAAGGGGAAGAAGAAAGGAACTCAGAAGAAACCAAAATCATTCAAGGGGCAGAGGCAAACTCTTAAAAATCTATAATTAGTTTGTTTTGAAATATTAATTGTGATTATATCCAGACTAGAATGCTATAAAAAGAAAAAAAAACATTTAGGTAAGAAGAGCTGTTGGCAATTTAAAAATATAGCAACAGATGGATTCTGGAGAAGGAAAGCTCCAGGAAATGGCTTCACAGAGGGGCAGAAAGCCATCAATCAGATTCTGGGGAGCAGAAAAGGCAGCTCCAGGATGGATGTCTCAACAACAACAACAGAAAGTGCACCCAAAAGAAAAATGAGTGTCTCAGTCAAGAAGGATGAGCTGTGGGTCCAATGGAGTCCAGAGATGAATTACTGCTGCATCGAGAGGCTTTGTTAGAGCTCAGGAAAAATTAAAAGGTGGACAGGATATAAAATGCCTGCAGTAGGTTTTTTGGTCTCAGATGTGAACTATGCTCATGCAGATGCTTAAGTAAATCCTGACCACTCATTTGACTGTGATGAACCAGAGAGAGGTCAGGGAGAGGCCCTAGGAGGGCATGTTAGGCAGCTACATCCTCACTGTCCCCTAAGAAACCATGGACACGCTGGAAATTTAAGCACTGTAAATAAGCATGCTGCTTTCAAATAAAACAAGACAAAAAGTCAGCTAATAAGTTGAAAGGAACTGATTTTTGGGAACACAACTTGGAGAGCAGAGATGTCTGACACAAGATTATTGCTTTTTCATTTTAAGCTGTGTTAGACTATTTGATTTAATAAAATTATGTACATGCATTATTTTTGTAAAAATGGAAATTTAATGATTAAAATCATAAAGAAAAAAACTATGTTGATCAAATGCATGACCACCAAGAAGATAACAATAGTCAAGAAACTGTATGTACTTAACAAGATACTTTCAAAATAAATACATACATATATATACATATATATATATGTAACAAAAACTGATAAAAACTACTGATAGAAATTTACAAGTCAATGACCATAGTGGGTCTTCAATTTTAAAATGTATGTATTGAAAACAAAATTTCTAATGACACACAGTATATTATAAAAGAAACATCAATATCTTAAAATCATTTTGCACACCACACTGTCATACAAATGTAATAAAATGAAATATCAACAATGTAAGACATACACAGTGCCACAGAAAAACCTTTAAAATTACATTCAAAGTATCTTTATGAGGGGAAATCTATTATTAATTATACATACAGCATATGAGACAAAACCAACTAAAAATTATTTATTAGAACCAATAGAGAGTTAGGCAAGATCATCTTTTTAGTTTCCCTACATGGCAGAAATCATATATTTGAAAAATATTATAAATACTTTATTTTTATTTGAAGCACAGACTCAAAGGACTTTGAACTTAAATATATAATATTTTTACAGAGACAATAATGAAAACTGAAAGATCTCTTCAGACAAATTTGTAGATTCAATATAATCTCCACCAATATTATTTTAGAGTAAAATTTGGTAAAATAATTCTAAATTTCAGGTGGAAGATATAAATTAGTATGCATGTTGAAGACAATACTGGACAAAAGAGTAACCAAGAGAAAAGGCTTAATTCACCAATATCAAAACTGATTATAAATTAATATTTACTAATATTTTTAGTATTTAATTTCATAGTAATAAAAATTCATGCAAAACCTGATAATATGTAATGGAACAGGAGGAGGAGTCTCAAAATGGACCCTGTGTATATTTGGTGATTTCCTTTATGATGAGTGACATTTCAAACTAATTGATAAAAAATTGACTATTCCATAAATTGTACTGGGGCGACTAGCTAATCAATAATAAAGCTAAGATAACTTTCTTTTTCATAATGTTCAGAATATTAAGTTCCAGATGGAATAATACTGTATATTGTAAAATGAGAGGAAAATATCTTTAAGATCTTGGGATACAAAAGGCATTATAAAATGAGGCATGAAAAGCAAAATCCATAAAGGAAAAGATTGATAAACATGATGGCTTTATCTATTTATCAAGATAAATCTGTAAGACAAAAGTTGTAAAATGAAAGAGACAAGCAATAAATTGGGAGAGAATGTTTACAACACACATAACAAAGAATTAGGACCCAGAATACAAACAATATCGAAGGCCAACATATAAATAACAATCAGAAAAATGGACAACTACATAGAACTGTCAAGCCCAAAGGACCAATATACTTTCTAAAATATGCATAACCTGACTAGCATTAAAGCTGCAATTATCAAATGAGAGCAAAATAAGTTTTCTACATATATAGCTGGTTAAAAATGGAGAAACCTTATAATAACAATGTTAGAAAGAGTGGGGGGGGTGATACAGATTGAGTACCCCTTATCCTAAATTCTTAGGACTAGAAGTGTTTCAGATTTTAGATGTTTTTCGGATTTTGGAATATTTATATAAACATAATGGGACACCTTGAGGATGAGACCTGATCTAAACATGAAACTCATTAATGTTTCATATACACCTTATACACATGGCCTGGAAGTGATTTTACACAATGTTTCTAGTGTGTGAGTTGTGACAGTGACCCACCACATACAATCAGGTATGGGATTTTCCACATGCTATATCCTGTCAGCACTCAAAACATTTCAAAATTGGGTACACTTCAAATTTCCAATTTTCAAAACTGCTTGGCTTGTATTTTCATGCTTCAGTGGCGGTATGAATTGTTACAAACAGTTTGGAAAGTGACTTGGCATTTCAAATATGCACATCTACTGACCCAGCATTTCTTAGCTCAGTATTTTTGCTCCCTTCTCTTGAGACCCTGGTTTAAGTGAAAGCTCCTTTTCTGGCTACCCATCTTCATTTTTGTTGTAATTCTTTATGGTACCTATGGTACCTATGATACAACATTTTATTATACATGTATGTCTTTGCTCATTGTTTCTGTTTTATTGAATGTCCATAAGGGGAAGAACTTTATTCTGTTTCCTGCTAAATCCACAGCACCAAGAAAGATGCCTGGCACATGGACTAAGTAAAGACCCGTATCAAGATAAATCTACTTAGAAGCAACACCAATTTTGGCTCACAGTTTTAGAGGTTTGGGTTCCTGAGCGCTTGTTTTCCTCCCTGGTGAAGGAGGTCTGTTTACCTCATGGTGCCCAAGAAGCAAGGAGAAAGGAGGGGCTGGAGTCCTAACAGCTCCTTCAAAGTCATAGCACCCAGTGACCTAACTTCCTTCCACCAGGCCCCAGCACCTAAAGGTTCCATCACCTTCTGGCAGTGTTACATGCTGGCAGCCAAGTCTCCAACACATGAACCTTGGCAGGGGTGGGGAGTAGGGAACATTCCAGATCCAAACTATAGCAGCATCTAGGGCTGTCTGCTGAAGTATGCAGAAAATTAGAAACCACTTAAATATCTGTCACTAGCAGAAGGCCAAACAAATTATTTTATATTCATACTAGGGACACACAGCAAATCCTTTTGAGGACCCAGCTCTATTTGTCTTGAAATGTTATCTAGAAAAATGAAGTAGTAAAATTATTACTGCTATTTCTATAGTGATTTATCATATATAAATGTATATCACATGAGATAAAGGGTTTTTTTTCTATAGGTACAAGTCCATGTACGTTGAAAATGTGGGGAAAAATACTGGAAGGATATACAGTACACTGCACATAATGGTTACCGCAGAAAACAGACGTGCTAGGGGAGGTCAAAGAAACAACCCTTCCATTTTTTAGAAAGTGAATATATTTATGTGTTACTTGTGTTATTAAAATATTTCCTTTAAAAGGTCAAGCTCCTTCATAATCACATAAGTGCAAAGTAAAAATCATTTTGAATTTCCAGTTTATTCTTTTCAATTCAACAACAAATTAGGATTATAGAGCAATTTTATTCTTTTAATATTATAAATGTTTGTACAATTTAGAACAATTAATATTCTTTAAAGTTCTGTAAAGAATCAAACTGATTTCTTCCGAAGAGCTTATTTCATTTTAAAGTCCACTTTTCCTTCGTTCGTGCTCATGTTTTTCTCTGTAATTAATTTTAATACTTTATTACTTCCTGTTCAAATGCCTCAGGAATTTTTCCAGTGGGTGAACTCATTTCCTAATATTATTTACTTGTTTTTCTACCATTTTTGGACCACACGCCATATTCACGGTTTCTCACAGTCATTTTTCTGTTTCTTTGAGCAGCTGCTTGTTTACCCAGCTGTTGCTTCCTTTCTTTCTGTCAATGGGTGTTAATTTTGTGTTGATTTATTATACTTTTCCTCCTTTGCACCTTCTCATCCTCTGGGGGTGTCTCTCCCACAGGAAAATATTTTATCAGATTGCAAAGAATACTTCATACCAAGTCATGGGAGTGATAGACAAGACACGGCAAAATGTCCCCTGAGAATGCAAACTTTCAAAATGCTTGGAGAATAGGGTATCCAAGCCCACCCTTGGAATGGTGCAAAGATGGAAGAGATTTAGGAGAGGCCTTTCAGATATGATATACCTGAAATCAATTTGGGAGGATGTTAGCTATGACAATGGAGTTGCTAGAGAAAAGGACTCTTGGCTGAAGGTAGTAGAGTGGCAAAGGCACAGATGTGAGAGAGGGTGGTGTGCAAGGAAACACAAATAATTTCATATGGGAAAGCCCCAGAGTCGTGGGAGCAGCTAGTGATGAGGCTAGCCTGGTGCACAGGGCCGAACAAAAGAGGGACCTGCGCCATTCAAGGCTAACAAATTCCCTAGAAGGGAAAGTGGAGACTGAGGAGCACGCTGTTAGTCCATGGAGTAATAACAAGGGTACTGCCACGGCATCAGGAGGGGAGGAAGGTGCTGACTTTGGTGACTGGGTGGTACAGGGCTGCTCTTCAGCTGAGAAGCAATGCTGAGGGATATGGGGCAGTGTCCAGCCTGTTTCAGTGCTTTTCCTGTGCCAATCTGTAAATATTTACCACTTCTAGTCATGAGAGTGGTTGCAGTTTAGGGACAGGATAGCTTAGATTTGTAGTGCCTCCTCTCATCGTGGTGTGGAACACACAGGAGAACTGTGTGTCTTCCAACACACAGCTAGAAGAGAACAACATTTATCTAATTTTTTGACATGTTGAGCCATGGACATCAGCTGTCCAGAGCGGTGGGCTAAAATACAAAGCACTGGCAAACTACAGCACTGAAATGGTGGGCAAATGGGGCAGAGGTGTAGCAAAGGACAGACGGAAGGAGCAGCTGGTGGGGGGCGGGGGGCGGAGGATGTGCAAAACAGACCAGGAAGGGGCTACAGGAAAAGTTTACTGCCAGTGTCAAATGCTGCGGAGAGATTGAGTGAAATACAAATGGAAAATGCTTTTTGGAGATTTAGCAACATCCATATTACTAATGCCATAGCTCTTCCAGTACAAATCAGTCTAGGGCATGAATTGGAAACAGCCTACAGACATCAAACAAATTAGGAAAACATGTGAAGGAATCAAACATAAGACAAGAGGGAGTAGACTTAGAAATGGGTTGTGCATGTTCAATGTAAATAATTTCAAATTTAAAAGAAAGGGGAAAAAGTGTTAGCCAAATACAAGAAATCTGTTGGCCAGATTTGGCAACAAGTTTGATGTCAATTCTCAAAGCATATTCAAAATTCCCAATGACAGTGAGACTAAGGAATCACAAGTCCTTTTAAACCGGGGTCGGGGGTGTGTGTAGCACAAGCGGTCTCTTGGTCATTTATGACATTTGTGATATTCTGAAATAAAAAATAAAAGACTTACAATCAAATTACAGAAATTCCCATTTTAAGATTCTAACTTAATGCAAGTTAACTTATTTAACCCTTGCAGTAACTTTGTGAAGAGGGCATTATCTCTTTTTTCCTGTTGAGGAAGTGGAAGATTGGAATGATTAAGTGATTAGTGATTGATAGCAGGAAGGAATAACACTTCTAACTCAGCTCAGCCTCTTAGTTCCATACTTTTTCAGTCATATCTCGCAGCTTTCCCCTGAGTGGAAGACACCTCCCTTCTGCCATTGTATACACCTATATCTGGTTCCACCCCTTCTCTTCATCTGGTCCACATCCTTTTTGTTGTCTTCTATCTTCATCCACTGCCTTTCATTGGTCCTTGCTCCATTGTGAGCTCTTGGCCAAGTCAGTCCCAAGTGAAAACAAAGAAGAAACAAAAATGCCTTCAAAAATACACCTTTAGCTACTTTCTAATCTCTTTCCTTCCTTCTGCAGCCCATTTCTTAATCTCATGTCCCTCATGCTCTCTGAAAGGTGTCAGTCACTTTCATGACCTAAACTAGGACCTATGTACCAGTAATGAGGTGGAAAATAATATTTTCACAACAGACACTAGAGTTCCTTGTGGAGAGGGAATTCTCATGGTTTAGGTGTACAGAATTCTTTGAGTGTTGCAAGTAGCAACGTAAGAGTATATCCCAGGAGTGGAAAAGGAAGTAAATGATAACTCTAAGTGGTTAACAGGAATTTGGAGGCAGAGGTGTCTAAGGGTGAGAGGAGGTGAGAAATAGGGAAAAGACTGAGAAAATACAGCACCATGGGAGGCTCGGACAACACACGTGGCACATTCTCAGTGATGGGGGTAGTCAAAATGCTTATAGGAAACAGATACCTAATGTTTGATTTTTATGTTCTTTGCATGTGCCTCCTTTCCCTCACCTCAAAATGTTTATAAAATCTGAAAATATATATAATGCCTTTGGTAATGGTATTCCAGAGAATTAAGGACAGGAAGCTTAAATTCTTGTCTGTGTGGGTGTGGGGCAGACTGGAGAGCAGTCACCGGAAATGAGATGAGATAGAAGCAAACAATTAATTCAGATAAGCAGATAAATGAAGCCAACAATGATCACAGAAATATAAACTTATGGAAATCCCCAAACTATTGGACAAAGCATTGAATTCCTTAGCAGATACAGGATAGGAATTCCAAGTCAATGTGAAAAAACCCTCAAGGTCCAGGGTGACCTCTCCTTGAGCGTGAATTTATCCTGATGATTTCTTAATCTCTGCCTTCAGCCTTGCTCCAGAGATTCCAGAATTAAATGCCAGAACAGCACAATCCTTCAGACTGTGCACTCTGAAGCACCAACACTTACAAAGGGTAAATCTCATCTCAAATATTTTCTAAGGTTGTAAATTTGGTCAGGTTTCTTAAACTGTATAAACTTCAGTTTCCTTATCCATAAAATAGGGGTATTACTTGTATCTTGTATTATTACATGAATTGATACTTGAGAAGTATCTAGAATAGTACTGTTCCAGAAAACACTCAATAAGTATTAACACTTATTACAGCCAAGAGTCCACCATTTCCATCTGAATTTATTCACATACTTAAGAATTATTTATTGAGTACCTCTTGTATGCGAGGTAATGTTCTACGAAATTGTGTTGAGGTAGCAAGAGGTGGTATAGGGATGAACAATACAGAGTTTCCTCCCTCATGAAGCTTTCATTCAAGTGAGAAGAGACAACCAGTAAACAGTATATGGATAATGGTATGAAGAAAATAATGTAGGGTGGTATGAAAAAGAAGAGTACAGGTGTTGCTATTTTAGTTGGTGTGAAATTTTACCAAAGGTTTGAAGTGAGGGAGCAAGTCCTATGGAGATTTGTGGGAAACATCTCAAACAACTAAACAACTTCCCATCACAATCTACGGCAACAACCATATTCCTCGCCTGAGCACAGTGCACAGCCGTGTGGCAGTGACTCGAGGGAAGGGGAAACACAGACTCTTTCCCTTCTTGTGGCTTCTGTATCCAGCTAGTCCTTGACTTGCATTTTTATGTCATCTCTTCAGTTTACCTTCCCATCTCTCTACTTATTACTTATAGATTGAGCCGCCTGAGATGGCCATTCATGTAAAAACCAGTTGCCTCCTGTCAGCAAGAACAGAATAAAGACGAGGATGCAACCTATGGTCCTAGGGGAATGGTGCAACTTCCGGATGGACAGAGTTTGGATCCACAAATAACAACCTGATGCAGAGCCCTTCCCGCTCTGGACACCCTTAAATTGTATGCGAGGCTGAGGAAGAATACTCTATTGTATTCAGCCATGGAGGTGTGGGTTCATTTGCAAACCCAAATGCATAACCTCAGTGCCGCAGACTAATCTCAGGTTACCATCCATCTTCTTCTGTATCACTGAAACATGATCCAAATGGCACTCTCAGTCTCCAATGCATACTTCCCAGGGCATCTCAAGCAACTATCGCCAGCCCCCAGCCCCAACCCAACTCCCTGTCAAGCTGGAGCACTTTGAAGCCTTTTCCTCACATCAGATACAGTCAAAACAATGCAGACATCCAAAGCTCTTCCTGATCCAATCTCTGCTAGCGTCCCCAGCCTCTCTTCTGGCCACTGATCTTCGTTTTTCTACTCTTGCTCCACCCAGTTACAGCACTTGTTCTACCTCAAACGAGTCCTGCTCCTTCCGGTCTCTAAATCATTCACAAGTTGCTCCTTCTGTCTGAAATGAAAAACTCCTTCACACAGTTAACTCCCACTAATCTTTCCAAACTCAACACATGGTATCTACTAAAGAACCTTTGTCATGACTCTGAGCCAGATCAGATATCTAATTCTGTGGTCTTTTAGTACTTAATTTTTATCAAGGTTCTTGTCTGGTAATTATTGCTCTCATTTTTATGTCTTATTTATTAGATTCCATCCAAAAAAGCTAATACCTTTGTCTCACTATAGCTGACACAAGTAGGCATTTGTCTTTGTTGAATGAATGAATGCAACAGAATTGACTCAATTTCTAAGCATTTTTGCACTTTGGTCACAAAGTGCATTTAATTTATTCTGAAGTATGCCACAGGAAAAAGCAAAAATGTTTTTTTAAACTTTTTTTTCTTTTACAGGAATACTGAGATAATACAAGAGATAGTATTGATTGCCTTCACATTTGTCAAGCAACGTTTTCTATCACTGGCTTTTATGCAAACTGTTCTGCTGCCTAAAACTTGAAAATGCGTAATTAGGAACTGAATAGCACCCTTACATAAAAATCCCTCATTAGGCACTAGTTCATTTTCTTGTAAACAAAATATGGTAATGGTATGATAATCTCCGGCAAACATCAGACCTTCCAAGAATCAAAAAACCATTTTTAATTTCAGAAACTACTTACAAAATCTCATTTTTTCCAGGAAATTAAAAATGGTGCTTGCTGACCACAAGTATTATTTGTTTCTGGTTTCTTCCTTTGGCAGTTCTCAGAATAGCAATTATATTTATTTCTCTAAGTTTCCATATGAAATTGAAGCCATGCTAACCTTTACAAACTGATATTGATTCATTTTGAGACATAAACTTGAGTGAGGCACTCTAATTTGTGAAGTCATCATTCAGCTAAAAATATTATACCAATGTCAACATAAAGTAATTATGATTTTGTCATTCTTGTATCTATGTTTCTAATATAGATAGTGGTCACAAAGGTAGCTTTCAATTCTAGAGAAGGAAAATTGAGAAGCCTGCATGTTCAGCCTCATCTACAGATAAAACTGTAATATTAAGCCAGCCAGCTATTTCATCACTTTATGCCTCAATTTCCTCATCTAAACAAATAGATAATGATAATACCTAATTAATAGGTCTGCTATGAGGACTAAATGAGTTTACATGCATGATGTACTTAGAATAGTGCCTGGTACACAATGTCTTATAATTGCTAGGTTTTTCTTTCTCCTCCTTCTTCTCCTTCTCCTCTCTCTTCCTCTTCTTCTTTCTTCTTCATTTGTTCTCTCTTCTTCAAAAGTCAAATGATGAGAACCTGAATCTTAACTCCTTTGGAGAATTCAATATTATTTCTGAGGAACAAAGTTATAAATTAACAGAAAAGCCACTTACAGGCAGGATATGGCTTCTACTGTACATGTGTTTATACCGGAATTCCTGAATATCAAGATGTATTGTAAATAAATTTTCATGTCTCATTTTTCATTATTTTAAAACAAAATCTAAATATGTGACCGATATTATAAACTGTGAGTTATAAACACTCAGAAATGATAAGGAGAAATCACTGCAGAAATCAATGAAAATGATGAATTTCATATAGGATGTTGGATATCCATTTAAAGCAGAAAGAATATCAAAGAATTTCTCTTTTCTGTATCAAAAGCTAGGTAGAAACCAAGTTTTATAGGAGAATGGAATATCTCCAAAATATAATAAATACCTCTATTTTATCACAAAGAGCATATCTAGGCACTGCATATACTAATTTAGAGTAACTAATGGAACTCTTTTCATTTATATTAACACACTGTACATTTACTCTGGGTATCACATTTATTTAATCTATGATGATTTCATTATTCAAATATTAGTTTTTGCCAATAAAGTGTCACAAATCTAAATTATACAGTGCTTCAATATAATTATAGTTCTATAATATCTTATTATTATTTCAATTCAAATGTTAAAAAATAACCTGAATTTCTCTTTTGTGACATAAACTGGAAATCTGGGGGTGCATTCTGAGCTGACAACTAGAGCAGTTGATACCACTGCCCTCGTCTGACTAAATCTAAACAAACAAGGGAAGACATAATGCTCTCCCCACCCTGTCTTTGGATTGGTGACTGGGAAGACTGAATGCTCAATATTACAAGTCATTTGGGGAGCCTCCTTGATGAGAATTCTTTTAAATAAAATGATCACAAAATAATCACTTACAAGATCCCTAAGGCCACTGAAGAGTGTATGTCCTGGCTGTGGGAGAGCAGATGGAAATATCTCCCTAGCATATTCCACCTGCACCACTTTGACTACATGTGGAGGCTTCCAGATGACATGTAAGGGTGACTATGACTGATCTGCAAGGAATTTTCACTGTAATTGATGTGATTTAAAAAATTTGTCCCGCATGGAGAATCAACTACCAGACTTGACTTTGATACGCACGTTTCTAACCCACTGGAATATCATGCTACTGTGTACACTTGCTCTACTTCTGAAGATCAAAACATGACAGTAAGTCTAAACTTCTGAATGGAAACATTTACTTGGGAATTAAGGTCCATCCATGCTCTACAGAATGAGTTTTGAACTCTGCCAAAAGACTTCTAGACTTAATTGACAGATTCAGTAGAGTAGCTGGATACAAGGTCAACATTCAAAAAACAATAGCCTTCTTGTACACAAATAGCAGACTCACTGAGAGAGAAAACAGGGAAACAATTCCTTTCACAATAGCATCCAAAAAAATAAAATATCTAGGAATCAGTCGAACAAAGGAAACAAAAGACCTCTAAACTGAAAACTACAGCACTCTGAAAAAAGAGATTGAAGAGGATGCAAGAAAATGGAAAGATATCCCTTGCTCCTGGGTAGGAAAAACCAATATAGTGAAAATGGCCATACTTCCAAAACTGCTATAGAGATTTAATGCAATGTCAATTGAAATTCCAACAATATATTTCACAGAACTAGAGAAAACAATCCAAAAATTTATTTGGAACTAGAAGAGACCTAGAGGAGGAAAAGCAATTCTAGACAACAGAGACATGGCAGGGGGTATATCACAATTTCCAACTTGAAACTATACTACAAAACTACTGTGATAAAAACAGCATGGTACTGGCAAAGAAACACACCTGAGGACCAGTGGTACATATTAGAACATTCTGAAACAACTTCAGATATACTCAGCCACCTCATCTTTGACAAAGGAGCCAACCACCCTCACTGGAGGAAAGATAACCTCTTTAATAAATGGTGTTGGAAAAACTGGATTTCAACCTGCCAAAGATTAAAACTAGACCCATACGTATCACCATGAACTAAGATAGAAGTGGATTAAAGATCTAAATATTAAAACAGAAACACTAAACTTGCTGGAAGATAAATTAGGTAGAACTCTTGAAGATATTGGCATAGGAAAAGACTTTATGAACGAAACCTCAGTAGCACGGGAACTAGCACAAAGAATCAACAACTGGGATCTTACCTTATTAAAAAGCATCTGCACTGCAAGAGAAACCACCAACAGAGCTAACAGACAACCTTCAATGTGGGAAAAAATTTTTAGCAGTAGTACCTCAGACAAAGGACTACTATCTAGAATATACAAAGAACTTTAAAAGAATCAGACCCCTCAAATTTAAAGTCCCAATTCAAAAATGGGCATCTGAAATGAATAGACATTTCTCAGACAAAGAAGTAAAAGCAGCAAATAAACACATGAAAAAATGTTCAACATTCCTGGTCATTTGAGAGATGAAGAGGTAAACAACACTGAGATTCAACCTCACCCCAGAAAGAATGGCTGCTATCAAGAAATCAACCAATAACAAATGCTGGCAGGGTTGTGGAGAGAAAGGAACCCATCTTCATTGTTGGTGGGGGTGTACACTGGTGCAACCACTGTGGAAATCAGTGTGGAGATACCTCAAAGGACTAGGACTAGGGGTCTCATTTGACCCAGCTATTCCGCTGCTGGGTATCCTCCCAAAAGAATTAAAAAGATTATACCACAGCGATATATGTGCACCCATGTTTATAGCGGCACAGTTTGTAATAGCGAAAGCTTGGAAACACCCCAAGTGCCCATCAACTGGAAACTGGATAAAGAAGATGTGGGGTTTTTTTTGTTTTTTTTTATAAAATGGAGTACTACTCAGCCATAAAGAATGAGAAATTAGAGACATTTATAGCTAAATGGATGCATATTGAGGCCATACTCAAGTGAAATAAATAGTACACACATATGTAAATATCAAATAGTTTCTCTGGTGTGAGAAACTGAAAGTGTAAATAATGATTAAAATGAATAACATAATATGAAATGGGAAGAAAAGGTCCAAAGGGATAAGGGAAGTGGGAGGTAGGGGAAAGGAAAGAAGGGAAAGGAAAAAACATGAGAAAAGGAAAAAATAAAATGGAAACAAAGTCTTTGTAAATAAGGAAGGGTGGAGGGGGTGAAGGGAGGGCAGGAAATGGGGAAAAAAATAAGAACCAAGATACATCATGTAAAGGTACAAGTACCTAATGATAAATGTAAATGTACTGTATACCTAAAATGTACCAATAAAAGAATCTAAGGGAAAAAAATGAGTTTTGAAAAGCTTGGAATGTACGTTTAGCTAACATCAAAAGTACAGACTCAAGAACTGAAGAGTCAACTCTCAGAGCCAGGTTACAACTCACAAGGTTGGACATGTATGACTCAAATACTACAATGAATGAACTGGATAGATTTGTTTTTAATGCCTAATTTTTTTCACGGTACCAGGGATTGAACTCAGGACCTTGTGCTTGCAAGGCAGGCACTGTGCCACTGAGCTAAATCCCTGACCCCGGATAGATTTATTTTTAAAAAACATTTCATTTCTTCCTTTTACAAAAGCAAAACATAGTAACTGTTCAATTATAGAAAATCAGGAAATAAAGCACAAAGTTGTATGTTTGGCATATAATAAATGTTTAATAAATACATACTGAATGACAAATGGAGAGAAAGAGAAAATTTTAAAAAACACCCAACAATTGTACCATTCAGAATTAGTCTCATTAATACACTGATTTCTATCATTCATACACACGTCCTTAATAGGCAGGGATGAAAAGGTACACAACTCACAGGTGAAAAAGTCTAGTACCCCCTACCCCACAATCACTTTCATCTTTCTCTGATGTTCCCATTTTCACTGGTGGCGGAAAAGAAAAAAGAAAAAGAAATTATCTAACTAAAAGCAATTCAGTGTCTTCTGAAATGAAAAGTACTTGGGGCTAAACATTTCATCCACTCATAATGCAAAACTTCTTCAGGACGGGTTTTCTCTCCCAGGAGGTCTCTCAGGTTCCTCCTCTCCCTACTAGGTCCTCACAGAAATGGTGGATTCCTATTCTGTGTCTGACCGTGCAAGGTTCACCCGGTCCTGTTCTTGGGACCCAGCTCTGGTGTCTGCTGAGATGCATCTGGTACCTCCGCACCCTTCAAACGCCAGGCAGGCAACCGCTATGCAAGTCTGTGGCCCCCTCTCTTTTCTCTACTTTGGGCCCCTTTCACTCCACCTGGACTTTTAGTGTTTTTCTATTTTGTAATGTGGAAATGTCAGGACTGCCAAAATACCACATGCAGGATATAAAGAACAAGAGGTGTCAAATCAGGCCCAGCCTTGGGCCCCTGAACTCGCCTCCTTCAGCTTTTAATTCCTTTCCAGGAACCAAGACGGCCTCTTCCCAAGTGGCCAGTGTTCCTGGAGAGGCCCACAGATGGCTCCTTCAGACACCCACCCTGCTTCTCTACTTCTCAACACGACTACTACCCCACCTCCATACACACCATCAGCTGGAATCAAGGAGATGAAGAGTGAGGGCAGGTGAGGAAGGATGGGAAAAGAACCAGAAAACAGAAGAGTAGGAAGCAAAGAGAAAATAACAGGAGGAAAATAAAAACTATTTTCAAAAACAACTGGAAAGACACAATTAGGCAACAAAAACCTTGGGCTATACAATGTTTGAAATGCAAAGAGAGGAAAGGAACAAAAAGCACTTTCTTTCCTATTAGGGACTCACTCTTCATCTGCCACATTGAAGGAAGATGGCACTCGGGGTGGGGTGGGGTGGGGTGGGGGGTTGAGCAAGACGAAGAAAATAACAAAGAAGAGGAGGTGAGAAGGTGTCTCGCTTGCTTCAACTTCAACCCTAATCATACACTCATTCCATTTCACCTCCACTTCTTTCAGATCTTGTACTGCAAACAGCCCCAAAGAAACCTCAGTAGACTGTAATACTGTTGATTCAGTGGCTAGGTAAAAACAGAGTCTAAGAGTTAATTATATTACAGTTGTTGAAAACAGAACATCTATTTTCATTCCATGCTGTGATTCAAGTGTTAGCGGATTACATCAGCTCTTAAAGTAAACCTTTCCCCTGCAAACACCTATATTAGATGTAGAGCAAGTAGCACTTTCTTCCCTTTCTTTCTTTCCTCAGTTACTGTCTGTCTAGCCTGAAAAGTACTTTGAGTAATAAACTTTATATATATATATATATATATATATATATATATATATATGCAACAGTCATTCTATTTCTCTAAAATATGGCTAATGCCATCATTCTTCACCCACCCTGCAAAAATGAAAGGGAAAATTTAAATAAAGAAGCAGAGCAAAGCATACACTGCAGTCTTCTTAATAACATGTCTTACAACTACAACGTGTTAGGATGAGACCAAAAATATTCATAATAAGGATGATTTTGAGAACAAAAAGTTTGGTAACCTATTTATCATTACATGTTTTAACTTATTAGTCCACACTAGCTTGGCATAAACCAGTAGGATAAATCATCAATCAAGATCTCATATGCCAAGTTAGAAAGGTTGGCACAGACAAAGGCTGCCTCACAAACAAGAATCATAAAAATCCTTTTTGCTCTACTTGAGTATTTTCACTTCAGAAATTGATTTACATTAGAAAATCTGTCATTTTCCACACACACACAAAATCTCTAACATGTAAGGAAAAGAGAGAAAAGACACTGAAGAACTTATGATTTTTGCCGCAGTTAATAAACAGTAAGAATTATTTACTTGAAATACTAATAGAATGTTAATTAAAAGTAGCATTCTAGGTAAAAGGAAAGTAAGTGACCAATTACTAGTTAACTTGGAAAAGGCCTTACACATAATGTACTTCCGAGTTTTGTTTGTCTTTGTAACCAATCACTATATTCATTGACTGACTTATGGTTAATAAAATGTTTCCTTACATATTAATATTAAATAAGATTCTATATAGTAACATACTTTCACATAAATATCAAATATACACCCACACATATATTTATATATCACCTAAAACAAACACATAAATGCATACATGCCCCAACTTCAAATCAAAACGGCTGTTTTGTGTTACTTCCACTACCCATCAGCAACTACAGCTCAGGCTGGCTGGGAAAAAGTTAAGTTTAGAAGGAACTCAACAAGTCTTTTAAAAATATCTCTTCCAACCCTAAAAGAGCAAGAGCAATAGCCATAAATGCATTTATTTTCTTTTCGTTCATATCCTCATTAATTCCTCTATTTAACCAACACTTTGTTTGCTTGCCTTGATGGAAACTGGGGCTCATAAAACCAATTTATGCTCAATTTAGAAGAAGTAAAATATGTAGTTAAGAAAACAAAATATTGCATGGTTTCATGAAAGTGCTTAAAGCACTGGCATTTTTCACAAGAGTGTTTTATTCTCTCTATATATATTTTTTACATAGATGAGATCATATATATGCCTCTATTTCTTGCTTTTTAAAAAAATGTTAAATTAAAAGTATTTCAGAGTCATTTAAAGCCACTGAATGTGTTTCTTATATTTTGGATGTAGTAAATATATGGACTGGATCACACAATGTTTAGTGGAACCTCTGGTGCCTTCCTGTTCTCCGAAGCAAAGCGGGATAGCAAAGAACTGCCCTTCTCCAACTTCTTCTGTGATGCAAATTCCAATTCCACCGATGCCATGCACCTGTGAGAGTCTTGAAGGACAACAGATGAGCAGTTGTGGTTTCCCCATGACGTGGAAGGTGGCTTCCTGATTCTGCGGTGTATTGATTGCCAAACAAGATCTGTATTGTGGCCACTGGAGTTGTTTCCTAGTCTGCCAAAGAAGATTCTGTTTCTTCTGTCTCCCAACAACTCTAAAATCCCTCCAAATGCGGCCCTTTATGCTTGGCTGGCTTTCATGGGTTATTATTCTCTGCAACATCCCCAGCCATACAGTGCGGCCAACTGTTCAAGATAATAGTTAGTTCAGCGATGCCTTCTTTTGCTTTCTGCTCTTTTATGCTTGATATGTTCCCACATTATTACCTTAGCTCTGGCTTTCTTAGAAGTGCTTTTACTGATTCAAAGGGTAGGAATATTTTTAATGTTCTTGATACATGTCAATTCTTTTGTTTTTCTAGAATAAAGTTCACACTAATTTATACTCCCATTAGCAGTGCAGAAGAATATATGACAGCATCATTATCTTTTCTCTTTATTTTTGCTACTTTATATTTAAAAATAGATAACTTGCTACTGTTTTATTGTTAATATATTTATTTAATAATATGGTTGAATGCTTTACTAATCCTTGGATCTACCAGTATTTATTCCTTTGTGACTTTTTCATCTCTATATCCAATTATCTTCAGAGACATGATATTTTTCATACCTACTATTGACATACTATCTTTATATAGAAAAGATATTTACCATTTTTCTTATAGCTGCCAAATGGTTGTGGATTTTTAAGTTTTTTCATGCTTTCGAAAAGAAATTTTAAAATTAGAGTCCAGTGTATAAATCATTTTTCTGAGGTGTTTGCCAGCCAAAAATATTCCAGCCTCAGAATGAGGAATTATCACCGTCAATGCTTTTTACTTTTGTGGTTTGATCTGATAGTTAATCCTTGTACTGGGTTGAATTCTTATGCTAGTTACTATGAAGTTCATATCAACTCAGAAGCTCAGAATGTGAACTTATTTAAAAATAGGGTCTCTATAGATGTAAGAGTTAAGTTAAAATGAGGTCAGCGTAGGTCAGGGTGAGCACTAATCCAATGACTGGTGTCCTTATAAGAGAGACAACAGTCACAGACTCAGGAAGAATGCAAGTAGTGACAAAGGCATAGATTAGGGGACTGAGGATTGATTTTTGGCCACCATCAGAAGTTAAGAAGAGGCAAGATAGGATTCTTCCTTAGAGCCCTCAAGACTTTTGATGCCTTGATTTTAGACTTTGAGCCTCCAAAACGATGACAGAATAAATTTCTAGTTTTTTATTCCATTCAATTTTGGCAATTTGTTAAGTAGCTCTAAGAAGCTAGTAAAATTATTATATAGCTGAGTTTGGTAAATGGTCTGAGATAAAGATTTATTTTTTTTTTTCCTAAAAGAGTGAACTAGCTGGCCCACTGAGGCTGAATCCTAAAGGCATGTAAGGGCCAACTGAACACATTTCTCCTCCAATGTAAACTAAAATGGACCCAGATCTGAGGAATCCAAGTAAACAAAGTCATCTAAGACACTTAAGTGACTGTTACCTTGTTCGATTTGTAAACTAAGTGACACTTACTGAGCTACTTAGTATAAGTGTCAATATTAAAGAAAATGAAACTTATGCTCAACCAATTAGAAACCACCAACTAACATATAATAGGAACTTTCCAGCAGGGAAGACCCTATAAAAAAACTGTGTAGTAATTGTAACCAATTGCAGCGGGGGATTTAGCTCAGTGGTTCTGCTGCCTGGTGCAAGGACTCGAGTTCGATCCCTGGTACCAAAAAAAAAAAAAGTAATTGTAACCAATTAAATATTTGCTTTGCTTTAATTCCTCATTAATCCTATAAAAGCCTTGCCTTTGTGTTCTTGTTACAAAACCTGCAACCATCTTTTTGTTTGATACTTCCTGATTCAAGAATTGTTTTCTCATATGAACTCTAAAAAATCTTACTGTGTCCCAGTTTTCCTTCTATTGCTCCACACTGATATCACACTGGTAATCAGAAATGGGTCACAGGCATAGTATTTACACTGAAGCAGAAAATAGTGTGGACCTCAGACAGACAACTCTTTAACACAAAGATAGGCAAAAAGAGGCTTTTAATGATACCGGCAGCTCAGCAAGTGACTCCTGTCAGTCTCAAGAGCCCCGAATAGAAGTTTGTGCTTCCTTATATACTTTTTTTTTTTACATCTACGAAGCCTAATTCCATTGGAGTTTCCCTGGGAATATAGCAAGCAGGATTTACACAAAGCAGAGCAGTGGAGAGGGAGACAGCAAAGAGTTCTGGCAGGACTTTCGGAGTCCTTTATGCTCCTCTGATGACAGATTACAGAAGTTGTCATGGCTACACAGGTACATTCTACAAAGAGCATAGTTACCCAGTTAACCCACAGTTGCCTAATAACTCAGTTAACCCACTGTTCCCTAGAAACACAGTTAACTCATGGTTGCCCAATTCCATATGGAGGGGTGGTCTGCTCTCTCAACACCATGGAAATTGGCAAACAGTTCCATTCCACACCCACCATCATAGCTGGTTTTAAAACATTTACCAGCATATCAACTATTTCAGGTTCTATATTTTAAATTCCCTTTGAATTTTACTACTAGTAAAAATCTTCTACTGTAAATTTCTTATTCTTGAGTATTTGCCTCTCACTTGTAGTACATATTCATGATATATACACATATGTATTTTAATACATAGTACATGACGTAAAGAAAGGCATTTCACAAATATGCTTTCTGGGTCCTTGTGGCATATACACAGGTCAACTTGGCTGGATAAAGGGTGGTCACTGTCAAATCTCTGTGCCTATTGTGACACTTGTCCTGAAATTTAGCAAGACAGGGAAGTCTGAGGAGGCTACCCAGATGTGTAGCTGACTCCTTTGTAGGTAAATCATGTTTTTCTGATAGGATGATTATAGAATTTTTTTTTATCCTTGAAGTATAAATGTTTATCACAATATATTTAAATGTGGGCCGTTGTCCACAAATTTGACCTGGAATGTGATAAGTATCTTTAACTGTACACCAGGTCCTAGTCTGGCTCTGGAAAGGTTTTCAGTTCTTAAAACATTTTTTTCTTACTGGTTCTAATGATTGTTTAGTGGTTAAAATTCTTTCTTGATTCTTCTTCAGAAAACCTGTAATTTATGAGACTTCTTTCCTTTGCCCGCATCTGATTTCTCATCTTATCTCTTCAGGGTTTTTTCCCCACACCCCCTACTTTCTTTTTCATTATGGGTAGAACCCAGGGCCTTTGTACTGAGCTAGCCTTTATTATTTCATTTTATTTTGAGACAGAATCTAAGTCATGAAACTGCCCAGGCTGGGCTCAAATTTGCGATCCTCCTCCCACAACCTACAAGTGTGTGCCACAGTTCTAAATCCTAATTCTAAGAAATTGGCTTCTACATTCTTAAAGTGGAAATATTAAGAATTTTACTTTCTGCCCTGTACTGTGCTGTCTGCAGCATCCGATGTGAATTCCACTGCTCCCCTGCAATGCTACTCAGACTCAGCCAGCCCCTTTCACCTGTACTTTGAATTTCTCTTCTGCTGCCCTAACCATTCCTTGCACCCAATGGCTCAATTCTTATTAAGCACATCAGGTAAAGGCTTTGCTAACTTTTCTTCTAACCCTGATACAAAATTCCCTTTATGTGTGTGTTTTTCTCTGAGTCTATAAGTCACTTTCTCTTGTGCTTCAGAATGTGTGGGGGTTTTTTCCCCTGGTACTGGGTATTGAACTCAGGACCTTGAGCTTGCCAAGCAAGCACCATGCGACTGAGCCAAATCCCTGGCCCAGAATGTGTTTCTGAGGGGACGATTCTTTGCTGAATCCTCTTCCTATTATTTTTCTTAAGTAGTGGAAAAATAAACAAAGAGGAAAGAACTTATTTCAGAACCATACTGGCTTCAAAATGGTGTGAATGTTATCCCTTTGTCAGCAGTTACAGATCACTCAGATGTACACCCATTTCCTTTCTTAGATCTAGACATGGAGAGAACACTGAAGTGTCGAGTCCAGAGCCTGGAGTCTGGAGTCCAGCAAACACTCATTTAAATATTTCTGCTGAGAGAAGATCTTCTACTGCAGCTGGCAGGTTGTCTGCTAGCCAGGGAGCCATGTGCAGAACTCAGGTCCTCATTCAGTGAGAGATAAAATGTGTACCTCCCCAACTGCACTAGCCAAGGGTTCTTCCTCTCATCTTAACTCCTTCAGTGTTTTCCTGAAGTGTAGACTTGTTTCGGGCTGCAAAGAGCTCCTGCCTTTCCTTCCACTATCTGCCTGCAGCAGGGCTGTGGATTATGCAGTGTGGTTTTCAAGTGAAGAAAGAGAAGAATCAATGAGGAGCTGGATGTGCATGGCTCTAGGCAGCCAAGAAAGGAACTTGTATGGCTTTGGGATTTTCTGCACTTTATTGCCATAAAGGAGACCAGGGTTGAGTCACAGCCTTTTCCCATCTTCTCCCAGATTTCTGTGCTATTCTGGTTCTGGAGGCTTAGTTTAGGATTATGACTCTCAACCCAACCCCCTCCTTGCTGCAGTCAGTGGAAATTCCCAGCAGATTCTAGCCTTTTGTTTCTCATCCTTACTTTTCACTTGTCCTGCAGGGATTTTTTTTTTTTTGGTCTATTTATTTATGGTGATTTAATTGGAACATTGGTATAAAGCATTTCTCAAAAATGGCATATATTGGCCCAGATACTTGGTGAACACTCAGTGAGGGTCAAACATCTGCCAGGCACTGAGAATAAAAAGATGAGAAAGACAGTCACTGCCTTTGGAGAGCTAAGCCTGTGAAGGACAGTGCAAGGACATTCCAGGCAAGGGACATGCTCAGAGGTACTGGTAAGCAGGTTCCTCAGAGTGACAAGTGATGCTGGAGTTTGGGGTAAATAGGAAAAAGAAGTGTGGGATGATAAACTGAGATTCTATTTAGGAGAAGGAAATAAGGAGCCCAGTAAAGAATTGAAGGGAGATCTTAGGACACTATATGAGTTCTGGCAAGGGATTCTTTGAGCCTGAACAAAGGTAATGGTGCTGAAAAAATTGAGACATTAGCAGTGGTCAAGAATAATGTGGAAGTAACATCTAATGCCAACAGGGTTTAGTAGTTGAGTAGATGTAGATGCAAAGAGGTATATGAATAACTGAAAGGTCACTGGTCTGGTGATGGGATGGAGGATGCTAATAACTGAAATAGGGGCTAGAGCAGCAAGCGGGGTGGACGGATAAGAAAACTGATTCACCATGGGCACAAACTGTGAGGTGCCCACAGGAGTGGTAAACAGAATTGCCTGTAGATGCACCATTATCTGCAGCACAGAAGAGAGTGGAAGTTTGGGACAGATCTGCACCAGAGGAAATGATGACTGAAGGTGAAGGTCGTGGATGAGTCCCCGGAGAAGACAACAGAGTGAGGAAAACAAGAGCCAAAAGGCAACACTGGGAATAGCAACATTAAGGTGGGAGATGAGGGGGAAAATCAACCACAAAGCTAATAAGAAACAGGGAAGAGACGTATGCTGGCACGCTAGGGGCAAATGGTTTCAAGGATCCAGACAGCAGCAGTGTCAAGCAAAACAGAAGCCATACAAGCACTAATAATCACTAGTTTCAATCCTCCAGACCTTTAAAGCTCCACTTCCAAATACTTATTTAATAATAACTGTTTGAACAAATAACTGCAAGCCCTTACACAATAACACAAATGCTCTCATCAGAAAACCTTTGCATCTAATGAGAATCTGTGCTATGAAACCCCTGCCTTCCGGGTGTTCAGTGATTTCAGGCACAAGCTATTATTTAGCAGAGATATGAGAACCACAGCTTCTTTGTTTCACAGAATGTGTTGCAGTGAGATGTAACCCAAGAAAAAAGCAAACTTATAAAAGCCTGTGGTCTTACAGGATAGCAGTAGACTCCGGATCCTGCCTTCTATGGGTCTCTGTGATACAAAAAGGTCAGGTCTGGTTCCCATTAGTTCTCCGAAGGCCATCATCAATCCTGAGGTAGCAGGGTCGGCCTGGGGAAAAACTAGCCATAAAAATGATGTGATACAAAGGACACTAAAAATTCCTTTTCAATCCTTTGCTGAAAATACTTCCCCAGCTCCGAGACAGTCAAGGTATCTGCAATTCCTCTAGATAAAGAACCATCCTGTTTTGTTAAAGCATTTAGTTTCCTCCGGGAGGCTCCAGTTAAGATGTAAAAACAAATAGAGGAATAAAATATTAATCCATCATCAACCATATTAATAAAACAGTAACCCTTTATCAACCATATTCAATAAAGATGTCTATCAAATGACTTGTTGTCATCTTAAGAAGAAAAGACTAGAGAAGAGGAATTAAGCTAAGAAGATCTGAATTATAAGGCACTGCCCTGGGAAAAACAGGTATCAAAGGACACCCTGTCACTGTGTCCTATGTGTAGGATGGGTACCAAATGGAGGTGAGGCAAATGGAAAGCAGAGTTACTCAGACTTTTCCTAAAACACAAATTCATTTTTAATGAATTGTAAGCTCTCTGGGGCCATCGCCATTCCAAATTCTGGTGCACTTCTAAGGAAAGCACGAAGACTCCCAACAATCACTACATGTGACAACCAAAGCTATGGTGCCAAGCTTGCATTTCTGTAGTTTGAGTTGTGAAAATAATGAACAAATTTTCAAAAATTTCAAAACGTGAGTATTTAAATATATAATGGCATTAGAATACTACTCACGGTTTGCCAAAAACTCACACCTTGCTGGAAATCATGATTTGGCATTCCAATGGATCCACCATTCTGCTCTGTCACTAACACCTTCATTCCAAGATAGGCAGGAGGCATATAATTTCATCAAGGTAAGTAGTGTAAGCCATTTTTTTCTGAGCTGAAAATAAGTACTGTAGGCTCCAAAAATAAATCAAATCTGCCCAGCCCAGAAGAAGAGGCTTCCGGGCCACAGTAGCACCGCATTCCAGTGCAGAGAAGGTGAACCTTCCAGCCACACCACTGCCCCAAGAGGCAAGCTAGCAGCAACCCCACCCCCACCCCCATCAAAATGAGAAGATACATAAACAAGCTTCACAACCAGACTTTCAGATCACCTACAGCAATCCCAAAGAGAAACTAGATGGAACACTCTGATACTCAATCACCTGGACTCCCTGAACTGGCAAAAAAAAAAAAAAGAGTATCTGGAAAAAATAAAATCAGAAATAATTTCTCAGATAACACCAGAGGTTGTGCCGATAGTGTGAGACATGATTAATAAATCTAGAGATGACACTTAAAAAAAAAACAGGAGCTGAGGAACATGATAGAATCCCAACATAGGAAACAAATGCACTCCATAAAACAGATGCAAACAGATTTCCAGGACATTAAAAACTCCCCTGAAAGTCTACACAGAAGAATGAGCCAATGTGAGGACAGGATTTCAGGTAAAGAAGATAAGATTGCAATTACTGACCAGGAAAAGAAAAATTGCTTCAAAATTGTAAGGGACTATGAGAAATCAATCCAGCAGCTGCTAGACGATGCAAAGAAGAATAACATAAGACTGATGGGAATCAGTGAAGAAACAGGAGCGAGTGCAGACGACTTCAAAAAACTGTTCACAGAAGTGATGGCAGAAAACTTCCCAAGCAGGTGAAAAGAACTTGACATACAGAAAAGTGAGGCATATAGGACTCCAAATAGCCTTGATCAAAAAAAATCTACACATGGGCATATAAAAGTTAAGATTCCAGAAACACAACAGAAGAACAAAATTCTACAAGCAGTTAGAGAAAAGAAACAAATCACATACAAAGGAAAGCCCATCAGAATCAAAGCAGACTTCTCAATGCAAACATTCAAGGCAAGAAGACCTTGGAGTGACATATTTCAAGCCCTAAAGGAAAACAGCCTCTAACCCAGATTGATGTAACCTGCAAAACTATCTCAAAATTGATGGAGAAATAAGATACTTTCAAGACAAAGAGCACCTTAGGAACTTCGTGAATACCAAGCCAGCACTCCAAAAAATTTTAGACAATACCCTAGGAAAAGAAAATGAGGATCATAACCCCAAGAAGCACAGCAAAATGAATCGATCAGGCATGACAAGAAATAAAGCACAAAGGGGGAGAATCCAACAAAAAGAAAAAGTCAACAATGATAAGTCAGTACATATCAGTTATAACCATCAATGTTAATGGTCTCAATTCACCAATCAAAAGAAACAGACTGGCAGAAAGGGTCAAGAAGCACGATCCAACAATATGCTGCATACAAGAAACACACTTAATTCAAAAAGAAACTCATAAACTGAAAGCTACAGGGTGGATAACAATACTCCATGGGACAGGAACCCCCCAAAAAGCAGGAGTAGCTATCCTCCATTCAGATCAAGTGAATTTCAAACCAACATTGATTTAGAGAGACAAAGGACACTACATCCTTAGAAAGGGAACAATCCAAGAGGAAGAGATGACAATCATGAAAATATATGCAACAAACACTAGGGTGCCCAACTATATAAAACAAATATTAATGAACATGAAAAATCAAACAAGCACTAATACAATCATAGTGGGGGACCTTAATACCCCACTGTCACAGACAGATAGATCAACCAGACAAAAAATAAGCAACAAACACACTAGAACTCAATCAAACACTTGAACAAATGAACTGAACAGATGTTTGCAGAGTGTTCCACCCCACAAAATCAGAATACACATTCTTTTCAGCTGGACATGGGTCATTCTCCAAAATAGACCACATACTCGCTCACAGAACATGTTTAAGTAAGTGCAAAGGAACTGAAGTTTTCCCCTGTATATTATCAGATCATAGAGAGATGAAATTGGAGATCAATAGCTAAAGAAACCACAAGAAATTCATAAACACATAGAAATTGAACAACACACTTCTGAATAACCAATGGGTCACAGAGGCGATTAAAGAAGAAATCAGACAGTTCCTACAATTAAATGACAATGACAACACAACATATCGGAATCTATGGGACACAATATGAGGGAAATACATATCAGTGAATACCCACATTAGGAAAACAGAGCAAGCCCAATTAAACAACCTGACGCTGAACCTCAAGCTTCTAGAAAAAGAAGAGCAAGACAAAACCAGAGCTCATACAAGGGAGGAAATTATAAAGATCAGAGCAGAAATCAATTCAATGAAGCCTAAGAGAATGATAGAAAAAATCAATGAAGCCAAGAGTTGGTTCTTCGAAAGAATAAACAAAATTGAAAAACCCTTAGCCAACCTTATCAGAAAAAGGAAAGAAAAGGCTCAAATCCATGCAATTAGGAATGAAAAGGGTGAAATTACAACAGACCCAGTGGAAGTCCAGAGGATCATCAATACCTACTTCCAGAACCAATACACCAATCAGATGGAAAACACAGAAGAAATGGACAGATTCCTAAATACGTATGAATTACCAAAGTTGAACAAAAAAGACCTAAAAATTCTAAAACACCCAATATCAATCAATGAAATTGAAAACATAATTAAATACTTACCAAAAGAAAAGCCCAGGTCCTGGTGGCTTCACTGCTGAATTCTACAAGACATTTAGAGAGGAACTACTGCCACTACTGTTTAAACACTTCAGTGAAATTGAAAGGGAAGCAATACTCCCACATTCATTCCTGGAAGCAAGCATCACCTTGATCCCCAAAGCAGAGAAAGGCCCAACCAAAAAAGAGAACTATAGGCCAATCTCACTAATGAACATAGATGCAAAAATCCTTCAGAAGATACTGGCAAATAGAATGCAGAAGATCATCAAGGTCGTACATCCTGACCAAGTGGGATTCATCCCAGGGAAGCAGGGATGGTTTAACATACGGAAATCAATAAATGTAATACATTCTATCAATACAGCCAAAGACAAAAATCATATGATTATCTCCATAGACACGGAAAAAGCATTTGACAAAATCTAACATGCATTTATGATAAAAACTCTACAAAAAATTGGAATAGATGGTCTCTACCTCAATACGATAAAAGCCATCTATGAAAAACCAACAGCCGATATCATACTAAATGGTCAAAAACTGAAAGTTTTCTCCCTAAAATCAGGAACAAGACAAGGATGTCCATTATCACCACTCCTGTTCAATATGGTTTTGGAAACATTAGCCACGGCAAATAGACAAGAGAAAGAAATAAAAGGAATGAAGATAGGAAACGAAGAAGTCAAATTGTCATTATTTCCAGATGACATGATATTCTATATAGAAGACCCCAAGAACTCCACCAAAAGTCTTCTAGACTTAACAACCAAGTTCAGTAAAGTATCTGGATACAAGGTCAACACACAAAAATCAATAGCTTTCCTCTACACAAACAAAAGAGTCACTGAGATAGAAATAAGGCAAACAATTCCTTTCACAATAGCATCCAAAAAACTGAAATACCTAGGAATCAACCTAACAAAAGAAATCAAAGACCTCTTCTCTGAAAACTATAGCACTTTGAAAAGAGAGATCAAAGACGGTATCAGAAAATGGAAAGACATCCCTTGGTCCTGGGTAGGAAGGATCAACATAGTGAAAATGGCCATACTTCCAAAACTGCTAAATAGATTCAATGCAATTCCAATTAAAATCCCAGCGGCATACTTCACGGACCTTGAGAAAACAATCCAAAAATTCATTTGGAAAAGGAAGAGACCCAGAATAGAAAAAGCAATTCTAGGTAACAGAGACATGGCAGGGGGTATTACAACTCCCAACTTGAAACTATACTACAAAGCTACTGTGATAAAAAACAGCATGGTACTGGCAAAGAAACACACCTGAGGACCAGTGGTACATATTAGAACATGCTGAAACAACTCCAGACACACTCAGCCACCTCATCTTTGATAAAGGAGCCGAACATCCTCACTGGAGGAAAGATAGTCTCTGTAATAAATGGTGCTGGAAAAAGTGGGTTTCAACTCGCCAAAGATTAAAACTAGACCTATATCTCTCACCATGCACTAAACTAAAATCAAAATGGATTAAAGATCTAAATATTAAAACAGAAAAGCTGAAACTGGCTGGAACAGAGTTTAGGTAGAACCCTTGAAGACATTGGTGTATGAAAAGATTTCATGAACAAAACCTCAGTTGACTGTAAACTAGCACAAACAATCAACAAATGGGATCTCTTCTTATTAAAAGGCTTCTGCACAGCAAGAGAAACTACCAACAGTGTGAAGAGACAACCCACATTCGCAAAAAATTTTCACCTGCTGTTCCTCAGACAAAGATCTACTATCTAGAATCTATAAAGAACTTAAAAAAAATCAGACCTCACAAATTTAAAGACCCAATCCAAACAGGGGCATCTGAAATGAACAGATATTTCTCAGACAAAGAAGGAGAAACAGCAAATAAACATTCAAAAAATTGTTCAACATCACTGGTCATTCGAGAAATGCAAATGAAAACAACACTGAGATTCCACCTCAACCCACAAAGAATGGCTGCTATCAAGAAATCAACAAATAACAAATGCTGGCGGGGCTGTGGGGAAAGAGGAACCCTGCTCCACTGCTGGTGGGAGTGTAGACTGGTGCAACCTCTGTGGAAATCAGTATGGAGATACCTCAAAGAACTAGGACTGGAAGTCCCATTTGACCCAGCTATTCCCTTGCTGGGTATCTTCCCCAAAGAATTAAAAGAATCATACCACAGTGATATATGTACACCCATGTTCATAGCAGCACAGTTTGTAATAGCTAAAACTTGGAAACAGCCCAATTGCCCATCAACTGGAGACTGGATAAAGAAAATGTGGGGGTTTTTAATGGAGTACTACTCAGCCATGAAAAATTTAGAAATGAGAGCTATTTACAGTGAAATGGATGTACATTGAGGTGATATTCTTAAGTGAAATAAATAGGACACACACGTGTAAATACCAAATAGTTTCTCTAATGTGAGAAACTAAAAGTGTAAATAAGGGGTAAAAGGTATAATAGATGATGTGAAATAGGAAGAAAAGGGGCAAAGGGGAAGGGGAAGTGGGTAGGGTATGGCAAAGGAAAGAAGGGAATGGAATTAATATGAGAAAATGAAAAAATGGAAACAAAGTCTTTGTAAATAGGGAGGGATGGAGGAGTTGAAGGAAGGGCAGGGGAAGGGGGAAAGATAAGAATGAAGACAGATTATGTAAAGATGCAAATTTCCAATGATTAATGTCATTATATCGTATAGCTAAAATGTACCAATAAAATAAAATTTAAAAAAAATAATAATTCTAATCAGAAAAACCAGCCCATGTGGGCTGAAAAAGGTAAGGAAGCACATGAGTTTAGGGTAGCTAAGTATAGACTAATTCTTCTACTTTGTGCTAGTTCAACATGCTTTATGCTTAGACTGGGTCATTGCTTTCACAAATACCAAATTATTAAAAGATAAGAATAAGAAGGCTGGGATTTATTTCAGTGGTACTGTGCCTGCCTTGCAAGCGCAAGGTCCTGAATTTGATCCCAGGTACCATAAAAAAAAAAAGAAAAGATAAGAATAAGAATTGGTTATCTGCATGTTGACTGGTTCAAGGTTTGAGGAAAACTGCCAGTTGGATTCAGTGACTATGGAAAAGTACTCTTGCTATGGAGCTGCTCATTGGAACTGTAGGGGATCAGGAAACCACAGGATGCCAGCAGAAAGGAGCTAGTCCCTTCTCTCTTCACAGCATTCCACAGTCTCTTCTTAGTGCTCCCAGTTGGGAGCCTTCACGGGGAACTAGCTGCACAGAAATGTGTTAGTAGAGTTCCAGTTCCAGTGTCACAAAGGGAATTTAGAGTGGAAAGACAATAATCTATTAAATGGCACAAGTGGTAAGGGAGGAAGCATAAAAATTCATAAGAAGATTATTACAATAACTCAGGGACATATTGTGGTGGCTTGGACCAAGGGAGTGACAGAAGAATAGATGAAAAATGGTGAAAACATTTCAAGTAGGTCCACCATAATTTGTCACTAGATTTACCAAGCCAGGGATACTGGACTTTTAAAACTGAACAAGTGAAAAATGGGATTTCCATTTTTCTTTCTTAAATTCTTTTCTTGGTACATCTTAGGTATGCATATGTTTACATTTATCATTGGGTACTTGCAACTGTACATAATGTATCTTTTTTCTTATTTTTTCCCCATTACCTGTGCGCCCTTCCCTATTTACATAACTTCTCTTCCATTTTTTTTCTTTTCTTATAATTTTTCCTTTCCCTTCTTTCCCTTCCCCTTCCCTTCCCACCACCCCTACCCGCTTTGGACCTCTTCTTCCTATTTCAAATTATCAATTATTTGTTTTAATCATCTTAATCCTTATTTACACTTTCAGTTTCTCACAACAGAGAAACTATTTGGCATTTACATATGTGTGTCCTATTTATTTCACTGAAGAGTGTGGCCTCAATATGCATCCATTTAGCTATAAATGTCTCTAGTTTGTAGTTCTTTATGGCTGAGTAGTACTCCATTTTATTACAAAACCACATCTTTATCCAGTTTCCAGTTGATGGGCACTTGGGCTGTTTCCAAGATTTAGCTATTACCAACTGTGCCGCTATGAACATGGGTGCACATATATCACTGTGGTATGATTCTTTTAATTCTTTGGGGAAGACAACCAGCAGGGGAATAGCAGGGTCAAATGGGACCTGTAGTCCTAGTTCTTTGAGGTATCTCCATACTGATTTCCACAGTGGTTGCACAAGTCTGCACTCCCACCAACAAGGGAGAAGGGTTCCCTTCTCCCTATACCCCTGCCAGCATTTGTTATTTGTTGATTTCTTGATAGTAGCCATTCTTTGTGGGGTGAGGTGGAATCTCAGTGTTGTTTTCATCTGCATCTCTCAAATGACCAGTGATGTTGAACATTTTTTCATATATGTATTTGGTATTTCTACTTCTTTGTGTGAGAAATGTCTGTGCATTTCAGATGCCCATTTTTGAACTGGGTCTTTGAATTTGGGGGGGTCTGATTTTTTTCACTTCTTTATATATTCTAGATAGTAGTTCTTTGTCTGAGGTACAGCTGCTAAAAATTTTTTCCTGCATTATAGGTTGGGGATTTCCATTTGTTGAGGTGGAGAAGACTGTAGAGTATCTAGGTTTGGGGAGTGAGAGAGATTAGACATATTGGTTATTTTAAGTTTGACATTCTTATTATATATGTAAATAGATTATTTTTGCTGTGAGTTGGGTACCTGAGTCTAGAGCTAAAAGAGTAAGTCTCCATTACATTGCAAATTTAAGAGCACCAGATACGTTTTGTATTTAAAGCCAAGAGACTGGATAGAATCCTGCTGAGTGAATAAACAGAGAAAAGGAAAGATATTGGGTAGATTACCGGACTCCAATGATTTTAGTTTTATGAGGTGAGAAGAAACTGACAAAAGCTATCAAGATAGAGTGGCTTTTGAAATAAAATCAAAAGAGAGTGCTAATTTAGAAAAGGACCAAATGTATCACATGATGCTGATAGGCCACGTGAGAACTGACCACTCTCCAGTGCAATTGACAATGTGATTAAGGAAATAACTCAAGAAAATTTCCGAAATATGAGGACGTGAGCTTGCAGATTGAAAAAGTTCACTAAGTGCTAGCTGTGTGAATAAATTCAGGGCAATAACAAGGCACATCATTGTGAAATTTCAAAATAGAGGGCAGGGAGGGGAAGAAGAGGGGTGACAGAGATGACCAGATTGGAAGCCAGGGGAAAGTAAAAATTGAAGTCAGATACAAAAGATCAGGATTCAGAATAACATCAGTTTTCCCAAACGAGCACTGAATCTAGAAAACACTGGGGGATGTCTTCAAAATGCTAAAGGAATTTCCAAACTAGAAATAAAATCCCAGTAAAAGCATCAGTCCAATATAAAGTAGAATAACCTTTACTTTCCTTGTACCTTTGCTCAGGGAGCTATTTCAGAATGTGCACCACTAAAATGACAAAATCACTCAAGAAAGAAGATGTTTCTAGGAGGGTCCAGTACATGGAAAAGGGGACAGGAATTCCTATAATGGTGGTGAAGGTGATTCTTAATGTCCTTGAATCAGGTGGAGACTGCAACATGTAAGATTTCAGGCATCATTCCTTTAAAAAGCTGAAACTGTTGACTGCTGACACTGATGAATGCTACTTAAACAAGTGGCTAAGATTTAAGTAGTTGTCGTAAAAATGGGAGAAAGAAAAGGAAGATGGGAAGGAAGAAGTGAGGGAGAAAAAGAAGAGAGGCAAGGAGGCAGGGGGCAGGAAGGAAGAGATATCCACTAACTCCAGGCAGGAGGGCCTGGGATACTGGCTGGGCTCAGAGTGACTATAAGTATATGGTCACCAATACAGATGATTTGGCTGATCCAAAGGTAAGAGCACAGCTGTTTCCTTCATTTCTATTTTTTCAGCAAAGTAGAAAGCAAGTGGTGGAAGGGGTGTGGGCGGATGGGAAGAAGGATCAAAAGAGAAAAAGATGTGGTACAGTCATCTAAAATGTAGAGAATGAATCAACTTGAGAAAAGCTGGGGGTTGCCTTTTTAATTCCTAATGCCATCCAAAGGAGTTCTCTGACTGCTATCACTTTGGATTGCTAAACGCAGTTAATAGAAGGTGGTGGAAATGATAAAGAGCAGAATCTATTGCAATATGGGGAGGCACCAAGCTGAGAAGCAGATCATAAGCTCCCTGTGGTCACTTACAAGAGGAGTGGGGGTCCGTCCAGTGGAGCTTGGCAGGGGTGGCCGGAGCAGGGCCGGCAGAAGGCACTGCTATGAGCACCCGAGGGAAGAGACTTCAAATAGAATATGATTCGGCCTCATGTGAAGTGGAGTCATTTCAAGAACTTAAAGAAGGCCTCATAGCCAAAGTATCTGGAGATAATTGGCTGTGAAAATTGACCAAAAATGGTGAATGACAATAGAAGTAGAGAAACTGGGAAGGAAAGTAATCACAATTTATCCTGGAAAAGAGTAATCATTGTTTATCCAGATAGGGCATGGTTAGGGTTTAGTTTAAAGCTACCACTAGGAGCAATTATTTGGTGACAGGATGCTTCTGTTTGAAATAGCTCCAAAACCAACTGGAAATGGATCTTGTCAATCTAACCTTAATAGAACAGTTCCCTGTATTAACTTGTAGCAGGCTATGGGTTTTTTTCCCCCTGCTGGCTCATAAACTTGGAGTTTACTGTACTGCATCTTTTATTTTCCAACCCCCCTTAGCTTTCTCTCTTATCAATGTCTGCCTAACTTTTAAAAAATTTATTAGCACATATAATTATACAGAATAATAGGTTTTATTAATGTTTATTGAGCGTGTATTCTTGCACCCTTACAAAGTCATGACTGGTCACTAAATACTCCCTTTCCCTTTTAAACGGTAAACTCATTACTGACTTCTTGGGGCTGTCCCTTCCTCCCCATGAATCAAGGCTAAACTGTGAAGCTACCTATAAACCCCTAGGTGGCATCTCCCCAACTACATCCCAAGGAAAGAGAGTTCAACACCCCCGTTCAAGGCTCTGTCCGGCCCTTTAACCTTCCATTGGAGCAAATCACACTGAGACTTCTGTCACATTTGTCTGCGCTGAAAAGCCGAGACAATGCTAATGCCTACATCCTGGCCTCCTCAGCATTATCCCCACCTATGTCAAGGTGGCTACCCAGGGCTTAGGGTTTGCTGTCCTGAGTCACTTTCTCTAAATGCGTGCTCACACTTTTATGTCCTACCTGATCATTTTTATTTCACAGTCATTGAAAGATACTGTTTATTTAAACAAAATTATATTTCATGACATCTAAGATACTGTACTATTTGGCAATCATAAAGGAAAAATAGTACTGCCAATAAAACAAATGATGCCTTGGGGTTTTGTTTTCTTTTGTTTCCTTTTGTTTTTTGCAGTAATGGGGATTGAACACAGGGCCTTTGCACTGAGGTCCATCCCCAGGTCCTTTGCAAAATTATTTAATTGTTTGTTTGTTTTTAAAATTTGAGATGGGGTCTTACTAAGTAGCCCAGGCTGGGCTCCAACTTTTTGTCCTCCTGCCTGCCTCAGCCTCCCAGACTGCTGGGATTACAACAGTGCTGAGAATAGTCCTGCACTAGGCTCTCAGTCTTTTCTACTTTCATCCATTCCGATTCTTGCTTTGCATTTGCATCCCTTGGCCTATGATATAGAGACACTGCATTCATCTTAGTAACTACTTCTAATAAACTTTCATTTACTTGTGAGTCTTTTTCTCTTTACTTGCTTCTGCAGAAGATATAAAACTCTTTCATTTTTCTGAAATAATTGGCTTATAAATCAAATTTACACTCCATTGCTCTTTCCACCTTTTTTATATGCAGTAAGTATTCAATCCTTTCAGAGATATTTTAGACGTCAATCAAACTCAACACATGCAGGTCCAACAATGCAAATAACTCAGCCGAGACAACAGCACAGGAACAGCTATAACCACGGGGACTCTAGAGTCTGGGTCTTAAGTGTCCATTGAAGGTTCACATGTGCATTAAAGTCTTGGTCCCTAGAGTACTTGCAATCGAATTTACTGAACATGATATCTGCTTCATCCATTTATATTCTGCCCTTGTCAATAATGTACACTGGGATTCTGATCTCTGAGATGCTTCTCTTCTTTGTTGTCTATGCTTGCAGGTGTGTATCATAGACAGCTCCCAATATGACCTAACAGTGAAAACGTAAGGTAAAAATGCATATCATGATTTAAACACCAATCAACACTAAGGCTGGAAAAAAGAAACCATGACAAAAGAGGAAAAAGTATTCTATTAAATACATTTTTAAAATTTAGTAATAGAAACTTACAGATATGTCCTTACAATTTGAGTTACAAAGCAAATCTTTTCCAATAATACATGATTTGATTACTTTAGCAGCTAAAGCCCATATAATCAAGTAATACAATTAGTAATTCCTGAAAACTATGCTCTATTTTATCCACATGATTTATAGTCACCAGTAAAATTAATTGCAAATATAAATTTAATAAAGTAATGTTCAGAGACTATAGAAATACTCGCATACATACTAACAATTATTACTCTCATCCTATTTCATAAGTATAATTAGGAAAGTTCACTAACAGCTGAACAATCTGAAATCACTGAGTACATAATCAACTCTGTGAAGGGAAGTCTGCACAGATGGTCAGACCCCTAGGATGCTGCCCATAGAAGCTCTTGGCACACATGGAATTTGTAAGAGAATTAGCCAGTTTCACACTTTACACGGAAGCTTGCCCCTTACAGTTAAGCTGGAGCACAATGTTTGGCTGGAACACCACATCTTTGTGAGTCAAAGGGTGTCTCTACATTCCGCAGGGGGCAGCAGTCAGTACAAATACAGTAGTTTCCAAGATTTCATTTGGAAAACCCTCAGGAGGGTGACATTTTCAAGATTGACTCTGCCCCCTCAGTGCCATTATCCAGAGCACAAACCACGATTGATTCCAGATGAATGAGACATCGCAGTCTCTTCATGATTTACACACACACACACACACACACACACACTCACACTCTCCTACACACAGAGCTGCCATGATTGACCCCAAATGAATGAGATGCAGCATTCTCTTCACCATTTACATACATACACGTACACACACGTATGCACACACACACTCACTCACAGAGGTGCCATGATTGATCCCAAATGCGTGAAACATACCAGTCCCTTCACCATTTACATGTGCACACATACACATGTGTGTACACACATGAATACCATATATAAAAATGCATGGACACATTACAAACCTGAAGAATCAAAACAGGTTAGAGAGGATTAAGAAGAGATAATCTCAAGACACATACTTTCTTAAAACCAATTTACAATTGATTTTCAACATTTCTGTTCTTTTCCAGCCAACCTGCCTACAGTTCCCAAAAAATTCATTCCTGGTCTTTTCCCTTATCTACTGCCTCTCTCTCCTCACTTCTTCTCTTTTGGCTCATTCTAACAATCTCACACTTCTGCATTATTCAGATCCAACACGGGAACCAACACCAAACCCCTGATTCTCTCTGAAATCCCAAAATTCAGTAAGAAATAGTTCCATACACACAAAGTACACTTTGAGGCTAAATATTAAATGTTTTCCTAGCATGTTACATGAAAGAGTGGTTAAGGAACTTATCTTTGATCACATAGCCAGTGCTCTCATTGGATTTCAGAAAGCTCTCTGTCCATTTTTTTCTTCCACTGGAACTGGAACTCATCAAACATGCTACTTACTGACCAGGAAAAATACACAACTGAGGCAAACATTAAAAAGAAGTTAAGGAGAGGTGCATGGAGAAAACAGGTCCAAATTATTGGTCCAGTGATCTGCATATATGACGTGTCAATAACATCTTATTCGAATTCAATCCAGTATGCCTGGTGGACCATACCCTAATGATTTTTCACTAGTACGCAAGCTTTCAGGGGGTCTGTATGGAAGTACCATGAGAACTTAGGCGATTCCAATATTTATTTAATAATTATGTAATAATGATGCTAATTTTTTAAGACAAGATCTCACTATGTAGTCAGGCTGGCCTCGAACTCACGGCGATGCTCCAGATTCAGCATCCCGGGTGCTGGGATTACAGGTGTGTGCCACCACGGCCAGGGCTGATCTTTCAGAGTAACATGTGATCACATCTGTTGTCCAAGGCCATGGTTAGAGTCTCACAGGAAGGAGATAAGTGAATGTTCTCCAGATAACTTCTCCCTCCGTGTCAGCACTGGGTGTTGAGGGCTGTGTTCACCTAGGTTGCTCTCTGAACATCTTACCAGGAAAGAACTTTCTGCTGAAATTCAGTGCATAACCTTGGGGGTCCAAGGTACTTTCACTTGCATCTGGAAGGTCAGGAACCCACACAGCAAGAACTGGGGCTTCGTTCACATTACTTGCCCCTCTTACTCACAGGGCTGCTATACTATCAGAATGAGTTAAGATTAGGGGAAAAATCTTATAACAAGAATGGGATTTTTAATGACATTTTTCCTATTATCAACTCTTACAGCAATTATGGAAAATATTGATTTATTTCCTTAGAGATTTCCCATGTAATTTTTATATTGAAGCATTACACCTTTAGATGCATTACACCTCAGTAATATGATGAGTATCTTATCATTTATTAAAACTATTCATGAATATTATTCTATATCATTGCATCCACCAATACATAAGTTACAAAATCACTGGTGTGTATTTTTATATGATTACAGATTATTTTTCCAAATTATCCATTGTGTACATTTATGTTTTATATATGTGTCTGTGTTATGTATCATGTGTGTGTATACACCAGGGTTTTTCCCATGGTGTTTAAGATAGATTCATAGAAAAAATAAACTCTATTTTAAAATAATTTTTATTTATCAGCTTTACCAATGCTTTATTAATTACATTAGACTTGTCAAAGAATCAACTTTGGCTTTCTGGATACTCTCTGCTGTATTTTTTGTTTCTGGGTTGTTCTTTTCTTGTTTTTATTATTTATGTCTCTTCTTTCAACTGTCTGGAGATCCTGGGCCCTTAAGTTCATGCTGTGTGCAATGGGTCTCAGAGGTCTTCACAGAAGGACTGAGTTTATTTTGAAAATGTGCGGCCTATAAATCGACATGGCCTGAGGGCAACCTGTGGATCGGTTATTTTTTCTCAGGATGAACACCCCCCTCATCTCCTATCACGTGTACTCGGCTGGCAATGTGATTTTGAAACTCCTCTGCACAGAGCTGGATCTGTGCTAGGACCCTTCTCCCTTGTACCTGGTTGGGATTTTGACTACTTCAACCAGTACAGCACGGTGAGAATGACACCCATGTCACTGTCCATTAAAAGGCCACACGCTTCCGACTGTTTTCCAGGGACACCAGCACTGGGGGACGACCACTACCATGAGAATAGCACAGCTGTCCCACAGCAGTCTTCTGGCTAACCTGTGTATCTGAGCTTTATAGTTTACGGTAATTGGTGTGGTTTTAGTTCCTCGATTTTCTGCTATGTGTAGCAGTTGTTGTTGTTGTTGCTGTTGTCGAGGGCCTGCGTAGATTTCCCTAAATTTGATGAGTTCAGTAATGCATTGCAAATATGTTTCACCCAAGAACAAAATGTTCTAGGAGAGTCCTCTTGAGTAACAATTTTGGGTATCAGTCCGAAAGACCTCCTGGAGGTGTCTACATATCTCATGTATACTTCTCAGCAATCCTCAAGGTAAGCAAGTTTATTTCAGTACCAGAAGGGAGATTAAGTAACTAAGGTTACATGGCTAGGAAATAAAAGCACCTACCGGCACTGGCACTAGAATTGGAAACACATCTGCCTAAAGCTAACACCTGTGTTCTTCACTACTATGTAATATTGTCACAAACTCCACAGAGTCATATCCTTTTAGGGACATCTATTTTCATTCTACTTTCTACCTCTAAATCCAGTTTTAAAACTTGCCTTCGAATTCTCTTATATCACTGCAGATGTTAGACTACACGGCTACTAGTGATTTCCTGTGAAGCCTTTGATTTTGGAGAAAAAAAGAAGTCCAACAGAAGAGATGGAAGTTTTAGGAACACGATCTGAAACATGCACCATAAAATTTTACAGAGAAAAGTGCTATAAATTTTTTTTGGATCCAAGTTACTTTTCTTAAAGCTCAAATTATTTTTTAAAAGCCCATAAATAAAATAAATAATTTTTCTTCCTGACATTATCTTCATGCTTCCAATTTCTTTAGTAAAATCAGAAGCAATAGTCATTGGCTAAAATCTCTTCTACTTGTAAGGCAAAGATCTGATTCAGTTCTTGTCCAGTTGGGTTTGCAACAGGAATCGTGGAGAGAATCAAGTCCGTGCACCACGGCCCCACTGTATATGACACTGGAAATCACAAAATAAATAGCGGATTCTCATATCATTTTTTCTAGTGAATTAAAAGCTACACATTTACAAATTGTAAAGCTTAACTCACCACAATTTTTACTCCATTTGTTCTAAAAGCCTTTATGTTTTCCTAATTCATGTCAACTCTTAAAAAAGAGTAACAAAGGTTTAAATAAGCATTCCAGTAATACTATTTTGAGATACTCGTTACTAAAATGAATTTCATTCACTCAAAAATATAAAACTATACTGACACCAAAAAAAGTCATTAACTTTTAAAAAATAGATGAACCGGAAATTCAGTTTGGGAAAGAATTTATAATGTATTCATTCAACCCCTAAGCTATCCATGTGCTCCTGTATGCCAAGCAATGTTCCAGAGTCTAAAAGCACAAGATACTCAGCCTCAAGTTGCTCATCCCCATTCTATTTCCTCTATTACGCCTGTAAGGAAACATATCTGACTCACCATTCTTTTTAACTGGGTCCAAATAACAATCATTTCCCAAGCTGGTCAGCCTCAAAGTTCAAAATTGAATTCTTAACGTCATAATAGGATAATCTATTCAATTTCAGTTTTTATTTAGCAGTATTTTGTCTAAACACATTTATCATCCCTGGGAATAAATATCATGAAGTCCTGATTTAGGCATAATGACTCAATGAATTTTCAGCTCCATTGAAAACTGAGAAACAAAAGTTTGAGGACTCTAATTTTTTCTTTTCATCGAGTTACCACAGGATAACTCAGGTGAGGCCAGAAGATGTTAACTCTTTTGTGAGTAATGGAGTGCTTGAAAATCTGATGAAAAATTTACGTACATGGAAATTTTAGATTAATTTTGGAAGGGGTCCCTGAAATTTATAAAGGCCCTTCCACATATGTAAAGACCATGGGTATTTTGGGTGACTTTGGGGCTTGAATTTCATTTCATTCAATTTGGTATTTCCTGTCCCAGAATAGATTTTAGAAAATATCTGTTGAAGGAATGAAATCTGACCTTATGGAGCTCCCTTTTTTGTGTTGTTGTTCTGTTTTGTTTTTGGTACCGGGGATCGAACTCCGGACCTTGAATTTAAGGCAGGCAGAGGAACCACTGAGCTAACTCCCCACCCTGGAGCTCCCTTTTTAATCTTCCTTCTTCCCATGATCTTCCACACATATACTTTTCTAAAATGTATTTGTTCAAGATTGACAATCGAAAAAATTATTTTCCAAACTCTACTTTCACAATTTTCTTTTTTCCACCTCACAAAAGAAAACCATTGCTCCTATTCCCTCAAATACTACAATGATACAATTGCCTAAGGTTAAAAAGCGCCAAAGAATTATTTCTAAAATACCTTCTGAAGGAATATCTCTTGGGGGAGATACCTCTAGAAGAGATGGAAAGCGACTGCTTTATCTTATCCAAGGGATAAACTCTCTGCAGCTCCCCATGCCTCATTTACATGTTGAATAATTTCACATCAGAAAGTGAGATGATTATATTGGGAGACACTGTAATACTTACTTAAATTTAGAAAGTCAGTCTTCTCTGATAAGAAGTTATCTTAATCAATTAATTTGACAAAAAGCATTGACTTTGACATGAGGATATATAACATCAAAAGAGCTAAATCTGCACTTGTGAGATTTTGACAATATGTACTTAAAGCATATGCATAATATATAATGTGCTGTAAATTTATACTTGGCAACAATTTAACCTTATGCCAAAAAATATGAGGTAATTTGAAAATTACCAAGGGAACGATGGATTTAAAAATTATTTTGGGGCCAGGGATTTAGCTCAGTGGCACCGCACCTGCCTTGCAAGCACAAGGTCTTGAGTTCGATCCCCAGTACCAAAAAAAAAATTATTTTAAGGCTATTTGAACAAACATGTTTGAAGTCCGTTGAGTTAGAGGTTATATGTTGTCTGTGTGTTTGTTTTTCCCAGTACCGGGGATCGAACTCAGGACCTTGCACTTGCCAGGCAGGCGCGGTGCCTCTGAGATACATCCCCAGCACCTACAGGTTATACGTTGAATTGATCCTTCCTGGGGCTTTCCCTTCACAAAACCCGGCAAGGGAAAAAGACAACAGCAACAGGTTTGATGACCAACAGACTGATACCAATCAGAGCAACCTCTCTTCTCTTTGTACAGCAAAACGCAGATGATTCATTCCCACCTAGGAGGACTGTTTTGAGGATAAAGTAAGGCAATGTAAATAAAGGACATGGGACCTGGCATAAAGAAATGTTAACCATTTCCTAATGTTCCTGCTAGCAGTTGCTGCTCGTTTGCCTGGTTTTTTTCCCCTTCAAATTGAACCTAAGTTGTTACACCAAGATGTTTACTTTCCTCTTCCATATTTCATTTTTTGACCCTGTCCTTCTTTTGTTTCTTTAATTTTTTCCTCAAAAACACAATCACTCATCTTCCTCCATCTCCTTCCCTCTCTCCCTCTCCCTCAGTCATCTTGCTTTAATGCTCTTTTCCACTTTTCTCTTTAAATTTTACTACCAACTCCACATATTCAGGTAAAAATGAAACAAAGCAGGATCTTCTGCTCTTGAATAGAATATGCTGAATGTTTTATCCCACTCCACAAGAATGTATATTCCTCCCTAGAAGTTATTTTATTCCCCAATCAAAATAATAGTCAAAGCAGTAAACTATGGTTCTAAAAGATGTTACCAACCTTTTTGGTGCATTTTTTTGGCAAAAAAGTTTCCTGTGAATCTATAGGTATTTAAAAATTAAAATTTTCTAATTAATTGAAGAAAAATATTTGTTTTATCTTTTTCCTTATACTTTTTTATTTCTTATAGTGAACATATATTTTGTCTTAAAAATAATACATTTAAAATGTGCCAATAAAATTAATTTTTAAAATTTAAAAAGTAAAAATAATATTCACATAGATTACATTTCTTGAATATGAAACATTAAATCATAAATGCACTACAAAATATAAGATAGTATTTTTAATGGGAGTGTCATAGGGGAAAGAAAATTGACCCAGAAAAGAATTTTAATAAAAAAAGTTATAAAAGACTAACAAATTTCATTGCATAAAAAATTTTAAACAATATAACATAAGTTAAAATATATATAACAGAATAGAAGCAAACATTTGTTACATATAATAAACAAAGACTTAAAGTCTACAACAAACAGTACCTACATACTAATAGGAAAATATTTTTTAAAGAAGGAAGCAAAAACAAGAAAAAATACAAACAAGCAATTCAAAGAAGAAATACAAATAGTCAATACGAACTCAGTCCATTTAATATCCAGAAAAAAATGCAAAGTAAGTAAAAAATGTATTACTTTTCACTCAAACACACTGACAAAATTTAAAAGATTGACAATACGTATATACTTTTGTTTTCAATGTAGAAAAACAATTTTATCCATTACTGAAAGTACACTGGGGGAGTATTTTGCAAAATTAAAAATCAACTGATTGCATTTTGTGAAATCTATTTTATTAGAATATTTACTTATGAACCAAAACACGTATAAACACATTTGCTGTCCACTTAACAGGACTTCTCTGATACCAAGTAACTGGCCCAGAACATCTGGATATCTCACTCCTCAGCACTAGGTACACAGGGAGATCTGGAAGACAATGTCTGACTCTTCTTTCCTCAGAAATGGACCCATTCTCTACAATAAATAGTCCTTAGAAACACCTGAGAGCTCAGAGCTGGGCTTCCTCAATGGGACTGACTCTTAGAAGCTCCCCTAGCAGCTGCAGAAATTTACGAAATTGATGCTGAATAAGAATTCCCATCAGCTTTCCAAAATTTGATATATGTAGCATAATAGTATTACATTATATATTTTATGTTATATACTATAATACTACTATATTATCACTATAATCACACATTCGTATATATTCTGACAATATTGTTATTTCAAAGCACATGAATGTGGTAGATTGGTCTTTTATTTTGTTTTGTTAATTCAGTTCACAGTAGACAATCAATAAATCGGGAATGAAACCAACAAATTGAAAGTAGTAGCAATAAGCAGGAGATTGTGCTGCTTCTTTGAGCAAAACCACTGATCCTCATATTAGGTGTACTATCTCTAACAGCAAGAAACAGAATACAGAGGGAACATGAAGTTCTGTTTGGATTCCCACAATCCTGCCTCATTTATTTACGATCCCCTTTCCTCCTTCCTGCCTGTACAAATAGTTTTCCTCTTTGTTTCCCAAACTGAATCACACTCTCTGCCTTTAAGATGCTCAATATTTCAAAAGCCTTCCTCTTTAGTTCCACACAGAGAGAGGTCAAAAGCTCTTACCTCTGCCGAATTATGCTGGGATTAGCTGTCACCAAATGAGTTTTGGATCCAACATCTTTAGTGTATTCACTTGACAAGGGAGGCAGGTTGCATCTAGAGACACAAAAACAAGCATTTCAGGGTGACTTAATACTTTTAAATCAAGTCAGCTATAATGGCACAAATAGGAACTTTAATTCTAGCTCAATTTACAAATAACTGTATTTTACCACCTTTCCCTTTTAATAGACATTAGATGACTAATTAACCATCAGCATTTTTAAAACGCTGTCAAAAAAAACTAGTCCTATTTTAGAAGAAAGAAAATGTCAGCTACAGAGGTAAAAGATCTACCAAACAAAAGAGACAGTAAGTAGAATGTATTTATTCCTTTTAAAATATTTGAGGTGGTAGGACAGGAGTATTAGGCTTGAAATTAGGGCGCGGGAGGTAGAAGACACAGAACCAACTGCTCTCTGCATAACAATAAACCTCAGAGACACAGGAATTATACTTGCCTATGTTGTCCTTTCTTCTCCAAACATATAAATTATAATAGTACATTCAGGGCGATGTAATGTTCACTTAAATCAATGTATGTCTGGCTTTTCTGACCAATGCACAGTTTGATTAGTGGTGAAGACATAATGTCACAGCACCCAAAGAACTGCAATGATACCAGTTCCTCTAAGGAAAAGGGGACTGGCAATGTTTTCCTAGTGAAGCGAACAGTCCCACTCCTCCCACCCCCAAAGCTCCACCCCTGCACTCTAATCATTTGCCTTGGCCACAATGTCTTGTGAACATGTACAACGAAAAGCTATGGCCATTTCAAGTCCGGACTCCATGGCTTTCTGCCTGTGGGACATTAGGCAAGTAAATTCATTTCCTGCCCTGAGTTTCTCCATTACATCCAATGAAGATAATGACTTTTCCTCTCTTACCGAGTTATTGGAGGGACTGAAAAACACTGTATAACAAGTCCACCTCTTGATGCCTCACACAGGGTAGAAGCTCAAGAATGTCACAACCAAAAATGTCGTGGAAATATAACTAAATATATATTTGTTATCTGTGAAAACCTCAAATAAGGCTACAGCTTTTCATTAGGTTTTTCTTTGGTTTCTGTCTCCTAATTTTTCCCCTCAACCTATATGTCTAGCTTGACTCCTGACACATCAAGTTAAATCTAACTTTCTACCACTTTAGCAAACCAAAGCATATTTATAGATAGAGATATCTTACAAATACTAAGGTCTCTGCCAGCTATTAAGAGGTGTGATTGAAAACCATGGTGAATTTTTAAATTTTTTAACTACAGTAAAAATCACATTGCCATTAATGCCCCCTCTCCCTCTCTCTTGCCTTCTTTGAATATACTTGTCCCATCATTCTTGCTACTTTCTAAAGCAGTTCCAGAAGTCCTCTTTCAAGAGTGTCTTTAGTTGCACTGCTGTTGCAGCCTCAATGTCCTGAATTAGTTTAAAACATGTACCATTCATGGTCATTTGTACTTTGGGGAAGAACCTGAAGCCATAGGGTGCCAGATCTGGTGAATAAGGTGGGCAAAGGCACACTGTAGTCTTTTTATGAAAGGGACTCACTAAAGAGGACTTCCAAAACTTCTTCCGAAAGTGGCGAGAATAATAGAATAAGTGTGTTCTAAGCAAAGGGAAATATTTGGAGGGAACTTAATGGTAGTATGTCTTTTACGGTAATATTTTAACAATTTAAATATTCACCATATATTTTATCATACCACATTAATTTTCCCTACACATTTGCCCCCAGGAGATGGAATTGGCCATGTGCTCACTCAGCTGATCAGCTGGAATTCCCCGATTTTGTTTTTGCTTTCAGCCTGGGACTCCTATCACTTCAGGGAATCCCAGGGAGAAACTTGTCTCTGTGGATTTAAGAGTTGTCCTTTCATCTCTTGGTGAGTAATGAGAGACTGGTTCTCCTGCCAACTACCCACAGGTCAGAGTGTCAGTCAGCTGACCACCTCACTGAGAGAAAAAAATAGGGGTCTTTGTGGGGGCCTGGGGAGAGCCTGTCACAGAGCCCCTGCAGGCCAGTGGTGGCATCACATCCTGTGCAGTTGCCTGAGGATCCTCAGGCAGGAGAGAACTCATGACTGGCTCGCCAGGCTGTGGTACCGAATGTAGTCTTGTGATTTGACAGATCTTTGTGAAGATAAAGATAAAACAGATTAAAAGTCAGATACATCTCTTAAAGAAGCTTTGTTGTTGATTGCCTTTGGTAACATCTGAGAAGCAACCACACTGTAGTACAACTGTGAGCTCTAAACATTGCCAGAGAGTGCCATTAATCTGTTTTGTCATTAGGAAATGAAATAAGATAGTTTTCATGAGTGAATACTTTGATTTTCTGTGTGTTCTATGGTTCATACGTCTGGATCCCTTCATACTTCCTACCACAGAGTATAAGCTCAAGAAAAACTTGCAGATGCTGATTTTACCTGATAATAAAAGAAAATGCTCACAATAGTAAAGTAGATAAACGCATTTCTAGAAAATAATGGCAATACATTTCAGTGTAAATATCTGCCTTAACTTCTTCTAGGTGAACTTTCTTTTTCTTTTTTTTTTTTTGGTACCGGGAATCGAACTCAGGTCCTTGTGCTTGCCTGGCAGGCAGCAGAACCACTGAACTAAATCCCCAGCCCCAAGGTGAACTTTCTTTTCAAGTGCAAATATCTAAGACAATTTCCTCTATCTCTTAGGAAAAGCACACTATAATTTTAGCTCCTCAGTTCCTAAATTGATAATTACATAGATTTACATAAAAGGCACATTTAATACAGTCAAATTGTTTCTAATGAGGCATAATTGTGTAAAAGTGTTCGAAACTTTGCATTGTTGCTTGTTGGCACAATTAACATATATTAATGGCTAAAGTGTCTCAGTAACAGTGCTCAAAATCCTAAAAGAGATCCAATCCCAAAGCTGGCAAGAAATAAATATTCTTTGAATTGGGAAGTAGAATGGGTGAAGACTGGGCTTAGTGGAGAGAAATTTTAAATAGAAAAATCACAAAATTACTCTAAAATTTTATATACATAGATTTAAGTATGCAATGCATACATTTGAGTATAATTCAAAAGGCACCAAAATTATGTTGTCTTCACTGTAACCCCGAACCCACCCAGTCTGTCTTCAGGATACAATCACTGTTATTTCTGTCTCACAGGCCTTCCAGCTATATTGAACTCAACAGTATTATTTTTTAATGTGTTGTTTTTGATTATACAGCAAATGTGCACTTTAAAAAATGGGAAATTGACTTTTAGCATTTTAGAAGATGGTGTGTGAAAACATCTAAGCAAAGAAAATTATGGAATCATTACTTTCTAGTCCTAAAAGTTTGACCTGTAATCTGGTATGACACTATGTAAGGGCAGTGCTATTTTGGGGTCTCCTTTCCCACTTAATCTGTCCATGTATCCTTCAATGTAGGATCACACTGGCCACATGCTTTTGGAAAATACGATATTTTCTCAATTTTCTAAATGTGTCCTCTGAAATGTGTATTAACCACTTATAAGTAGATCTGTAAATGGCCAAATAATAATAATTTATCAACATTTATTATTCCCATATTGGGAACCCTATATAAGCCTTTGTGATACAAAAATAGTCCAATTTGTGATATTAATCAAAGACATATATACACATAGCTTTAGTTGCAATGCTACCTTCCTTGGATTGTTTTCAGTCCTTACTTTTCTCGTCATCCTATAAACATTGTGCTCCATACTGTGTTGGGCACTCTAATCACAGGTGCTCATTAATTCCAAACTTGGATATATCAATAAAAGGCTGTACAAGGCCAACAGTCTCATTTATTTAAGATAAATATTGTCCTGCTAGATAATCCCCTATGATGCTTAGGCCTTGTACAAGTTAAACTGAAAATACTCATCTTCCCAAGGGAAGATACACACACACACACACACACACACACACACACGTACACACACACACGTCGGAAATAATAGAAAAAATATTTATTGTACTGCTTCCTTCTACACTATATCAAGGCCACTTGAAATCACTTCTCTGAACCTCTGAACTTAATATTATCTGTTCCTTCTTCCTTATATAATGTGTAGAAAGAGCAAATAAATTTATACAAAAGCAATCTGAAAATTTAAAGAAAGCTACACAACCTCTGTTACATTAGGGACACCTTCACAGAAGCACAGGTTGAAGCAGAGTTGCCACAACAGAAAGCATTTTACAAGGCTGAGCAACAGCGGAGGTCACATAACACACTGCAGGTCACAGGCCTGGCCAAGGGCAAGGACTTGTCCTCCTAACCCTCAGTGTTTCCTATGGGCTCCTCAGCCTCACCTAAAGCCACAGTCCTGGATTGGGGTCCTGGGCAGGCCCAGGGCCTCTGCCTGTCTCATCCCACGCTGCTCTCCAGGTGATTTCATCCAGTCCTGTGGCTTTAATCTCTCTCCAGTCCCTCTCCAACACACCATTGTCCTCATTTTCATGACACTGCAACAGGACCCAGTGTCTTCCCCACATTACAGCTATGGCAAAGGCCTCCTTCCTACCCTCAGAGGAACAAAGAGAGGACTCAGCCCAGACGATGCTTTTCCTCAGAAGCTCCCACTGCCTCCACCATTTATGTCTGCATTCTCCCGAAGCACATCCCCAGGATACCAGCCCATCTCAGAACTGTTCAATGTACCATTCCCCAACCCTCCTGAGGCCCAATACACAGAAAGTGCACAGTAAACAGAGTCTGCATTGAATTAAGAAAACTACTTTTTCCTCCATTTCCCTATTGCTTGTATATATTGCAAAAAAAATTATAATAGAGGTGAAAAGATAGTAACCGGGAAAAAATATGCTACAGCACCCCATGAAGGCAAGGTAGGTAAGGATGTCCCTACTCTGCCACAGGGTTCCCCAAGCGAGACTCTCTCTGCAGCCCCCTCTCCTCCTCTGAGAGGGAACCTGGCCTTCCCCTAAGACAAGGGTTTCCCCAAACCCCCCTGAAACAGTCCTTTCTATCCCATTTAGCTCAGTTCAGGGCTGGTTCAGGGTTCTTTCAGCGATCTTCTGCCACTTCGGTACTTATTCATCCTTTAAAAAAACAAAAAATCTCCCTCCTCCTTTTCTCAGCTTCCTGCCCTCCATTTACTGGGGTCCTCAGCCTTCCTGGGCATGGAGCCCCTTGGGCCCTGGCTGATGGTCCTTCCGACTTCATTGGGATTCTAGGGTCTGACCTGAAAGACCCCACAGAGTCTAACCTCAATTTTCCCTTTACATCCTCAGTCACAAATGTCCTGCTTTTCTACAACCTGTCTAATCATCCCCTGCACAAGACAAAGCTCTGAAATCTTAACACTCCAGCGGGCCATTCTTGGACTGTCTTCTCCACCCATTTCTCCCTCCTCTTCAACACCAGTCCCCTCGTGGCTCTGAATGCCGGCCATTTGGCCCCCTCCCCTTCTCCTTCACACAAGACAGAGCCCACTCCCTTTCCTGCCAGGCTGCAGGCCTGTTGCTTACTTCCCGGCCCTCCATGCTATCACTCCCTGTGCTTCCCTCTCACCGGATTTGAAACCTGCCCTAAGGCAATCGCTCGCTCTTTGCTCCCACACGGGGCTGTTGGGCACCTGTGCTCAAGATCACCAACAGCGCCCTCTGGTGGCCTAGAGTCTCAGGATCTCCTCCGCCCAGGGCCGGACCCTCAGCAATTCCTCATCTCGCCCCTGCAGGGGCCTCTTCTCCTTGGATCTCACTTCTCAGCACTTAGCTGAGGCCCGTGACCGAGCTCTCCTCTTCTTTGAGGCTGACTCCCCCTCCTTCTTTCCCATTTTCCTAGTCATGGATACATTGAATCCCTCTTCAAATCCCACCTGCCACTTTCAAATGTTTTTGTGAAAAACTAGGAAGACAAGGGTGTACCATAAAATGGATAAGTTAAAATACTTACTCATATGGAACTAGCTTTAATGAAAGAGCAATTTAAAAAGTTTTCAGCATCCGACTGTACCATCTAAGGGGAAGTCGGAGGAATGTTTCCGCTTTTCCTGGCTGCCCTTATTAAGGGACAGAGTGGGTACCTCTAAGACCCCTGGGCTCTGATGGCTTTGCACCTCATCCGGGCACTTTCCCTCGCACTCTCACGAACTCCAGAGTGTATGAGCCTGAGGGAAGCTAAAGAGTGTACTTCGGCTGATTAATGCCAAGTGACTAGTTCTGAAAGGCCCGGGGCTTGCGGGAGGGGCGGGGACAAGGAGAGAAGGCGAGGCGGCGCTGTGGTGCTCTCTCTTACCGCATGACAAAATTTGCTGCATCTATTTGCCGGCCACAGCCACTCTTCTTCAGAATCCCACCATTTCCCACCACCGCACATTTCTTCAATGGCAGCTGGAAGGGGGTTGCCTAGCAACAGAAAACAAGGCGGGTTTTCACTGCAAAGAACACACAACCTCACAAAAATCATTGTTTACAGCAGACCCTTTGGAGGAAGTTGAATGAAGGCTGGGCCGGGCAAAAAGACCATGTGGAAAGAAAGACGCCAAGAAATCTGTAAGGACCAAACTAGCCTGTTCCTTTGAAATTAAAAAGGCAAAACAAAAAAACTCCCCCAACGTGTATTTAAATACAATCTTTCTTCTCTTTGTCGAACTGGCCAAGCCCATAGTAGAGGGTGTTTGCTGGGGAAAAACAAAAAAAATCCAAACTAAACACAGGATTATTCTTAAAGGCATTAAACTGGGAACAAACTAAAATGAATTCTAGTCCCCTATCGGATTGCAATTTCATCCACTCACAGTCAGTCATTCGTTCCACATAGGTTTCTGGGCATTTTCTATGCTGTTGGGGATGTGAGTCGCAGCCTTGGAACTCACAACTTAAGACGTGAGGAGAGGAAGGGCAACAGCAGCGCTGAGATGCTGAAGTTGTGCAGAAGAAATGAGCATTACTTGCTAAGGCAGGTACCCGAACAGGGAAAGCTTTCTCACCTGAAATGAACCTCGAAGAAGGAGGATTTTGCAAAGCAGAGAAAGCAACATAAACAAAGGCACAAAATGATTTGCTGAGGGCAAACGCTGTATTTATGAGCACAGAAGCACTGTGCAGATGGTTTTGACCAGAAGTCAGGAGGCACTGACAGAGGGGCAAGTAACTTGCAGTGAACCAGCCAGCATGTGACTCTCCCCCTGCAAACAGTAGACTGGACTGGGAAGGAAATGTTGAACTACCTGAGTGTGCCTGGAGTGCTATTTATAGCACCAGGGAATATGGAAACCCCACACTTGGACCTGAAAGTAAAACCCATCATTTGGCCTCCTGGAGCTGGATCAGAAAGAATTGCAGGCTACAGAATTTCCTGCTTGCTGAAGCCACACCTAGCTACTGGAGTTCTTGTAGGAAGACCTTATGTATATATAAATGGTTCCGAAAATAACAGTACTGATAGTAAATAGTTTGCCCTGGATGAATCTCAAGCAAACAATATGGATTATACAAAAGAACGCATGGAATTGATACACGAATATACATAAGAAGGGCTTCACAAAGGTATGAAGTAATTAAATGAGTAAAAAAATTTCAGGAGGCTCTCCATTCATTGGTAGTGAAGGTAGGCACTTAATGCAGCCAAGAAGATTTTTTTTTTTTGTACCGGGGATCGAATTCGGATCCTTGGGCTTGTGCAGCAGGTGGCAAAACCACTGAGCTAAATTCCCGGCCCAAGCCAAGAAGATTTTATTCCCTTGATTTCTAGTACGTAAGAGGAATAGCCAGAGCTATGGAAATATTGTTGATAAATATGCAGTACTTAAAGCATAAAGTCTGAGCATCTGCAAGATGCAAGAGCATCAGGAATTCCCTGTATTAGCAGAGCAGAGACAGTCCAGTACCCCGCCGGGCAGAATATACAGAGGAGGGAGAAGCAAAGAACCAGCATTCTAACAGATTCAGAATGATACATGGCATTTTTCTCAGTCAGCCCTGAGAGAATAGATTGGGATCAATGTCAGAAAAACATTAGTTAGATCTGTAATTGGTTGGAAAATATTTAAGTATTTATATTCACAGAGTTGTTTGTTTATTCCACAAATATTTAGTGTCTCTTATGTGTCAGGCACTGTCCTGGGTGATAGGAACACAAGTGAAAAATCACTGTTCCCTTGGAAGTTATATCATATGGGAGAGACAGGTAAGAAATAAAGACACAGAGTATACTGGTCAGCTTTCCTTCACTGGGAGCAAACACTTGATAGCCACAGTTTAAAGGAAATGAAGTTTATTGTAGCTCACAGTTTCAGAGGTTTCAGTCAAAGCAGAAACATCATGGCGGAAGGGCATGGCGGAGCAAAGCTGCTCAACTCATGGCATCTGGAAAGCAAAGAGCAGGGATAGAGCCAGAGAGTAAGGGACCAAGGACCAGATATAGAACCCAAGGTCATATGGCCTACCCAGACATGCCCAGAAGTGTGTTTTACTAATGCGCTCAGTGGCTCCCAAGTCAGTCACATTGACAATCAAGACGAATCATCACAAATATGGGCCATGGAGAGAGTCAAGACACGGTTGTGGAGAGGAACTGCAATTTGAACAGGGTGTTAGGGGAAGAGTTCATAGGCTGCATGTGAACTTATCCCAGCAGGAGATAAGGAAATGAACCATTCAGATACTGTAGAAACAACTGATGCACAGACCTTGAGATGGGAACATTTCTGGGATGGGAAAGGAAGAGCAGACAGCCCGTGGTGTCTGAAAATGAGTCAGCAAGGGAGAGAGAAGTAGAAGTAGAAGTAGGTAGATTGGCAAGAAACTCTGTAGGGCTTTGTATGGTATTGGAAAAACTTCAGTTTTTATTTTAAGATGAGAATCAAGTCAAGCTGGGGAGGGGGTTGAAAAGCAGTGAGATTACAACATATGTTGGAGCGATCACTATGCTACTGTGCAGAGAGGCTGCAGGATGTCATGAGAAGAAAAAGAAATTGGTGAGGAGCCTCTTGTAATAATCCAGGCTGGGGATTTTGGTGACTTGGACCAGGGGTGTAGTGGGAGTGTGAGAAGAAGCCAGATTCTGATGATATCCTGGAGGAAGATCTGACAAAAAAAAAGGAATCAAGCAAGGACAATAGCCAGAGTTTTGGGCTGAATGACTGCAAAGACAGATTTGTCATTTCCTGAGACAGGAAGGTCATAGGAGGAGCATGTTTAGGGAAGTGATCTGAAACTCGGCCTTTAACACATCAAGTGTCTGAGGGCCATTTAGACACTCAAGTGGCAATGTAGAGGAGGCAACTGAGCCGGCAATCAGGGAACTGGTCTTTCCTGGAGAAAGTTGAGAGTGATCAGCATGGCTATTTAAAGTCAGGAGACTAGCTGGAGAGTGAGTATAGACATAGACAGCAAAGAGATTTAAGAAAGGCTGAATTTTTTTAAAAAGGAAGGAAGGAAAATTTGCATCAAACGCTGTTGATTGATAGATTAAGTACAATAAAAGCTTAAAATTGCCACTGGACTTAGCAACTGGTAACCTTGACCAGGATTTGGCTCAGCAGTAAGGGCAAAAGCCTGATCTGAGTTCAGTGAGTTAAACATATACATTTGCACATAGATTTGGATGCAGTTTATTAGAAAATGTGGATTCACGTGTCCTCAGCTAATATGTAGCTTGATTTATAAACTTCTTAAATTGCTAAAAAAGAGGTCCTGGAACCTCATGGGGTGGTGATTCCAGGTTTTAGACAGGACCGTAACAGACAGATCTGGGAATCAACAACACAGACTGGGACAAACACTGCCCCCTGACTCCACAGGGTTATAAGATTTGAGGGCGGCTGTAATGCTCCTCTGCGTTGGGCTTCCTGCCTCTGAAGGGGGATAATATTACCAGCAGTATGTGAGATAACCCACACAAAACCACTGACAGGGCGGGCTGTTCTCTTCTTCCTGCCTCTTTTCATTCCTTCCCTTCTTCCAGCAGAGTTCATGAACTTGTTCAATACCTACATTTCATGGGCTTCTGTGGAAGAAGGTAAAACAGTGATTTATCTAGCTGTTATTTTAATCATTGGGAATAATTTAATTAGCAGAAAATTTAACTATTATATACATGCACTATTAAGATGGTCCTGGGCTGGGGATTTAGCTCAGTGGTTCCGTCACCTGCCTTGCAAAGGCAAGGTCCCGAGTTCGATCCCTGGTACCAAAACAAAAACAAATAGTCCCAAAAGTCTTCAAACAAAAGTCCAGGGATTTAGAAAATAAAAAGGCCACTTCTGACTTTTTTCTGGTAACGTTCACTTGATCCTTCTTCATTGTGTCAACTGCTAGCCCTGGCACAAGCAATTTCATTTCAATGTATATTCTCAAGTTCCTGGGTACACTCTTCTAACCAATTGATAACACATCATTGAACAATAATAGCACACCAAAGCTTTTCAGAGAGGAAAAACATTAATTGAGGAAATGCTATGGATTTTTATTTTAGATAAACATCAGTAACTGAGATAATACTGTCATTATTCTCTTTTAGACACAGAATACACACTTGGCAATGGTCAATGCTTTTTATAATGATCTAGAACAAAGTATTGTTCTTTTTTGTTATGCTATGTAAAAGAAATTTTGGTCATCTATTGTCACATAAACATTATGATTTTTATGGGTTTTCATTAAGACACTGCATGCTGTCTTTTGAAATGCATCTCCTTGTACCCATGCAAGAAAGTATCTATTAGACCTGAGAATGTAGTATTATAACACTCCTGCCAAACTTAAAAAGTATCACTCTAAATGAGAGGACAGATTGAGAAAGATGGGAAAGATTGTAATGATGAACTCAAAATTTTTCAACACTTGCTCAGCTATTAATTCAGCTTATGGATTTTTTGTCCAAATTTTTTCACCCATAACTTTCTTCTGTTAGTGGCCAACTTTGTAATAATCATATAGTATTACCCATCAAGATTTTAATTTGCCAGGCCCCTCAACCCCTCGGTGACACTCTGAAAATCAGACTTAGGAAACTTAATGTCAGGAAGGTTAAAAAAAAAAAGCAAACAAAAATTAGAGTCATGTTTTATGGCATGCATGAGGGTGAAAAGAATTACCTGAGGCTAGAAGACTTTTTCAGAAATAAACTGCAAGTGCAAACTGTGAAAATATTCCTGGCTGACAATATGACTTCTGAAAGAATGCTATTAAAATCTGAAGAATTTAAACTGGTTTTTTTTTATGCCTTGGGTGAATAGTACCAGAGCATTCCGGAAAAAGGTTTACAATTAGTTGAATGAAACTTGATTACCAGAGTCATATGCAAAGCCTCCCCTTTTCCTCTCTTCCACATGCAATCCTCACAGGGCAGCCAGGAGCCAAGGAGCTGATCTGCACTCCCCCCCCCCCCCCAGCAGAGCCAGCTGAGCCACTCATCTTCCCAAACATAACTAGAAGTCTTGACCCACAACTGCACACGGCCTCTGTAAGCAACTGAGTTAACCTCCATAATCCCCAATTGCTTTGGAGTTTCAGAAATGTGAACCACTCAGTAGAAAATAAACTGGATTAACCAGTATTGTGATGGCTCTTTTCACAGGAATGTACAATATTTTATTAAAGAGCATCTCTGATTACAAATTAAGCTACAACAGTTTTTGAAAGAGGTCGCATTTGAGGCATGTCGACAGTTTTAAAAATTAGCATCATGAATCGACATAAAATCAGAATCTAAGAATAAAAAGTGTTCCACAGACCCGCTAAAGGGCAGAACTAGATATTAGGGATGCTGGCTCTTCGGTCTCTACATCTGAGTTATAAAAAGTATTCTTAAATCAGATTTCTTTGGGAACATCGGGAATCTAAAGAATTTGGAATCCCAGAAGAAACCCACTAAGATCCTATCGGTACTAGAACTCTGTTGAAACTGTCCTAAAGCCTGAGCAGACTTGAACAGGAGCTGAGGCTCCGGGGCTTATAAAAATTGATTCACAGATTCAATCAGATTAAGCACTATAATCAGTGGCCAATTCAATACCTTGAGTTCCAAAAATTATCTTAGCAACAAATGTGTATTTTTCATGTTCTTTCTGTCTTTGAAGGTGGCAACAAAAGAATTCATTGTTTTAAATTTAATACACAATGTTCAGTATCCGATTATGACTCTCACCATAATTCACTGCTTCACTATGACATTCTTAGGTGCACAAAGTATTTTTGCACTGCTTTGCTTTTGATTCTTCTTCCCCTGGTTTCCTTCTACTAATCCCTTGTTCCCATTTTATCTGTAGCCTATATTCCTTGCTTTGTTGCTCTTATACAGGAAGCATGACATCACTATTTATAAATAAACATTGTTTTAGATAATTAGGCTATCACGGTTCAGTTTTGAGGGTTTCACTGCACAAATAACTGTGTGATACTCTTTCAGCTAAAAGAGTTGATGCTTACTCTTAACACTTGACAATTGAGATAAAAATACAGTGAATGTTGAATTTTTAAATTATTCCTCCTGACAATTCTCCCCCTTGCTTCAAAAACACTTATCCCACTGTTCTTGCCACTTTCTGAAGCAGTTCTGGAAGTCCTCTTTCACGTCTTTAATTGCACTGTCTTGGCTGTCTCAGTGTCCTGAATTGATGCAAACTGTTTACCATTCACGGTCATTTTGACATTAAGGAAGAGCCAGAAGTTGCATGGTGCCAGATCTAGTGAGCAAGGTGGATGACACACTGTGATTTTTTCTTTTTACAGGCCTGCCTTTCTCTTGGGTGGCATGTTGTGGCAGCGTTCACTGTATTTTTTTTTTTTAAATCACACCTTATAGACACTCAGAAAAGAGGAGGACTTCTATAACTGCTTCAGAAGGTTGCAAGACTTACGAGATAAGCATGCTTGAAGCAAGTGGGAGCACTAGTAGGAGGATTAATGATATTGTGTCTTTTACTATAATATTTTTTAAATTGAGCATTCATCATATATTTCAATCACAACTTACACATAAGAAAATTGTTGTGTTTGGGTTGTGTGTGTGTGATTTTTTAGTTGATAGTAGTGAGGTTTTCTTGTTGTTCCTTAATCCTATTACTCTTCTCCAATCTCTCTATCTTCTTGGAAAGAAGGTGGAGCCCATCTTCCTTCTATCTTAAAGATAGAAAATTTACCCATTCAGCATTTAGAACACCATCAAGCAAAACTATGAAGAAGAATGAACATCAGTGTTAGATGTGGATCTCAAATCACATCAGAAAAGCAGAGGTGTTGCTTTGCAAGCCTTTAGAATGATCAAAAAAACCATCACTACATATCACCTGCTATTAGTCCCCATGCCAAATCTCATGCCTGCCCTTCGTGATGAAAATCTCCAGTTCTGTTCACAAGAACATCAACAAATACCTAACTGCACACCAACCTATTCATTTCTATGTACCCTCACCTATGGATTCACATGGACTCCCACATACTTATGCTTCACCCACACACATAATTTAATTTCTTGCCCATATGGTAATTATATCAACTTAGGCATCTAAATATAACCCCCTGCCTCACATCTAATTATAGCCCCCTCTTATGAATGTAATTACACCATTCAGCCACCCATCTAATTATCCCCTCCTTGACATACTTAGTTGTACTGCCCTGCTCAAGGACCTAATTACATTCTAACCAGTGCATCAATTAAACCCCCAACCCACCAATACTCCTCAAATGCAAGTCTCTTTATCGCTGTATCCAATCACTTCATTACTTCAACTATGGATTGGCAACTTCCCACAAGTGAATTCCTAGCCAACGTGGCACCCAGCTAACCAGGCCAAATAATAAAAGAGAGCTAAACCCAAAGCAGCTTCGGTCATTTCCAGTCAGTAAACTAACATCCATTTGTTTTTTCAGTTATTTAACAAGCCCCTTGGAAGTCCAAATTAAATTTTCAGCTGTTTTCTTACTTTGCATATGTAAATATTTTTATGATAAAAATATCTAGTAATTAGTTCATTTACTGCAGAGAAAAATGCTCCTCATTGCAGATATTCAGTTATTGAGCCCTTAAGAAAACATTACCCAAAACTTTCTCTGGGGATATATATTTCTAAGTGCTAATTATTGAATATTTGCAGATCCCTACAGTCAACTATTCTTCAATATAACTATTCTTCAATTATATGAAAACAATAACTATTCAAAACTATTCTTCAATTATATGAAAACAATTTCCCCAAAAGCTTCTAAGACTTGTATTCCCCACTCTACTAATAAAATTGTGATTTTAAAAAGATAAATTCAGTATTATTACGCTTTCTACAGAGGATGCATCTCTGGATACTGAATGATGTGAATATATACTAGGTGCTATTTGCCAACTGAAATTCATTACCCAATTGATTAAAAAAAATACCTAAGCATTCCAGAAAGAATTTTGTACATTTCATATATAATCTGTTATTTCTGGATATAACTCCATATTGCATCATTTCATGCAACCATAGATTATATTTATTAAACATTTTAAAATTAATTCCCAGTTCAATGAAATTTATTATTGATGTTGTATCTGACTCATGAATCCCAAAGGAGTGAACAAAGATTGTGCCTGTACTATACCAGAGGTTGGCCACATTTCAAAAATTCTCCAAAATGTTGGAATATTTTAGGGTTAAAAAAAAAAGTATGAAGATCATTTACATTTCAAAGGTAAGGGCAGAAAACAGAAGCAACAGCAGGAAGAACTGAGCCTCACACCACTGCTAGTCCTTGCGTTTGTACTTCCTTCATTGGAAAGACCACTGAAAGATTCTTTTTCTCTAAATATAGAAAGTTCTTCTGTCATTGAACTTCAACTCTGAACCCTGCCTGCTTGCATCTGAATCCTTGCTTTAACGTTTCCTCTAGGGCCATGGGCAAGTTATTTAACCATACTCCTTAAGCTTCTGTGATAATGGTACCACTCCATACAGCCGCTGTGAAGATTGAACAGTTATGTCTGGCACAAGCTACTTAATCAATAACTGTCATTTTTGTTTTTAATGAACCGAAATCGTCTCGTAACACACACTAGAAATCTTGGAGTCATTTCTGCTCAGCTCTTTCTTCAGATCATCCTAATACCTAACTGCAGAAGTTCTTGTACTCTTCACCTCTTTGTCTTTAATATAAGTACAGGAAGAAAAAATGGCTTCTTACTTCTGGTTAATTATGACTTCTGTTAGCTTCTGATTCTTGCTCTTCCTCAATCTTTCATTCTTATTCAAATTCTTCTTAAGCAAAGGTACAAATCACTTGGCTAGTAAAAACTATGCCTCGTAAAAATGATGCTGAGTTCCTTGCCTACATACAAAACATTTGAGATCTTCACTAAAGGACGCAGGACCCACCAACATCCCCAGCATCCTGTCCATTCTTTTCTCCCACTCCCATTACCTATATATACACCCAATATTCCCTCTATACCTTTTGTCTTCCTTGTGGTTTTTCACACACAGCCTGTTTCCTGTCTCCCTACCTTTACTGAAGCTGCTAATCCCTTCTTCCTCCCTCTATTTTCCCTGTTATCTACTCACCAAATTATTTTTCAACCCTTTAGAATCTGTGAAATGTCTTCAGTTATTGTGCACAATAAGATCCCTTACAAATTCAAGAGATGCTGAACAACAGAACCAAGTCAGAAGCACATTAGAATTCTTTTATGCTCAATGAGTCATGAGAATTACGTATTAAAGCTGTGAGCAATGGCTTGTAAATATAGGTGGAATTGAATCAAATCATTCTTTAATACTTCAGAGATTTTCAAACTCATTGCTGCTACCATTCCATTTTGTTTGGAAATGTATCTGTTCGTGTTTCCTAAACAAGGTGGTATGTAGAAAACCCCTATAAAAAACAAAAAAATAGGAAAACAAAAGACGATATTGTTTATAGTAGAGGTGGTTGCTCCTCTCTTGTTTTTACTTTTGGAAGTGGCACTTAGACACCCCAAAGAATTCTTTGGTGCAAAAACCCTTTCATCTAATCAAACTCCACTTTTTTTTCAGAAATTAAAAACTACAAACATCAAGTAAGTTTCAATTAAGGCCACATGGCAAATATGTAGTAAAGGTCAACCAACCATGTAACCATCCCTATACCAAGTACTAGGTCAAAAATCCTGACTTCCAGCTTGGCGTTTGTTCCAATAAATGGTTTGCAGCTGGGCATGGTGGCACATGCCTGTAATCCAGCATTCTGGGAGTCTGAGGCAGGAAAGTCATACCTTTGAACTTAGCCTGAGCCATTTAGTAACTTAGTGAGACCTTATCTCACAATAAAAAAGGGCTGGGGTGTAGCTCAGTGCAAAGGCCCTGAGTGCAATCCCTAGTACCACCCAACTATAAACAGTGAGTAATTACTCAGTAGAGTAATTTAGCATTAGCAGCAGACTGCTAGACTGTTAATTCAATTTAACTGATTAGGCAACCAAACTAGGAAGACTAGGATCAATTGCCTGCTAATTAACAACATGCATTTTTAAAAAGAGCAAGCCTGAGATTGATTGTCTCATATGTAACTATTTCATTCCATTAAATGATAAAGAAATCAAAGACTATTCTTTCGGGGAATAATGCAAAAGAAGCTGATTCAGAGCTTTCCTTTATTCCCATGTTGGGTCTCTTAGTTATCTCTGAGGGCCCCTGTAAGTCTCTAATCAGTGGAATGCTGTAGCCTCTAAATTTCCCACTCCCACACTTTTATGATTTCTCTCTACCTGCCTGACCGTCTTCTCTTTTCTCAGTGTGGCCTAGGATGGAATCGCCTAGGATGTACATTAAAGATGTGTACTCGGTCCATTTCACCTCTTCTCAAACAGAATCTCTGGATAGAGCTTAGAAATCTGAACTTCCCCACAGCAAACTCATGGGCAGAATTAAAATTGTACCAACTCACAGATATAATCTAAAGTCTCCCCTCCCCAGAACTTTCCCTGACCAATCCCATGTCCTGGGATTGGCATCCACATCTCATCCAACCCCCAGAGATAAACCTACAGCACTTATAGCCAGTCCTATAACAAGATACTCTAGGCACTTGGCATTTGACACCATCTTCCTAGCTACAGGTTTGCACATCAGCTGTGGTTTGGAGAAGGTTTAAGGGTGTCCTTCAAGCATTCATGTACTGGAAGCTTGGTCCTCAGGGTGGGGATGTTGGCAGGTAGAACTCTTAAGAGGCAGGAGTAGTGGGAGGATCTTAAGTAAATGGGGGTCATTTCCTTTGAAAGATAAAACTTCACTGTCTGGCTTCCTGTTTTATGATGGTATCTCTTCCTTACACTTCTACTCCTACCATAAAGGTGATACGCCAAGAGGGTTCTCACCAGTTGGGCCAATAGCACCATGAATCTCCAAAACTGTGAGCTAAATTATCTTTTTTTAATAAATATAACCTGCCTTGGGTATTTCATTATAGTACAAATCTAACATCCATTTTCCAAAAAGAAAGAAACTTTCAACTCCTAATGTTCTCAGAGCCTACCACAGTAGGTACATAGATGTTTCCATTGATTGACTGATTAATTTAACCCATATGTCTCCCTGTGGCTACTTAGAAAAACTCCAGAAACCTGCCTAGGCAAATGGAGCAAATTTGTCTACTCTTTCAGACAACTGATATAAAAATTAAGGAAATTGCTATATACAAGTGACCTCACTGGATTTTTTTTTTTTTTTAGAATCCAGCACATAGGAAAGAAAAAATTAAATCCCTGCAGGATTCAAGCAGATAAAATAAATGAGCAAAAGGCAGGCATTAGGGAGTCCTAGGGATTGTGGCAAATGGATCAGGATGGGCTTAAGACCTATGCCTACTTGATATTCTGATTTTTTTCCAAGTGATACTAAAAATCCAAATTTTAATGTGAAGTCTCATAGCTTTAAAATGTTGGCATTAGTTCAAATGATTTTTTAAAACAGTAAAAACCAAACAAAATCCATCTGAAAGGCTCACATAGGTTGTTGATAGCCATTTTGCATATTCTACTCTGGAACCCAGGCAGGGTCATGAAGACTTACATTTATTCAGAGTGGGTAGTCAGAGATGAGTATAAATCTTAAATTATTCCGAAAACAAGGAAAGACAATACATGTTTTAGGGAACTTTTATCCAAAGATCAGGAAAGATTCCCTTCTTCTCAATAGCCTCAAATGACCTAAGTTCTTTTATAAAACAATTAGTTTTTAAAATTCAGGGTTATAAGAAAAATCCAAAGGGTTTTTGAAAAGGCTCCCTAATTTCTGTCCAGAATAACACTGTTATACATCAGAATAGAAGCTACAGTGACTTCTCAGCCATCTGTTGCTGAGGCCTCTCGTGTTTGTTTTCTAATCAAATGGGATCATCTAATCCATACAGTTGCAATGCACATGTTCACTTAACAAGATATTACGGATATCTCTTCATCATGGTATGGCATGGAGTCCAATTTTATGGGTGGTTCATAATTTAACCATTTGCTTAATGCTGAATATTTGGGGTTGTTTTCAGTTTTCACTGTGATAAGCAACCCTATTATACCTATTTTTAAATGATGGCAGAACTGCGAAAGTAGGTAGAGGGAGGGTGTGTTAGCCCACTCTATTTCTCTCCTTTGATATGAAGAAAAAAGCTTGCTTAATTTTATGTAAGGCATCAGACAAAAGCCTCTTAAAAGCCTTCTTTCAATGAGGTTGCCATCGTTAACCCATTCTACACAGGATTTCTCCTCGCTCCTATTGCCTTGATACATAACACTGAACTGGTGCAATTATTCCCTTAAGATAAATCCTTAGACTTGGAATTACTGGGTTAGATGATAGCACACATTTAAGGCTTTTGATTCACACAGTTCAGTTACTCACTAGGAAGACTATAATACCAGTGTTCCTGCAAGCCCTGGGAATCTAGTTCTTTATCTGACTTCCTTCAAACAACTTGGGTAACATCAGTAAAAATTAAGAATTCAAACAGGCAGGCCTAAAAGTGCACACCTATAATCCTAGCACTCTGGAAGGCTGAGGCAAGTGGATTGCAAGTTCAAGCCCAGCTTTTTTTTTTTTTTAAAGGGATGGATATGCAGCTCAGGGTAAAGGCCTAGGCTCAGTCCCCACTTCAAAAAAAAAAAAAAAAAAAAAAAGACCTGAGTAATCTACTTCCATAAGAAAAACACAATGAGAATCTGCTTGCAATCGACAGCTATTTTACACATACCAGGGAAGAGACTTCATTCTGCTGTAATTATGTTGTAATTGCTTTGCTATGAATGAATCTGAGTGGGAAAGAAGTACAATTTCAATTGCTAACTTTGCACAGTGTGGCTTCAACAGATCTCAGTCCAAATCCCAACTTGGGGCCAGTTTGCAATCAGTTTGTAACTAGGAACTTCCAGGCATCTCTCAGCCTCAGTTTCCACATATAAAATGGAGACAGTAATTCCAGCTTTATAGGTTGGGATCATCAGACAATGTGTGCAAAACATTTACCAAAGAGCCTAGCAACAATAAATTCTCAGAGAACTACAACTGCAGAGTATATCCACAAAACTCAATTAAATTACCAAATCACAACCCATCACTCAGCTAGATTTTCCCTGACATATTTCATGTTCATCAATATTTCCTAGTCATTTTACTGAAAATGTTACATCCTTACCCACTGGATCCATTTATTTTAATGAACATATCTATTATTTCTAATTTAAAACAAAAACATCGCATTAAAATTCAAAAGTTCCATAATTTTTCCTTTCAATAGATATGCTAATATATTTCAATTAAGAAATTTGTGTAGGAGTTGTAAGCAGTTTATATTAATTGCTTTGTTTGTATATGTGCTGGCTATAGAGTCATAATTAGTAAATGGAAACATATTTGAAACTTCATTAACATGTTTTTTCTTCCTGTTTCATTGGCTCTATTCGCTGCCATCCACACTTCATTTCTCTTATAATCATGGCTGCTGTACATGAGGCAGGATAGATTTTTTATGTCTGCTTTCCCATACATGCATAGATTTCCTTTATCTTTCCTATAGGAGCCTCAAGAGAATGAAGCTTTTCTTGTTTTGATGGTACTAGCTTTGAGGCACCCTTTAGCTCACATCTCTCATAATCAACTCCACAAAAAAACAAATTTACATTGGACAGGGCGATCTTCTTTCAAGAGTACTAAGCATACTGCCAAGCCCACAAGAAGCACTGGCAGTAGCAAGTTTGGGGTTGGCCCATATAGTCCTCAGCACTTCTGAAGCACATCTGAATTAGAGAAAACTTCACAGATGGATGGAATAACAGCATACGTAAACTCTACATCTATACATTTAACATACTGAAATTACTCCTCAGTCATCTTCTAAGTGCCCAGGTCATGAAAATGACCCCAAGCTATGGAGAATATAAAAATTATGTACACCAATTATAGCATCAGACGATTTTACCATGTCACTTGGAACCTCTTAGTCTCAGCTTCTTCATCTGTAAAATGGGGGATAGAAGAAACTATCTCCAGGGTTATTAAAAGAATTAAGTAGGATAACAATTGTGAACAGCACCACTAAGAAGCCACAATGACAAGGCTGACACTTAGAAATCACTCAGGAAATATTAGCTATTCGTGGCTCCATTTCCCATTTGCCCCGAGAATACTCACCAATGGCACTCATGCCTGCAGCGTTCAACCCGAGACAACTCACTTCTTACAGTTCTAACCTTACCCTCAAAGTCTGCCATACAATTTTATTATTATTCTCGCACTGCTCTAGTATTTATTATTTTTGTGTCATTCTAGTATACTGACAGTCTTTGGAAACAAAAGACATCATTCATGTAGAGCAACTTCTTTTTAGTAGTGGTATTCTCATCAGTAAAATATAGTACTTCTTGATGGCTGAAAATTAAACAAACACTGATAGCAGCCTGTACTTTTTTTTTTTGTTTTTAATCAGGAGAGGGATTAAAATATGAAAGCTCCAACCTTTGAACCTCTCTAGTCTCTTCTCTTTTTATGCAACTCTCCCCATTCCCTCTTTCCTACCCAGGTCTTTCCTCCCCTCACGCACCATGAACCCTTCCACTATCCTTTTATCTCCTCTCAACCATCTGCAAATCTGAAAGGAAGTTTCTGCACATCAAGACCTCCATGGTACAATACAGCCTGTCATGGTTTAGAACTGAAATGTCCCCCCAAATTCTCCCGTTCTTGGTGGGGCCTGGTTGGCAGCGCCAGTCAATGGCGGTGTGACTTGGAGGGTGTGCTCCAGTCCCTGGCTCCTCCTTTCTCTCTTCTACCTCACTGCCATGGGCTGAGCACCTTTTCCTCCACCACGCCCCTCTGCCATCTTGTTTCTACCTTGGAGCCCTCCAACTGGGGGCTGACAGAGGGAGCCAAATTAAACTTCTCCTTTACAATGTAGGTGTTGGGTATTTCGTCCTAGTGACAAAGAAAGTGACTAAGACATAACCTAAAACACAAAATTTATGTTTCTTTGGGTACTCTTTTTTTTTTGGTACCAGGGATCGAACTCGGGTCCTTGCGCTTGTGCAGCAGGCAGCGAAACCAATGAGCTAAATCCCCAGCCCCGGTACTCTCTTTTTAAAGACATGACATAGCCTGTGACACTTTATGACCTTTACTTTTAGCAACATGATAACAGTTTGCCTTTTCCCACCCCAGGTCTCCTGACCCTCACTTCATCTACCTCATGTCTTACAATTTTTATCACTAAATGTCTATTTCCCTAAGCCTGAATCTTCATCTTCTAAAATCCTTCCTTGCTTCTATTTATCCATGATGTAAAAGGCCAGCAATAAAATTACAAAATGCCTGAGGAAGTGAAGAACTGTAATTTATTTTTTAATTTTTGATCTTTTACAGGTGACTATGGCAGAGCACTTGCTACCTCTCTTGCAGGACCATGTCCCTGAAATGTGATTAGAATCTGCAAAGTAGTCTTAGGGGATTACTGAGCCTGTGTCCTTTACTGATTCCAGAAAAGTCACAACATTTTCAAGTCCAAAGTGATTGTTGAAATTGTCCACATGACTCACTCAGCCTAGTATCTATAATCTGTCTGGAAACCTTTTTCCTGCTTAGAGTTCCAAGGGGTTAAAAAATGATTCCTCTCTCTAGCAAGAGGTTGTCTGGGAGCTGTATCGACTGGCTTGTTTCCCAAACATATTGGCTCCATAGTGCTACAAAGAAGAAAAAGAATGCTGTCTTCCACCAGCTGAGCCAAGAAAACTTAAAAACAAGCAGGGAGGCAGTATGTTAATTTAAAAATACAAATCTCACTCGTTTGTCTTGTGGGGAAATTGGTGTGGGGATATCTGATGGTGAGAAGCGTGAAGAAAAGATGGAGCAGCAGGACCTGCGCATTGAACTTCACGGCCCGGCCCGGCCCGGGGATGCCAGGTCATGGCCGGGAAGAGAGGTAGGAGTTAACTTGGGTTTGTTTTGCTCCATCATTCTGCCACTCAGCTCCGGATGAAAGGAGGGCAGAGGCTGGCCTGCTGACATCTCTGCCTGCGATGTTAAATCTTCAGAAACAGCAGCAATTTCTCCTTCACGGTGTCTCATAAAATTGATTTCTTTACACCTGCGACCTTGTATTGATCTATAACCCCACAGGGGTGGTGCAGCACAGCCACAGTAACAAAAGGGGCTCACTGTGATCCTGTTAGTTCATCACCACAGTCCCATCCTAAAAGCTTCAGTCTGGGGCTTTCCCAAGCTAACTGCTTATAATGCAGAAATTTCCCCTCCACTGTCTGATAATGAACTCGAGTCTCTTCACACTGAAACATGGGCTGTGGGTGTACCAGGATACAGGGGAGTCTGTACACAGCAAAATCAAGCAGGCCCACTCAGTCTTCCATTCATTCCACTAAAATGTGCTCAGTCTCTATCATATCCGAAGCATGATGCTCAGCACTGATACACTACAGCTCTCTGCTCCTCCCAATTAAATAGTGGCCCCGGGCAGCTTCCCAGCTAGAGAGTGAAAGAACTGTGAATCAAACACAACAAGATATGAAGTTACAATTGAGAGAGCTAGCTGGGGCTGTGAGGAAGGCCCCCTGCATCCCAGAAATGACACTCATACAGGATTTAAAGGATAAATGCAAGTCATTGAGGTAACAAGAGGCAAGAGCCTTCCAGGAAAAGAAACAGTGTGTCAAAAGCTCTAAGAAAAAGCATGGTGCTGGGGAGGACAGAGGCAGTGAAGGCACGAGGCTACGTGTGAAGGGTCCGAGGGAACACTGAGGAAACACCGTGGTTGCTGGAGCCGCTAGAAAGGGTTGGCCCTTAAGGAGTTTGTCTTTATCCTGAAATTTTAATGAGAAGGTAATTAAGGGTTTTAGGCAAAGTGAGTACAAGATCCCCAACTTGCAGTTTAAAAAACTAACTCAGGCTACCACAGGGAACATGGACTGGAGAGGAAGCCAGCTCGGACAAAAGACGCCTGTATCTCCATGTCAAGAAGCTTGTACCTAGATGTCCCCTCAAAGCCTCACAGCCAGAGCTTTGGGGCGGTGACTGAATCATGGGCATGTGACACTGCATAAGCCGGCTGAAAGGCTGACAGCTGGACATGAGGTTGGGAAGCGATGCCTGATGGGAAAAGGCGGGTCACTGTGGGTGTGGCCTAGAAAGGTTATATATCCCTCCTCTTTCCTTCTGCTCTGCTCTGCTTCCTGCCTGCTATGCCATGAGCTCTTCTGGCTTTGCCATGCCACTCTGCTTTGGAGCCAGTCTACAGTAGTGGGCCCTCAAGTTACAACCAGCCTCACATACGAACAACTTGGGTTATGACCAGAATTTTAGTTTTAACTTACAACCAAAGTCTTCAGTTACAACCTATACGCCAGCCTTTCCTGTGTGGGGTTAACTGAGAAATCCTGGGCCAATGTCTCTCTAAGGACCCTGAGATCTGCCTGGAAGAAAGTGTGACCTAAAATTATACAGGAGACTTTGAAGGCTGTGAGGAGGAGCTGAGCCTTCAGTTGACCCTGTGGTTGACGGCACTGTCACTATAGCAGCATCCATAGGCTTGCAGGTAGACAGTGGTGATGTTGCGGAACTGGTGGAGGGACACTCAGGAATTGTCTACAGAGGAACTTCAGCAACTTCCGGCTAAGCAACAGAGAATGGCAGCTGAGGAGCTTTCTGAGGAGGAGTGGGGAGTATCAGGAATCAGTGCAGCAAAGTTCTTCTTCTGAAATAAAGGAAATCCTGAAAAATGGACAGAGCTACAAACATTTGTAGAGAAGACCCACCCAGACAGAGAAAAAGCCAATTGTTGCACTCACTTGCTTAATGACAATGTCATGTCATACAACAGGACAGTGTTAAAGAAAAGACAGAAACAGACAACCTTGGACCAGTTTTTAGTTCTGAAAAGGTAGAGACCTAGTGAGCCAGAAGCAGGTCTTAGTGGGCTACAGACTCTCCCAAGGAGAGAAAGGACACCAGAGAGCCAGATTCCTGATGCTCGTATGGAAGGGAACTCCTTCCAAACAGTGACCACCTTCCATTTCGTCTTCCCTTCCTGCAAGCCAAAGACGTCAATCTGAATGGTGAGTACAGTATGAAATTGCTGTTTCTGGTATAACTTTTTGGTGAATACACTAGGAAAATTATTAGTGTTTCTGGTAAACTACACACATTATACAACCCTTATGTATTATGAAAAGTTAGTGAAGGGGAGCTTTGGGAGGTTGGGAATGCATTATGGGGATTCCCATTATTTCTTATGAAAAGTCTTGACTTACAATTAAGTTACAATCAGCCCTTGGGAACGAAGTGAGTTCATAAGTCAAAGGTTCACTGAACTATGGTCTGAATCCTCTACAAACTGTGAGCCAAAACAAACCTCTCCTTCTTTAACTTGTGGGTGTCAAGTATTTTGTCCCTGCGAGGAGAACATAACCAGGACAAAGTCTAATAAGAGACATTTGGAGAATTCTAGGCAGGAGGCTGCTGTCGCTTAGAATAGGATGGTAAAGAGAATAGCAGGAAATAAAACAAGGGTATGAGAAAGAAATTACCTACATAATCATTAAATTTTCCTTCAGCTCGGCTGTAGTTTCAATGTCCCCTCCAAAACTCATGTTGAAAATGAGTTTCCATAGTAACAGAATCAAAAAGTGGGCCTTCTAAGAGGTGATCAGGCGACGACCACTCTGCCCTCATGAGTGGACCAATGCTGCTGTAGAAGGAGAGGGTTACTTCTTCCCGGAGTGGTTTCCTGGTAAGATGGGCGAGCGAGTTCGGCACACTCTCCTCTCTGTCTCGTGTGCTACCTTGTCCTTCTGCCTTCTGCTATGGATGATCCTTGCCAGGTGCCAGCGCCATGCTCTTGGACTTCCCAACCTCCAGAACTGTGAGCCAAATAAGCTTCTATTGTTTATAAATTACCCAGTCTGTAGTATTCTACTACAGCAGTGAAAATGGACAAAAACAAGCTTTATCCAATGGCAACTTCTTAAGAATAATGCATCTCTATAAGTAAATAAGAACAGCAAACCAAAGCAAAACAAGAACAGTACATGTCTGATGCCAATATCATGGCTTGGCTTTAGGGTTTTATGATCCTGTCATCACAAGATCAGAACGAAGGCCTGAGCACAGAGAAGGTGACGGCTGACATACCATCCCACACTCCAGATGTTATCCTTAACATCTGGAACCTTTCCTTCCTCCATTCCTGCTGCCTGGAGGACTCTGATCCTGGGTCGCTCTAACACATGCAGTAATAACAAGCCAATGCCATGTAGGCGCAAAGACTGTGGCAGAGTGGCCATCCATTTATTGTTCCTCCAGCACACTTTCATTTACTACCTGTTTTTTGGGGGGGGGTAGGGGTACCAGGGATTGAACTCGGGACCTTGCGCTTGTGAGGCAGGTGGCAGAACCACTGAGTTAAGTCCCCAGCCCCTTGCCTGCTATGTTACTGCCAAGCTCCAACCAGGTGCTGCCTTCCAGGGGTTCACAGTCTGACCAGAGGAAAATATGTGAACAAATAATTCTTGTTTAATAGTGCAGTAAAAGAGATATGAGGTGTGACTGAAAAATATGGTGAATGCTTAAATGTTTAAAAATTTATTACAGTAAAAGACACACTGTCATTCATCCCCCTCAAAATATTCCCCCCTTGCTTCAAACACGTTTATCCTATTGTTCTTGCCACTTTCTGAAGCAGTTCTGAAATTCTTCTTTTATGTTTTTAGTTGTGCTGTTTTGGCTGCCTTGATGTCCAGAGCTGATTCAAAATGTTTACCTTTCATGGTCATTTTGACTTTAGGGGAGAGCCAGAAGTCACTCATTGTTGAACCTGGAGAATAAGGTGGATGAGGCCACACCATAATGTTTTTATAAACCTGCCTCTCTGTTGGATAGGACTTGGCAACTGCATTCACCATATTTTTGATCACATCTCTTAGAGACACTCCTGAAAGAGCACTTCCAGAACTGCTTCAGAAAGTGGCAAGAATGGCAGGGTAAGTGGGGTTGAAGCAAGAGGGAGTATTCTGGGCTGGGGGTTTAGCTTAGTGTTTCTGGCACCTGCCTCACTAGCACCAAGGTCCTGAGTTCAATCCCCGGTACCAAAAAAAAAAAAAAGAGGGAGTATTCTAAGGGAGATTCATGGCAATGCACCTTTTATTGTAATAATTTTTAAATTTTAAATATTTACCATATATTTTGACCACATCTTGTATATACAAATTTAGGAAGAGAAAAGAACAGATGTTTAATCGATATGTCCAGGGAGTAGATATTTGGAAGGGGCAACTGGGGAAGCTTTATAGAAATGAAGATGCTTTAGCTGGATCTTGAAAAGTAAATAAGAATTTATCATAAAGACAAGGAAACGGCATTCTGGGCAGGTAGAACAGCATGTGCAAATGTGAAGAGGAAATTAAAACAGCAGCTTTCTTTGGAAAATGTAAATCACTTGGTAATAACAGAGTACGAAGAAATGAGGAGCAGGGGAAAGTGGGCAGGTGGCCGCTGATAAAGTTCTATTGTGTATATTCCCAGAGAGTTCAGATCTTCAGATCTTATGCGCTACCTGAAGAAATTTAAACTTTATCCTCTGGGCCGTAATTAGGAAGGATTAGCCCATCCAAGACTGATGTCCTGCAGACAGGAATAGGAAGTATCCTTCTATAAACATCCATGAGAATCACCTGTGGCCCAGCACCTACAAGTCTCAATCCTGGTCAAAAACAAAGGTTGAATCTCAGTACAGTGGACCCTCTCCTTACGACCGGCCTCACATATGAACAACTTCGGTAATTAATGGAAGATTCTTCTGCCTCTTGTTATCTATAACATATACCCAGTAAACATCCAGATCTCAGCTGTAGTTACTTACAACCAACTTGAGTTGCAACCAGCCCTCAGGAACTGATTGAGTTTTTAAGTCAAGGTTCCACTGTACTCCATTCAGGCTGACAAGAGTCTAGCTCTTTCCCAACCACGAGCTAAAGTGTTGCATCTTCTTCCTAGCCAGAGGTCATTCAACTGCATCTGGAAGGCTGCTATCCAAGCTGCCAGTCATAGCTACAGGGGCTTTCTACTGCCCAAAGAGGCTGAATTGATAAGAGGCGCTGAAGCCAAGTTCTACGATGTCTCTGTGCTATTAAATCACAGTCTTAGAGTCATACCAAGGGAGGGGTTGGTGAATCCCTAACTGGTCAAATAAAGAGCCTAACCTGGTTTCAGGATACTCTTCCCAAAGTCTAGAATGGCTAGGGTTCCAATGGAAAGGCAACGGGATTCCTGCTGGCTGCTCCTTGTCTTTCTCCATGAGCTTCTCCACGACTGCTGCCGCAGCAGGTCTGGTGAGTGTCTGGCCATTTGCTCTTAAATACAAGGCGGATGGTGAAGAAAGATGTAACAGAAGTTGCATAAACAGTGTTATAAAGACCAAGTGGGGAACTAGGGGAAGATGTTCTAGGAGAAGTTCATAATAGGGAAGCTTTTTCAAAAGCTCTTGAATTAGTCCACAGAGCAGACACCAAGCCACAAACTAACACAGTAGCAGTGAGATAAGGAAAGAGGGAATGCAAACAAGAAACACCTATTAAATGAAATTGGATCTAGAGAGTAAAATTCAAGCATAAGACCTTGCAGTCCATCCCCAGTGACTGAGCAGTTGATAATGCCAAACTGTGACCAGGAACAGAAGAGGGGCAAGGAGTAGACTTTAAATCTGAACACGCGGACAGCAAGGAGGCTACAGGCCCCTGAGGACAGTACCCAGTAGGATCAGGTACTAGGTCTAATTTTCCTTCATTTTACTTGACATTATTTCCCCAAGAACTAGTGTAGTCCCTAGCCCACAGTGGTAGTTGCTCAATAAATACCTGATGCATGAATTGTCAAACACTTATGTTCCATGGAATCATCAGGATTTGAGAGAAGCATAGTTTTGCTGGCAGCGGGACATGTTCATTTAGGTGACAAGTCCTACAAATGTAAAAGGCAACTTCTAGTGCGTCAAATCCTTATTTTAAATTTAAATTTGACTTTGATTTTATTTTGTGGATTCTCAACTTATACTAAATTTTATAGCTCATACAGAAGTACTGTGTTTTTTTTTTCTGAATCCATAAATATCTTTGGCCTTTGGATTTTAAAAAGTCCTCCAACAATTTCCATGTCAGGCAGCTGGATATATCTGTGAATGACAGTTATTTCAGTTCTTACTGACTTTGGGTGTTGTAGTCAAAGTGTATGTCAGGCCATAACAAGAAAAACCAATTAGGAAATTTATAAATTAGAATTAACAACTAATTAATTAACAGTATTTTGTGTTCTCTGAACATGTTATATACATTACATGTATATATGATCAGAGTCGTCTGAACCCTAGAATTAGAGACATTCAAGCAAAATAATCAGATGATGCATATTTTATAAGAAACAGCCATTGCTTTATTCATAACAGACCACCCCAGGTAAAGAAATTATCAAATTAATTTAATTTACAATTTCCTTTCTCTCACCAGCTATTTTTTCCTTAGTAAACAGTTATCCAGTCTGAAGCTATAAGCAAACTAAACTTAGCAACAAAATCCTATGCATAATAATTTTCAACATTTTCTTTATAGCCAGCCAATCCTGACCTGTACCCCACCTTGCCTATATTTCTTGACCACACCTACCTACTCACCTTTTTTTCTTTTTTCTTTTTTTTTTGGTCCAGGGATCGAACTCCGGTCCTTACGCTTGCAAAGCAGTGGCAAAACCACTGAGCTAAATCCCTGGCACCTCACCTATTTTTTTTTTGAGAAGCTCTCAATAAAACTTCTTGGTTAGCAATTTATCCAGTTCTCTCTCCTACACTTGGTTTTCACCTCTGTGTGGTCAGCCTCTACAGACCTAGACAAAGGAGAGAGGAGTTTAGTGATTTGGTCTGAGAAATCTACCACTTTATCAGGTCTCATTCTCAACCTCAATACACATCATGAACCCAAATCTGGAGCAACTGCAGATTCAGACTGAGCCTTGGGAAATGCAGGTGAATCTTGGCTGTTGGGGTGATGACTGGGGCTGATCAGCCAAAGGTTGGGAGTCACCCTCAAGTCACACTTGCATTCTGGCCCCGGTGTCAAGTTGTGCCTGTAGTAAATAAGTCCATGTCTTATTTTCAAAGCATAGCTCCAAGTCACCCTTCCAGCTTCCTGCCTCCCAGCTCATTCCAAGTTCCAGTAATTACATTTCAGCCCCTTCTTCAAAAACAGTCCAATTGTGATCCCAACACTAAGACCTCTCATCTTGTCCATCTAAGTCCCTGAATTTCTCAGAAGCCGGTCACTAGCCTTCTTCCACCAGCACCTCTAGAAGCTTCCAGCTATCAAAATCTCCAGCTCAGACTGAGAATTTGAAACCAACTGCTCTCTTATCCTGATCTCTGAGTTCAGCTCCATCCAATCCATTCTTCATCCCTGAGTTCAGCATACTATGGCACATGATGCTATTTCTTATTATTGTCCAGTTATTGCTAACACTTTCTTATGGTGAGACTCTCAACACCCGTTTTACTTTAGCCTCCACAGCTACTTTCACTTCCCTGTTCCTACCTCCATTCTGTCCTTTCTCTTACCCTTTTGGAAAAATCTAGCTGTACGATCAGTCTCTCCAACATGCCCATCAGAATCCTGAAGATAACAGGGATGGTTACTCAGGCCATGAGTCATGAGATCTCACACATGATCTAAGAATTACCAACCAATTAGCAGAAAGAAGGCTGTGCACTGATCTGAACAGACACAAACACTGAGAAAATGTTCTGTACTTATCTATACCTCTTTATCCCTCAACTAAATTCATAAAGCCAGAGAAAATCCAGTCAGCGTGGATATGACACCTATCTCTAAATTAATCAAATATATCTATGCATTAAAAGACTCCTAATAGATTTAAGAATTACAATCGAGCACTTTAATAGCAGAAATGAAACAGAGGTATCTATACAAATGCTCAAAACTAAAACCCAATACGATGGAAATGCCTTCCTTTACCTTGGCCTTTGCCAGAAATTAAAAAAAAACAAAAAACAAATCACTAAGATGAAGAAACCAACCAAAGGAAAAAAAAAGGAAGCCAAGCCAGATTTTCTACAGGAAAATACCCTGTCATGTCACTGAAACTAAGAAGGAAATGTTATACGGAAGAGTAACACCTCCTGAGAGAAGTTATCTCTCCCATCAGACCTACCACATGAAATCTGACTCAGTAGTAATGGATGTCATGTGTCCTTTTCAGGTGTTTCCAGGAAGCAAGAAGTCTGGGCCTTATCAGTCTTTGAACTAAATTTTACTCACTGTCAAGTTCTTTAGAAAGATCCGCCTACCACTAAAGATGGATCAGTCCTCATATCTATTTCTTATTTTATTCTCAACCATATACAGCCCATGAGTTTTCATTAGAGAATGAACTGATTTTCAGTTATTTCTATGTTTGAAGAACAAACCATCTTTGTAGTTTACCTCCGGTTATACTACAGCGGGCAACCTCATCACCCTACTTCACTTATAATTGTTTTCTTTTCTCTACAAAGTTAGCAGATGTCAGGAAGTCCTGTGCGGTTCCGCTGGCCTCATCTTTTCAGTGACAGAGCAATGTGAAGAATAGTGGTCATGAATCCATTCTTCAGATAAGCAAGCTTAACTCAATGGAAATTAATAATCTATTTCACACTGTACTTTTAGTTTATCATAATTATTATCCAAGTGTAATGACAGGAATGTACAACTGAAACAGTCTGTAGCATTTTCTATTACCACCTTCCATTTTCCTGAATCTCAGGCTCAATAGGTTTATTTCTTTTCACTCTCCTGGAAAATTGATTTCACTCCTTTGCCAGTGGTATTTTTGCTTTCCTTCACTGGTTCCTGGCATTGCTAATGCCCATAAATGCTGAGGCAGATAAGATAGTAATAACATTTTCATGTGCTCGATCAAAACATTCATTATGAAGCACTTTTACCCCTATAATCTATTTTAATTTTGTTTCTCAAAATAGCCCTGAAATAAGAATACAAGATATTATTATTCATCCCAGTTTGCAAATTATAAAATTTAGGCTGTAAATGGTAACATAACAAATGTCACCAGAGTGAAGCTAATATATAAAATCTAAGTCTTTAGAGTCCACTCCTCATACACTTCTCTAATGCTGGCAATCGCCAAAATGATAGTGTAAATAACCTGAATTATTCAACAGTAGTAGGACAGTGTTCTGGATTTCTACAATAAAGAAGCAAAGAACAAAGGATAATTTTGCCTCCATCTGAGAACCTAGATTTCTTCTTATAAAAATCAAATCAAAACAATCAAATTGTTGTTATTTCTCTTTTCAATATGGGCTACTAGGGAGCTCAAAGCCAAAGAGGGACTACAGTTCGGTACAGGATCCTATAGCCTGTACATCTATATGTACTCTAGTTTTACTTTTTTTCCCCTGAATAGCTGCAAAAGCAATTTCTCCATTTCTTCTAAGAATATTCTTAGAAGGAAAATGAAAATACTTTAAATGATTTCAAGGTGACCAAATAATGAACTACTAACCCAGTTGAACCCAAGTCTTTTAAAGAAATAAACAAGATGATAAACAATAAAAACCTGTGAGGGGCTGGGGATTTAGCTCAGTGGCACCTTGCCTACCTCTTAAGTTCAAGGTCCTGAGTTTGATCACTGGTACCAAAAAAAAAAAAATCCTTGGAAATCAGGCCAGATTTTACATTCCAGCCTTTCTACCTACCACCTCTGCCACCTTGAATAAAGCTGGTAACCCCTCTAACAACCAAACAGAGGTGCTATAAGGACAGAGCGAAACTGAGGGAGATGGCATAGGACATCAAATTCATGCATTTTCCTAGAGCTGAAATGCTGAACTTGCCACCTCTCTTGCAGCGAGACACACCCAGATGGCGCAGTCATGACCAAAGTCACAGAAGCAGGCATCTGTCAGGATTTCTTGTTCTGTATCCTCTTTCTTCCTGCTGGAATCCTGGACCCAAACTGGTCATCTCCTTGGGCATCAGCTAAGGATGAAGGAGCAGGAGAACAGGATCTGGGTGTTTGATGGCACCACATAACTGGCATCCCACCTCTGAATGACCCACTCTGTAATTCCTTATTGCTTGAGATAAACAAGCATCTTTTGGTCTCTAGAGGTGATCACATTGCTGTTACAAAGCAGCCGGAAGCAAGCCTAACAATATCACCTGGCATAAGCCTGGCAGAGATGGCAGAGACCCATCCCTACCACACATCAGTCCCTTAGTGTCCTTCCAGGTGGAAAGGTATGTGCTTGGGAAAATGAGTACAATAGTATCATTGTTACGAGGTATGATCCAAATTTCACTAGGAAAAATTTTTTTGTGGGACTCAGGACTGTCCAGGGGCTCAGAAAATTCTACTAAGCACATCACTGTGAAGAGGGGGAAATGTGTATTTTCATTTAACAAGGGCATTTTGAAAAAACTATTTCCAAATGTCCTACCGGGCTTCCCGTAAGCCAAAGACACTGCAGGCCCTGGCCCAGTGGAATACAACAGACTCTATGGCCACACTGAGCAGCTAGAAATGAGCGTCCAGGTCGGGCGCATTAGTGACATTCTGTGATTCTGCACATGACATTGGGTGAACGCTCAGGAACAAGATGGGTTTGTGACTGTGAATGGTGACAGAGAATGATGCAAAAGAGTATTTTTCAGATTCTATCAGTTCAGATGTGGTTTCTAACATTCCAGCTACTCCCCTTCTCATTTCCAAGGAAAGTTATGCTCTTCCTGAGCAATGTATTTTAGGCCAAAATAGACTTTTACTCAGTAATCCCTGGAAACCCTGGACCATGCAAGGAAGCAGGAAAAAGCAAATCCTAATCCCAAGGATGTGGCTGGTGTTCTTAAAGTGAGAACACCACCACACTGTCCTCTCCAAAATCTCTCTCTTTCCCTCTCTCTCTCTTTCTCCGCATACTTTAAAATTTCTATGTGACAGTTAAAACTTGCACTTTGTGCCTAATAATATCCAACAAGTATTTCACCAAAGCATTTATATAAGGAACCCCTGACAAACATAAGTAGATAGAAACAAACAACCCTATTAAGTGGGAACCAATTGCATAAGCACAAAAAGGAAAAACTTCTTGCTCCTCAAAGTCTCACAAGATGGTAATGGTATCAGCAGTGAAGGACTTTAAGGAAACTGTAATGTATTAAGGTGTAGGCAGGCAGGTAAGCACAGTATGTGGCGGAGTAGAATAAATTTGATCAGGAGGCTACAGGAAGTTGCAGGGGATCCAAATAAGAAGCAATTCAACTGCAGTCACAGAGCTCCAATGTGGCACTTCAAAGCACACAGTGACTCTGCAGTCCCCTCCTGAGGACACAGAGCCCAGGACAGAACTGGTTATCACTCTACAGCATACACAGCACTTTTCTCCTTCTATTGCATCTTAGCAATAAAAACAACAAAAATGTTGGGTAAACGTAGGCAAAGGGATAACAGCCCTAACAACGATGGCTAACATGTTTTAAGCTCTTAGGAGAAAAGCATAAACATTTAGCTATACAATCTGAGTCAGAGAACGAGTGGGCATTGTGCTGAAACTCCAGGAATGGAGGGATGCTTTCTTCACACAGATAACAATGAACCAGGACCATTCAGCTACATTTTCCCTTAATCTGCACAGCTATTTTCTTCCCACAGGGAACAGGAATGAAGGATATTAATTAACTGGCAACTTAGTTTCCCTAAAACAAACTAGAAACATTTTGCTAACAAATGATAATGTGTAAGGACAGAAGGAAATACTTCATCCTTTCTGTGATGTGAATGGTTTCCCAGGATTTTTTTAAATTAGTCATTTCAGAATCTCCCCCCAAAAATACCTATGTAACTTAAATGTATACATTCACAGAATTTTTTTAGCCTTTTGTATTGACTCTGTACATGCACAATGCTGTGATGGCTTCTGGTTCTTAAGGGAATTTTTTTTCCTTTTTTATTCAGGGATGGGCCCTTGATCTTGCAATGGACACAAAGAGGTACAGAATTCATTTGCACATATTTTGTAAAGGAAATGTTTCCTATCATCCTGCTGCTGCAACCGACAGATAAGATGGGAAGCTAGTTTATATTCTTTAATCATCTCTTTCCTTCAAATCTATTTTTCAGTATAAAGTCAGAAGTCACTTGGTATGGCTGAAAGCCCTCATCTATTAAAAAGCCTCCTTTGAATTTCCCTTAACAGTTTTCTTGCTGTTAAAGAAGACTGCTTCCTTATCTCTTCTTCATTTCACAGCTAGTTAGTATCAATTTTTGTACACAGACGATCGGTGGACTGGCTTGCTCCTATTCCATCCCACCCTTTTTCCAGCTTCCTGCTGAAGCTTGAAAGTTAAGAATGCTTCTCCTGGACTTGGCTACAACTCGTGATTTGGATCCAAGTTCATCTTTACTTATTAGACACATCTTAAGGACACATGGAAGGAGGAGGAAAATCAGGACCCATCTTCTGGCCGGTTTCTGTTGGAAGCTATTGTAGCCATGCCAACAGCAAGGACAATTGGAACTTCCTAGCAATCGGACCACAGTTATGCCAGCAAGTTCTTGCACTCAGTAATCCTAGGATCCACCTCGATTCCAGCTTCTCCACTCTGCCAGTGGCTTTTTCAAGCACCAGTTCCCTATATGAAATATCCTTCTGTCAGAAGTATCTGAGGAGACTTTTGCACCTTGCCCAAACTCTGACTAACACAATCATACTTCTCCTCAGATTCAGGATGTACCATATGAACCAGAAAAATATTAACAACAATGTTTATATGATGCTTTGTAGCATACCAAGTACATTGGCATACATTACCTAAATTGATCTCTGTGAATAAATAGGACAGGCGCGCCTCTATCCATAATACAAATGAGAGGGCTGAGTTTCAGAAGATTTGGGTGACTTATCCAAAAAGCATTAGTAAGAGATGAAGACAAAATTCAATTTCAGATTTTATGACTCTTAGTCATTTGCTTTGACATGAGGAAGCCTCCTGAGGTCAAATGAACAATGTAGAGAGAAAGCACATGAATATTGGCATTTAGTTAAACTATTTCCTTAATTTTTTTGAAAAATCATCATTACATTCTGAAACCATTCAATTAGACTAACACGCATAAAGATGAGCTATTATATGCAAGCTATTTCATACAGACTGTTGACTTTGTATCTGGTAGGACCTGTACCTCAAATTTATAGGATCCAATAAGGACTCCGGCTATTTATTAATAGAGAGACAAAAGGTCAACCGCACTTTATAACTCTGACCATGAATGTTTTCTGTATAGTCATCTGGCCCACCCAAGAGTGGCTAAAGACCTGTGAAGGTCAAGATTCACATCTCAATTTCTCCCTAGTGGCAATTTCACTGAAGATCCTCATCCCCTAACAAGGATCCCTAGAATAAAGATTTCACAGCTAGTTAGTATCAATTTTTGTACATTTTTTTCTCTGCTTCTTGCCTACAATATATTCTAGTAAAAGATTTTATTTCAATGCTTGGGAAACCAAGAAGAAAAACATTAAGTAAATAAAGCTTGATGGAGCACTTTAAAAGTGGTCAAATTGAATTCTTTCTTTTCATATCCGCCACACCTCCACTTCCCAGCAGTCATATAACCATGGGGTTAAAATTCAAGAGTTCTAACAGACAGATTCTCACCATATGGTCCCCACTCGCAGAAAGCAAGAGAAGTCCTAAGAAGACATCCCAGTACCACAAATCATCATGGTCCTTCCACAGCCATCCTCAAAACATTAGAATTTCACAATTCCCTAACCATTCTCTGCATGCTTCCTTCAGTTTCACGTGACTTGAATATAAAGGGTCAGGAAAAGTGTAACTCTATAATTTCCTATTGTTCTATAACATCTTACTTCCATCCTTGCATCAAAACATTATGAGTTATCTACAACAAAAATGCCAGATGTAAGGAAAAGCACTTAAAATTAAGAGGAAAAGAAGGTCCAAAGGGTTAGGCAAAGTCAAGCACCCCTTTCCTATGATGTCAAGAAATATAAAAACTTCACTGAAATGCAACAACTATACTAACCTGAGGGAAGAGGGAATACGTTGAATTGTCGATGGTGAATGAGTACAAGAACTCCCCGTCATACCACATGCTCTTCCCCATGGGGGAATTCATTTTAGTCATAGCAAAGAGATGGGCGGGGTCGCAGCAGTCTTCCATTTGTTTCCTAGGAGAGAAAACAGAGAAAGAAAAGAACAGCAGGTTAAGTGAGCAGCAGACTCATTCACTTATCATTCCCACAGAGATGTGCAGCCTTAGCTCGGAGCCAGCTCACAGAAGCAGCAGCGTCTCCACGGTGATTAGACTACTATTAATTCCCTCTTCCAGCCATTGAAATGCATGACTGGAATATTTCATAACAGAAAAAAGCCTAAGAAAAATACACCACCCCTCAGGTGCAGCTGAAATATGTCTAAAGGGAAAAATAATCATTATGGTTGCCGATTCATTGATCGGTCCCAACATCCAGGTCCAGAAAAAAGACTGGAAGAACTGACACTGGAGAGTGCTGAACTAGTTAGCCACGGCAGAGATACACCTGTGTCCTGACTTAACAATCAGGTGAGTACGTTCAGTAAGGAGGGGCTTTGCATGAGCTATACAGAAGTGAGTGGCTGAAAAAGAGAGTCTGCTTCCCAAAACTGGGGACAAAATTATAGGCCTCATCAGAAGCCCCTCTGACAGAAACAAGAAAATGATTGATGTAGTCTCAGGTGGTAAGGAGCCGTCCAATCCTGTAGGCCTCTGCAGCTCTCAGGTTGGCCTCTCAGGAGTGCCTGGCAGAGATGGGCACCATGACCGACCGCTGCAATGGCCTCCCCTCCTTCCCTCTGTCTGAAGCACCAGCCTCTTCTAAGTCACCTCGCTGTGCCAAGCTGCCCGGCTGACTTAACCCCTGGTGGCTCCTCAACTACAGGCGCTGTCCCTGCCCTCTGGGGCAATCTCATACCCAACTCTGGTACTCACTAAATTTCCTTAGTACGAAAGCTTCCTCTCCACCGCTACCTCTAGAAGACAAATACAATGAATTGCTGACATAAGCCACTTCTGATGGTGTCTCCAAGCTCAGACATCTTTATCCACTCGTGGCACAGAAGCTTGGCGCTGAAAGGGGACAGCAGAGAGAAGCACTTGACTTCAAATCCAGGCTCTGCCACTTACTAACTCCAGGACTAGGGAGAGTTACTAGGCCCCAGAAACGCCCTTAAAACCCGTTTCTGAGAATTTGCTAAGAAGATTCAGGTAGAGCAGAGTAAAGGGTCAATGTGTGTTAGGTGCTGTGCTCCCTGAAAAACTCATGGTGAAATTTAACTGTCAGGGAAACAGTATTGGCAGGAAGGGTATTTAAGAGATGTTTAAGTCTGAGCACTCTGCTTTTGTGATCAATTAAGGCCAATAGCACAGGAATGAGTTACTGTGATAGTGGGCTCCATGGCTTTCTCTCCCTCACACGCCTCCTCCCTGGAGCAGCCTCACCACGTGATGCCCTCCACCATGATGTGAGGCAGCCAAAAAGCCCTCACCAAAGTCCGGACCCAGACATTGGGCTTCCCAGCTCCAGGACTAAAATTTCATTCCCTTTAAAATTACCCACTGTTGGGCTAGGGATTTAGCTCAGCCGCCCCGCACCTGGCCTTGCAAGCTCAAGGTCCTGAGTTGATCCCTGGTACCAAAAAAAAAAAAAAAAAGAAATTATGCACTCTATGGTATTCTACTACAGTAGCTGAAAACAGACTAAGACATTAGGTACTGTCATTATTATGCAGCCCCACTGGTGACAGGAATACGCATGGCTAGGGAGGTCACAATGTCACAACGTGGCAGCCTGGGACAGACCTGCCAGAGCTCTTCCCTCCTGGCTGGAACTTCTCTTTTTCTGTCAGAGGTCTTGGCTGACTTCCCCATCACAGAGGTTTCTGTGGGAAGGAGGATGGGGAGGGGACTCAGCAAGAGAGTCTCGGTCTCATCAAAACTGCTAGGATTTGTGTCACTTGTTGCACCTGCATTGTCATTCCATCCCTCCTCAGCTGCTCTTCTTTTTCCTTTCTCCTCCACTTTCATGAATTCTCGTCAGCATTTTTCCACCATGAGCTGAACACAGAGCCAGGCCTGCCAGGTCCGAGTCTGAGCCTTTTCCTGTCTACATGCTTCCTGCTCTGAGACCCTCTCACTCAACCCTCCCTCTCTCTATCCTGAAGGAATGCCCTGCAAACACTGGCCACACGCCTTCTACACACCAGCAGCTTTCACAGATGTGTTCCCACTTAACTCTGACAGGAATCCTGGACCTGGAGAGCTTTGGGATTCTTCTTTCAATAATTTATCTCAGGTCTCATAACCAGTAAAGCAGATGAACATGACTTCACTCTCAGGCCTTTACCTCATATCAGCACTTAACTTCCAACCAGGCTGTAGCTCTCACCCCGAGACCAAAGCAAATTTGCCATTTAGTGCACAGTGCTATGGGAAATTCATAACAAAAACTGGCCACAGCCATATGACAACACCTTTGCTTACAAACTGCTTTCATGTTTGTTTCCTCTTTCATCTCCCTAAGAAGAAGATAGAGCCAGTTACATTATTTGGAATTCACAGACAATGACACTGATGTGCAGCCCAGGAGTCCTCAAGTTCACTAAATTGATAAATGTTCTCTTAGTTATTGGCAAAATGTGTGTTAGATGATACAGAATCAAGTCTACATCTCTTAACACAGCATCTCCATACTCACGGCAATCATGCCTTTAGTAGAAAAAACCAAATGCTCTACCAAAAAAATGAACAGTGGTACATGTATACAAATATTTTTAAAAGTACAATAGGTATAATTAATTCATAATGATCTTGCTGCTACTCGCAATACAGGTTTTTCTATCCTAAATTCTCAAACTTTTCTCTCCACCCAGAATGCCTCCCCACCTTCCATGTCTCATGCTCATCTATAGAGGGGGGCCACAGAGGGACCACAATGTGAAAGTGTGCACGCAAACTCCTCCTGGCTAAAAGTGGCCTAAAACTAACTCCCCAGTTACACTGGTCAATACCAGCAGCATCAAAACCAGTACTCATGCTAGTACTACCAGCAGGGGCAGGAGAGACAGTAGAAGTAATGATTTTTACTGAGATCTTACCTAACACTGCGCTAGGTTCGTGGGATATAAAAGTGGACAGGAAACCAGACTTGCCTTCGAAAATATAATTAAGAAGAAAGCAACCAAGCTCAAACTACAAACGCCAAAATAAAAAACTGAGAGTTCATCAAACTTAAAAGCTCTGCACAGCAAAGCAAACAATCAACAAAATGAAAAGGCAACCTATGGATGGGGAAAAATATGTGAAAGCCACATATGTGATAAGGAGTTAATACTCAAAATTTATAAAGAACATTTACAACTCAACAGCAGAAAAACTAATAACCCAATTAAGAACTGGGCAAGGGCCTTGATCAGACATTTCTCCAAAGAAGACATAAAATGGCCAATGCATATATGAGAAGATGCTCCTCACTCATCTTCAAGGAAATCCAAATTAAAACCACCTCATACATGTAAAGATGGCTAGAACCAAAAGGTAGGGGGGCATCAGAGACGGTGTGGAGAAAAGGGAATCCTAAAGAAATTAAACTTAGAACTGCCAACTGATACAGTAATGCCTCTTCTGAGTATACACACTATGGAGATGAAATCACCTTTCATAACGATACCCTACATCCACTGCAGCATTATTCACAACAGCAAAGATGTGGAAACAAACTAAATTTCCATCAACAGATGAATGAAATGCAATATTATTCCACCTTTACAAAGAAAGAAAGTTTGCCCTTTGCCTCATGGATGGACCTGGTGGGCATTATATGAAGTGAAATAAGCCAGGTACAGAAAGGCAAATATTGGCATTATCTCACTTACAAGTGGAAGTGGAGTCTAGGGAAAAGAAAAGATTGTACAGATAAAGAATGAAACAGTAATTGGCAGGAACAGGGTTGAAGGTGGAGAGGAAATGGGGAGATGTAGCTCAAAGGATACAAACTAGCAGATATGTAGGATAAGCAAGTTTAGTAATCTAATATACAATATATAGGTAACAAAATTATAATGTATTAAGGATTTTTAATGTTGATTTTAGCTGCTCGTCACAAATAAAAGTAACTATGACAGATATACCTTGCTTCATATAGTAACCACTTCACCCTCTCTATGTATCCTGTAATATCATACTATAAACCTTGACTATATATATTAAATTTATTTTTTTAAAAAGAGGAAGGACCACCAACAATGAAGTTAGGACTTGTGTTCAGGAAGACATGCCAGAAATGTACAGGTATCTGTGGCTTGTTGTTGCTCAGGGGAAAAAAAGGTCATTAAGTGATATCCCAGGGTTCCAAAGAGAGTTTCCCACTCAGATTTGTGACCTGGAAGAAACTGGCAGCATGAAGGAGGAGGCAAGTCATCCAGGCTGGGAAGCAGTCACAGAGGCAAGAGAAAAAAAGACGCAATCCCAACAAGATTCATCAGAATACACAGTACAAATATTAAGACAGTGATCCCTAAGAAATTGTTGTGTTGAGTAATGCGCTCCAATCTTCTGGACAGAAGATTACAGCCTTTAGAATTTTTAGCAAACTTGTTTCCCATTCCCTTTCTTATACTTTGTGCTGATGATGTGTAATATCTGCTTCTCTTCTATGGCAAACAGAAGGTCAAAAAAGCAAAAGGGAATTCAGTTTTATGTTCAAATTTCAATTTGTAGATCATTATGTTTCATTTGCGTGTGAGCTGACTATTGGAATTAAAATCTAAATGGTTTTATTATGTTTATTTCACTCTCAGCCGTGGTCATATCTGATGATGCTGCAGTTGTACTACGAGGATAAATACGTATGAAGTGTGAGAGCCACTTGTTAAAAATCTCACTTGGGTCTCATCCCTCCTAATGGAAGCCATGTGGCCCAATTAAGCCATGAGATCCTCGTCTGTTTGTTGCTCCTATAGACCAGAGTAGACTGAGATTTTGCAAAATCTGAGCAAGCGAATAATGGTAAAAACGTATAATGCCTCATGTCAAAATGAACCTTGTTGAGATTTTTTTCAGATGCCAAAGGCAATGCTTTGGTCACAAGACATGAAGGAAGCTGGCAGGCTGCCACTCCAATGACTGACACTGTTATGCTCATTCCAAGGAATGACTGAGTTTGAGACAGGAGGGACAAACAATTATTTTATCTTGTTCGCATTATTTTGCCAAACTCCGCTGTTATTCTTGAGTTTTAGACTCAGCTTTGGGGAAGCTGAATGGTCGAGCTGACAACTGTCCTAATGAATGTCACGTTTAATATCTCTGAATATGCATGTGACAAATGATTGTGTGATCCTGCATATCATCACCATATCTAAATGGGGTATCGATGTGAGTAATCCAAACAGGTAGCATAATCAGAGTATACTGTTTATAACTTAATAGGCAATTAAAATTCTGAACAACATGCCAGAATACTCCACAACAGGTGGAGGAGACAGGTGGAGGAGTGGCAGACGTGTTCCTTCCTGCTCCCCCTCCCCAGTCTTAGCTCACTTGCCAGCTGTAAAAACTGTGAAAGAAACCACTGACTGTGATGTTTGGGGGGAGTCAAACACAATGCCACTCAAGAAGAACTGAAAAGTTTTACGCGAAACTGGCCTTGAAATACCATCCTGGTAAGAATCCAAACGAAGGGAGAAGTTTGCAGATTCCTCAAACTTGTGAAGCTCTTGCTGATGCCAAAGAAGGGAATTATATGACGAAAGGAGAGAACAGACAAGGAGGATAGAGCAAGTGGCAGTTGCGGCTCCCCCATGGATATCTTTGATATGTTTTTGGAGGAGGATGGATACAGAGAGAAAGGAGAGGTAAAAATGCTGGGCATCAGCTCTTGGTAGCCTTAGAAGATTTATATACTGGCTCTGTGATCTGTGACAAATATGAAGGCCAAGGTGATAAGAAAGGTTGTGCTCAGAGTGCTGCCCCAACTGTTGAGGTACTGAAATGCAAATAAGAATTCATCAGCCAAGACCAAGAATTGTGCAGCAAATATCAGTGCATGGAGTTCCAGGGCTATGGGGCATGCATCAGTCCTAAAGACAGATGTAAAAGGTGCAATGAAAGAAGACAGTCTAAGAGAAGATGATTCCAGAAGTTCATATTGACAAAGGAATAAAAGATAGCCAGAAGATAACATTCCATGGTAAAGGAGACTGTGCCAGAATTGGGGCCAGGAAATATTGTCATTGTGTTGGATCAGAACCATGCTGTTTTTATCCCAAGAGCAGTCTGGACATGTGTATGGACATATAGTTGGTTGAAGCATTGTGTGGTATCCAAAAGTCTGTATCTACTCTTACAACCAAACTACAGTCATCCCCTCTCATCCGGGTCAGATGTCAAGGCTGGCGATATCAAGGGTGTGCTAAATGAAGTCACAACAATTTGTAACAGGCTATATGTAAGAGTTGCCTAATCATCGAACTTAAGGTAAATTTTCCTGCAAATGGCTCTCTCTCTCCTGATGAAGCTCTCTTGGCTAGAGAAATTCCTACCTGAAAGGAAGAAAGTAGAAGAGACTGATGAAATGGACCAGGTAGAGCTGGTAGACTTCGATCCGAATGAGAAAAGATGGCGCCATTATGATGGAGAAGCCTGTGAGGATGAGGAGCATCATCCCAGATGCAGTGTTCAGAGTCCGTCAGACCTCTTTTTTTTTTTTTTTTTTTTTTTTTTTTGGACCAGTGATCGAACTCTGGACCTTCTGCTTTCGAAGCAGGTGGCAGAACCACTGAGCTAAATCCCCCGGCCCAATAATGTCAGACCTCTTAATGGGGCCAGCAAGTAACACTCCCTGCAGGCACTTTACATGCAGCAGTGAGTGGGTGAAGGACTATCTAGGAGGAAAGAGTAAAAATTTCCTTTGGTGCTTTACAGGTTGAGATTCTACTAGGTGATGTATAATGCACATTTAATATTCCAAGAGGAAAATGCTACAATAATTATGGAAGCTGTTAATTTTATGTACAAGAATATCAAGAATTATTGAGTAGATAGAAGCTTAAATTATCAGTAAAGGAAATACTAAGTGTGTGTTTAGAAGATAACTTTATGAAAAATATATCATCATCTTTCTACCACCAAACATTTATAAAATTTTAAATAATAATATAAGGCAGAATAACAGCTGAGATTACATGCTAATACAAATCCTTATAGAATTATTTTGTGTACTAGCATTCAAAACATTAAACAAAATAATATTTAAGAATATTTAATTTTCAGTTATTTAAGTTCATTTAGCACAGAGATGTTCAGAGGAAAAAATCCTATGTAGGAATTTTTCTTATCTTGTTATGAAGACTTAATGGTTAAACGTTAAGTTTACCCCCCAGAAGTTCCATGAGAAATAAAAACTCTAAAAATATACATGAGAAATCATCTCCAATCCAGTCATAAAAAAGAATTCTTCATATTTCCCTTCTCTGATTTATTCTTCTCTACAGCACTTAGCTCTATTTATAGTCTATTTATTTATAGTCTTGTGTACGGTCTTTCTCCCCAAGCCCCAGAATATAAACTCTATAAAGCAAAGGATTTTACTCTTCTGGTCACTGCTGTATTCCCATTTCTTAAAAAGGTGGCACATCCATTGCAAAGGTGCTGGATAAATATTGATTAAATAAATAACAAATTGGAAAAAAGACAGTGTTGAAGAAAAAGAGAATCTCGATGCACATTTTGATCTCACCAATCAAAATTCAGAGTTAACTAGCGCAATGCCTTATAGTTTTTGTCTAGGGAGACTAAAAACCAAAGCATTGTCAAAATAATTGCTATAGACTGACAACATTTCCAGTAGCAGACAGCCCAGCATTTTTTGAGATTTGCTGAGCAATGAATCCCAAGCTCTTTACTCTGTGCACTGAACAGTGGACCGGTTACAGTAAACAAGTCTCTAGGATGTCAGAACCAGAGGTACAATCCACCAGCTAATACATGACTTGTCCTTCATCATAATATCAGACATTCAAATTTGACTTTTAAAATTGTCTAAGAAGATTTCAAATTTAATCTTGTCTCCCTAAAGCTCTTTCTATCTTAGTAATATCTGATCAGTCAATTAATTTTTAACATTTGACTGTTGGCCAAAATATGTGTCTCATGTATTTCCTCCAGACAGTCCAATCAATAGTACTTATTGTAAACTGTCCTGAGCTGAGTTCCTAAAATTCCTTTTAGATTTAGTATATGTTGACTCCTTGGGTTAATGTCACAGAGCTTCAGAATCACTGCTGAATGTGCCCAAAATCCCAATGTCAGAGGGTGGTTTGAAGTTGAGATAAGTTATAGAGGGTCGTTAGTATATTATAGGATCTCAGCAAGAATTAATTTCATCCTCCTTCTTAATTGTCAGACACTAACTCTGCTTGCCTCACACAGCCCTAACTCATAAGTGTTTTCTGGACGTAATTACTGATAGTTCCTCTTCTATTCTCCTGTGTCCTTTTGTTTGCTTGTTTGTTTGTTTGGAGACAATCTTGTTGTTACTCAGGCTGGCCTTGAACTTTTGATCTTCCTTCTGAATAGCTGGGATCACAGGAATGAGTCACAGTGCCTGGCTCATGTCCCTGTTTAAATGATGAATCATCTGTTCAGCTTATTAAGGGTACAAGAAGAGCTGACATCCAATAAAAGAGGGCTTTAATTTAAGAGGAGAACCTGGTGGCCTACAGAGGACTCAGAAAGGTTTCTAGCTCTAAATAACTAAACCGTAGTTTTCAGAGATTATGGAAGGTAGTGTTTGGGTGGCCATAAAACTATCTTTCCCTTTGATTTAATGAAATCTTTGTCAAATCAAGGATGGTGGCACAAGACTGTAACCCCAGCACTATGGAAGGCTGAAGCAGAAGGATTAAAATTTGAGCTTAGCCTCAGCAATTTAGCAACCTAGCAAGACTTTTTCTCAAAATAAAAAATATATAGGGCCTGGGGATTTAGCTCAGTGGTGCCATGCATGCCTTGCAAGCCGAAGATCCTGAGTTCGATCCCCAGTACCAGAAAAAAACTTAAAAAAATATATATATATAGGGGATGCAGCTCAGTGTGAAATTTTAAAATTAAAGAAATAAAAGTCAAAAGTCACCTTTGACTAAGGGCTCAGACATTTATTCTGTAGGATCTAGAATAAGAGCTAGCACAGGCTGGGGATTTAGCTCAGTGGCACTGCGCCTGCCTTGTAAGCACAAGATCCTGAGTTCGATCCCCGGTACCAAAAAACAAAACAAGAGCTAGCAGACGTACTGAAGAATGCCAATGAACACTATGTTCAGCCTTTGTACTCAAGCTCACTAGTGGGTCTACATAGCTAGGAAGATTCTAATAATTAAGCTCTGAAAATTGAGTAGCAGAGCCCTGTCCGTGGCAGGAGAGTGGAAGCAAGTAATATCAGCACATTTCTCAGCAAAATCCAATACCTTCTGCTCACAATATGGTCCCCACTGAGGCTTACATCTTTGGGGGGGAGGGGTTTAGCTCAGTAGTTCCAGTGCCTGCCTCGAAAGCACAAGGTCCCAAGTTCGATCCCTGGTACCAAAAAAAAAAAATCTTTGACATAGATTCAAAATATGCACTCAATATGAGGCTGAAGTTTGTATTCATCTCATTTTTCTGTAAAAGTCTTTGGATTATGTGGAAGAAAAAGTACTTTCAATAGATTATTGCTTAAACTAATGTTTTCTGCAGAAATAATATGAAGCATTCTCAACTATTAATCTTCTGGATAATTTGACAGAATTATAAACACAGAGAGGAAAAAAAACAGCTGTTATCCACCACTTAAAGCAGCAAGTAATCTTGTATTTAGCAGCATTTTATTCTTCAAATTTGAAATGATTGCACAATGAAGGAAAAGTGTTCCAAAGAAAGGTAGATTAGTGCCATTCGTAATTTGCATTTCTCTAGAACAGGCAGAGCAAATTGAAAGGAGGAACTTTTGGAACACAAATATTTCAAGGATGATTTGTTTGTCCTGATACATATTTATTTTATAACTTATTTAATAAGCATACATGATTATTTGCATTGAAAGATACAAAATTTTCTAGGAAGAATTTCAATGAATGCTTATTTTCTGTCTTCCTATTGAAGCTCACTCACTGATACAGCTAGAAAGATTCACCTACTTGCTATTTTGGTAGCTGGAAGTGAGTGGGCTCCTTTGGATAGCATTTATTCATTCATTTGTTCACTCAGTCAGAAGACACTCATTGAACAACTTCAGTAAGTCAGGCACTAGGACTAGGACAATGAATAAACCAGGGGTCAAGTGCTCTCTTAAATTCTAATGAAGGAGCCAAACAAGCAAGATAAATAAACTGCACTGGCAAGTTGCAAAGAGTGCAATTTCTATTAAGATGCCCAAGTCCTCACACTGTCACCTGAGTAAAGACCAGGAGGAGGCAAGGGTCCAGCCACATGAATGTCTGAAAAGACAGGAGAGGATTCAATACCCTATCTCTTGCTCTTAGGTTCCTGGGTGGGTATGAGAATTACATTGACAGAAGATCGATTAACAGAAAAATATACAAATATATGTAATCTAAGGTTTATATGATGCAGGAGCCCTTAAGGAAATGAAGACCCAGAGAAGTAGCAAAACCTACTTCTTCTGTATGAGGTTGAACAAAGAGAACTCACTGTTGCAAAGCATTTAAATTATATGAAAAGGCTAAAGGAATGTAAGAATTATGGCAATAAGGTCTGTTTAGACAGAATTATTTCAGATAAGATGACCTATCATACACTTTCTTTTCCCCTGGTACAGTGAAGGCATCTGTCACATGGGACTTGTCCCGTTTTCTGGAAGAAGGGAAGATGAGAATGCCCTACTTGCATCTATTTGTCAAGTTCCTTTAGCTAAAAGAAACCCTCATGTCCAAGAAGCATACCTGGGGGTGGGGGCATTCTCAGCAGAGCCAATGGCCAGTGCCGAGGCTGTGAGCAGAAAGTACCTGGAACCCAAAGTTCCGTCGAGGAAACCAGGGAAGCTGAAGCAAAGCAAGCATGGGGTGGGCGTCTCAGGGGAGAGACCTGAGCTGGGCTGAGCAGGTGCTCTGACTCTCTTGTCACCCGTAAGCTTCTCGTGGCATCATCCACGGGCCATTGAGAATAAACCTCCCTCCCAAGTCACAGAAAGACGCTTGAATTGCACTAAAGTTGAGATGGAGAAGGTCTGGTTACCATGCTGCAGAAATTTCATAAACCTTCCCAGTGGATTTCTCTCTGATTCACCACATATCCCTAACATTTCCCCCAGCAAGACACCCATCCTCTCCACCTCATAGCCTCATGATTTTCTTGTATCCAGAGCAACTTCCCTCTAGCAAACTCTATGACTTTGATTCCTCTCATAACCATTTACTACTGAGGTATAAGAAAAACCACTACACAGTTTCCCCCCTTCCTTCGGAGAACAGAGAAGGCAAAGACACTTTTCCCATTATGTATGTTTAATCTTTATAAATAAAATTATTAGTCTATGAATAGCGTTATGACAAAACAGCAAGCACTGATTTACAACTGTGCCATTTCTCCAACGTACAGGTTTACATAGCAGGTGTCTTAACTATCACGGCCCGCTGTGCTTCTGAACTGCCCTGGGTGGTCAGACATTAAGTATCCACTCACAATGGGTTCCAGGACCCCCACCAGCACTTATGGTAACCAAAATCTAAGATGCTCAAGTTTCTTACATAAAGGGCACTGTATTTGCATATGACCTATGGACATCCTCCCTAAATACCTTAAAGCATCTCTGTATTACTTATATCTAATACAATGTAGAGGCTATGTAAAAAGCTATCACGCTGTATTGTGTATGGGATAATGACAAGAAGAAAGTCTGCATATGTACAGTACAGACTCAGGGTTTTTTTTCCCTTGAATGTTTTCAACCCATAGTTGGCACGAGTTAGTGACAGGCAACGGAGAAAAGAAGAATGAGAAAGAAACAGCATTATGGATCTTCCGAATTAGATAGCTTTTTCTAAGCTAGGAAACTGAGCCAGTGAGCTTTAAAATGAGCAGGGAACTGACGTATTTTATTGGATAAAGTCCTAGAGTCAAGCTCCATGGATTCAGCCCAAGTCCACTGCCTGCTAGATGCAGGACCTGACAGTAGCATTTGTCCTGAAATGTTTCCAGAGCATAACTGTCTCTTTCATGATTCATGGCACACACTTCTGGTATTTCTGTAACATTCAAAATTATTTTCTGAGAAAAATTTTGGCTCTGTGCTGTGACCCATTTTCACAGGAGAGAATTCTATGTAAACACAAGTCAGGGATTCTCAGTTTTCTTTACAGAATATTAACTGTGCCACCTGCTTGTCTAAAATATACGGGCCCCTCTTTACTCAGCACAGAATATCAGCATTTCAGGTTGTCAGCAACCTTTAATTGCCCGTCATCCAGTTCCCATTAAATGTGTAGTTAAAGGAATTGTTGGCTAGGAGAAACAAAGGGAAATATTAGCTGAATTTTCCCCCAGAAGGAAGAGTCTTTATACTTAATCTGTATCAAGTCAAATCACCAACAAGTTAGCTATTTGCATTACATAAAAGTAACTATTTTCAAACACGCACCCTGTAAATTCATAGGCATGAATAAAGCTATTCTCAAGGTCAAGGAACTCACCCAACATATTGTGCCAACAATCAGGAGTTTTTTATCTCATCCACCCATCATCCCTCACCTTATTGCTATGTTTGCTACATCGGTACTTAATCTTGAATTATTCTGTGAATATCCCCGACCTCCCTTCAGAGAAAAAAAAAGCACATAGGTATTGAGAGAATTGACAGAGGCAGTTAAGGAGAAGTATAGGCTTACAAATACAAATAAAAGAGATTTTTTTTTTAACTGAAAGCGCTGAGAAAATAAGAGATTCTTTCAAGTGTAGTTGGGATAATCTTTTGACAGTGAGTGAATAAAGAAGCAACAATTATAAAAAGTGACGGAAAACGATAGATGAAATGGAAATTGTTTTTAGTTGGTCAATGAGATAAGTAGCCACTGAGAACTAGAGACCAGATCAACGTGCTATGATACACCCAGTGCTTAGACATTAACAAGACTGCATATAACAGAAGTACAGAAACATCTGCATTTACTGCTAAAGCAAAACATAGATGTTAGATGTCTACTAACCCAAAAACTGAAGATAACAGTAGGGCATTACTGAAAGAAAATTTGAGAAATTGCAAGGAATCAAACTCAGGGCCTACCACTCTAGCACCAAGCTACACTTCCAGGCTCCTATATTACTAAAAAAATTAAATAAGTGGATGTTCAAGTACTATTCATGAAAAATGTGTCCTTTATGTTCAAGGCCACTGTGAATGTTGCACATTACAGGATGCAGGACAGCAGCAACTGCTATGAAATAGCTCACAGCATTTGAGGAGATCATCAAGGAAAAGTGCCCCAAAATCCTTCAATGCAGACAAAAATGAACCATTTCGGGAAACTGTGCCTAATTGGCTATAAACCGAAAAAGCTGAAGAACATGCTTCCAGGATATCCTGAGACTCAATTTTGAAAGAGGAATATAAGTTTAAGCCTTTCTTAGTCAGTTTGGAGCTGTAACCTATGTAAAAGTGAAGAGGCTCAGAAATAACTAACCTTCCTGTGGGAAAGCCTTCTCCAAGCTACATTATAAACTTATGCTTTCATTGAGGGTCAGTGTAAGAAACAGCTGCACCAAGAAATAGTGTTCAATTTTCTATAAAATTGAAGTTGAAGATAATGTCTATTATCTATACTGCTCTTACCTTCATGATAACGTCTTCCTTCAATTTAGTGTTAGGAAAATTTGACACTACATAAAAAAGTATGCTTTTGTTTATCAAACAGTAAGAATTATTTTGAATCATTAAGTATCCAATTGGTTTCAGTCATCAGGAAGCTCAGAAGTAAATTTAGTATAGTTATAGGACTATCTCAGCCCCAATTCTGTGGACTAAAATCCCTCTTTCTTATTAACGGTTGCTTCAAAAAATGTTAATGTACTATATTTTTTAATGTACAAAACTTTAAATAATTAAATTCAAATTTTGTATAAATTTATAATTTTAAATGTTAATTTCAGAATTTTTAAAAAATACAAGATGAGAGAAATAGGTTAAAAACAAATATCACAGATAATCCCTCTATACAGAAATAACTACTGTTATTCAGTTACTATTTTCCTACATGTTAATCCAATTGTTCTCTGAGTAAATAAGTATTTACTGAGTACCTCACATGTGTCAGACACTGTTCTAGGGGATGAAGATACAATCATAAAGAAAACAGGCTCAGTAGTTGCCCTCTTGAAATGGAAATTTATTCTGTTTACATTTACTGCAGCTACGAACAACTGTTTGATGAACATCTTCATAGTTAGATTTGTGAATACATCCAAGGTTACTTTCCTGGAATAAATTTTTAGAAGTGTATTTGCAGGATCAAAAGATATTTACTGTTGGAGTACCTCCTACTTCAATAAGCTATTGTACCATCGTTTTTCATCCTTGTTTTCACCAAGTAAAATATTTACAAAGTTTAAACTACCGTAATGCAACAAAAGCAAGGGTTCCCTTTCATGTTCCCCATCCCATCTCTCCATCCATAAAGGCAATGATTTTTGTATTTCTAGTTATCATTCAAATGTTATTGTTGGGCCGGGGTGCAAGGACCCAAGTTCAATCCCCGGTACCAAAACAAACAAACAAACAAATGTTATTGTTCTTTTCCAACCTTATATATTATCTATTGACCTACTATTATGCAAGATAAAAATACCAATGTCTAAGCCTATCCCAGACCTACATAGACTGTTCTTCACCCTATGTACCCTACAGAATTCCATAAAAAAATTTAGTTAAAGTAATATTATTTTTGAACTGCGAGTCTGTAAGTATGATTTAGTAATTGAGGCATGCAGTACACTGGTGCTGTATTTTTTTGTCAGTTTTTTTTTAATCTACTCTTCCTGGAATAACTAATAATCTAATATTTTTCATTTGCTGCCTTTATCATGTACCTTTCAATAATTCCTCTTAAATGCATCAAAGAACTGTAAAACATTCTCAATGTGTTCATACTGATCACACTGGAAGTCAACTGGGGTTTCTTTTTTCTTGGAAATATCTCTTTCTGGAGGGAAACTTTGTTTTTAATTTCATAATATAAGTATGACTCTATCAATGAGAATTACTTTGACTCATTCAGCGGTCGCTTTGGTGTGAGTCTTCACATCACTCCGATTTGGTCGGCTTGCTCTCTAGCCTTCCTGAATACCCATGGCCCTGGGAATTCCCATCACCTCTTTCCGGAATTAAATTACTCGTGTTCCTTTATCACTTTTTCCTTTTTAATAGTAACATGTCATTTTGGTGTAGCATATATTTTCTTCTTGAGAAAGGATATAAACGAAGTACTTTTCTTGAGTCTTTGTTGAAAACACGTCCTACTTTGGCTGGGTACAAAATTTTATAAAGATTAAAAACAATTTTCCTCAGATTTTGAAGACATTATCCTTTGTTTTTGGGCTTCCAGTATTTCTATTGAGAATTCTGACATCACTTTTACATCTAATCATTTGATTATAATCACTTTCCTTCTCTGAAGGTCTGTAAGATCTTAAATGTTCTGAAATTTTACTAATATGCCTTAGAAATGTCTTTTTGCATTCTTTGTGCTGGACATGGGTGGTCTCTTGCCATCTAGAAACGGACGTTTCAGCTCTGGATACGGTCTATTATTTCTTTAATAATTTGTGCCCTCCCTTTCTTTTATATCTCTATTTCTGGAATTCAAACTTCTCATTTGCTCACTTTTTTCTTTTCTTTCTCACTTTTTCTTTATTATTTTTATTATTTCATTTTATTTCATTTCTGTGATACTGGGAATCATTGAACCCAGGGCATTTGTACTGAACTAGCCCTTTTTTCACTTTTCAGTTTGAGACAGGATCTCACTATGTCCCTAAATCTCATTTTTAACCTCTATTTTTCCTTCTTACTTTTGGGGGAATCATTTCCCAAATCCATCTACTGATATCTTTGAAAATCCACCTACTGATATTTAAATTTCATTATCACATGTTTAATAGCAGAAACTTCTAAAAGCTCCATTTTCAATTATCTTCCTATCCTTTGTTAATATAGTATATATAATTTTGAAGACTCATAACTATATCATTAACTATGTGTCCTTCTACTTCCCGCGTTGTCTATTTCCTGTGTTTTTCTATTGATTTGTTTTGGTGTCTGTGTTTCATGTGAGAGGCTTTCTAAAAATATTTACTGATCCACAGCTGTCCACTGACATTTAAAACTGAGGCACAAAACAGCTGTCTGAGAGTTGCGTGTGCTTGGGCGGTGGTTACCAACCTCTGGTCTTCATCAGGGATGATCCCGAGGACCCAGTCTCTCACTGGGAACTCTCAAGAGTTGGTATCCACTCTTTTCACTTGGCCAGACAGTGCCCTAGAAAGAATCCTCCAGATCCTTGACAGGGGTTAAGCCTACTCCCTAACACTCTGGGAGTTGAGCGGAAAGGGTGCTGAGGTCTCCCTCTCCAGTACACGGACTCTGATTAATATACCTGTTTCTAGCTAATGCCCCAAGTCGGTCTCTATTCCGTCTCCAGGCTTTCCACAGATGGGAAAGGGCAGCTTCTCACACCTGTGGGAAGGGGAGACCTGGCTCACTCCCAGGCATGACTCCATTTTTAGTTTCATCACCACTCTCTCCTTTTAAGTCCTGAGTCTTCTGGGAATTCTGCAGCAGGAACTGATTTCCTTCCTGCTGGCTTCCCTGTTGCAAGTGCTCAGGTTTTAGATTTCCGGACTCTCCTAGTTAGACATCACAGGCCCGTCTGCTTTTCATCTCCTACAATTCTGTTGACATCTTCTGTCTGTTATTGTCTCCTCTTCCATTCTCACAAGTTTATGCCTGTTTATATTCTTCTCTTCTCATTTTACTAGTCTTTCAAGAGGGATCAAAAAACCAGAAGCCAGATGGTATTATCCTTTTCAACTTTTCACTTCTATACCTATGATTTTTCAGTGTTTTCTCATTTTAAACATATGTGTATAAAAGAATTACAGAAGGGCTACCATGAAATTTTTTGATGATGACTGCTTTAAAGAAATGGAAATGTGTCTTGGGTATGGGGAAACTTTTCATCATCTTATGTGTTTCTATACCTTTTTAGTGCCATGAAGTTATATTACTTTATTACTTTTGATTGAATTACTTTTTAAAAGCTACTAAAAATGAAATAGTAATAAATCCTTATTATTGAGAATCTAGAAGATATAAAAAGGTATAAAGAATAAATTAAAAGTTTTAAAATACAACTGTATAGAAAATATTAACAGTTTTCTCCCTGTGAGTTTATGTTCTCAGGCTTTCTTAGAAACTGACCTACACTTAGCAATTATCTCAGCTTTGACATCTTCAAAATCTCCTTTGTAATTCAATCCTAACTTCTGCCCATGAAACTGCTTATCTGTATTTTAAATGAAAGAAAAATTTCTTCAAATACACCCACCTTCTTGCAGTAAGATAAAATTTGAGGATTTCTGCAAACCAGATATTTCAAAATATTTACTGCCTGTTTTCTCACCATTCTCTCTACTTGCCTCTGGTCTAACACCTTTACTGAAACTGCCTTCTCGGAGATTTCAAAGACATCAGAATGAGCAAAACAAACCACACAGCCTTTCCTAACTTCTTACTCAGCCACATTACTCTTGTAATTGACGCTGTTGGCCACCATAGCCCATCAGAATCTCAGGCTCTAACTGCTTTTTCTCTTTCCTAACAAAATACCACTTCTTCCCATGACCTCATGTGGTTATGTCCCATGGCTAACACCTTGGTTCTTAGCATTTCTTACTCTAGTGACAATACAGGACTGAGTTACAGCCATGTTCCTTCTAACCATGTCCAGAGAGCTAATAATGGTACCCACTGCACTGTCTATCTACTCTAGCTAGGTACCTATCCCGCCCTAATCTTGTTTACCTGAAAGGACAGGATCCCTGAAGGCCAGAGGTCCCTCTTCAGGCAGTCTAGTTAAAACTAGTTGGATCAAAGATGGCTGCCAGAGTGACCACCACTTAACCTCTACCTTTATGATAATCTAATTTCCATACCAGGCAACACAACTATGAGCCGCCATGACAGGAAGGACAAGGCCATAAATGGAGCATGAATGGGTGGTCTCATAGTCCTGGGAAATCTCCACCTATTCCAGGAAAAGACATGATGAACATTCCTCCCCTTTATTATCCTAGCTCTCCCCTTTATTCCTTCACCCTGTTTATGACTTTCCCAACACCAACAGGTGGAGAAGTGGATTTGCAAGCCTATATTCTTGCTCCTCTGGCCAGCAAATAAACTTGCACTATTGGCACTCAACTTTGGTTTTGCTTTCTGGCTTTACAATACCCAATGGAAATAGGAGCCTTTTTGAGAGGGCTCTCCCTCACCCAAGGAGGAGGGGACAACAATTTGTGGGTAACAGTACCTCCAAAAGAGATACAAGAGAGAATAGACCTAGCACGGACCATCAGGACATGTCTAAAGGTGGAAGGTAGAGCTGGAGCTGTGGAGAAAGAAGGACCCACAGGAAAACGAAGAAGAAATTTAAAAAACATTCGTTCTTCCTATACACATCTTTTCACATACCTTACCCCCATTTACTTCTGAAAACAATCCTGCCAGCCAGGCCTGGTGGTGCAAGCATATAATCCCAGGCACCCTGGAAACTGAGGCAGGAAGATCACAAGTTCCAGGCCAGCCTGGGCAACTTAGAGAATTAGCGAGTCTGTCTCAAAATAAAACATAAAATAATAAAGGGCTGGGGATGTAGCTCAGTACAAGATCTTGAGTTTGATTGACAGTATTCCAAAAAACAAACCAAACAACCAAAAACAATCTGTGAGTTACTTCTCTCTTTACAGGAGGTGAGCAGCAACAGCACAAAACCACATAGCCAGGACCCAGGCTGGAGACAGGGAGCCCGGAGTCCTGGGAAGAGCGGAGATTTCAGTCAGCCTAACCCCACCACTTACCATTCTAGGGTTTCAAGTCAAATCACTCAGCTTTCTGGTTTTCACGTTTCTCATTTATAAAATGGGCACAAAATTAGTTGATCATACATGAAAAGATTTCAATAAGCCATATTTAAAGTCCCAGTACATAGAAAGGGGGTCATAGATCGTTGTAATGATTATCTGACTCTATAAATATGAATTCTTTTCCTTAGCAAAAGAGAACACTCCGGGAGTCAAAGGAAGGGAGAATTTCTAGAAGAGGCGCTAACGCTGCTTCCACAGCACCCGGGGCCAGGCACAGACAGAAGCCCAGGTACCCGACTGCACAGCCTTGGGGCGGAGCTGGCAGTAAGTAGCTGCACCCACAGGCGGCCGATGAGCCAGGCAGGTCTCCTTGACTGACTCATCCAGGAGCTGGGGAAAGCTCCACCCCGAACCTGTTATCGTCCGGAGACCGTCTGTTCCCACGAGAGTCCTTCTATCGCCACTCAATCTCAGGAGCGCTGCACCTGTGCTTTCCGATTTAAAAAAAAAAAGTAAGGCAAAAAACCATATGTGTTTTTGAAAGGAAAATAACAACACGAAGTCAAAGCATCATAAGCCTGTGTGGATTTAGAAAGGTCAGACCACCAAAACTGCTGATTCTCCTCGAGACTCACTTCATAGCGAGTCTGACATTCCTCTTCCCATAAGAGTGCGATAATCAACACGGTCACCCAAAATGAGGAGACTGAAGGAAAACACGAGCTGACCGGAAGAGCTGACGGAAGCAGTATAGCCGGTGGAAGTATTTGAGACAGCAGCTGCAGACTGTTCCAGACGCTATGATAACGGGGCACATAATTAGTTTTCCCTGGCAAAGGAAAACAGAAGAACTGATGAGGTCAAACCCCGTACATTAATTCAATTCAGTGAGTGCATTTGTTTGGATAAATCCTATGGGCTTGAAGCTGCAGGTCACAAAGGACATACAAGACACAAAACATGAAGGGTGTCCAGGCGATGAATCATGCACTCGTTCACTCATTCGTTCACTTATTCATTCATTCATCTATTAAATATCTATTATGCCCTGGGTCTGTGTCAAGGATGGTGTGCTAAGCTTTTCGAATGGAGGTGAGTAAAATGTAGTCTCTGTCTTCAAGAATTTCAGTCTCGTGTCAAAACAGAGCAGCAAATAAACAGCCCCAGCCCCTACCAGCAGCACTTGGAAGAGGACCCAAAGACTGTAACAGAGGAGAGAACTGGAGAGATGGGTGGGGTAGAAGAGAACAGGTGGAGGGAGGGAGAAAAATTTCTCAGATAAGGTAAACACTGAGAAAGAAAGGAGGAGGCGGATTTATTCAGGCAGGCAAAAGGCTGGCAGAAGGAGAATCTCTATGATAGAGGGAATACCAGGCACAAGACATACAGTTCCCAACCCCACTGGCCAGTATTTGTAACTATTTTATCAACAGTCTTTGGTGAAATGAGGAAAATGTAGGCACTGAGTGAAGCTTTCAGATTTTAATTTAATCTCCGTATTTTGAGATTATGTCCTTTCTACCTTTTGTTGTTTGTTGTTGGGGACTGAACCCAAGGACCTCAGCATCATACTAAGCATTTGTTAACTACTGGGCTACAATCCCCAGGGCCCCCTTTCTGCCTTTTGATGTTAGTATATAAAGTCTTTAATAAAATGGTGGATCTTTTTATTTTTTATTAGAACATGTTTTATATGCACAATGCATACAGTAATTGCAGGCAGTTGGTGCATATCTATATGGCATCTGAATCCTTTTTCCTTTTTCATCCCGTCTCCTCTCTCCATCCTTAGATTACTCTCCACTGGCGCTTCATAATTTTCTTACTGCCAAAATAAAAGCTTATCAATACTGTCCATGTTTTCATTCATTTGGCAGTTTCCTAGTAGATTAAATCCCTACATCTTGGAAAGTCTCCATTAACATGATGCATTAACACAGCCACCAGTACTTGGTGTGGCCAGTAGGGAGGGTACACATGGCAAATAAATACCCAGCAGTTTACCTAGGAGATTAAATTCAGCAAGTAGACAGGGCCCAATTACGAAGGGCTTTATTTATACGACTAAGAAATTTAGATTTTATTCCACAGACAAAAAAAGAGGAGGTGACCTTCAAAGGAGTGAGAAATGACCAAGTATCATGCTGGGCAAGTCACTTAGTCTTTTTCTTGGACATTCCTGTGTAAAATCCTGCCATTTGGTAATCAGCCCGCCTACCAAGACTTAAACCAAAATCACGACAAATAGATGAAATTCTCCCATGAATGCTAATGTCTCATTCTAAAGCACTAAGATTCTAGAGCATAATATTCTAGGGCACTAATATTAATAAGATCTTCCTCCTCCTTTAAATAAATGCATAGACTAACCAGCTTTTAAAATCTCCTGACTTTCTCCTGGATCACTTTTGAGCACGATACTGGGCCACCAGCACCCTAGTGATGAGACACAAAGTGATGAAAACAGACTCTTCCTGGGTTCCAACAGGGGAATGGCACATCATTCCATAAATTAGGATTTCTATTTGTGATGGGACCACCTACAAATCATCTACCATGCTAGTTTTCAAGAGTTCTAATTTTTAGTTTACCAAGGATTCTCATTGGCATTGTACAAAGAAGGCTGGCTTCGAGAAGCACTTGGCAATATAACAGTGCTCCTTTTGTGTGTGAACACATGCTGAGTTCTGAAATCCCCGCAGTTGTCAGAAAAGACGTTTGGTGCATCATCAATGCTGTGGGGAATTGGATCTGATTTTCCAATTGATTACTGGTCTTGTTGGTAAATATAAATTACTTTATTTATAAAAGTTTGGTTATTTGGTTAATCATTGCTGGATTAACCAAAAGCAAATTATGTTTGCATCTGGCGCACCAACCAAGTAGGAGCATTCCTATGATGGAAAAACCCCCAAATTTGTAAAAGTAAAAAAATAATAATTTTGGTGTCTAAATTTCTTAAAAAACACTGAAGTAGTTATTTTGGGCAAATTCAAAACTCTGCCATACCAAGTATGTTACATTCTTTTCAATGCTTATGTCTTGCAAAAGTTTTCATCAGAATTTTTTACTAATGTAGCAAAAATCTTTACTTGTAAGTTATTGGCCTAACACTTTGGTGTGTAGCAACGGGAATTTTTATTTTTGAACAAACTTTAATTTGAGATATGTATATCATTCACAGTTCAAATGCTAATCATCCATAAATCTGCCGGTATAGTTATAGCTCATGGTGAGTGCACTCTGGAAGCAGGCCGTCCTAAATGTGAATTCTAGCCCTATCTCCTAGTACATATGAGACTCTGGAGATGTCCCATTACTTCTCTACAACCTCTGTTTCCTCAAGTGGAAAGCAGAAATAAACTAATACCTACTCAATACACTGTTGTAAGATCACACATATAAATCCTTTTGCACGGAACCTGTTACATCTCTCAATCAAAGTCATTATTATCTATTGTTATTATTATCTGAATTTATATTTTTCAACATAGGGTAAAAGTAGGTCAAATAAAAGGAGAAGAAAGCTCTGTACTCTAAAGCCACCAAATGAATATACTTGAGTTTTGCCAATAAAGAAAACAGGAAAAGCACCGAACAAATGTAGGAGTTATTTCCACACAAAACCCATCAGGGATAGAAAAATGGAGTCATATCCAAGGGAGCTGAAAATGAGAAGAGGATTCTAGCCTGGGCCAAAGGCCCTGGGGAACCACTTGTCCCCAAATGTCACCCTATTTCAGTCAACCTAGACAACTGAGCAAGATTCCTCCAACGTTCAACAATGAAGAAGAATCATTAGAAAAATAAACACTTAACTCTACCAATATTGATGAATTTAAGCAGAAGTTTATTTACCAGCTTTTATGGGAAGCAACTTTTCACATGGGTATTGTTAATATCTGGAATATGCTACAAATATCTAAGGAGCCAAAGGCACACAGCTGCCTTGTGGAAGGTGTCCCCGGTCACCATTGATAGACCAGACCAGTCAGCTGTCAGATACCTGGCACCAGCAAATAAATTCAATTTAGGCCATAGTATTCGCTCATAATGCAAATTTAGTGATTTCCAATTTTTAAAAATGTTTGCCTCTTGAAAAGATATTTTTGGTTGTATTTGCTCCGTGTGTGTGTGTGTGTGCATGTGTGCATGTGTGCGTGTGCGTGTTTGAGTGTGTTTCAGGGCAAGGAAAGCATGAGAATCAGTGTTTTGTGGTCCTGAAAGAATTAGTTGGTTTAGGTGAGCAGGATAAAGGAAGGGACCACGATAGCAGGAGCTAGCCCTGTTTGTCTGACCCCTGCTGGCTCTGGACCACAGTGGGCCAGAAGACAGGAAGTGGTAGAGGGGTGGTGTGGAACTGGTACAGCCATGCACGCTCCCCTCCCTTCTACACGCTCATTGCGTAGTACTAGCACTGACTGTAGATCAGCAGCAGCCACCAAAGAGCTCTCAAATACACTCATCCCACATTACCACAATATGTCAACCAAAACGAGCGGAGGATGCCAGCCACTGCATCTCCAAACACAGGTGTTCAAGCTCCTCCCGAACAGGGCCATCGAACTTTTCACTACTGGGAGGATACCTGAAAACAAATCAACATAACTAATAAGAGAACTACTGGAACACATAAAGAATCTCATCTAACAACTGGAAGAAAATGTTAGAAAAAAAAACCAATGATGACTGGCTCAGCTGAGAGAAGAAAACTCAATTCCAGCCCACATACCATGATGAAGGGTAGAGTACCTAGACGAAGTCAAATCTCCTTGTCCTGTTTTGAACTGCAGCACTTGAGATACAAATTTTATTTACTGTGTATCTTCCTCTATCCCATTAACTTCACAAAAGCATTTCCTTGTTCTGCAGGTTTTTATGCTGAGTCTCTTAGATAGCCCATTCTATACTAATCTCATTATCTGTACCCCAGATTGGGCTCCTGGCATGACTTTCTCTTTATTTTTATTAACTATTAATTTAAATATAAAAATACTAATAGTTTAACATGTAGAAACTTATGAGATACAGTGTGATCATATGCATATATATATATATAGACTCACGCTCATATAGACTAACTGCTCAAGATTTTCATTCATTTCTCCCCCAAAATCCATCACCTTGTTCAAATCAAACATTCAGTACTCTTATCTTTCTTTGAGTTCTCTCTCAAAGCCTACCAACATAGCAGAATTTCAACAACAAAAGAAAATGTTAGACAGACGAGTAGCTGCTATCACTTCCAAGTAAGAAGTTTTTATTTTTGCTACTTTTTCCTGCTCCTTATCCATCCCCATTCCAACTACCCATCCCAGACCTGTGCCACAGTAACAAAAGACTTAGTTTAGGGCAGCCTATCTTTATCTCAAATAAGATTCATGCAGTATTCCCACTGCTAGAGAAAATATAGCAAAATTAACACAACAATTTTTTAAACCGACATTTTCTCTCTTCTGAACAGAACATCTATTTAGCCTCTTGCTTTCCATTCCCCCACAAAAATCCAAACTATTTTCCTTCCCTCCCTCCCTCCTGTGCTCCCTCCTGAAATAATGACATTTCCAAAAACCAGATCCATTTGATTTAAGCATCTCACAGTGAGGTGTGTTTCCTGTCAGTTTCCTGAAGACCTTAGGGTCAGGAAGGGCAAGCAGAGAATCCACAGCAGTAGACCATGAAGTAGTGAAGAAACCGAGTGGGAAGAGCAAACAAATTCACACACACACACACACACACACACACACACACACACGCTCCCCTCACAGGATAGTGCTGCACAGTGAAATGTGTTATCCTTAAAGTCAAGTCCACTAGGCCCTGCCCAAAGTCACCACAACGACGGATCTTGATACTTCTCGTATGAACTGCAGATCTCGAACCAGTGCCTGAAATAAGGGCCTGGTGGGGAGAGGTTTGGTGACTAGATTTATAGTATCAGAAACAAAAAGGAGGAAGCAAGAAGGAGGAAGGGAAAACTGGAAGGAACTGTTCATCCCGAACCACAAGATGGTCCTTAGAGAGTGGGTCCAGCAGTCAGCAATTTGAATCTGAATCCAATTTGAATTTGAATCCTGCCTCAGCCACTCACTACCTCCCTAAGCTTCCTCTCTTCTTGCGCCAGTCACACATCCAAGATAAGAGAGCTAGCAAATGAGGAGGAGTTAGATTCAATTGAACAGAGAAAGAGGGAGGAGCAAGAAAGTCAGCCTTGAAATGACTGAAAAAAAACATTTAAAAAGTGCACATTAAAGAATCTCAAAACATAAGAAGTCAATACTATGAAAGAGAACAAATTATCACCATTTATAAACTGTGTAAATATATAAGGGCATATGTGGAAAATTCAAGAGGACCAACTGGAAAAAATACACTACGAAAATCTAGTAAGGTGGCTGGCAATAAGTAAATTTAACGACTTTCAATATATAAAGAATAATCATTTCAAAATAATGATGAAAGTAAGATGGTATTGGGTAAAACAGGAAAATAAAATCACATGAAATATCTAAGAGCAGTCTCAATAAAAATGTGCAGAATTTATGAGAAAAAAATGAAAATATTCTTTATGAAAATAAAATAAGGATTGGATATTCAAGGAAATAAATCTTATTCTTTTTTTTTTTTTGGTACCAGGGATCGAACTCGGGTCTTTGCACTTGTGAAGCAAGCGGCAGAACCACTAAGCCAAATCCCCGGCCCTAAATCTTATTCTTGTACAAGTTTCAGTTTTGTAATAATAATAATATGTAAATTAAGGCAATCAAAATCTTGACAAGAACTGCTCGACCTGAAAAACTATCTCAATTCTACCTAAAAGAAAAATAGGACAGAATATCAAATAGAAAATATTGACAAAGGAGTAGCTCCAGGTCCTATCAGATAATAAAATTTTACTGTAAAGCTATCACAATTGGGACTGCATGGTTTTGGAATGGAATTAGTGAGATAAACTTATGGAAGGGAAGTCATACTTTCAAAATAGACCCACATGTATAAGTTTCCTGAGTACAGACAAACGTGGCATTTCAAATCAGTGAAGAGGGTTGATCTTTTGTTTTTCTTTTAGTAATGATGCTAAAAGATACGGTGGGAAGAATCAGATCTCCAATTCGCTATATTAAAAAAAATGACAGATTTCAAAAAGTTTAATCATAAAAATACCAGATGAAACTCTCAGGCTCCAGGCATCAGGACACAAAAGCTCAACAGCCATAAAAGAAAAAACTGATGAAACTGATTTCCTCCTGAGTTTCTATAAGCAAAATCAAAATTCAAAAGAGTGAGAAAAATACCTGCAACAGATATACGCTGTACTACACATGCTACATTAGGTATCTACTGACAAGTATACTGGGAGTCAGAAAGAAAAAGGGTTAAAAAACCAACTCAGAGCCAGGGACTTAGCTCAGTGGTTTCACCACCTGCTGTGCAGGCACAAGGACCTGAGTTCCATCCCCATACCAAAAAAAAACAAAACAAAACTTGCTACAATGATTTTATTTTTATTTAAAAATATGTTATAACTATTTATTACTGTATAACAATGGTAGTCATTGTTGTTTGGGGTAAGTTTAGCAGCTTAAAACACCAACTTTTCTCAGAGTTTCTGCAGGTCAGGGGTATCTGAGCTGAAAGGCTGCAGGGAAGCCGTCAGAACCTAGCTGATATCGTCACATCTCCCTTACGCAATTGTCGGGGGCCTCAATTCCTCACTGAAATTGACCAGAACCCCAATTTCTTACCACGTGGGCATCTTCACAGACTAAGGGCCCTCCAGGCATGCAGGTGGCGTTTTCCAGACCAAGCCATCCGAAGGAGGGAGAGGAGGACACCCCAAAGTGAAGCCATGGACTTGTCACAACCCAATGTCAGAAGTGACGTGCCATCCGTCATCACTTCTGCAGTGTTCTCTGCCGCTTTGGAAGTGAGTCACCCAATGGGGCCTACACCCAAAGAGGGAGGGGGATACAAGAGTGTGAATATCAGGATGGAGGGATCTCTGGGAGCCATCTCAGCAGTGTGCATCTTGATAAGTGACAGAGGGACAGGTAGATGACAGATAGATGGATGGAAAGACAGGGAGGCAGGCAGATAGGATACAGATAAATAAATTCATACTGCAGGGGGATTATACATCCCTGATTGTTTAAAACAGTCCTCAATTATGACTGCTGTCCCGGCATAAACATAGTATTTTACTTCAAGTGTCCCTGTTTGGATAATAAATTATACTCTGAAGAGGAAAGCATCCAGAAGGATACACATCAAAACACTAACATTGTTTATCTCTGGAGACTAAGATTGAGAAGGCTTTTGTGTTTGCTTAATCTATTTGCATAAAGTTGTAACTCTTACAACAAGAATGCATGGGTCTTATTTCTTAAATGTACTTTGTATCTCTAGGTTAGCTTTCTGAATAACTCAAAACATGATCATACAGACTCCATTTTAGAGATAGGGTCTAAAGGCAAAAGTACCTGGGGATTTTCACTCTGGAAAGAAATGCAAGAAGTTCCCTTTCTAAATAGCACAGAAAAAGTCTCCGCAAGTTTGGCTTCTGTTTCTCACAGTGGGACGGGATTTAGTTCCACTTGCTCTGGTTGGTACATTTTCTTGGCATCCAACTCGGATACAAACAGCAGGTAAACAAGTGGGTTAGGACAGCCAGAGTTACAAGAGCAAGTGGATCCCAAAACTAAGCCGTTGGGATGAAGCAGAGATCTCTGGCGGACCCAGAAAGGAAGGAAACACCCTTTTCCCCCCTGATGTAGGCTCACTGCTTTATTTGTAGAGCCCTTGAAGAGTGAGTGGTATCAACAGCCCTGACTTTAACAACAGTGAAATATCCAGGCTGAACCTTTATCACCTGAGGTTCATTCCTTTGTGTTAAAATGGTGCAATAGGAGGAGACATCAGGCTCTGGCTTGAGCTCTGAATGGTGGCTACCTGTCCTACTGCAATGGTCCAACATAACAAGGACGTCCATGAGCTCTAGAGCCAAACTGTTTACTAACAGCACAACCCTAAGCAAGGTCTTTAAGCTTTTTTTGCTTCAGTTTCTCCATCAATAAAAGTACCATCTTATAAGGCTGCTATGATCATGTTAATGTCCATAAAATACTTAAATGAAGTAGACATGCAGTAAGCATTCATTAAATGCTAGCTCCTAGCACCACTGACCACTGAAATGGCCTTAGGCAAGTAATTACAGCTTGTTTCTTTGTAAAGTAAGGATAATATCTATCTCAGTCTGTACTTGGAGTGTTGAATGATAACACTGTGTAAAGTGCTTAAAACAGTGCCTAGCATATGGCAGACACAAAATAAATAACAACTTTATTACTAAAAATATCGTCATTATTGTCTGAGAGATTGAGCCGATCTGAAGAGCTAGGGTTCCACTCGCGGATGTACTTTGCAAGGCAGCCTCTTGCAGCAGGCTCCCACATCATTGGTGCTCAGTAAATGTTAATTAAATCTGAACTTAATTTTCCATATTGAATCTCTATTTTAAAAATTTAAAGAGAATTTTTTGGATCTCTTACAAATTATAAATCTTGAAATCTGATACATGAGGAGCAATCTTTTGGCTTCTTTATTGGTTCTTTCCTTCCATAACAGGATTTTCAGTGAGATTTTGGGCTGTGATTTTGGCTTACATCTAGAGCTGGACACACAGCTGCTAGGTACCCCCATATGCGCTAGCCCCTCAGAGGGCTTGTGGAGGGATCTGATTAGCACCCCAGCCCCAGCTCTGGCCAATAAGAAGGGAAAATTGGGGGCAAAAGGAATGTGCTGAAGAGTGAGGATTCTTCTCTTCCCTGAAGAAGTGAGAGGTCCCCAGGGAATGAAGATTGGGGAACCTGGCCAGAGGGTCCTCAATGCCCACTTGGCTAGGAGATATGTTGGTCTGCTCCTGAGCAATAAGAAAAGAGGAAGAGGAAGAACTGGGCCTAGAAGAGAGACTGACTATAACTGGTAAGGAAATGGTGAGAGACATTCATGATCAACACAGGCTGGGGGACCTGGATGCCTCGCCTTGGGGGAAACCTCCTCCTCCTGCTGGAGAGGAGACTGAACTGGCTCACGGAGCACATCCGTCTCTGGGGCCCATGGCGGTCCTTTTGAAAAACGCACACAGGGACTCAGTGCTATGAGGGCTCAGTGCTATAACTTATCCAGGGGATGGTGGCAATGAAATGTGAGGGTTTTCTTTTTGGGTTTTGTTTTGTTTTGTTGTCTAACCTGGGAATTACAGTCAAGACTTCCTTCACACTGAGGCCAACATATGCTAAGCTGCATATCTTTTAAAGTTCAGAAAGCCACCAGATTTTAGAGCCAGCCCTCTGTCAACAGGTTTTCTAAAAGGTGCCAAGCCATAGAACCAGTCCTCCCATAGCCCAGCTGACTCCCACTGGGGAAGGACTGGGGGCAGTCATGGCCCTGGGAGAGCCATCCTCTTAAGGTGCAGCTCCTCTCTCCGGCCCCGGGGAAAGGAGACGAAGGCTCTCTGTCCTGCCAACTGTGAGACTGAACAACAGTTACTCCATTTTGTAATAGGGCCCCAACTTGTCTGCTTCTGTTACGGATCACCAGGTAGACATTGAGTTCTACGGATGTGCTTGTTGTTGTGCCAGGAAGGTCTGTTGTGTGCGTAGTGTTCCGTCATGCTTGTCCAACTCCATATCTGAATATGTTATCTTAAGGACAATCTGTAAAAGGTCTGTTTTATCTCTCTCCTCTGCTTTCGTATTTCTGCTTGCCAATTTTCCCTGCGAACCCCTATAAAAACAGCCTCGGACTCTGAGCCAGTTGCCTCTCTAAGCTACTTTGCTTTGGGAGTGCCGTCTGGCCAGATTAATAAAGGTCTGTTTTACTTTCCAACTTGTCCAGTGTGTTCCTTCTCGGGTGTTCTTCGCTGCAGTCAGCTCCTCGGAGCGTTTGGTAAGGCCCTCGGACTTACACCAACAAAGGAGGGGAGCAGGCATAGTGCCACACCCATCACTATGGACACCAACAGAGCCTGTACAGTGCACAGGCCCGTCATCCCAGCTACTCCGGAGGCTGAGACGGGAGGATTACAGGTTCAAGGCCAGCCTGGGAAATTTAGTGAAAGCTTGTCTCAAAATAAAAAAGGAGTGAGGATGTGGTTCACTGTTTCCAGGGTTCAATCCCCAGTACCGAAAAAACAAAAAACCAAGAAAGTCTGCAATAAAGAGAACCAAGCATGTTGTTCTTGGATTATCCTGGGCTATGGAGAGATGGTGAAGCTGAGAGAGGGTGGACAGGGAAGAGCCCCTAGCTTGGCAAAACTGGGGGGTCCCCTGTGAATGTGATATTGACCAGGACTCTGCTGAAGAAGGCTGCAACCAACTGAAGAAGGCAGTGAGCAGTCACAGAGTCCACCAGGGAGACAGCAGTCCTCAGCTGTGGGTATTTCACCTCCTCCTACCAAGCTGAAGTCGCAGCTCATAGAGGGGGTGGGCAGGACTCTGTATCGGAGAACAAATGGCCTTTATACCTTCCAAGCAAGCCCCAGAGCTTGCAGGGAGCCCCTGAGTTGGATGTCCCTGAATAGGCACAAATAATGTGCTTTAAAATAAATAAAACTGGGCCGGGGATTTATCTCAGTGGTTCTGCCACCTGCCTCGCAAGTACAAGGTTACTGAGTTCAATCCTTGGTACCAAATAAATAAGTAAGTAAAACTGAGCTAAATGGCAGAATGGGGCTCTCCCATTAATCAGGCAGATAAGAATTAATAAAAATCTGGCCAAGTTATTGAGAGATTCATTAGAGTCAGCTAAGTGAGGTGGGTGGTGGGTGTCAAAAGGTATACCTGAGATGGCATGGTTGGAGCAGTTATTAGGAAAAATTGGAATAATTTTTTGTTGTTTTCATCCCAGTTTGAGGCTCTCCACCCACAGCTTCCATGGTTTAACTGCCAGGTACCCTCTTCCTTCCCTCTGCTACTGCTCGGTGTCCGGCTGAGTTGACAGCAGCTGCTTACAAAGAGAGCAATCCAAGCAATCCACATCCAAGCCAGCCTCACACTCAGCCGCTTTGATTCCACCCATAGCTGAGCTCTGTTTTCCCCCACGGACTCATGTATCTTCCAGCAATGTTTTAAGGGGCTTTTACTCTCTAACATTTCACATGTTGCAAAGGTTAGCAAGAGTCAAGAGATAGTATCCCTTCCCCGCAAGTCACGATGCTAGCTAGCCCCAAGGAGTGGACCCAAGGAGGGACTGCGGGCCTTCCTGGACTGCCCCAAATATACACATATACATCTAAGTTCCAAAAGGGAAGTTTAAGCTGTATCTGTGCTTTCTGTCGCAAAAGAGTGAGTGAAGAGACTGAAAATATTGCTGCTTTTATAACGTAAGACTATGTGTAAATTATGTTCTGTGAGAGCGAGTCCCGTGTCTTTCAGGAGTGGTACTCTATTCTCAGCAAGTAGCACAGAGCCTGACATATAGAAGGTACCGAACAGATATTTGTTGAACAAAAGAATGAATAAATGAAGGAGTGAACAAGTGAACTGGCCATGAATATTTATAGCAGAGTGTTAGGCAATAAATGCAGCAACTCCTAAAAGTTATTCAGATATCTGTCCAATGGCCTCTGAGACAATCTCACATTTTCATTCATCCCACAAATACTGCTTATACACTTAGTAAGACTGTGATCACAAAACAAGACTCAATCTCTTGCCTCAAAACACCACAGACACAGCGCTGATTGCCACTGTAGGCAGGGGTGGTACAGGCTCTGGACATCACACTCACCAAACCTGAACCTCCAAACACCGGCCCCGATAAATATCATCATGGGGTTTTGGTCCCTTTTTATACCACTTTTCCCCTCCACTGGGTGGTTCTAACCTGTCCCAGACTCACGTTCAAGACTTCTAATTTTAGTATACAGGAAAATGACTTAAAATTATAGAGTCACAAAATATAATGTCTTTGTTTTATTTAAGATGTTTTTCTCCTTCCTTGAAATCACAATCTTATTATAAAGTAAAAGTTCATTTTTCCCTTTAAGTTATAGTTTTACTTATTTGCTTAAGTCCTAGAAAAATGATGTAAGTGGTTCTAGAAAGCACTGCATTTTAAATGGTGATGGAACATAGTGCTAAATATCAACTGTACAGCACTATAATGGAGACAACAGCCATAACAGATACATGTATTGCTGTCCTAAATAATTCTTCATAGCTAGGTCTCCACATGTTCAGTGAAGGAACACTGCCATATCCAGCCAAATGGAACCATTCTTAGTTGCTTTAACCTCTTGAAAATTTCCCTAAGAGAAATTTCATCATTTACTGTTAAAATCACTGTGTGCTCACTCTTTTTAAAAGGGGGAAAAATCCAAATCTGCCCTTAGACAGTCTAAGATTTTCTATAAATAGCCAAAGAAGCCACTTATAAGAACTGCTGGTAGGAAAAACAACCTGTAACACAGTAATTCCAAAATCTTATACCAAGAAAATAGAGAAATGTTTAAGGTATTCATAAAAGAAAATTCATCCTATCATTATTTACAAAAGTGAGAAACTGCAATCATACAAATATCCAATAATACAGGATTAAGAAATTTTTCATCTTGCCTAACAATAGAAAATCTTACAGCCATTAAAAAAGGGATGAAGTTGAGCTACCAATACTATTACCAGAAAATTATTTTTTGTGTACAAATTAATGATAGTTTTGTTTTATTTATACACACAAAGGCATTAAATGTCTGCAAGAATATGCCCCAAAATATCAGCAATGTTTGTTAAATGTTACAAATGAGAATAATGTTGCTTTTATCATTTAAATGCTCATTATAAGAAAACAGATCTCTGCTTTTATTTTCTATACTCAGTTATTCACCAAATATATACAAAGAGATGTTCAAAGGAAAAAAATCTAAAAAACACATTTGTCAGCGACATGAATAATCTTTTTAAGAAAGTAATTTGTCCCAACGTGGTAAATATATTGCAAAAAATCTCTCAATAAAGAATGACTTTTCCAAAATGAAAATCATAAAACTACTTTATCATGAGTTTGAAAATTAAAATTTGATTGTATATAAAAATGTTGCACTCTACTTCTGAATGACTAAAAGAGAATATAAAACTATACACACAAAATGCAATTCAGTAATATACACACATACAAACATACACAAGAGACTATACAATAAATACTTTTGATGGGATTATAAGGGATTTTTAATCTCCTTTTTACTCCCTTTTCAATTTTTATACAGTAAATACGTATTATTTCCAAAATCAGATGAATAATCAGATGAAACGCTATGAATTTTTAAATGGACATGGGGGACATACAGTTATGCATATATTTATTGTATCTATAGTAGAAACAAGAACTTTGTTCAAAAACCCTACTGTCATTACAATCACTGGGAAATCTCTAATTGTATAACTCTGTTGCTTAAAACCTGGAAAATGGAGAGTGTGTGACTCTGAATTCATTTCCACTTCCACCTGGCACCTAATTACAAAAGTGACACAGCTCTTCTGGTCTTGGCTGTTTCCCTGTCACAGAGTGTCACAGTTGAGCAAAAAGGGAAAACTACCATAAGTATCCAGAACAAACAAACTATCACCCATGGCACACCCCACTATTCAATATTCTACTGACTTAGCTAATGTCACCAGGCTAGGCTGGAGATAGTATGAAGCTGGGGACCCTGAATTGTATTCATCACTACATTCCCCACATCTCACTGGCACACAGTAAGCATACAGTAAGCATTCAGGAAGCACAGCAGAATGAATGAATGAATGAATGAATGCACAGGTGGCAATACTGGGCTCTGCTGTCTTACTCAAAGTTCCCCAAACCACAGAATGCACCCACTAAACTAACAATATGGAAGAAGAGGGTGTGTCACAGGCCACCTTTCATCTGGATGTCCCTTTACCGAGGTACAATTATAAGCACAGAACGTACCCCAAGGCCCAGCTTTTCTTAGTATACATGAATAATTAGCAACTACTCAGTGCCTAATCCTCTCAAGGTGACTGTTGCTACCAACAATTAAGGCTCAGAAAGTCCACATCAATTGTTCAAGGTCATAAAATGAATAAGTGACAGAATCCAGCTAGGCTGGACATGGTGGCACATAACTGTAGTCCTAGCTTTCTGGGAGAGTGAGGCAGGAGGATCCCAAGTTCAAGGCCAGCTGGGCAATTTACTGACTTTGAGAGATCCTGTTCCAAAATACTAAAAATCTTTAGAGGGCAGGGCATGTGAAGGTCCTGGGGTCCATCCCCAGTAGGATGGATGGATGGATGGATGGATGGACAGACAGATGGGTGGACCTGGCTCTGAACTTGATTTTCTGGGGCCCAAAAGCCAAGACTCTTTCCAGCCAGGAACAAGCTTTCTGTCAGCTCATCTCTCTGGGTAAGGATGGCTATGGCTTCTACATTAATCATCTGCCTTATTCATCATCAGAAGCCCATAAAGTGGGTTAGCATATTAGACTCATTTTTCAAATGACAAAAGTATAGAGAGGTTACATAACCTGCCTCTGATCACACAAATCCCAGCAGAGCTAAATTAGAATAAAAGGTGAAAAAGTATTGTATTTTACTACAAATTGATCAACTCCATTAGGTCACATTACATTATGATAGCATCACTTGCAAGATTCACTACCTTGTCAAAAGATAAATTAACGGGCCATACGTTATCACCTAACATATATTATAATTTGATTGATTCGACCAGTTTCATGAAACACTCCTCTCTCAAATGAAGATCAATAGGCTCTATCACTGCAAAAAAAAAAAAAAAGTACAATATTTCACTTGAGCATTGATCCTACAGTACACACCAAAGGCATTCCATCCACCCCTTATTTGCAAGGCAGAAGAAGTAAAAATACATCTATCTGGGAGTTACAGTGAAGCCAGCAAACAGATAAAACACATGGTATCCTCCTCTCTGGACAAATATGCTGCATAATAACCTGCAATGCCAGGTTGGATCTTAGACCACTGAGACTCTAGCAAGCTTGCTACTGGAACAAGGGTACGTAGGGAGAGGCCACCACATGTGCACATGTGGACCTCAGGGCCCCATATCCATGTTCCTTCCACAGCCTCCCCTCCCCTGAAGCACCATGCCTTGGTGAAGAAGTGCACATCAGGGGGATAAGCCATGCTCAGGAAAAAAGGCAGGGAAATGGAGGGGGTCAGGCTGCAGAAGTGGGCTGGGATCACTTGGACAGATAATTCCAGGATCTAGAAAGATCCCACTGACACCATGCCCCTTGAGAAGGCATAAGAACAGAGGATGAGCAAGGTGAGGCTCCTAAAAGCATAAGAGGCAGAGCATGGAGTCCCCCTGACCAGGGATAAAGAGAGGATGTGCTATAACCTTAAACACATCTCTCATTAGCTTTTGATAGAGACAGCTGCTAACAGTCAATATCCAAAAGTGCATCTCCTCTCCCAAACCTTCCCTAACCTTGGAAGATCTGCCCGTCTGTCAAGCACAATTCATTCACTCCTCTTCCAGGAAGCCAGCCTTCAACTAAGGGAGCCTCCTGAGATGCCTCCTTTCTAAATAGCCAAAGCATTTATAATTTCTAGTTTGCAAATGTAGTTCTCAATTGCAGATATTTTCAGGGTTTTTAAAATCCTGTCGACTGGGCTGGCTGTGTTTCTCTAAAGCAGTAGTTCTCAACCAGAGGATATTTCACTAAGTCTGGAGAGGTACTGCCTCAGTTAGTGAGCAGAAGACTGCCCTCTGCCACAAGGAATATCCAGCCCCAGGGTCAGCAGTAACGACAGCAGGAGCCTTCTGCAGAGTAAGAACTATTTGAAAATAGAGAAGATGCCATCTCCTCCTCTGATCCCCCACACTGCTGGTGGTGCTGGACGCACAATAGCTCCCCATTAAATGTCTGATTTATCTGACTATGTGATCCCATCCCTTTCTAACACTTCCAATCAGGCAATAACTAAACACAAATTAGTAAGCAAGGGGCCGCTGTAGGCTATGGGAATGCAAAGTGAAAAGGAACTTAAAATTGAGCAGAGCAGACAGACAAACTGGTACTTTTAAAACAGCATGATTAACACATCTCTCACTACTAGATATCTGTATATGCATCTGCTTATTGGCTGTCCCCTCTCATTAGCCTAGAAATTCCAAAAAAGCAAGAATTTTGTGCTATAGTCCCACAGTCTTCCCCGGTAGTAGTGGTGGACACACAGTAGTAGTCATTTTTGGATAAAAGAAAGAAACGCAATAGTATGCTTATCAGGTGCAAAGAAAACTAAAGAGAAGTTTCTAAAAGAACCTAGGGAAGGAGGAGGACCAAGTAAAGCTACATGGTGGGGCAGTCACAAAAACTGAGCACTAGTGGAGGAGCAGAGCCGCCCCCAGCAGCGAGGAGGTGACCCTTCCAGGCTGCCCTACCACCACCCCCAGTGCTAAGGAGCTGAGGCACGGGCACCAAAAGCAAACACCCTTCACCCCCATCTTGGAATGAGAAGACACGTAAACAAATCTCAAAACCAGGCTGCCAGATCACCTAACGCAAACCCAAAGGGAAACAAGATGGAACAATCTGATACTCAACCACCTGGACTCTCTGAACTGGCAATAAAAAAAGACCTGGAAAAAATGAAATCAGGAATAATTTCTCAGATAACAGCAGAGATTATGGACATAGTGCAAGACAAGATAATAAATCTAGAGAGGACACACATTAAAAAATAGAGGAAAAGAGGAGCATAATGGAATCCAAACATAGGAAACAGATGGAACCCATAAAACAGATGCAAACAGATTTTCAGGTTAACTCCATTGGAAATTTGTGGCAGAATGAGCCAATGTGAGGACAGAATTTCAGATATAGAAGATAAGATTGCAATTAGTGACCAAGAAAAGAAAAATCTCTTTAAAACAGAAAGGGACCACAAGAAATCAATCCAGCACCTGGTAGACAATGCAAAGAAGAATAACATAAGACTGATTGGAGTCAAGGAAGAAAGAGGAGAGAGTGCAGATGACATAAAAAAACTGTTCACAGAAGTGATGGCAGAAAACTCCCCAAGCAGGGGAAAAGAACTTGACACACAGATAAGTGAGGCATATAAGACTCCAACTAGCCTTGATCAACAAACATCTACACATAGGCATATAAAAGTTAAGATTCCAGAAACCCAAGAGAAGAACAAAATTCTACAATGTTAGAGAAAAGAAGTAAATCATATACAAAGGAAAGCTCATCAGAATCACAGCAGACTTCTCAATGCAAACACTCAAGGCAAGAAGAGCTTGAAGTGACCTATTTCAAGCCCTAAAGGAAAACTGCCTCCAACCCAGATTGATGTACCCTGAAAAACTATCTTTCAAAATTGATGGAGAAATAAGATACTTTCATGACAAAGAGCACCTTAGGAACTTCACAAATACCAAACCAGCATTCTGAAAAATTTTAGACAATATCCTAAGAAAAGACAACAAGGATCACAACCCCAGGAAGCCCGGCAGAGTGAACCCAACAGGAAGGACAAGAAATTAAATGCAAAGGGGAGAGAATCCAACAAAAACAACAAGTCATGACAATGACTTATCATATGTCAATACATATCAGTTATAACCATCAATGTTAATGGTGTCAATTCACAAATCAAAAGAAACAGACTGGCAGAATGAGTCAAGAAACAAGACCCAACAATATGCTACATACTAGACACACACTATTTTCAAAAAGAAACTCATAGACTGAAAGTTAAACGGTGGAAAACAATACTCCATGTGACAGGAACCCGAAAAAAAGCAGGAGTAGCTATCCTCCGTGCAGATCAAGTGGATTTCAAACCAACACTGATTAAGAGAGACAAAGAAGGACACTACAACCTTGTACTTTATGAAGGAAACAATCCAAGAGGAAGAGATAACAGTCATAAATACAAATGCAACGAACACTAGTGCGCCCAACTATATAAAACACATACTAATGAACATGAAAAATCATATAACCACTAATACAATAGTAGTGGGGGACGTCAATACCCCACTGTCACAAATAGATAGATCAACTAGACAAGAAATACTAGAACTCAAACAACCTCTTGAACAAATGAACAGATGTTTACAGAGTGTTCCACCCCACAAAATCAGAATACACATTCTTTTTAGCTGCACATTCTTTTTAGCTGCTCATTCTCCAAGAAAGACCACATACTCGCTCATAGAACATGTTTAAGTAAGTGCAAAGGAACTGAAGTTTTCCCCTGTATATTATCAGACCATAGTGAAATGAAATTGGAGATCAATAGCTAAAGAAACCACAAGAAATTCATAAACACAAAGAAATTGAACAACACATTTCTGAATAACCAATGGGTCACAGAAGTGATTAAAGAAGAAATCAGACAGTTCCTTCAATTAAATGACAATGACAATACAACATATCGGAATCTATGGGACACAACAAAAGCAGTCTTATGAGGGAAATTCATAGCAGTGCATGCCCACGTTAGGAAAACAGAGCAAGCCATATTAAACAAACTGATGCTGAACCGCAAGCTTCTAGAACCCCAAAGCTCATACAAGGGAGGAAATTATAAAGATTAGAGGAGAAATCAATGCAATGGAGACTAAGAGAATGATACAAAAAATCAATGAAGCCAAGAGTTGGTTCTTCGAAAGAATCAACAAAATTGACAAACCTTTTGCCAACCTTGTCAGAAAAAGGAAAGCAAAGGCCCAAATCCATGCAATTAGGAATGAAAAGGGTGAAATTACAACAGACCCAGCAGAAATCCAGAGCATTATCAATACCTACTTGGAGAACCCATATGCCAGTAAGATGGAAAATGCAGAAGAAATGGACAGATTCCTAGATATATACGAATTACCAAAGTTGAACGAAGAAGACCTAAAAATTCTAAAAAACCCAATATCAATCAATGAAATTGAAAATGTAATTAAAAACTTATCAACTAAGAAAAGCCCTCATCCTGATGGCTTCTCTGCTGAATTCTACAAGACATTTAGAGAGGAACTACTGCCACTACTGTTTAAACGCTTCAGTGAAATTGAAAGGGAAGCAATACTCCTGAATTCATTCCTGGAAGCAAGCATCACCTTGAACCCCAAAGCAGAGAGAGACCCAACCAAAAAAGAGAACGATAGGCCAATCTCACTAATGAACACAGGTGCAAAAATCCTTCATAAGATACTGGCAGATAGAATGCAGATGATTATCAAGAAGATCACACATCCCGACCAAATGGGATTCATCCCAGGGATGCAGAGATGGTTCAACATACACAAATCAATAAATGTAATACACTATATTAATAGAGCCAAGGACAGAAATCATATGATCTTCTCAACAGATGCAGAAAAAGCATTTGACAAAATCCAACATGCATTTATGATAAAAACCCTACAAAAAATTGGAATAGATGGTCTCTACCTCAATCTGATAAAAGCCATCTATGAAAAACCAACAGCCGATATCATACTAAATGGTCAAAAACTGAAATCCTTCACACTCAAATCAGGAACAAGACAAGGATCTCCACTATTACCTCTCCTGTTCAATATAGTTTTGGAAACATTAGGCACAGCAATTAGACAAGAGAAAGAAATAAAAGGAATGAAGGTAGGAAACGAAGAAGTCAAATTGTCATTATTTGCAGATGACATGATACTCTATATAGAAGACCCCAAGAACTCCACCAAAAGTCTTCTAGACTTAATAACCAGATTCAGTAAAATAGCTGGATACAAGGTCAACACACAAAAATCAATAGCTTTTCTCTGCATGAACAACAGACTCACTGATAGAGAAATAGGGCAAGCAATTCCTTTCACTATTGCATCAAAAAAACTGAAATACCTAGGAATCAACCTAACAAAAGAAATCAAAGACCTCTTCTCTGAAAACTATAGCAAACTAAAAGAGAGATCAAAGACGGTATCAGAAAATGGAAAGACATCCCTTGGTCCTGGGTAGGAAGGATCAACAAAGTGTAAATGGCCATACTTCCAAAACTGCTATATAGTTTCAATGCAATCTCAATTGAAATCCCAGCAGCATACTTCACAGACCTGGAGAAAACCATCCAAAAATTCATTTGGAACAAGAAGAGACTTAGAATAGCAAACACAATACTAGACAATAAAGACAAGGTAGGGGGTATCACAATCCCCAACTTGCAACTATACTACAAAGCTACTGTGATTAAAAACAGCATGGTACTGGCAAAGAAACAGACCTGAGGACGAGTGGAACAGACTAGAAGATGCAGAAACAATTCCAGACACACTCAGCCACCTCATCTTTGACAAAGGAGCCAAACACCCTCACTGGAGGAAAGATAGCCTCTTTAATAAACGGTGCTGGAAAAACTGGGCTTTAACTTGCCAAATATTAAATCTAGACTTATATCTCTCAGCATGCGTTAAACTAAAATTGAAATGGATTAAAGATCTAAATATTAAAACAGGAAAGCTGAAACCAGCTGGAACAGAGGTTAGGTAGAACTCTTGAAGACAGTGGTCTAGGAAAAGATTCTATGAACAAAATCTCAGTTGCCCATGAACTAGCACAAACAGTCAACAAGTGGGATCTCTTATTAAAAAGCTTCTGCACAGCAAGAGAAACCACCAACAGTGTGAAGAGACAACCCACAATGTCACAAAAAATCTTCACCTGCTTTTCCTCAGACAAAGGTCTACTATCTTGAATCTATAAAGAACTTAAAAAAGTCAGACCTTCCAAATTTAAAGACCCAATCCAAAAATGGGCATCTGAAATGAACAGACATTTCTCAGACAAAGAAGTAGAAATAGCAAATAAACATGAAAAAATGTTCAACATCACTGGTCGTTTAAGAGATGCAAATGAAAACAAAGCTGAGATTGTACCTCACTCGAGAAAGAATGGCTGCTATCGTGAAATCAACCAATAACAAATGTTTTGGGGGCTGTGGGGAGAGAGGAACCCTGCTCCACTGCTGGTGGAAGTGTAGACTGGTGCAACCACTGTGGAAATCAGTATGGAGATACCTCAAAGAACCAGGACTGGAAGTTCCGTTTGACCCAGCTATTCCCCTGCTGGGTATCTTCCCCAAAGGATTAAAAAAATCATACCACAATGATATATGTGCACCCATGTTCATAGCAACACAATTTGTGATAGCTAAAACTTGGAAGCAGCCCAATTGCCCATCTACTGGAGACTGGATAAAGAAAATGAGTTTTTTTATAAAATGGAGTAATAGTCAGCCATAAAAAATGAATTAGAGACATTTATAGCTAAATGGATGCACATTGAGGCGATACTCTTAGGTGAAATAAATAGGACACACGTGTGTACATACCGAATAGTTTCCTCTAGTGTTAGAAATTGAAAGTGTAAATAAGGACTTTAAGGTATAATAGATAATGTGAAATAGGAAGAAAAGGGGCAAAGAGGAAGGGGAAGTGGAAGAGGTAGGGGAAAGGAAAGAAGGGAATGGAATTAATATGAGAAAGTGAAAAGATGGAAACAAAGTCTTTGTAAATGGGGAGGGATGGAGGGGTTGAAGGTAGTTCAGGGGATTGGGGAAAAAAATAAGAACCAAGAGAAATTATGTAAAGGTGTAAATTTCCAATGATGAATGTAATTATATTGTATACCTAAAGTGTACCAATAAAATTAATTTTTAAAAAGACCAAAAAAATGTTTAAAAAACTGACCACTAGTCATATGTTGGAAAGGAGTAAACGTTTTCAACACTTTAATTCTCACAACAGTCCCACAGTTTATAGAACAATGAGGAAATGGACAATGAAGGCCCATGAAGAAAGTTGATGTAAGATATGTTGCAGAATAGAAATCAGGGCCAGATTATAAAAGATATATATAACACAGCTTCACTTATCCAAGATTATCAGAAAACAAGCAGGAGGTTTAAATTCAATCGTTCAGGATTAGAAATGCAACTATCATTTTATTCATGGATCTCTCTGAACTTTGACATCCTCAACTATAAAATAAGAAATATACAAAAACCTACTTTATAGAATTGCTTTGAGACAAAAGAAGACACATAAGAATGTTAAGAACTAGGCTTCATATGTTTTATGAGTCAATGAAAGTGAACAACATAGTTTTGCTCTTGTGATTATTGCTGAGTTCCTCTACGTTTGGAAATCTGCAGCATAAATGTGACTTATTTTAAGTATCAAAACTTACTATACCATTTTTTCCTAAGCTATTTCTTCAAGGTAAATCCCACAAATCTCCAAGTTAAAGACACTAAACTTCTGTCTCTCACACAGATGGCCGCACCAGCCTGTCATTCCCTTTGTCCCCAAGGTGGATCTCTGGCCATCACAGCAAATGCACATGTCTCAATGTTTACAGAGCCATAAGGAAAAGGAAAAGCCACATAAGGCAGAACTGCCCAGATCAGTGGCTTGCTCAGAGTTTGGAAATCAAAAGGAACATAACTGCTCCATGTCATCGTCACTAGTTAGTAAGTGAACAAAATCTTCAAAACAACCATTTCGCTGTATCACCCTGGGCTCGCCATCCCCAAATCCACTGGTCACGGTAATGTGCATTGCCTTTCCTGCCGGGAGCTGTGCCCGCTGGTGTTTGTCCATTTCTCGGGAGCCCCACCTTAGACACATTCAAAGCTTGGGACGTGGCTTCCTCTTATCTCCCAGCCTACCTTTCAACCAAGGTCTCCGTGGGTGGCTGGATAACTTTCCATCCCGAAAACTTGCCAGGCACTGCCAAACCCCCTGCCTTCACTGTTCCTGCTTTCTCTGCCTATAACATTCTTCTATTCTCACCTAACACTGCCCCATCTTTTTTTCTCAATTTTTATTTTTTATTAATACACGTTTGCAGTATAGAAAGCTTACATGCCTCGTCGGGAGTTGATACATGTACGGAACACATTACAACTCCTTTTTCATCCCTTTCCCTTCCCGCCCTCCCCCTTCCCTTCATCTCCTTCCCAATTGCAAAAGATCTCACTCCCTACTTCCTATCTTTCATTTTGTTCTTTATTTATGCTTTTGGTTTCTCACATAAGAGAAACTATGTGATATTTAAGCTTGTGTGTCTGAGTTATTTCACTTAACATTATGGTCTCAAGGTGCATCCACCTTCCTACAAATGACTCGTTTATCCTTCTTTACAGCAGAATGGTACTCCATTGCATTTAAACAGCACATTTTCTTTATCCATTCATCTCCTGGTGGACATATAGGCCACTTTCAAGAGTTAGCTAGTATGAACTGTGTTGCTATAAACACAGGTATGCATGGATCACTGTAATATGATGTCTTTAATTCTTTTTTTTGGTACCGGGGATCGAACTCGGGTCCTTGCACTTGCACAGCAGGCGGCGAAACCACTGAGCTGAATCCTCAGCCCAATTTCTTTAGTTCTTTGGGGAAGATACCTAGAAGAGGAATAGCTGGGTTGAATGGAATTTCTATTTTTAGTTTTTGAGGAATCTCCACACTGATTTCCATAGTAGGTATACTAGATTACATTCCTATCAATAATGTAGAAGGGTTCCTTTTATCCCTATAGCATAGCTAACAGCAAACACGATTTCCGTTCTAAAATCTTATTTCTTCCCTTCCAGTGGAATTACCATGTTCTGTGAACTTCCCCAACTCTTTGCTTGTGTTTTTATTATAATGACCATGAATTAAACAGACATGGCCAACATCATTCTAGGTGCTTTCTGTATGTCTCAGGTAATCTGCACTACAAATCTGTGAGATACTGTACGAGAAACTTCATTTCACAAAAGGGGAAACAGGCTTTGCAAGTTGAACTCACCGATGACTGCACAACCAAACAGGGTCACAACCATAACCCAACCACACTGTGACCCACACGTGTTCCCTAAACCTGTCACTCTGCCACGTTGTCTTTCTAGGTCACAAAGTAAATATATATATTTATATGTCTAATCTGCCCCTCCCACGGGATTATAGAAAATCCTTTGATGACAGGGGTGAAGGCATGTTCATTTTTATAAATGTGGATAAAATGCAAAGTTCCTATGAGGATCAAACATGGCGATCCATATAAAGCACTTATGCCAGGCAGCTAGGAAGCATCTGATAATCTATTGCTGGCGTTGTTGTTAGTGTGTCAGATGCCAAGAATATACATATAGCCTTGTACATAAATCCAAAGCTGAGGTTTATTTTGGAGGAACAAATGAAATGGGTATCTGATGGAAAAGACAATAGCTGCTTTGGTTTGCCATTTCTCATATTACCTAACTCCTTGATCAAAAGCAACAAGAGTTAAGAAAGCTTCTATGCTGAAATCAATTGATTTCTTTACCTTCCTATCACCGTATGATTGTCAGGAAAACTTTCCATTTAGTTCAAACACCTGCAGCTTTGTCACCTTCTCGGTCATCTCCTACGCAGTTTGTCTAAGTTCCCCATCTAAGAAGTACTCAGGTTGACTTCTGTGGTTCTGAGCTCAGAAAAGAAGAAAATCACAAAAGTAAATAAAACCACACATGGTAAAATAAAATCTAAATGGGCTGAGACTATATAGCTCAGTGACAGAGTGCTTGTTTGCATGGTTGAGTTCCCGGGTCCAATCCCCAGCACTCCAAAAAATAAAATAAAATAAAATCTGAAATTCTGGTGCTTGTAAACATAATGGAACACTCTCTTTTGTCTTCATAACATTGAAAAGTACAGCAAATCAACATTGTTTTCTTTTTGGTTATTGTCAGTCATTCCCTAGCAAAAAGTCAGCTTTCTTAGAGGAGACAATTTTCCATGCTATATACCCTTACCTTCCTGGACTTAACACCTATGTGGTAGGTAGGTAGTAGTCACTCACTAAATACTGCTCAAGTAACTAACTGCAAATATTTGGATGTATGCATATGCCTCTACATGCAGATGACAAAATTTCCTTGTTTATAAATAAAACTGCATCACTCTCCACACAGAAATACATATTATACACATGTACAGATATTTGTCTTGACCAGATACTTCAGGCTGGAGAAACACACGTACTTGCTTGGCAAAACTGTGACTCGTTAGCATAATAAAGGCTTTGGGCTGAGCTAATACTTAACAAATATACACTTGTACTCATATGTTAATAATCCATGTGTTAAAAAACAATGAATTTTACTAAATGTGCAAAGTAATGAAAATATTCTTTTCACTTACCAAACATGAAGCTTAATTTTTCAAAACTCCTATCTCTGGTCATTAGCTTAAGCAAAGTGAGTGGAGAGGTGGGTGTGGACAAATAATGTTTCTTCTATCAATCTTTTAGGGGAAACATTCCAAATTCTTATGGTCTGGCCCAATGTCCTTATTTAAATTGTAGCATATACAGAAAATTATAACTATAACAATTATAAAACAACCATTTTTGGGGGATGCAATGTATCAGACATCTGGTATTAGTTATTTATCATCATCATTATTACTATTATTATTTAAACCTTATAACAGTCCTACAAGAGAGATGTTATCATCCTTTTGTTATAAATAAGGAAGCTAAGAGTCAAAGAGATACAGTAGGTTGCCAGCGATATTATGCTGTTTATCTGTTCCTGGTAAGCAATGGTGCCTTTTACACAGTTCACAGACACTAAATTTGATGGGTCTGTTCGGGTACTCTTTGTAGTGTATGGATTTCAGTAAGCCATTCTCTGCACATAGACGTGAAGCACAGACTAAAGGACAGTTACGCACACCGAAGATTACCTCAGGCTGTGGAGAGCAAGGGACAAATGCGTCCCAGCAACAGTCTGTTGATCAGAATATGAAGCATTTTCCACTCAATTGTGTTCTCTAAAAACAAATTTATTCTCTAACAGAGCTTCATTATTTATTCTCCCATGCAAAACAATGGGAGTCTTTCATTGCAACCCAAAGGGAAGTTCTTAACTGATTTTCATATATTACTTGAAATAAAAGCACAAGGACAGAAAGCTGGGTGCTATACCTTTTGCCTTCTTTTGAATCCAGCAATCAATGTTGTGAGGCAAGAGACAATTAATCTTTATGTATTGTTAGGGGGCTGGGGTTATTTTTAAAGTTGATGGTATAGTTACAAAAAAAAACAAAGGAAGAGGGAAAATCTCCCCTTCCCAGCTTTAAGGAGAATTTTGCTGCCTTCCTCTGAGAGAATTGGCTATATCGTCCCTGTGACCTTCTTTCCAACAGTAGGCCTGGGAAAATATATATTCAAAAGTTTGTTTCAATGTATACATGCTTGTGAACACTTGTAAATAAAGCAGTGAAAGCGTTTACGTTGACTCTCACCTGCCCACACACTGACTGGAAGATCTTCTAAAGAGCAGAGTAAAACCCTCCTTAGCCAGACCCTCTACTCTCAGAAAAGCCAAAGGCCGCATCTTCAGACTGAAGGTGAAAGGGACGCTCTGGCTGTACTTTGAAGAACCAGAGGCAGCTCTACCCTCCTTCCAACTACCTACCAACCCCTACCGCCTGGAACTTCTTTTCCGACCCTTAAACTAACATTTCCCCCAAACAAAGGGAAACTACAGCTTCTCAGGGATCCTCAGAGTTCTGATTTCCAACCTGCTTTTGTTTTTCGTTTCTTTTCTGATTTCAAGTCTCTCCCTAAAGGACATCTCCCACCTTCCGGAAGCATCCACAAGTTTAAGCCCCAACAAAAAGAACAAGAAGCTTTTCAGTGGTGAAAATTCCAGCACCCACGCTTCAAAGGTACATGACCTTGAGCAGGTAACTCATCCTTCCAAAGAGTTGGTGGTCGGTAAGAGGAGAAAAACAAAAACCCTGTTATCAGAAAGTTGTTGCGATTTCAACGTACAAATCGCACCGTTCTGGCTCTTGATAAGACGTCAGTCGGTCCTGTCTAGGTGCGTTGGGCACAGTGTGTAAAGCAGCAGGAAGCTGGCTGGGTGTCCCTGTCCCTCCCTGCCCAAGGTCTGCTCATCAGGCCCTCTCTGATGATTTGTGCTACCAACTGCTCGCCTCCCTCGGGAAGACGCCTCTTACCTGCCTTTAGTTCTCTTTAGCTTCGGTCTGCAGAGCCCAAGAAATAAATTCTCATTAAGTACGAGGGACTGAGTTAGCCTGGGTCCTCCTGTCCGCCCTTCTCATCCGCAAATTGTTCAGGACAACTCAGGCTTGGGAGGACCCGAGCTCAGTCTTTACCTGCGCATCTGTCCGAGTAGGGAGGGCTGGGGAGGGGTCCTGACTACAATCTCCAGAATGGGAATGTCACCAAGGGCACTGCGGGGCCGTCCCGGCCGGCCGGTCGGTCGAGACCTGGGCCAGCAGGAGGGCAAAGGCCGAGAGTACCTGAAGAGCCTGGCGGCCGTCTGGTTCCTCCTCCACGCCGTGCCCTGCTGCAGCAGCCCCTGCACGATCTCCTTCTCGTCGGGCAGCCGGTACACGGGGAAGACGTAGAGCCAACAGAGGACCACCACGCAGAGGGCGCTGGCGCCCACGGGCAGCCGGATGCGCGGGAACTTGCACCCCAGCACGGCCATGGCCCCCCTGGACGTCTGTCGCCGGGCCCGCCCGCAGCGGCTCATAGCAGTCCTGACGTCCCGGGCCGGGGGCCGGAGCGCGGTTCCGCGGGGCGAAGGGGCAGCCGGAGGTCCCCGCGTGGCCGGCCCCCCGTGCACACGCACGCACCGCCGCTACGGCCCCCACGGCCCCAAACGTCAGCGCGAGGATTTCGGAAAAGGCAACTTTTTCGAAAAAAAGGGGAAGCAGCCGGCAGGCAAGTCACGAGCTAGACCAAGGTCGTCTCCCCTGCAGAAGGCGGGCGCTGGGGTCTCCGGAGCGAGCGGGACGCGGCGGCGGCGGCGGCGGCGGCCGGGAGCTCCCGCCGGATCTGCAGCATCACGGTCGTCCCGGGCGAGGGTCCGGGAAGCGGCGCGGCGCCCCCTCCGGAGCGGTGCGCTGCCCTCGGCCGCCTCCCCGCCTCCCGCGCTGCTGCGCCCCCGACACCCCCGGCCACCCCGACGCACTCTCCGCGCCGCGCCAAGTCCTCGGAAATTTCCACGGCGGCCCGGGACCGCTAACCCGCGCCCGGCTCCTCCGCCTCGCCCGCCGGGACCCTCACTCCCCTCCCCGCCCGAAGAAGAAAAGAACTCGCTCTCATCGGTGAAGCCCGCGGCGCGCCGCAGCCTTCCGCTGCGCCCCGGACTCCGCGGACGGACGCCCGGGATTGGTGGAAATAAAGGTCTCCCCCGCCCTCCCCCACCTCGAAATCGCCCAGCGCACCCCGTGCAGATCCGCCGCGTCGCCCCTCGCCTGCCCTTGGTCTCCGGGGAGAGAGGCAGACAATAAAAAAATAAATTAATAAATAAATAAAAGAGCAGCGCCCGAGTGCTGCAAAGACCGGGGGATGGTGAACCCGACCCCTCGATCCCCGGCCGGCCGGCGCGCCCGGGCTGCTGTCTCTCCCGTCTCTCTCCAGCTGCTCGGTGCTGATTAACCCGTAGCCAGGCGCGAGGAAGTGGGCAGAGATTTATTCCTTCCTGGGCCCCTAACCCCCTTAGCTGGTCCCGGAGCCTCGGCTCTAGGATACACCCGTCCGCGCGCTTGCGCTCACACACACACACACACTCACACACACACAAATACACACACACACACACACACACACACACACACCCTGATCTCCGGACGCGGGCGAGCGCGCGCACGGGGCGGTGCGTGCACACCGGGGTCCTCGCCTCCGCCCTGCCGGCAAAGGCGCCGCAGCGTCCAGATCAGCTGCTTCCCGGGGCACGGATCTCTTGCGATAAAGCCTCCGGGGCGCATTCGTTCCCTCCGCCTTAAACCGGCTGTTTCTTCTCAGAAGTCCTGGCTGCACCGACGAGCTGATCGCAAGCCCGACCTTGGAAAAGCGCCACCCGCCTGGACCCGCCTAGCGGGGGGAGCCGCTGTTAGCCATTTCTGCTCGCCCGTACGCAGACACGAGGCTCGGGTACCTCCTAGCGGTTGCCGGTTCACTTTGCTTAAGCATCTTGTCAGGCATGAAGTGTGCAAGGACAAAGGAGCCCTGAGGCCTCCGAACCTGGTCAGCTCAGTCATCACGAAAGCAAAACCTAAGACTGCCAAGCTGATTGAGCTTCGGCATCCCGGACGGTGTACACTGACTGCTAGGAGGCCTGGTGTCTTTCGAGCGGCTTTCCTCCACTGAGAAGAGGAGCTTGAGAAGTTGGTGCAAAGTTATTTACCAAACACAGAGTAGGGTACCGAGTGACTGGAGTGTCGTTCTCCCACCATTACTAGTGTACTGTCTTAGGCCAAGACCCACTGCCTTCGGCTGGCAGGCACGTCCAAAAAGTAATATTCACCCCCACCCCATCAGAGATAGTGTTCCCTATTTAAAATCATTCTGCCTTGTGCAATATTTTTCCTTCTTCCCTTGGTGACCCTTTTCCCACCTTGCAATCCAACCTTATTCCCTAATTTTCCTTAGTATGAATAGCAAATGTAATGAGGCCATTCACTTCATTCTTCCAAGTCCCAGCATTGGAAAAATAACAAGGGGTGGGGGAGCTAGCACTAAGACACTAAGTTTGACGCTTAACATTGTATTTATTCACTCATTCAATCCTCACAGCAGCCCTATGAGCTGCTACATATTGTTCTCCGTATTTTTCAAAGGAACAGTTGGAGGCACATGAGATTAAACATCGTACATCATTTTATTCTTTTTCAAGAGCTGCCTAGCCTAGGAATATCTTGGGAGAGAGTTGTTTTTTTTTTAATGGGAGCTGCCCCTAAGCAACAAAACAAAAAGGGCTTGGGGTATTATTCTTTCCACATGACTTAATAAAAGTAACTGCTAACTTTCTTACACTGAAAACAATATCTTGTTGACTAACTTTACATTTATCTTGACTAAAAGTCTAGATCCCTAGGTTATAGGTAGAAAGAATGAAACATTGGTGAGCCGTAGTCCTCTAGCCAGTTCTAAGTTCTGCCAGTTCTTTCTTTGTTGTGTCTTCAGAACACCATCCCACTTGCCGCTATTCTAACCCTGCTTCTGATTTTCCTTTTATCTCCTACATTCTTCTTTCACTCCTCCATCTCAGGTACTTAGCCTGGAGTGTTTGTCTTTCTATGATGCTTTGTCTTCTTGCTGGGACTTGTGCATTTTAGACAGATTCTTTACCACTGAGACTTGTGTGTGTGTGTGTGTGTGTGTGTGTGTGGGTGCGCGCGCGCGCATGTGTGTGTTAACCCAGGACCTTCATATTGGGCTACACCCCTACCCCTCCTCTTATTTTTTGGAGACAGGATCTTGCCAAGTTGCTGTGTTGCCCAAGGTAGGCTCAAACTTGTAATCCTCCTGCCTCAGCCTCCCAGAGTGCTGGGGTTGCAGGGATGCCCCAGCACACCTGCCGTCTAAGATTATTTTAATCGTCCCATCCTGCACCTGAACAAGGACTGCCAGTTGCCTGCATCTATGTGCCTTGACTCTGTAGGCGAACAGCCCAGATGCACCACTATCTCAGCGACACTGAGTCTCAGCCGACCTCCCCATACACACAATTGCCTCCAGCCATTCTGTTCTGTGTCCTCAGCGTTTTTGTCCTCGCTTCGTTCAAATGAGTCTCTTCATTTGAAATTCTGATGCACTTTCTCTGCCTACCCAGATCTCCTCCATCTTCAAAATCTCATCCTTTTCATAAATGATTATTTTCCCCCCACATTTCAGTCTTGGCCACCTCACCCCAGGTGATTGTAGGTCAGTGTTTATAAACCCTTAATAGTGGTGCATCAAAAAGTATTGCACCATGATTTCATTTTTCATTTTGTTTTCTTATCAGCATATTGAATTTATAGGAGTTGATGTCTCAGTTATATTTTAAACTCCTTATGAACAGATAACAATCGAATACAAATGAAAGGTCTTTATTTTTTTTACTTAAATTCTTTTATTGGTACATTTTAGGTACACAACAGAATTACATTTCTCATTGGGAATTGTACCTTTACATGATGCATCTTGGTTCTTATTCTTTCCCCATTCCTAGCCCTCCCTTCACCCCCTCCATCCTTCCCTATTTACAAAGACTTTATTTCCATTTTTTCCATTTCTCATCATTTTTCCTTTCCCTTCTTTCCTTTCCCTGGCCCCTCCCACTTCCACTACCCCTGTGACCTTTTTTTCCTATTTTGCATTATCGATTATTCATTCTAATCATCGGTACATTTTAGGTATACAATATAATGACATTCATCATTGGAAATTTGCACCTTTACGTAGTCTCTCTTGGTTCTTATTTTTCACCCTTGCCCAGCCCTCCCTTCAACCCCTCCATTCCTCCCTATTTACAAAGATTTTGTTCCTATTTTTCCATTTTCTCATATTAATTCCATTCCCTTCTTTCCTTTCCTCTACCCCTCCCACTTCCCTTCTCCTTTGCCCCTTTTCTTCCCATTTCACATTACCTATTATACATTTTAGTCCTTATTTACACTTTCAGTTTCTCACACCAGAGAAACTATTCGGTATTTATACGGGTGTGTCCTATTTATTTCACTTAAGGGTATCACCTCAATGTGCATCCATTTAGCTACAAATGGCTCTAATTTTTCATTTTTTATGGCTGAGTACTACTCCATTTTATAAAAGAGAACCACATTTTCTTTATCCAGTCTCCAGTAGATGGGCAATTGGGCTGCTTCCAAGTCTTAGCTATTACAAACTCTGCTTCTATGAATATGGGTGCACGTATATCACTGTGGTATGATGCTTTTAATTCTTTGGGGAATCTAGCTGGGTCAAATGGGACTTCCAGTCCTAGTTCTTTGAGGTATCTCCATACTGACTTCCGCAGTGGTTGCACCAGTGTACACTCCCACCAGCAGTAGAGCAGGGTTCCTCTTTCCCCACAGCCCCGCCAGCATTTGTTATTAGTTGATTTCATGATAGCAGCCATTCTTTCTGGAGTGAAGTGGAATCTCAGCGTTGTTTTCATTTGCATCTCTCGAATGATCAGTGATATTGAACATTTTTTCATGTATTTATTTGCTATTTCTACTTCTTTGTGTGAGAAATGTCTGTTCATTTCAGATGCCCATTTTCAGATTGGGTCTTTAAATTTGGGAGGCCTGATCTTTTTAAATTCTTTATAGATTCGAGATAGTAGACCTTTATCTGAGGAAGAGCAGGTGAAGATTTTTTGCGACATTGTGGGTTGTCTCTTCACACTGTTGGTGGTTTCTCTTGCTGTGCAGAAGCCTTTTAATAAGAAGAGATCCCACTCGTTGATTGTTTGTGCTAGTTCACGGACAACTGAGGTTTTGTTCATAAAATCTTTTCCTACACCAATGTCTTCAAGAGTTCTACCTAATCTCTGTTCCAACAGGTTCAGAGTTTCTATTTTAATATTTAGATCTTTAATCCATTTTGATTTTAGTTTAGTGCATGGCGAGAGATATAGATCTAGTTTTAATCTTTGGCAAATTGAAATCCAGTTTTTCCAGCACCATTTATTAAAGAGGCTATCTTTCCTCCAGTGAGGGTATTTGGCTCCTTTATGGAAGATGAGATGGCTGGGTGTGTGTGTGGTGTTGTTTCTGCATCTTCTAATCTGTTCCACTGGTCCTCAGGTCTGTTTCTTTGCCAGTACCATGCTGGTTTTATCACAGTAGCTTTGTAGTAGAGTTGCAAGTTGGGGATTGTGATACCCCCTGCCATGTCTCTGTTACCTAGAATTGCTTTTGCTATTCTGGGTCTCTTCTTGTTCCAAATGAATTTTTGAATTGTTTTGTCAAGGTCCGTGAAGTATGCTGCTGGGATCTCAATTGGAATTGCTTTGAATCTATATAGCAATTTTGGAAGTATGGCCATTTCACTATATTAATCCTTCCTACCCAGGAGCAGGGGATGTCTGTCCATTTTCTGATATCATCTTCAATCTCTCTTTTCAGAGTGCTACAGTTTTCAGAGAAGAGGTCTTTGATTTCTTTTGTTAGGATGATTCCTAGGTATTTCAGTTTTTTGGAAGCTATTGTGAAAGGAATTATTTGCCCTATTTCTCTCTCAGTGAGTCTGTCATTTGTGTAGAGGAATGCTATTGATTTTTGTGTGTTGACCTTGTAACCAGCTACTTGACTGAATTTGGTTATTAAGTCTAGAAGACTTTTGGTGGAGTTCTTGGGGTCTTCTATATAGAGTATCATGTCATCTGCAAATAATAATTTGACTTCTTCATTTCCTATCTTTATTCCTTTTATTTCTTTCTCTTGTCTAATTGCTGTGGCTAATGTTTCCAAAACTATATTGAACAAGAGTGGTGATAGTGGACATCCTTGTCTTGTTCCTGATTTTAATGTGAAGGATTTCAGTTTTTGACCATTTAGTATGATGCTGGCTGTTGGTTTTTCGTGGATGGCTTTTATCAGTTTGAGGTAGAGACAGACCATCTATTCCAATTTTTGTAGGGTTTTTATCATAAACGCATGTTGGATTTTGTCAAATGCTTTTTCTATGTCTATGGAGATATCATATGGTTTTTGTCCTTGGCTCTATTGATATTGTGTATTACATTAATTGATTTTCTTATATTGAACCATCCCTGTATCCCTGGGATGAATCCCATTTGATCAGGGTGTGTGATCTTCTTGATGATCTCCTGCATTCTATTTGCCAGTATCTTCTGAAGGATTTTTACATCTATGTTCATTAGTGAGATTGGCCTATAGTTCTCTTTTTCGGTTGGGTCTTTCTCTGCTTTGGGGATCAAGGTGATGCTTGCTTCCAGGAATGAATTTTGGTGTATTGCTTCCCTTTCAATTTCACTGAAGAGTTTAAACAGTAGTGGCAGCAGTTCCTCTCTAAATGTCTTGCAGAATTCATCAGTGAAGCCACCAGGTCCCGGGCTTTTCTTAGTTGATAAGTTTTTTAATTCCATTTTCATTTCATTAGTTGATATTGGGTTGTTTAGAATTTGTAGGTCTTCTTCGTTCAACTTCGGTAATTCATATGTATCTAGGAATCTGTCCATTTCTTCTGTGTTTTCCATCTTCTTGCCATATAGGTTCATGGTTGTCAAAATATACAGGGGAATTCAACTTCCTTTAAGAGAGAATGGTGAATGTATGTCAATCATTTCCATGCAAAAGGAAATTTTGCCTGCATTTCTTCTAAGATTGGAATATAAAATTAAAAATTATCAAGACTGTCTTGGCATCCAGATCACTTTAGCCTGTTAGATTTCCTAAATGGCTTCCCCCGTTTCTTACAGGATAGGACATATGATGGATCTACTTGAGTTGAGCCACAATAAACAAGTTAGTGTACATAGTCAATCACCCAATTTTTCCCAATTTTTCCCCACTGCCAGAGTGGATGACTATAAAGCAGGCTCTTGGGAATTTATACCCTTCTACTACATTTTTAGTATTTTTAATAAATTATATGTATTTTAGGTTTACAACATGATTTATGTTATCTATGTAGACCGCCAAATGGTTACTATAGTGAAGCAGAGTAACATATAATCTCACGTAGTTAATTTTTGCTGACAAGAGCAGCTAAATTCTTACTTAATAAAAATCCCTGATACAATTTTATTAACTGCCCTCCTTATGTTGTACATTAGTTCTGTAGGCTTGCTCCTCTTATAGGTCTGCTACTTTGTAGCCTGGGACCTACATCTACTATTTTCTCTTCTTGTCCCCACCCCTTATCCTTGGTAACCTTTGTCTTATTCTCTATAGCTCTATATTTGACCTTAAAAAAAATCCACTTGTAAATGACATCATGCAATATTTTTATTTCTGGCTTATCTCACTTAGTGTAATGTCCTCTGGGTCTATCCATATTGTACCAAAAATGTGTTTTTAAGGCCAAATAGTATTACATTGTGTGTATGTTCAATAGTTCCTTATCCACAGTTTCATTTCTCATGACTTTGATTTTGGTTTCAGTTACTTTTCTCATTGCTGAGACAAAATACCCAACACTCGGCATGGCCTTGGCAGAGGGGGTCAGTCTGTAACTCAGGCTCAATCAGTGGTCGCTGCAGCTGCAACAACTCACAGGTCGAACTTGGCAGAACAGGGAGGCACAGAAGGGAAGGGGTGTGTAAGGAAGGCCATGAGTATATTTGGTGGTGGGAAGAAGGACCTCGAAACTTGTTCCTGCTACTTGTGGATTGTAAAAAAAAATTTTTTCGGTGGCAGATTCCGAAAATACTTGGTGTCTCCATTTTCAAGGTTTTCTGACTCTCGTCAGTTGATTTCATAGCTTGAAATGCATGGGCATGGAGGCTATGACCCTGATTTTAGTGATGTTGAACATGGTGGAGAATCTAGCAGAAGGAAAAAAAGGAAAATTGAAGAGGATTTATTTCTCAAAAAAGTGGCCAGTAAGCAAGTTGCAGCAGAATTGCTGGATAAAGAAGACGCAAGAAATAGAAGGTTTCACCTCATAGCTATAGATGCTTATCAAAGGCATACAAAGTTTGTAAATGACTATATTTTATACTATGGTGGCAAGAAAGAAGACTTCAGGCATTTGGGGGAAAATGACAAGACAGACTTAGATGTTACATGAGAAAATCATAGATTCCTATGGAATGAGGAGGATGGAATGGAGATGACTTGGGAGAAGAGACTTGCAAATAAATATTATGATAAATTATTCAAGGAATATTGCCTAGCAGATCTCAGTAGATACAAAGAAAATAAGTTTGGATTTAGGTGGCGAATAGAAAAAGAAGTATTTTCAGGAAAAGGTCAGTTTTTTTGTGGAAATAAATGTTGTGATACAAAAGAAGGCTTAAAGAGTTGGGAAGTTAATTTTGGTTATATTGAGCATGGTGAAAAGAGAAATGCACTTGTTAAATTAAGGTTTTGCCAAGAATGTTCTTTTAAATTAAATTTTCACCACAGGAGAAAAGAAATCAAGTCTGACAAAAGAAAAGCCAAAACCAAAAAAGGCTATGAAAAGTCATCACATAAAAAATTCAGATTGTCTCCAGAAGCTTCCAAGAAGAAAGATAAAGGACATTCATCTTCAAAGAAATCAGAAGACTCTGTAAATAAAATCTCTGATGAGGAAGAAAGTGCTTCAGAATCTGAGCTTTGGAAGGGTCCACTACCAGAAACAGATGAAAAATCACAGGAAGAAGAATTTGATGAATATTTTCAGGATTTGTTTCTGTGAGACAGGAGAGAAAAACCTGCATTCTTTAGTGTGAAAGCTCATTTTGAAATTTCATAAAAGTTTTATCTGCAAGTTGCAGCTAGAGTGGTTGGTCTTTGGAAATAAAAATTTAGCCACTCTCAGGATGTCAGATGCTTCAGAAGTTTATTAGTTATGTAAGAGACACATTTTCCTGTCCCTTATGTATCTTATCTTTTCAATTGCTTATCTATAAGTGTTTCATCTCTAGCCCTTCAATATACAATGTACTATTTTAAATGAGATTTAAACATGGGATGATTAGTGAAGGACCCTAGTTAGCAAGACGGACTCCATATTGCTGCTTGACCCACCTGCCTGCCCTTTAGATGAACTCAGAAGGAGGAAGCTTAAAAACCTCCTCCCCTTAGAAAGTCTCTTTAGAAATAACAATTAATCAACTATTGTTTTACAAATGTTCTAACAGCAGGACATTCCACTTCTGTACCTTTTGCTTGCTTTACTAGTTCTATCCCATAGGGGGGCCTAGAAACTGTTGGCCTCAAAGGTGTATAAAACATGTTTGTCAACCCCCAGTTGAAGCTTGAGTCCAATGCTCGGCTCGGGTCCTGGCCGGTAATAAACTCCTGTGTAGATTTAATATTGGTCTCTGGTTGGTTCTGTCTCACTGGGTGTAACAATTAGCATAATAAATTGCAAACTAAAAACAAACAAACAAACAAACAAAATACCCAACACTCAAAGTTAAAGGAGGAAAGATTTATTTGGCTCACAGTTTGCAGAGGTTTCAGTTCATAGTTGGCTGGCTCCAAGGCAGGGTGCCATGGAAGAGGAGAAACAGTCCATGGCAGAGCAGGCAGGAGACAGAAGTCAGCAAGGCAGCAAGCAGCAAGTGAAAGCAACAACCCTCTTTCTGTCCCTTATATTCTATCCAGGCTACCCACCCTTAGGGTGGATAGCATTTATACCCACCATGGGGCAGCCTTAATCCTAGCATCACACCACAAGTCAATCACAGCATCACATCCTTGATCCCAGCATCAAACACCTTAGATCCAGCCACCTATGGAAAGCTCCACCTATGACCACATGAGGATTTGGGGGGACATCTAGACACAAACCATAGCAGCATTCCATCCCAAAGGGACATGAATCATCTCTTTGTCCAGAATACTTACACTATATACACTACTCATTGGTTAGTCACTTAGTAGCTAACTACGTAGATTATCAGATCAACTGTTGCAGTATCATAATGCTTGTGTTCAAGTTAGCCTTATTTTATTTAATAGTGACCTGAAAGCACCATTGTAAAGTAACAAATATATTGAATTAGTTACCATCTTTGGTTTCAAGCACCTACTGGGGTTCTTGGAATGTGTCCTTAAGGACAAGAGAGGATTGCTGTACTTACAGTTACTTTATCCATTTGTCTATTGACACTTAGGTTGGGCACTTAGATTGTTTCCATATCTTGGATTTTGTGAATAATGCTGCAGTGAACATGGGAATGTAGACTCCCTTAGGAGATGGTGACTTCCTCTATTTTGGGCATATAGCCAGAAGAAGGATTGCAAGGTCACAGGGTAGTTCTATTTTTAAGTTATGCACAAAGCTTCAAACTGTTTTGCATAGTAGTTGCACCTGTCTACATTTCCACTACCAACACTGTGTATTTAAATTAAAGCTGAAATTTCTTGTTATAGTCCTGGGATTTGACACTGGTTATTCTTCACTCTGGAGGAAGGTTGGGGAAATTCTAAAATTTTCTAATTAACATGACCAATTAAAATCAGGGAAAGAGTAAAACTGCCAGCAATGGCAAAGCCCTCCATTCACAGTCACATTTATTTCAACTGTGCCCTTGGGTATGGATAATGCTGTTGTTGGTTTTTCATTTGGCCTTTAGGGATTTGGTTTGCTTTTCACTTCCTAATCAGTGGATTCATCATAACCCTAGTACTTAATGTCACACCATCATACTTGCTTTTGGTTTCCTGATATTTTCCTCCCACTACATAGCAGGTATTATAGTGCAGTGTTCACTGGTATCTAATAATTCCATCACTAAAACAATAACCAGGGGATTTATTTCTGGCCATTTCTCCCTCATTCTGTTTCTCCTTTTCAATGCATTTTGCCAATTCTCCAAGAGTTAAAGTTTTCTCATCCAAATTCCCTCAGTAATGTTTGTCCCTGGTTATCTGCCACAGACCATTTACTACTTTACACCTAAGGTGAGTAGGTAACCACACTGGCTTCAACATTTTGTAATTATTTCTACATTGGCCAAAAAAGAGAGAAATCTCTTATAGCCTGCTTACAGCTATGCACAAGATTTTTTTTAAAGTGAGAGTTTTACTAATTGAATAGCTACTCAGAAAGCTTATGCAGGAGGATTGCAATCTTGAAGTCAGCCTTGGCAGCTTAGTGATACCTTGTCTCAAAGTAAAAAATAAACAGAGCTGGGAACGTAGCTTGGTGCTCCCTGGGTTCACTGAGGTTCCCACTAGTAACAGGCTGATTGGGAAATGAACTGGAGATGGAGGAAGATGTGGCCTTCTCTGGACTCAGGATCCATATCAGTGTGTTTTGCCAGGGGCTCCATTAAGTGGAACATAAAAAGGGCTGGATTTTCATCCGGTCCTGAGTAATCTCTCCCACTTATCATAGTGTACTGCCTTATATGTATTCTTTTACATACCAGCCAGGAGGCCCCTAGTCATGTGATCACACCTCTTGAGGTTGATTCCCCTCCTGGTAAGTCCAGGCAAGGCCAGTGGGGGTTCTTTTGAGGACTGCCTGAGCTGCCACTGTGTGTATTGGGTTGTTTGTTGGTAGAGTTCATCCGTGTAAGTCTCAGCTGCCCACCAAATGTGTTCTCTCTCATCGGGAGTGAGAGTTGAGAAAATGATTAGATATATGTCTTGCCAGGTGAGGCTCAATGTCTGAGTTACACGGAGGCATGCCTTTCCGTATTTACCAGGGTTTTCAGAGCAGGACCCTGATCACTGTTCAATCTGTGCCAAGTTATTCATGGAAAGGGGAACGTGGACAATAACTGATCCCTCAACCCCCACCACCTGCCAGAGTAGAAGGATTGTAGAAGGGGAAGGGGCTGGAAGGGAGCAGGTAACAGTGGGGAGGTAAGGGAGAAGGGGCAGAAGGTTGAGATGTCTCTGAAGTTCCCCTCCTCTGCAGTGGGAGGCAGCACTGGCTCAAGAGGGCAGGAGGAGGAGGAAACTGATATGGTAGAGGTTCATCTGCTGGGTCAGAGTCTGAGGAGTTAAGTGTGAGTTTTCCCCACAGTAGGATTATCTGGTGGGCAGAGCAAGTCTGGCAAAGGACATGAGTGGAGAGCAAAGAAAGCTTGGGCATAATGGGCCTCCTGACACTTGCTGCTTCTCTGCAAGTAGTTATCAAGGTCACAAAGAATTTGGAAATCAAACAAGCCACATTCAAGCCACTGGCTGCCATTGTCTAGCTTGCACCTAGGCCAAGCCATGAGAGAATAAAATATGAGACATCTAGGCCGAGTATCACCATTTAAACTGAGGGGCAAAAGATTTTTTAAGAGACCACTCAAAGGGGTATCTGCTGGAATGTGAGAAATGTGGGAGCCCATAGTAGCTGATAAGAGAGTGGCTAGGCGTCTGTAGCCTTGTGCTGAGGCATCCCCCAAACATGAGAAGGAACACAAACTGAGTCTCTAGTGGACATGGCCTGGCTATGTCAGAGAATGTCTTTCCTGAGAGACTGGGCAGGCATCCCAATCCCAGGGGTTCTGGAACAGCAAACCTACACCCCCTGGGCACCTAGGGGAAAGTAGAGGCTGATCTTATCAGTCCAGGGCTGGATAAGGAAGAGCCTGGTGTTGAATGGAGGGTTAGCAGGAAATGGCAAATGACCTCCTGGAGCTTGTGAGGAAGGGGGGGGGGGAGAAATAGGCAGCCCTACGGAAGGCATCTCTTGGCTCCTGGCAGGTCAGTTTAAGCTCCTGACTGGGTCTGACAAGGGGTTGTAAGTCCCTGGAGAACTGCCTTATGCTTTATGAGATCACCTCAGTGGCTGTGCCACAAAAGGAAGAGGTAGGGGGATACTGGAGTAGGCCCCACGACCTTTCCCTATATGAGCCACCAGAATGTTAGGGAAAAGGATGAAAAAAAACAAAGGTATGAGCCCAGCAGGACAGATCAATTCCAGAACAAACCCGAGGGGACCGCACTGGCACTTAAACCTGACTGGTATCTCTCCTACAGGTCTGTAAGGTCTTTTATAAGGGTCATGAGCATAAAATAAAGGAGGGCTGTCAAAGGAAAAGATCAAATTGGGACTTCCAAGGGTGAGGGTTCAGTGGAGTTGTAGCTAGCTGCCAGGGGCAAGACTTGAGAAAGTACAGGCAGTGGTGGTTGCCTGTCAGCAGCAGGGCTGAAGAATGTGATGGGAGTTCTGGGTGTGGCCATGGTTATGTACCCAAGATTTTACATCTTTAGCAGGTGTAAAAGCATAGCAGGATGTAAGAGACTTACAGTGGTCTCTGGTCAGCCTCAGATGGCAGTGGTCGAACTGCTTCTGTCTTGACACATCTTTTCCTTCTGTCTTGACTCATCTTTCTTGACACCATGGCAGCTGGGGGTGGGGGCTCTCATTATTCCTAGGTAAGTATGAAACTGCCAGTGTCCCCCAGGGTCCCCGCTCAGCTGGGGCAGAGCAGGAACTCATTACAGCCAAATGAGAATGGGCTTCCTCACTGAGCCCTGCTGAAAGGGAAGTGGCCCTGTTTATTTTGTGTTTTAGGGATTGAATTAAGAGTGGTTAGGTCCAAAATATTGTGTTCTTTTTAGATTGCCAGTTTCACCATCCTTTAATAGAGGGTCTCAGTTTTCGTTGGGAATTTTTTGGTTTACGCCCATTGGTTTTTCCGGACCACCCCCTTCTTTAGCACCCAGTTCAAGGCACACAAAGAAGCAGCAGCAACAGAGAAAAACCAGGGAACTAGCCGGCCTTCGTATCCCAGGTCCCTAGCCTGTATTTTTTCTGCTTTCCAAAATCTTCAGTGTTTGCTTTATAGTAAATGTCCAGGATTTATAGCTATACTTAAAGGGAGGGCTAGGGAGGAGTTTGTCTACTTCATATTGCCTTACACGAAAGAAACACGTGGGCTGGAGATGTAGCTCAGAGGTAGAGCACTTGCCTAGCATATGTAAGGCCCTGGGTTCCATCCTTAGTACCACAAAACAAAACAAACAAACAAAACAAATTTTCAAAATAATTATCTTTTAAAATAAAACAATCCACTTTTTCCAGAGAATTTTAACAGGACTCAATGGTTCATGCTATAATATTCAAATTGTTCCAGCTGAAATATAAAACTACTCAAAATACTAAAATGGAGGAAAATGTGCACAATTATTGAGGGGAATACAAGAGATAGGCTAAGACATGGGAGCTATCATAAAAATGCATTAAATCAGGTATTATAACCCTGCTCTATGAGATAAAGGTGAAAACTCTTGAATGAAAAGAGAAAATTTTGGCTGAGAAATAAAAAGCATGAAAACAAATGAAATGGGGACTTTGGAACCTCAAAACAAAATATTAGAAATAAATCTATCAGTGGATAGGCTCAACGCCAGGATGGAGATAAAAATAGGAAGAGTGAGTTAGAACATAAATTAAAGGATTATTCAATCTAAAGACAGAGAGAAAAAGAGATTAAGAATAAACAGCAATTTAAGGACTTGTGATTATATGCTAAACAGTTTAATTTTGAAGTCATTGATACCACAAAGGGACACTAACGAAAAAATAACTGAAGAAATAACATTGAAAATTTTCCAAATTTGAATAAAGTCATACATATGTAAATTTAAATAGTTTAGCAAACCATAGCCAGGTAAACTCAAAGAAAATCAAACCCAGATATATAAGAATAAAATTGCTGAAAACAAAAGATTAAGAAAAGCAATAAATAAATCATTTTTTAAATCACATGTTACATACAGGGAAACAACAGTTTCAATGACTTTGGATTTCTCATCAGAAACTAGGAAGATCAAAACGCTGTGGAACAAATTTTTAAAGTACAGAAAGAAAAGAACTATCAACCCATAATTCTATGTCCAGTGAAAATATATTTAAAAAATGATAGTAACGACTTTTGGGAAGATGGCAAAGTGATAAACAGCAACAAATCAGCCTCTCCAATATTCGGAATCCAAACACTGGAAAATAACTCAGGGAAGAAAAGAGAGAAGTAGATCCCTGGGTCCCAGGAAGGATCTGAAGGAAAAATCAGGGCCTGTCTCTGAAGACACAAATTGCAATGCAGTAAAAGGAAGGGGAATCTTCGCTGTCTCCCCAGCTCCTGGCTCATGGCACAAGAAAGGAAGATCAAATCAACAGAAACACAGTAAAAGTGGGTGAATCCAGTGGCCTCCAGGGAGAAATGCACCAGTGGAACAGAGTAGTGAATGCTGTGCACTACAACAGTGGATGCTGGTGAGTGACTCCAGTCCAAGAAACTGCCATGTCCCCTGGAGAGGGAATGGCCAACTAAGCCCAGGACTCAGAGTAGCCATGGATCTGCTTCATCTCAGGGGTACCAGTGTTAAACTACCTCAGTGACTGGGTGAGGGACAACTATGGGAGATGTCCTTGGTCAGGGAGCCGTGGTCAGGCCAGAAAGAGATGCCCAGAATGTTATAAGCTAAATGACTCAGGCCCCAACCCTATGACCAGAAGTTAGGTTCAGTCTGAATATCTGTGGATTTGAAGATCCCATGGATCTGGGCTCTGACTGCCTCCTTTCTCTACCAGTGATAGTAGAATCACACCTTGAATTGGACACTGCCATAAAACTGTAGACCCCAGAAAATAACCACAGGCTTGAAATCACTTCTTTTCTCTTTTTTCTTTTTTTCTTTGTACCAGAGATTGAACTCAGGACCTTGGGTTTGCAAGGCAGGCAGCAGAATCACTGAGCTAAATCCCTGGGCCTTTTGGTTATTTTTTAAAAATTTATGCTTGTTTTTTGGGTATGTTTTTCTGATTGTTTTGTTTCTTTGTGAGGATGAACCTTTTGTTGTGTTTTGTCCTTTTTTATTTTTTCCATTCTTCCCTTCCTTCTTGTCTTCTTCACCAGTGTTCTGAGCTTGGGTAATCTTCCTTTGTCCTTCAGCCTTGCTTCTAATCTCTTTTCCTTCTTTTATTTCTCTATTTTTTCCTCTTCTCATTTTTAAATTTTCTCCCCTTAGGATAAAATTGCTCTCTCTACTGAGTGGATATTTACTGTATATAATTTTCTGATTTGTTTTAGATTACATAATATAACTATAAATCTTGTACCTTTAGTTAAAGATGGCAAATTATTAGTTATCATAGTTTGTCACTTTACAATCTATGTTTGATGCTATTGTTATTACTTATTGTACTACTATAGCCAAGGTGACATAGCTGCTGTAATTAATTGATTTTCCTTGTATGCCGATACCTAGATTGTCTGGGGGACACAAACAATACTACAGTCCAGTACCAAAGAAGTGGGTGCTAGGACAAACAGGCTACAACCTTTCATCCCTAATAAACAGAAGAGGCTGGATCCTGGGACAGACTCAAAAGCCGAAAGCCAGCTATGCCTAGAAGACATCTCTGAAAAGTAGTCATCTCCTAAAGAGGCCTCAATAGTAGTAATAAAGCTACCTACCATAAGCAACTTACAAGCCTCAACACAGAAAACAAATAAACAAAAAAAAAAGAAAAGAAAAAGAAAAAACACAAAATCAAGCTCCTACCCCAGACCCCAACTCACCCAAGACAAATCCAGGGGGCACTGAGATGGAAGAAATAAAAATCTACCCTGCTGAATTTTCTGAAATGATAACAGTGGAAGTAACAAACTAGATGAATAAGTCTCTAGACCAAAAACAAAATAGAAATAAATACACAGATAATTAAAGAGATGATGACCATAATGAAGGAAATGGTAACTGAATCTAGAGAACACACACACACACACACACACACAAATAGAAGAGCTTAGGAAAGACAGGGAAACCATGAATGCCCAATAAAGGAATGAACTGGACCCTATAAAATAGGTTCAAAGAGATATCTAGGGGATTAAAAATTCTATTCAAAGTATACACAGTGGAATCAACCAACATGAAGATATAATATCAGATCTAGAAGACAGGGTTGCAGTTGGCAATCATCAAATGAAAGATTTCTCAAAAATAGTGAGAGACCATAAAAAATCAATCAACATCTGCTAGATGATGCAAAGAAGAATAACATAAGATTAATTGAAATCAATGAAAAATCAGAAGATAGTACAAAGAAGTGTTTTTTAAAAAACACTGTTCACAAAAGTAATAGCAGAAAACTTCATAGCATGGATAGTATGGATAAAGAATTTCACATACAGATAAGTGAGGCATATAAAACTCCAAATATCCATGATCAGAAAGAAATTACCCCAAAGCATTATAACAATCAAGGTTCCAGAAATTCAACATAAGAACAGATTTTTTAAAGCTGTTAGAGAAAAGAAACAAATCATCTGTAAAAGAAAACCCATTAGAATCACAGCAGAATTCTCAACAAAAACCTTTAAGTCAAGGAGAGTTTGGAGTGAAGCATTTCAGCCCCTAAAAGAAAACAACCTTTAACCCAGATCAAAGTACCCCACAAAATTACCTTTCAAAATTGATGGAGGAATAAGATACTTCCATTACAAAGAACATCTGAAGAAATTCATGATCACCAAACCAGCACTCAAAAAAGTTCTGAAGGATATTCTAGAAAAAGAAAACAAAGACAACAATTCCAAGATCCCAATAGAATGAATCCACCAGAAAAGGTAAGCAATTAAATAGAAGGGTAAGAAAGGGAACCAACAACAAGAAAATAATATAATGACAAGGACAAATTAATACCTATCAACTATAGCCATCAATATGAATGATCTCAACTCACCAATCAAAAGAAACAGATTGGCAGAATGAATCAAGAAACAAGCTCCAACAATATGCTGCATACAAGGAACACATTCAACTCAAAAAGAAACTCATAGACTGAAAGTCAAAGGATAGAAAACAATACTCGATCCAACATGAAACTAGAAAAAAAAGGAGTAGCTATTCTCTTTGCAGACAAAGTGCTCAAGCCAAGACTGATCAAGAGAAACAAAGAAGGTCACTACATACTTGTTAAAGTAGTAATTCAAGACTAAGAGATAACAATCATAAATATATATGCACCAAATACCAGTACACCCAATGATACAAAACAATTACTAACAGATATGAAAAATCAGATAATCACTAATACAATTGTAATGGCAGATCTCAATACTCCACTGTCACAAATAAACATATTAGCTACACAAAAAAATCAACAAAGAAATATCAGAGCCAAACCAAATCTTTTTACAAATGGACTTAGTAGATATCTACAGTGTTTTACCCAACAACAACATAATACACATTCTTCTCAGCAGTACACAGGACTTTCTTCAAAATAGACCACATAGTCGCTCATAGAAGATGCTTAAGTAAATGCAAAGGAATCAAAATTATCCCATCCATATTATCAGATCATAGTGCAATGAAATTGGAAATCAATGGCAAAAGAAACCACAAAAACTATATAAGCACATGAAAGTTAAATAATATCCTCCCAAACAACCAATGGGTCACAGATAAATTAAAGAAGAAATTAGACAGTTTCTACAATTAATAATGCCAATACAACATACTGGAGCTTATGGGACACAATGAAAGCAGTCCTACAAGCGAAATTTATAGCTGTGAATTCCCACATCAGAAAAACAGAGCTACCTCAAATAAAGAATGTAACATTGAGCCTCAAGTTTCTAGAAAAAGGAGAGCAAGTTAAACCCAAAGCTCATATGAGGAAGGAAATTATAAACAGCAGAGGAGAAATTAATGAAATTGGAACTAAGAAAACAATTAAAAATGAATTAAAGAGTTGGTTCTTCAAAAGATTAAATAAAATAGATAAACCCTTAGCCAACTTTATCAAAAAAGGAAAGAAAAGACCCAAATCCATGCAATTAGGAATGAAAAGGATGAAGTCACAATGGATCCTGCAGAAATCCAGATCATCAGTACCTGCTTTGAGAAACCATACTCTAATAAGATGAAAAACACAGAAGAAATGAACAGATTCATAGATACATGTGAGTTACCAGAGCTGAATCATGAAGATATAGAAATTCTAAATAATCTAATACCATTCAATTAAATTAAAGAAGTTGCCGCAGACCAGCTGCAGTCGATGTAGGGTAGGAAGGGGAGATGTCCTGGGACGGCGATGAGAAAGAACCTCCACAAGCAATGTCCAGGTTCCCTCTGAGAAGTCTCAGGGTCTACTTTATTTTTATATCTTTAAGCAATAGCTGGGAGGCATTGGGCGGAACATGTTTACATTTTAAGTTGCCTTAGCAATTTCTATTGAAGTAAAGGTTATTTTTTTGCTAAACAAAATACAGTTCCTCTAAGCTGTTTCATCATGAACACGTATTTAAAAATTACACTTGTCCCCTTATTTACCCACACCTAAACAGAACAGAAAGTAACAATCAAAATCTTTATATCAGCGGGGGTACAAGCAAGATTTATTCAACTAAGTGTCAAACTTGTGGTCACCAGCTGGCCCTTGAGAAACTGCACAATGGTTGATATAGTTCGCTACTAGCTCTCTATTTTACTTTACCTCTATTCATCTTAACTAAATGTCATTTAGGTTCATAGTCCATGAGCAGGAGATATTTACAGCACTTTGAGAAATACTGAGTAACTTGTCTCCTTAATACATTTACCTGTCTTAACGTTCTTTCTATTTTTCATTTCTCACTATTTCTTTCATGTAAAGTCTGTCTTTCCAATCCTTTTGTAAGACCCCTTTAGTAAATAGAATGTCAACAATAAGAGGGGGAGTCATAGTAGTGGGGGAAACAGAGGGGGTTTTAGGAGAGGTTTCTTTAGAAGTGGATGTGGCAATAGAACTAAGAGAAATTGAAATTTGGGACTTGTGAGCCAGATCAGATTTCAATATATCATTACCAATTTGCCTCATGGAGAGTTTGTTGTTAGTCACAAACACAATGACTCCTGTGATCAGAGTAACAATTATAAACATTATGGCAAGAAAAAATAAAACATGAGGTTACGATGTGTTCCACCCTTTCTTTCCCCCAGCTGGAACTTTGTCAAGCAGCAATAGAGGTCAGTTGGGCTTCGCCAAGAAGTAATTAAAAAAAAAACTACCAACAAAGAAATGCCCAGGTCCTGGTGAATTCACTGCTGAATTCTACAAGAACTTTAGAGATCTAATGCCACTACTTTTCATACACTAATGAGACTGAAAACTAAGCAATACATCCAAAGGGATTTCTGGAAGCAAGCATTACCTGAAACCAGAACCAGAGAAGGATTCAACTGAAAAAGAGAATGCTAGGCCAATCTCCTTAATAAGCATAGATGCAAAAATCCTCAATAAAATACTGGCAAACAGAATGTAGCAAATCAACAAAAAACTATAAACCATGACCAAGTAAGATTCATCCAGGGATGCAGGAAAGGTTCAACGTACATAAATCAATAAATGTAATACACTATATTAAAAGAACTAAGGATAAAAACCACATAATCATCTCAATAGATGGATAAAAAGCATTGGACAAAGACCACCACCCATTCATGATTTTAAAAAACCCTACAGAAAATTAGAAGGTCTTTGTCTCAAATTCATAAAAGCCGTCTATGACAAACCAACATCCAACACCATACTATATGGTCAAAAGCTGCAAGCTTTCACTTTAAAAACAGGAACAAAACAAGGATGCCCACTATCATCACTCCTGTTCAATGTAGCCCTGGAAACATTATCCAAAGCAATTAGAATTAAAGAGAAAGAAATAAAAGAAATACAAATAGGAAATTAAGAAGTTAAATTATCATTATTTGATGACATAATACTCTACATATAAGACCCTCCAAACCCCAACAAAAGATTCCTAGAACTAATAACCAAAGGCAGCAGTGTAGCAAGATACAAAGTCAACACTCAAAACTCAGTAGCATTCTGCACATGAATAACAAACTCACCAAGACAGAAGTGAGAGAAAAAACACCTTCACAATAGCATCAAGAAAATGAAATACTTAGGAATCAATCTAACAAAGGAAGTGAAAGACCTTTACATTGAAAACCACAGTACTATGAAAAGGTGATTTGAACAAAACCTCAGCTGCACAGGAGATACTACAAAGAATCAACAACTAGGATTCACATCAAATTAAAAAGCTTTGACACAGCAAAAGAAACCACCAACAGAGTGAAGAGACAACCTACAGAAAGGGAAAAATTTTTACCAGCTACAAAGGACTATATATAAAGAACTCAAAAAAATAAGATACCTCAAATTCAAAGACCCAGTCCAAAAATGGGCACCTGAAATGAATATACACTTCTCAGATGAAGAAGTAGAGCAAATAAAAAAAAATGTTTGACATCACTAGTCATTTGAGAAATGTAAATTAAGACATCGCTGATTTCCATCAGCTGTAAATACTAACTCTAAGAAGGCTATGAAAAGTTAGGTATATTATAATTCCTAGGGCACATATACACATGCATGCATGCACACACACAAACAAGATATATAGTGTGGAATATTAAAAAAAAATATTCCAAAAGAAGGTAGAAAAAGTAAAAAAGAACACAAAAGTGCCCTGTCTATAAATATGAAAATGTAAATAAAATAGAATAATTCTCTAATGATAGAAACTGCCAACATTCACTCAAAAAGAAATGAATAAAATTAATAATCATATACCCATTAAAGTAACTGAAGCTTTTATGTAAATAGGGAGGTACAGATGGATTGATGGGCAGGCAGGGGAATGGGAAAAAAAATAAGAACCAAAATATATCACATACAGATACAAATTCCCTATGATGAATGTGATCATAATGTATACCTAAAATACACCAATAAACTCAATACATTAAAATATCCATATTATTCAAAAAATAAAAATAAAGTAACTAAAACTTTATTTAGAATCTTTCCCATGATGAGACTCCACACTCAGAGTATCTGACTAGAAAAATAGAAGCCAAGTATCCAAACAAGATATAATACAAATTCTACACAGTCTTTTCCAGGAAACAGAAAAGAAAGGAACAGTTTTGAATTTTTTTATAAGATCAGCATTCCTTTGATACCAAAACCAAGCATAGATGTTACAAGAAATACAAAATGTAGAAAATAATCACATGAATATGGACACAAAAAATTTCAATAAAATATTAGCAAATAGAATCCTGCAGTAGGTGTAACATGTTAAGCAGATAATACATGATGATCAAGAAGGATTTCCCCAGGAGTCAAAGGCTGATTCAATATTAAAATATTAGTCATTATAAATTGGAATATCAATATTAAAAATCTATGTGGTTGGGCCGGGGATTTAGCTCAGTGGTTCCACTGCCTGCCTTGCAAGCGCAAGGTCCTGAGTTCTATCCCCGGTACCAAAAACCAACCAATAAACAAAAAATCTATGTGGTCATCCCAATAAATGAAAAAAAGAGTGTTTTACAAAATTCAACAACCATTGCTATAAACTTCAAGCAAAAACTTCATTAGCCTAATCAAGGACCATAAAAAAAAAATCTCTGAACCAGGCATGGCACAAGCCTATAAACTCACCAATCAGGGAGACTGCATCAGGAGTATGACAAGTTTGAGCTCAGCTTTGGCAACTTAATAACTTTGTGAGACTCTATATCAAAATAAAATTTTTTAAAAAAATTTAAAATTGAGGAGGACAGTTCAGGATTAGTTTAATGCAAAGGCCCTAAATTTAATCCCCGGTTCTGAAAAAAGAATCTCTACATCCTAGATCATACTTGATGATGAAAGAATAAATGCTTTATCCCTAACATTTAAAAAAAAACTATTAGGGCCAGGGATGTAGCTCAGCGGCACTACACCTGCCTGGCAAGAGCAAGGTCCTGAGTTTGATTCCCAGTACCACAAAAAAAAGAAAAATGACTAGTCAATAAAAAAATCTCTTACTACATTACATTTATTATAACAGACTGGCAGCTCTCCCTTAAGGTCAATAATGTGGCTTCCATCCCTCCTATTCATTATCATATTGAAAGTTCTAACCAGTGCTGTACAGCATGAAAAGAACAAATGACCTATGAATAGGAAAGGAATAAATAAAGTTAATATAACTCTCTTTGCAAGTGACATGATTGTGTACATAGAAAATCTAAAGGAATCTATTATGAAGCTTCTGAATACTGATTTTAGGCAGGTTACATGATACAAGGTCAATATAGAGAAATTACTGTTATTTTTATATACTAGCAATAAACAACTGGAAATAAAATTCAGGAATGGAAAGTGCCATTTAAAACCAGGGGCAGAGTAAAATGGAGGCATAGTAAGACCTTTCAGTAATCTTCTCCTCACAGAAATATCTATTTGAACAGCTATCCATGCACAAAACTACTTAGGTAAAAGCCATGGAAGCCAGGGGAGATTACTCTGTAGCTGGTATTAATATAATAATAAAAGGCCTGTTCAAGAAAGCAAAAATCCTTTCCTTAATTCTAAGCAATACATCATGGAGAGAGACATTCCCAGCATCAGGGAGATTGAGGGAATTAAGTACAAGCCACAGGCTTGGAACCAACTCTCACCAGGTCTGCCACAGTGAAACCAATGCCAAGCAAAGCTGCCACCCCTCCCCAGGGAAGAGCCCTTGGATGGAGCCTCTGGACCCCTGTCGGCCTAGAAGCCAAGAGACTGCTTCTACCATCTTTCCCACAACTTCAGGTAGCACAGTGCAGGGAACGATCCCATCCTCTGGGAAGTAAGGCAAAGAAGTTAAGTGCAAGAGTTTGCCTTGGAATCAGAAGCTGAATGATGAAATCCAACAATGGGCTGATCCTAGTGGCTCTGTTTCCAGGCCAGTGTCCAAGATCAGATCCTCTGGACCTCTTTGGGTACCATGCAGAGACCCTGGGTCGCAATGGGACAGACTTGTGTTCTGGCCAGCATTACCTGCAGCTGGCTGCAGCAGTCTCAGGCCACTTGAACAGCACAACAGCAGACCATTCACAGCAGCATAGGCCTTATGCTCTTCTGCTCTTCACTTTCTGTAAGCCATGGGCTCTGAGTGCAACCCAGAATTATAGGATTGGTGGACCAGGAACTGTGTACCCCATAACTTCTCACAGCCTTGGGTGGGATATCATAAAGGGAGTCATTATCCACTAAGGAGAAGGAGAAGGAGAAGGGGAAGGGGAAGGGGAAGGGGAAGGGGAGGGGGGAAGTGGTGGGGGATGGCGAAGGGGAAGGGAAAGGGGAAGGGGAAGAAGAAGGAGGACAAGGAGGAGAAGAAGAAGGAGGAGGAGAGGGAGAAGGAGGAGAGGGGGAAGGAGGAGGAGGAAGGGGGGGGAGGAGGAGGAGGAGATGCAAGTTGTTGCTTAGAAACCTAGGACAAGTTGCTCCACTGTGAGGTCAAGTGCTGGACAGAATCAAACAGAGCCTGACCATAGGCCGGTGACTATGGATGAAGCATCTGGACCAACTCTGACCCCAGGTGAAGACTTATGGGGATGGACTCCCCTTTTTCCTTTTCTTTTGCAAACTATATTTGTTAGCACATATTAATTGAATAATATTGTGAAAGTTTGACCCTCCCTATTACCCTACCTTATCTCCCCTCCCCTGATCTTCTTCCCCTTCCCTAATAAACAAGCATTCTTCTCAACAGTACATGAAACATTCTCTATGATAGTTCATATGATAGGATATGAAAAATAATTTTTAAAAAGACTGAAATCATATTGAGTACCTTTACCAACCACAAAGCAATAAAACTAGAACTCAATAACAATAAAACTTCAGAAACTATACAAACTGTACATGTAAATTAATAACATATTACTAAACAAATAAGTATCAGTGAAGACATTTAGAAGGAATTTAAAACTTTCTTGAATGAAACTAAAATGGAAACACAGTACACTGAAACATATGAGGTACAGTAAAAGTAATACATAAAGGGAAGTTTATAGCAATCAACACCCACATTTAAAAAGCAGAAAATCTAAAACAAACAAGCTATCACTGTACCTCAGAGAGACAGAAAAACAAGAACAAATCAGATTCAAAATTAGGAGAGAAGTCACCAAGATACATCATGTACAGGTACAAGCATGCAATGATAAATGTAAACATATTGTATACCTAAAATGTACCAATAAAAGAATTTTTCAAAAAATTAGGAGAGAAGTAGTAAAGATCAGAGCAGAGCCCCACCATTCCATCTGTAACTGTGTGCAGATACTGAGGAGCATCTGTGAGGCCCAGACTGGCCCAGCTGCAGGCAGATCCCAGCCAGGGCTCTGCCCCAACCCCAGAAGCACCTGCACACCCATGCAAGCCAAAGGCCTGCCAAGAAATGAACTGCACAGGTGCACAAGCTTCAGCCAGAGGCGCGCCATACCATCGGCCACAGCCAAGAACCCAACTAGAAAAGAGCTACACAGGCACACAAGCAATACCCAGAGACTCACCCCCATACCATTGATAAGTGCATGGAGACCCTAGCCAAAGCCTGCTCAGTCAACAGGAACTGGGGTACACAGGCCCCAGAAAAAGACCCTCCCAGAAAACAGCTACATAGGGGACCCAGTGAGAGGCACACCTAGATACCATCCCAAGTGTGCACAGGCCCCAGCCACAAGCCCACCCAGACAACAGGCCAGCTCAGGGATCCAGAAGGCCAACACTCTGAACCCAGGAATTGGTGTATTGTTGAGCAGCAGAGTAAAGGCTGCTCGGTGGCTTCCTGAGAATTCAAGACCACTGGGTGAGCAAAACGTCCCCTCAAAAAAGACACAGCAGGCTGCATCTCTTGAAATGAGAAGACACATAAGTAAGTCTCAAAACCAGACTTCCAGATCACCTAAAGCAACCCCAAAGGGCAATGAAATGGATCAATCTGATACTTAACCACCTGGACTCCCTGAATTGGCAACAAAAAAGGGCCTGGAAAAAATGAAATCAGAAATAACTTGTCACATAACAGCAGAGATTGTGCTCATAGTGCAAGACATGATTAATAAATCTAGAGAGGACACAGATTAAAAAAATAGAGGATCTGAGGAACATGATGGAATCCCAACATAGGAAACAAATGGAATCCATAAAACAGATGCAAACAGATTTCCAGGAGATTAAAAACTCCACTGAAAGTTTACACAGCAGGATGAGCCAATACGAGTATACAGTTTCAGATATGGAAGATAGGATGGCAATTAGTGACCAGGAAAATAAAAATCTCTTAAAAATAGTAAGGGACCATGAGAAATCAATCCAGCAGCTGCTAGATGATGCGAGAGAATAATATAAGATTGACTGGAGTCAAAGAAGAAACAGGAGAGAGTACAGATGACATAAAAAAAAACTGTTCACAGAACTAATGGCAGAAAACTTCCCAAACAGGGGAAAAGAACTTGACATACAGATAAGTGAAGCATATAGGATTCCAACTAGCCTTGATAAAAAAAAATCTACACATATGCATATAATAGTAAAGAATCCAGAAACACAAAATATGAACAAAATTCTATAAGCTGTTAGAGAAGGAAACAAATCACATACAAAGGAAAGCCCATCAGAATCACAGCAGACTTCTCAACACAAACCCACAAAGCAAGAAGAGCATGGAGTGATGTATTTCAAGCCCCACAAGAAAACAATCTCCAACCCAGATTGATGCACCCTGAAAATGTACCCTATCTTTCAAAATTGATGGAGAAATAAGATACTTTCATGACAAAGAGCACTTTAGGAACTTCATGAATACCAAAACAGCACTCCAAAAAATTTTAGACAATATCCTAGGAAAAGACAATGAGGATCACAACTCCAGGAAGCCCAGCAGAATGAATCCATGGGGCACGACAAGAAATTAAATGCAAAGGGGGAGAATTCAACCAAAAGAAAAAGTCATGACAAGGATAAGTCAATACATATCATTTATAACCATCAATGTTAATGGTCTCAATTCACTAATCAAAAGAAATAGACTGGCAGAATGGGTCAAAAAGCAAGATTCAACAATATGCTACATACAAGAAACACAATTCAAAAAGAAACTCATAGACTAAAAGTTAAAAGTCAAAAGTTAAAGGGTGGAAAACAATGCTCCATGTGACAGAAACCTGAAATAAAGCAGGAGTAGCTATCCTCTTTGCAGATCAAGTGGATTTCAAACCAACACTGATTAAGAGAGACAAAGAAGGACACTACATCCTTGTAAAGGGAACAATCCAAAAGGAACAGTTGACAATCATTAATATATATGCACCAAACACTAGTGCACCCAACTATATAAAACAAATGCCAATGGACATGAAAAGTCACATATGTGGTAATACAATAGTAGTGGGGGACCTCAATACCCCACTGTCACAAACAGATAGATCAACTAGACAAAAAATAAGCAACAAAATACTAGAAGTCAATCAAACTCTTGAACAAATGAACTCAACAGATGTTTACAGAGTGTTACACCCCACAAAATCACAATACACATTCTTTTCAGCTGCACACAGGTCACTCTCTAAAATAGACCATAAATTCACTCATAGAACATGTTTAAGTAAGTACAAAGAAATTGGAGTTATCCCCTGTATATTATCAAACCATAGTGTGATAAAATTGGAGATGAATAGATAAAGAAACTGCAAGAATTTCATGAACAAATGGATGGAACAACATATTTCTGCATAACCAAAGGGTCGCAGAGGAAAATAAAAAAGAAATCAGACAGTACCTACAATTAAATGACAATGACAATACAACATATCGGAATCTATGGGACACAATGAAAGCAGTCCTATGAGGGAAATTCAAAGCAGTGAATACACTTATTAGGAAAACAGAGCGAGCCCAATTACACAACCTGATGCTGAACCTCAAGCTTCTAGAATGAGAAGAGCAGGACAAACCCAAAGCTCAAACAAGGGAGGAAATTATAAAGATCAGAGCAAAAATCAATGCAAAGGAGACTAAGAGAATGATACAAAAAAAATCAATGAAGCCAAGAGTTGGTTCTTCAAAAGAAAAAACAAAATTGACAAACCCTTTCACCAACATCATCAAAAAAGGAAAGAAAAGGCCCAAATCCATGCAATTAGGAATGAAAAGGGTGAAATTACAATGGACCCAGTAGAAATCCAGAGGGTCACCAATACCTACTTCCAGAACCTATACGCCAATAAGATGGAAAACTCAGAAGAAATGGACGGATTCCTAGATACATGTGAATTACCAAAGTTGAAGATGACTTAAGTATTCTAAACAACCCATTATCAATCAATGAAATTGAAAATGTAATTAAAAACTTACCAACTAAGAAAAGCCCAGGTCCTGATGCCTTCACTGATGAAATCTACAAGACATTTAGAGAGGAACTACTGCCACTATTGTTTAAACTCTTCAGTGAAATTGAAAGGGAAGCAATACTCCCAAATTCATTCCTGGAAGCAAGCATCACCTTGATCCTCAAAGCAGAGAAAGACCCAACCAAAAAAGAGAACTATAGGCCAATCTCACTAATGAACATAGGTGCAAAAATCCTTCATAAGATACTGGCAAATAGAATGCATAAGATCATCAAGAAGATCACACATCCTGACCAAATGGGATTCATCCCAGGGATGCACGGATGGTTCAACATACACAAATCAATAAATGTAATACACTATATTAATAGAGCCAAGGACAGAAACCATACGATCTTCTCAATAGATGCAGAAAAAGCATTTGACAAAATCCAACATGCATTTATGATAAAAACCCTACAAAAAATTGGAATAGATGTTCTCTACCTCAATATGATAAAAGCCATCTATGAAAAACCAACAGCTGATATCATACTAAATGGTCAAAAACTGAAATCCTTCACACTAAAACCAGGAACAAGACAAGGATGTCCACTATCACCTCTCCTGTTCAATATAGTTTTGGAAACATTAGCCACAGCAATTAAACAAGAGAAAGAAATAAAAAGAATAAAGACAGGAAATGAAGAAGTCAAATTGTCATTATTTGCAGATGACATGACACTCTATACAGAAGACCCCAAGAACTCCACCAAAAGGCTTCTAGACTTAACAACCAAGTTCAGTAAAGTATCTGGATACAAGGTCAACACACAAAAATCAATAGCTTTCCTCTACATGAACAACAGACTCACTGAGAGAGAAATAGGGCAAATAATTCCTTTCAAAATAGCATCCAAAAAACTGAAATACCTAGAAATCAACCTAGCAAAAAAATCAAAGACCTCTTCTCTGAAAACTATAGCACTCTAATAGGAGAGATTGAAGACGATATCAGAAAATGGAAAGATATCCTTTGCTCCTGAGTAGGAAGAATCAACATAGTGAAAATGGCTATACTTCCAAAACTGCTATATAGATTCAATGCAATCTCGCTGGAAATCCCCACGGCATACTTCACGGGCCTTGAGAAAACCATCCAAAAATTCATTTGGAACAAGAAGTGACCCAGAATAGCAAAAGCAATTCTAGGTAACAGAGACATAGCAGGGGGTATCACAATCCCCAACTTGAAACTATACTACAAAGCTACTGTGATAAAAACAGCATGGTACTGGCAAAGAAACAAACCTGAGGACCAGTGGAACAGATTAGAAGATGCAGAAACAAATCCAGACACTCAGCCACCCTATCTTTGACAAAGGAGACAAACACCCTCACTGGAGGAAAAATAGCCTCTTTTATAAATGGTGCTGGGGGCCAGGGATTTAGTTCAGTGGTTCCACCACCTGCCTTGCAAGTGCAAGGGTCCTGAGTTTGATCCCTGGTACAAAAAATAAATGAATAAATGGTGCTGGAAAAATTGGATTTCAACTTGCCAAAGATTAAAACTAGGCCTATTTCTCTCACCATGCACTAAACTAAAGTCAAAATGGATTAAAGATCTAAATATTAAAATAGAAACACTGAACCTGCTGGAACAGAGGTTAGGTAGAACTCTTGAAGACACTGGTGTAGGAAAAGATTTCATGAACAAAACCTCAGTTGCCCATGAACTAGCACAAACAATCAACAAGTGAGATTTCTTCTTATTAAAAAGCTTCTGCACAGCAAGGAAAACCACCAACAGTGTGAAGAGACAGCACACAATGCAGGAAAAAGTTTTCACCAGTTGTCCCTCGGACAAAGGTCTACTATTTAGAATCTATGAAGAACTTAAAAAAATCAGACCTTTCAAATTTAAAGACCCAATCTAAAAATGGGGATCTGAAATGAACAGACATTTCTCAGACAAAGAAGTAGAAACAGCAAATAAACATGAAAAAATGTTCAACATCACTGGTCATTTGAGAGATGCTAATGAAAACAATGCTGAGATTCCACCTCACCCCAGTAAGAATGGCTGCTATCATGAAATCAATCAATAACTAATGCTGGAGGGCCTGTGTTGAAAGAGGAACCCTGCTCCACTTCTAGTGGGAGTGTAGACCGGTGCAACCAGTGTGGAAATCAATGTGGAGATACCTCAAAGAACTAGGACTAGAGGTCCCATTTGACCCTGCTATTCCCCTGCTAGGTATCTTCCCCAAAGAATTAAAAGAATCATACCACGGTGATATATGTGGACCCATGTTTATAGCAGCACAATTTGTGATGGCTAAAACTTGGAAGCAATGCAATTGCCCATCAACTGGAGACTGGATAAAGAAAATGTGGTTTTTTAATAAAATGGAGTATTAGCCACAAAGAATGAGAAACTAGAGACATTTATTGCTAAATGGATGCACATTGAGGCCATACTCTTAAGTGAAATAAATAGGACATATGTGTAAATACTGAATAGTTTCTCTAGTGTGTGAAACTGAAAGTGTAAATAAGGACTAAAAGGTATAATAGATAATGTGAAATAAGAAGAAAAGGGGCAAAGGGAAAAGGGAAGTGGGAAGGGTAGGGGAAAGGAAAGAAGGGAATGGAATTAATATGAGAAAATGGAAACAAAGTCTCTGTAAATAGGGAGGGGTGGAGGGGTTGAAGGGAGGGCAGGGGAAGGGGGAAAAAAGAACTAAGATCGTTTATGTAAAGTGCTAATTTCCAATGATGAATATTATTATATTGTATACCTTTAATGTACCAATAAAATTAATTTTTAAAAAAGAACAGAGCAGAAGTAAATGAAATAGAAACTTAATGATACAAAAAAAATCAATGAAGTGGTTGGTTGAAATGGAAATGAAATTAAGTTGGTGTTTTGAAAGCAGAATCAAAGTAACAACTTAGAGTTAAAAAAGAGAGCATAGTTCAAATAAATAAAATCAAAGATGAAAAAGAAGACATTGCAGTTAAAACCACAGGTCCACAAAAGGATTATTAAAGATGATTATGAACAACTATACACCAACATACTTGATAACCTAGAAGAAATGAACAAATTCCTAGATATCTACACATTACCAAGAGAAGCATGAAGATAAAGAAAACCAGAACATATCAATAATAAGTAATGATATCGAGTCAATTATAGTTGTTAAAATCTCCTGTCAAAGAAAAGGAAGGCTAGTACCAGATGGGATGGCTTCACTGCTGGATTCTACCCAACATTTAAAGAATTATGTTAGTTTGCTACCACTGTGACAACATACCTGAGATAAGCAATTTAAAAAGAGAAAAGATTTGTTTTGGCTCATGGTTACAGAGATTTTAGCCCATAGTTGGCCCAGTCCACTTCTGAGCCTGCAGTGTGGCAGTAAATCATGTTACCAGGAGCCCGTGACAGAGGAGGCTGCCTGCCTAGTGACAGCTGGCAAGCAAAGAGAGACAACAACCTCTCTCTCAAAATCGTTAAGTTACGAATCAATAAATGGGTTAATTCATTCATGACGTCAGATTTCTCATGATCAAAACAACTCCCAAAGGGCCTGCCTCTGACCACTGGTGGGCTTGAGACGAAGCCTTCTTCAGCACTTGAGTTCTTAGGGAACGGTTAAGATCCATGTCATAATAAGAATTAATACCAGTTCTTCTCAAAGCATTCCAAAAAGTCAAGGAGGAAATTCTTCAAATTCATTCTTCTCTACCAATATTACTCTGAAGCCAAAACCAAACAAGGACATGACACAAAAAGAAAACTACAGGCCAGTATTGCTGTACAATCGGGAATAGGCAAGGTTGCCCCACTTCCACCAATTTTACTCAACATAGTGCTGAAAGTCCTAGTCCGAGCAGTCCAGCAAAAGAAAAATATAGGGCCGAGGATTTAGCTCAGTGGTTCTGCTGCCTGCCTTACAAGCGCAAGATCCCAAGTTTGATCCCCGGTACCAAAAATACATATATATATAGGGCAGGAGAGGCGGCGGCAGCGCCAGGGAGGTGGTGTTCCTGGAAGCTTTGACAAGATCAGAGTCTAAGAGAGACGGAGGTTTTAAAAATAATGGGAGCTTTGATCATGAAGAAGAAAATGAAGGAGATACAGATAAAGATGGGGCAAATCTGCTCAGAGTAGAAGACGATAAGGATTCTGAAACCTGGAGAGGAAGAAAGTTAAATTGTCCATCTGAAACTGCTGCTACTAGTTCTGGTGATTTCATCTTGAAGACATATGTGGGATGAAACAAGAGCAAAAGTTTTAGAACTTCGAAAGGCAATCCAATTGGACTTAACATGTTGAGCAACAATAAGAAATTGAGTGAAAATACACAAAATGCGTCATTATGTTCTGGAACTATAGTTCATAGTAGACATTTTCATCATGCTCATGTACAAATACCAGTAGTAAAAAAGGCAGCCCAAAGCAATCCGGACCGAAAAGAAAAGTAAGGTTAATACTGATGAAATGAGAGCATGGGTATAGAAGTAAAAGTCTAGATTATTTATATGCATTGAGAAATATCTATTGCATTAGACTTTATCATTAGAGATGGTGGTGGTGGTGGTGGTGGTGCCAGTGATGATGATGATGATGAGGAGGAGGAGGAGGAGGAGGAGGAGGAGGATGACTGCAGGGATGGGGATGGTAGTAAGGCCTTGTGCATGGTAGGCAAACACTATACCTTTGGGCTGGATCTCCAGTTCTTCAGGCTTATTGATTAAATGCAAGGAAACCTATTAATATTACAACATATTTGGCTTCATGGGTGGTGTTTTAGTATAATTTTCTACATATATTTTTTCATGAATAATTACTACTTTATGTTAAAAGTGGACTATTTCCATGCCTTGGTAGTAAAGTTGCTTTCAGTTATATCATCAAAATCTTTTTTGCTTGGCCCCACACCTGCCTCGCAAACACAAATCCTGAGTTCAATCCTGGTACCAGGCAGGTGGAATCTTTTTTGTATTTCATTGATAATGCTTCTGTTTTTAATACTTTACTGTACTGGAGAGCAGAGGGAGAATAGAAGTAGAATACCTTAAGGCAGAGCTAAAACCTTAAACATCAAATGTTTTCTATTCTGACCAAAACATGGTGACAGAATTTTATGATCAGCTCTCTCCTCGCTCTGTATTTGTTCCCTTTGTGAAAACACTGGCAACCATGTAATCTTTTAGGAGAGAGTTGAGTAATATAATAACACAGTAAAAGGATTTTAAGAATATACATTTCTTTGAATAGAGAAATGATGATAATTGTTCTAAATCAAATGTCTCTGAGAGTAACTGTCCCCAGTAATAAGTATGAGAGATCTGTTGTGTAAGTATTTGCTCCATCTTTTCATGAGATTTGCAGAAGTCTTTTGTGAACCCTGCCTTCCCAACTCCCAGATAGGTTAGGAGCCCTTGCATTAAAGCAATCCTCTTGGGTAATTGGTGTCAAAAGAAGGGACATTCTATAATTTTGTTTAATTCTGTAATTTCAACCCTATCATTTTGTTTAAAGATGTAGAGGAAATAAAGAGAAATCTGCAATAGTTTGTAAAGTGTATTACATTTTACTTCATGAACACTGAATTTGAGAAATTTGATCCTTCTGGGCCAGGGATTTAGCTCAGCGGCACAGCAAGTACTGGCAAACTCGAGGTCCTGAGTTCAATCCCCAGTACCAAAAAAAAAAGAAAAAAAGATGATCCAGTAAAAAGATTTAAACATTTTGTAATTCTGAAATATTTCACATCAGTGAGCTTTAACTGAATGGATTGTGCAAATATTATATCTTTAATTTTTGACTTATCAGTGACTATGTTTTTAGTAAGGATGCCGTAATGCAATATATTTAGTAAAATTGCCAGAAATATACTGTACATTAAATAACTTTCCATATAATTATACATATGACTCTTGTTTTATCGAAATGAACACATTCATCTTGTATGCTATGCTGCAGTAATTAAAATGTAGGTACTGTTATATTAGTAGGATAAAAAGTTCTTAGGTTATTTTCTTTTTTGCAGTAGTCATGTTTTTATACTGATTCTTTTCCACTGCTTTGATGTTTTACGCATATTTATATAGTGGGAGTTTATTAACTGATACATGCAGCAAATATTTAAATGCCCATATGTGCCAGGTGCTCTTCTAGGAGCAGAGAGAAATCTGTTTACCCTCTTGTAGCTTATATTCTCATTGGAACAATGCTAGAATAGTGGTCAGAAGATTGATATACCGGCATAACGAGTAAGTAGGCTCTTTGCTTGCTTTAAAATGGCAATGACAATATTTATCCAATGTTGAGGGAGTTTTGTGAGGAACAAATCATTACTTAAAGTTGACTTACTGTAAACATGTGAAACTTGGGCCGGGTATTAGCTCAGTGGTTCCGCCGCCTGCCTCGCAAGCGCAAGGACCCGAGTTCGATCCCCGGTACCAAAATAAATAAATAAATAAACAATCTACAGAATGAGGGGGAAATCTGAAAATTATATGCCTGAAAGGGGTTTAAGATCTAGAATATATAAAGAACTTAATAGCTAATAATATTAATAAACCAATTTTAAAATAGGCAATAGAGCTAAGTAAACATTTCTCTAAAGGAAGAAAAAAATATATATGCAGATAGCCAACCAGTGCATGAAAAATTCTCAACATCACTAATCATCATAGAAATACAAATAAAAACCACAATAAAGTATCATTGTACACTTATTTGCCTATGATCCAAGAGAAAAAAGATGACAGGTGTGGGCAGTATGTGGTGAAAATGGAACACTTACACCCTAAATTGGTGGGACTATAACCTAGGACAGCCATTACAGAAAACAGAATGGAGGGTCCTCAAAATATTAAAAATAAAATTACTATAGAATCCAGCAATCCCACTATTGTATATATCCAAAAGAGATGAAATCAGTGTGTCAAAGAGATGCCTCCATTCCCACATTCATTGCAGCACTATTTACAACAGCCAAGAAATGGAATCAACCTAAATGTCCATAAACTGATTAACTGATAAAGAAAATATGGTATCTATAGACAACGTTACATTATTCAGCCTAAAAAGAGAATGAAATCCTCCAAGTTGTGACAACATGGATGGGACTAGAGGTCATAATGATAAGTGAAAAAAGCCAGGCAGAGGAAGACAAGCACTGTATGATCTCACTCTTATGTGGAATCTAAAAGGATTGCTCTCAGAGAAGTTGATCATAGAACAGTGGTTACCAGAGGCTAGGAAGAGAAGGAGGACAGAGTGGTGGGGAAACTGGTTAGCAAGCACTAAATGTTGTTTCATAGGAAAGATAAGCTATAGTTTTTGACTGCACAGTAAGGTGACTATTGTTAATGATAACGTACTTTGTATTTCAGATAAAAAGCTAAAAGTAAATTTTGAACGTTTTCACCCCAAAGAAATGATAAATATTTGAAGACATTTATTTCCTTATTCTCATTTGAACATTATATAACATATACATGTATAGGAACATCACGTAGTACAGCATAAATAGGTAAAATTTTGTCAATGAAAAATAAACATGGACTAGAGATGTAGCTCCATGGTAGAGCTCTTACTTAGCCTGTGTGAGGTTCTGGGTTCAATTTCCAGCCCCACAAAAAATAAAATAAAATTTTAAAAGAAAAAATACATAAAATAACCCCAAAATATGAAGTGTGGTAGAAAAATACAGTGAATATTTAAATTTTAAAGATTATTACAATAAAAGACACATTGCCTTTAATCTCCCTCAAAATACTCCCCCTTACTTCAATCACTTATTTCACCCTTCTTGCCACTTTTTGGGGGCAGTTTTGGAAGTCCTCTTTCATGAATTTTTTTAGCTGCATGGCTGCCTTCATGTCCTGAAGCAATTCAAAATGTTTATCAAATTTTGACTTTAGGAAGGAGCCAGAGTCTCACAGAGCCAGATCTGGTGAATTAGGTGGGTGGGGACTCACCAATATTTTTTTACCAGCCTGCCTTTCTGTTGGATGGCATGCAGCAGCAGCAGCATTCACCATGTTTATGTAAACATGGTGTGTTAGTTACTTTTCCCTTTGCTGAGACAAAATACTTAACAACCACAAGTTAGAGGAGGAAATGTTTATTTAACTTAAAGTTTGTAGAGGTTTCAGTTAATAGTTGGCTGGGTCCAAGGCAGGGTGGCATGGTAGAGGGACATCGCGGAAGAGAAATAGTTCATGGCAGTCAGAAGACAGCAAAAGCAACGAAGGGGACCAACAAGTGACCATGGCAGCTTTTTTCTGCCTCTCTTATATTCTATCTATCTAGGCTCCTGGGCTTAAGGCAGGTACCAAACCAATCGGTGGACTAATTTAGTAATCACATACCCTTAAGCCCAGCACCTTTAATTCTAGCATTGCACCATGAATCAATTGCACACTCTAGATCCAACACCTCTGAAAAAGTGTCATCTATGACTGCATGAGGCTTTGGGGGGACATCTAAACACAAGCCATTACAATGACTATGCATATTTCACAACTCAGGACTATACATGATAAAGTATAAACTTTACTATATGCAAAGTTAAAATGGACATGAATTTCATCTTGTTACCTCCTTTCTCCGTGTAGTTTTTAATCACCTCAGTGTGCTTTTATCTACTAACTAGCCTCAATTCTATTACAGTAGGTGGACAACGATCAGTGTTATCACTGTAGAAAATTTAATTCTGCAAGGGATTATTCCCTAGTGCAAACTCTTTCAATACAGGCTCATGATAAAAAGATTAAAAATTCTCATGTGACAAAATAAAAAGTTTGTAGCAATTCTCTGCTCCATATAGAAACTGAGCACAGTCATTGCAGGCTGTTTGGTAAACTATTAAGATATAAGAAGACCAACCCCAAGGGGATAGAGCACAAAGGAAACCACAGACACATTTTCAAAAAGAAGAATATAGTGGAAAAAGAGAGAGACTAGGCAGAGGGGGAAAGAGAATATAAGATTAAAAGAGAGTAAAGTAAAATAGGAGAAATGAGGAATATATGAGATCTTCGTAGCTTTCTTATGCAGAATACATTTCCCATGGCTACAGCTATAAAAGAAAAATAAAATCAGTTGAGTACCATATGATACTTCTGTTTGGTGAATTAAATTATTTTCCTTACACAATGAAACAAATTGCTTAAAATTTCTCTCATTGCAAAATTATTGTCAATTATTTTCCCTTAGTGTTGGCATATACAATATCACTGTCTACTTCAGAAAATGAAATTGTCTAAATATTCCTTTATGAAATCTCTAGTGCCAGTTCTCATATTCTTTGAATGTAGAAAAACAGCTTTCTCCTTGGAGGCTAAGTTGAAAATAACATTGAAATGAATTTATAAGCCAGATAAAGGTTACCACAATGTTATCAATAATCTTTGTGATGTTTTAACATTTATAACAGTACAATATGACATGAGTATTTTCATGATACAGGAAATAATCACTTCCATTGCAATAAAACATCAGACCCTTCTAGTTCAATTGTATTCATTAAAATACCAGTGCAAATGCAAAAATACAGAATGACAAAAGCACTACAAATTAAAGGTTAGAAGAGACAATACACCAAATTCAGAAGATTTCTACTTCATACATTGTCTATTGGGATGAATTGAGAATAGCCTTGAACTATACAGTGTTTTTTCAATTTATAAACTGAAATATGGCAGAATGTTCATGTGAACCACTGATCCCTAAAAGCACATCCTCCTCATATTGCCAATGTGGCTGCTTGACATAAAAATTTATGTCTGCAGTTTTTTAAAATCTCTTACTAAAAGTCAACAATCCCTGTCCATCCCAAGCAAGCAGAGGACACCATTGCCTGGAAACTGGAGATCAGCCCCTTCTCTGGGATACTTGGGCTCCTCTGGCCTCTCTACTGACCTGCAGCTTTGTGTGGAGAAGCAGACCCCTGTAGGCCACCTCTTCAAGCAGTACTATCAAGGAAAGAGAAGCCTTTAAGAAAGTTTCCACATGAGTCTGATTCTCTAAACAGCAACATACATTGGGATTATAACATATATTTATCAGTGGTCTTTAATCAAGGGGAATTTTTTCTCCCAGTTTGGCAACATCCTGAGGCATTTGGGCTGTGATAGTGGCCAGGGTGCTGCTGGCGTCCCATGGGTTTGGGGCTAGGATGCTATGAAACATTCTACAGTGCACAGCACAATCTTCCACAACTAAGAACTATTCTGTCCAAAATATCAGTAGTGCCAAGGTTGGGCAAGCTCAATCTGTGTCTATATCCTTATCTGTATCTACTTTTAAATCAAGTACTTGTTTGGATTCTGGCAGTTTTCCTAGTTCAGCATGTTTGGAGTTTTCTGATCAGCATGCTTAGTTCTGGGTAAGAGACTGCAGGATCCATGAGAAGACTCATTAGAGGACTTTCTTCAGTAACATTGACCGTTCCAAGTCACTTTGCGCCTCGTTTATGCAGCCATGTAACTCTGAAGAGGTTATGTTTAAATCAGATGATCAGGTTGGGAGTGGAAACTTTCACAGTTGTGACGATTGCACTCTTTGTCCCCATGAGGGGAATAATCGTATTTCTGTGCACTTATTAAAATTAATAGCAAAAGGTAGGAGGGGGAAAGAGGGAGCTAGTTTTACTCATGAAATACAGCACAATTATATCTTCAAACACTTAGATAATTGCATTTACTTGGCATAACAGTATGTTAGCAAATTTAATGTACTCTTAAATGGTTCTTCAGACTCAGGTAAAATTGTTCATCTCTGAGAAGCACTAAAAGTACCAATTTTACCCTGGCAAGGGGACAAATAATTTATAATATAAAATAAATCAATAATAATATAATATAAAATAAAATATTTCTTCTTTAAAACAGTGTAAGTGATGCAAACTAATTTGATAAGGGTTCAAATAGGGAGGGAATGAGAGAGAAGCTGAAAGTTTTTTCTAGTTTGCAAGTCTTCCAATTTTCTCTGTAAGAGTAAAAAAGCTAAGTTTTAAGTCATCATATTAGCACTTTAAAAACTGATTTTGGCATAAGTGTAATGAAAAAAATTGTAAACATTGTGTTGTTTTAGGAGCTTTTTGAAGACTTCAAAGCACTTAAAACTTGCTATGTTAAACTTCTGAAAACATTAAGAATATAATCAATATTTACATATTTGGAAATTCTAATTGGTTACATTAATAAGTTTTGGTTTATAGTTACTTAAAGAGTTTGTGAATATTTGCAACAACATGAATTAAAAGTTAAATAGACACTAGTTGACCTACAAATAAAAGTATTCCTTTACACGCATAGCACATTCTCCACAGAACTGTTTGTTTCACAAAATGTCACAAGATGTCTGCCCCTCAGTTAGGTCTCTCTGATGGTAAGTTACTAAACATAAAGAAACCCCACAGAAGAAAATCACTGGTCAGGCTGGGGATTTAGGTCAGTGGCACTGCGCCTACCTTACAAGCACAAGGTCCTGAGTTCAATCACCAGTACCAAAAAAACCAAAAAAAAAAAAAAGAAGAAAAGAAAAGAAGAAGAAGAAGGAGAAGGAGAAAAGAAAATATAAATAAGTATATTACATATAAGAAGATTTAATTACTAAATCCACCCACTTCCTCGACACATAAACAAAAGTCAAAGACCAAATTATTCAGCCATGGATTCTGTCAAATAATAAAAGAGTTAACACCAATCTTTCACAAAGCTCTTTAAGGAAAACAGAACAAGAGAGAATACATCAGAGCTCATTCTGTGAAGCCAGTATAATTCCAATAATAAAACTAGACAAATATATCACACGAAAACTACTTGTATAGACTAATATGTCATGATTAATATAGATGCAAATTTCTTCCACAAAAGACTACCAAATCTTGCAATGTATCAATCTAATAACATATAAAAGAATGATATAAAATGTAAGTCCAGCTATAACGACTTACCACTTTATACCTGTCAGGATGGTTACTACAAAAAAAGAAAGAGAGCTGGCAAGGTTGTGGAGAAATCAGAACCTGGAATGTAAACTGGTACAGCAGCTATGGAAACCAGTGTGGAAATTCCTCAAAACTTTAAAATAGACTACCATGTGATCCAGCAATCCAAAAGAGAACATGTATAAAGAATACATATCCATATTCACTTCTTTTGGTACATATCCAAAAGAATTGAAATCAGGATCCCAAGAGAAAGATAAGGTATTTATAGTAAGGATGGAAAAAAATTAAACATCTTAATAAAATGAAGATTTAAAACAAAGGCTACCCAATATTTGAATAATGCACCCGCTAGATTGAAAAGCACACTCTTTCAAACATTAATGAACCATTACCAAAAAAAAATTGATCATGATTTGCCTCCAAAACAAGTATCATATAATTTCAAAATTTTTCAATCATATTGATGATAAACTTTGGTCATAACTCAAGTACAGAAGTATATTTGGAAGTACAGAAGTATGTTTGGAAGTAAAGAAGTATGTTTGGAAGTAAAGAAGTATGTTTGTATTTGTAATTACTAAATCATAGTGAAATTAGACAATAGGAAAGTAAAACTCTCTACTGAAAGTGGAAAGAAAGGATTTTGTAGTAACATAATAAAAGAGGAAGAAAAGAAATGAAAGATCACTTAAAAATGTAAAAAATCTGGAAAAGAAGATACTAAGTAGGGGGAATTTAGAAGCAAACATAAATAACAGAAGTAACCATTTCTAGAAAGAAAAATAAAACGGATAAAATTTGCCATCTGATCTTGATTTTTAAAACTCAATAAAATAGGAATATATAGACATTCTCTTAATAGACGCACACCACTAGCCTGGCTGACTTCTTGCCAGAACAGAAACAGCAGAACAATGAAATAAAATCAAGAAACAACTTTAAACTGAAGAAGAAAGGGATTTTCTTAGGCAGAAGGATAGAGAGCAAACTAAAGAGGAAAAACAGGCTTTTAAAGATTTGAACAGGATATCTAAAATGCAAAAGGAGATCATCCAAGGGTTGGAGAAGACAGATACAAAAGTTGTAGAGCATAAAGGATGATTGGATCCCTGTAAATTTGAGAAAGGAAAAGAGGTGAGGCACCTGGAATAACCCACCCCTGTCCTCCAGGGGAACCGGAGGTGTGTGTGTTACTATTCTTGAACGTACAGTTAAGACATAGTGAGATCAATTAAGGAAACCATCCTTGAAGACTAGGAAAGATTGCCAAACTGCTAAATGAAATTTGTACAAATAAAATATTGAGAGAATTATTGGAAGAGTGTCGAAGATACAGAACATTTATTTTAAAATGATGATAGAAGCATTAGCCATTCCCCATAGGGGCGCACACACACACCACACACACACACACACACACACACACACACACACACGAAGTATGGGAAAAAGTATGGGAACAAGAAAAAAGTATGGAATTGGGACTCAAATGGAAGACAACCAAGATAGGGCAAGATAAAAAGCCAATCAGGACAGCAGATCAGGTACAGGCCTGTGTTAGATGTCCATTGGATAGAAAAATACCTTTTGTGTCAGACTAACCAATTTTAAAGAATAAACATGGATGAGGTTTGTTTCAACAGTTGATGCTTTTAGTGAATGCAGAACTAATGAGTCCTTTTTCTTACAGTAGGAGGCCCCACAAAACGCATTCTACAAAAGCATGTCTGGAAACAAACACACAGCCTAGGAAAAAAGAAAAATTAAAAACAAATATGCCTTCAATTTGGGATTTTTCTATAGTAGAGAAGTAAAAGGTATGATTTTAAAAGAACTTTAAGTATAAAGAATTCAGTTGATCCTTTCTAGGAGTAGGGAAAGAGTAAAGGGAAAAGAAATACTACAGATACCTCCACTTTGGGAAAAATAACATAGGAGGAGAAAATAGTCCTCAAGGCCCGAAATGTTCAAAGGTTGAGGAAGTGGGGTCTTGAGGAGCACGTGAAAGAGGTACCCATCCACCATATACCCCACATACCCAGGTACATGCCTGAGGGCCAACAAGGAGAAGGGCAGCTCAGGAATCTGCTGAGGCCCATTCTCCAGGTGGAACAAAAATGGAGTCTAAGTAGAAATCTTCTGGAGGAGTCAGGAAGTGGGTTTCATAGGCCTTTCCTTAACAAGAGGTCTTAGTGGCCTTGGTGGCATAAACTAAACTTGTTGGCTTCTTTTGAAAAATTAAAATTAATTAATTAATTAATAAGTGAGTAGGAGGTGCTGCCAGATGATGCCCACACTGGAAACATAAATGGGATGAAGAAGTTTTGAATATTCTTGTTGAGGCAAAAATAGAGATCTACGAAAACCTGCCGGAGAGGACTACCACTACTAAGAAGTGTGAATCCTTGAGAGGTATGTTATTAGGCACAGGTGCATTTTTCCCCCTTCATGTGGAAATACAGACTCCTAATTACCTTTGCTGAACTGACATTCACAGATCATGATATCCAAACAGCTAGCTTAGACACACTGGCCTTCTGGTGAGTTTGAACTCGGTTTTCTCTCCTCTCTTTCTGCCTCCTTCACCTCACAAAATTCCCATCTTTGGAGTTCACCAAGAACTAGGTTCTGGGAGCTGCATTTGCTGAAGGTAGATCTTCTCTAGGAGCTTGAGGTTACTTTTGCTTTTGCATTTTCAGGTGGGGTAGAGGTGAAGAGTAAAACTGTATCTTATGTATCCTGTCATTTAAAGATGAGTCACATTGAAATTAATCTTCTGATCTCCTGAAACACACCCATGACTGTTAAAGTCAATACTTGGTGAAACACTAAAAGCAATAATTTTCTCAGTCTTGATTTGTTTTAAAATCAACTCAGAACTTTTTAAAATAATGCCAGTTCCCCAATTCAGTGATTGCCGAAGTGTGGTCCCCTAGACCAACACCACCAACATTATCTGGGCACTTGTCAGAAATGCAAAGTAGGTAATGAGGCCCAGAAATCTGTTTTAATGTCTTTCAAGAATGTCTAATAAACAGTAAAGTTTGAGGACCACTATCCAAGGCCACCTTGAGCAAATGAAATCAGAGCTGGTGGTGGAGGCAATATCAAATTAAAATCATGGAGGCAAAGCAACACTGAATCTATGCAGCCATTGGTTCCTGGCTGAGGTTGAAGAGAAAAAAGATTGGAAAGGTTAAGGAATTTACATTATAATTTCTCTGGACTATCAAGGACTTAGAAGTTTGATTAGGACTCTAATTTGTTTTTGATTTATCACTCACAAAAGCAAAATAATTTGGCTTCAGATCCGTGCAGGGGTATGTGTGTTACTATCCTGGTCTTTTTTTTAATTTTTAGTTTTGGGACAGGGTTTCATACTAAGTCACTAAATTCTCAGGTGGGACTTGAACTTGAGCTCCTTCTGCCTCAGACACCCAGAATGCTGAGTTTATAGGTGTGTGCCACCATGCTGGATGGCTTCAGATTTTAAGTCCTTTGAACTTCAGCTAATTTGCCATACTTTAAAAAATAAATGTTAAGATGAAGTTGTGCAGTGTACAGAAAAGTATAACAGATAAATGCCATACATGTTTATCAGATTAAATAATGATCAATATTTTATCCAAATTCTCTTCAACTATTATTTTTTGGTGTCATAGAATTTTGGGGAAAATATTTGAAAATTATATACTTACACTACTATATGTTTCACCAAAAGTAGGGACATTTGGGGTTAGGGTAATAGTCCAGTGGTAGAGCACTTGCCAAACATACATGAGGCCCTGAGTCCAATCGCTGGCACCACAATGATTTGATTAATTATTACTTAATTAAAACATTTTCTGGCATAACCACAATCCTATTTTTATTCCTGAAAAAATTAATAATTTTTGGTATCAGCCCACAATCCTGTTTATAGTAACATTTTCTCAACTGTTTTAAAAATATCTTTTGTTGAAAGACTTCTAGACTTAATTGACAGATTCAGTAGAGTAGCTGGAGACAAGGTCAACACTCAAAAAACAATAGCCTTCTTGTACACAAATAACAGACTCACTGAGAGAGAAATTAGGGAAACATTTCCTTTTACAATAGCATCTAAAAAAATGAAATATCTAGGAATCAATCTAACAATGGAAGCAAAAGACCTCTACACTGAAAACTACAGCACTCTGAAAAAAGAGATTGAAGAGGATACAAGAAAATGGAAAGATATCCCTTGCTCCTGGGTAGGAAGAACCAATATAGTGAAAATGGCCATACTTCCAAAACTGCTATATAGATTTAATGCAATGCCTATTGAAATTCCAAAAATATACTTCACAGAACTACAGAAAACAATCCAAAAATTCATTTGGAACTAGAAGAGACCTAGAATAGCAAAAGCAATTCTAGGCAACAGAGACATGGCTGGGGGTATCACAATCCCCAACTTCACACTATACTACAAAGCTACTGTGATAAAATCAGCATGGTACTGGCAAAGAAACACACCTGAGGATCAGCAGAATAGATTAGAAGATGCAGAAACAATTTCAGACACACTCAGTCACCTCATCTTTGACAAAGGAGCCAACCACCATCATTGGAGGAAAGATAGCCTGTTTAATAAATGGTGTTGGAAAAACTGGATTTCAACCTGCCAAAGATTAAAACTAGACCCATACCTATCACCATGCACTAAACTAAGATAGCAGTGGATTAAAGATCTAAATATTAAAACAGAAACACTAAACTTTCTGGAAGATAAGTTAGGCAGAACGCTTGAAGACATTGGCATAAGAAAAGACTTTATGAACAAAACCTCAGTAGCATGGGAACTAGCACAAAGAATCAACAACTAGGATTTCATCTTATTAAAAAGCATCTGTACTGCAAAAGAAACCACCAACGGACCTAACAGACAACCTATGACGTGGGAAAATAATTTTAGCAGCTGTACCTCAGACAAAGGACTACTATGTAGAATATATAAAGAATTGAAAAAAATCAGACCTCCCAAATTTAAAGACCCAATACAAAAGTGGGCATCTGAAATAAACAGACATTTCTCAGACAAAAAAGTAAAAGCAGAAAATAAATATATGAAAAAATATTGAACATCACTGGTCAATCAAGAAATGCAGATGAAAACAACACTGAGATTTTACCTCACCCCAGAAAGAATGGCGGCTGTCAAAAAATCAACCAATAACAAATGCTGGCAGGGGTTTGGGGAGAAAGGAACCCTTCTCCATTGTTGGTGGGGGTACACACTGGTACAAGCACTGTGGAAATCAGTATGAAGATACCTCAAAGAACTAGGGCTAGAGGTGCCATTTGACCCAGCTATTCCCCTGCTGAGTATCTTCCCAAAAGAATTAAAAGAATCATACCACAGTGATATATGTGCACCCATGTTTATAGCGGCACAGTTTGTAAAACCTAAAGCTTGGAAACAGCCCAAGTGCCTATCAACTGGAAACTGGGTAAAGAAGATGCGTTTTTTTAATAAAATGGAGTACTACTCAGCCATAAAGAAGGAGAAACTAGAGACATTTATAGCTAAATGGATGTATATTGAGGCCATACTCTTAAGTGAAATAAATAGGACACACGTGTAAATACCGAATAGTTTCTCTAGTGTGAGAAACTGAAAGTGTAAATAAGGATTAAAATGATTAAAACAAATAATTGATAATTTGAAATAGGGAAAGGTCCAAAGGTGTAGGGGTGGTGGGAGGGGAAGGGGAAAGGGAAGAAGGGAAAAGAAAAATTATGAGAAAAGAAAAGAATGGATATGAAATCTATGTAAATAGGGAAGGGTGGAGGGGGTGAAGTGTGCACAGGTAATGGGGAAAAAAATAAGAACCAAGATACATCATGTACAGGTACAAGCACCCAATGATAAATGTAAATGTATTGTATACCTAAAATGTACCAATTAAAGAATTTAAGGGAAAAAAAAATCTTTTGCTGGGCCAGGGATTTAGCTCAGCAGCACAGTCCCTGCCTGGCAAGCATGAGGTCCTGAGTTCAATCCTGGTACCAAAAAGAAAGAAAAACTGACGGATTAGGATTCTCCAGAGGAAGAGAACCAACACAATGTATGTATGATTAGAAGGGGGGATTTATTAGATTAGGCTACCTAATCAGAGGTGGGAGAGTAAGCAATGGCCTCATGCATGCTGGAGAGTCCAGCAGCTGCTCAATCCAAGAAGCTGGAAGTCTCAAGAAAAGAGAAACCAATGATGCAGTCCCAGTCCAAGGCTGGTGGATGGAATCCTCTGGAGAGTCTGGAGAGTTGCTGGTGCAAGTCCACTTTCAAAGGCTGAAGAATCTGCAGTCTTATATGGGTGATGAAGCAGCAAAATCAAAACAAAAACACACCAGTGAAGGAGTTCAATGCATGCACATATATGAGCTTCCCCGTATGCTTTTTGTTCCATCCAGGCCCTCAGACTATTAGATAGTGCCAGCCCAATTCAGGGTGGGTGTCCTCCCGACAACCCTGCGTCAGTTCACTGACCCACATACCAATCATCTCTGGAAAACTCTCACAGATGCACTGGAAACTGATTTCCAATTCTTTGGACATCTCTCAATCTCATCAAGTTGACAACCAAAATTAACCCTCACAGAGACACACTGGAAACAAGAACCAATCAAGGTCCACATGGAATTGGTCGCATTACTTTTCTCCAGTCGCCATTCACATAGAACCATCACATTGCTTTCTTAATTCTCCATTAGCTTGTGGATAAGGTAAGGTGTTCTTTTACAGACTGTTCTATGTTCTTGATTTGTCTTATAGCTTCCTTTGTGCTGTTTAATTGTTTCTTGCTATTGCCCTCTCCTCCATAAACTGAAAGATAAATTTACAATCTTAGTTAAATTCAAGTTGAAGCTTCTTTGCAGGAATATTTCAGGTGTTGCTCTGTGTACTTCACGAAATCTGGTTGTTTAACTGTGTGAATACTAAGACTAAGAAGTAATTTAAAATGGTGGCTATCTGATCCTTGTATTATAATTATTAACTTTTTTTATGATGTTGAATTTCATTAATTATTACTGTCTGAATCAATTATTATTCTAGAGGCTGCAAAATTGTGCATTTCTAATGCTGTCACCCTGACTATAATTCTATCTGATATTCTTTAAAACCAATTTCTCTCGCCAACTAAGGCAACTGAGTTGGTTACTGAGAAACAAAGTATATACAGAAAAGTATGAATACATGCTTAGCTTTTTCTCTGAGAAGAGCTACCAAATTTTTAAAGGAATATATCCTTCAAGTCAATAATTATGCCTCTAAGAATTTTTCCTACACATATACAAGTGCAGAAAGTTATATGTGCTAAATTTGTATTGCTTTTTTATAATAGAAAAACAAAGTTATAAAAATAACCAAAATGTTTCTCAGTAAAAGTCTACTTTAAAATGATATTCTTGTGCAAATACAATGCAATTATTTAAAAAGGTATACTTCTCTTAGAAAATTAAGTGAAAGGAACCTCCTTAATTCAATATAGATTGAGCATACATAATGCAAAAATCTAAAATCTAAAATGCTCTGAACTCTGAAACTTTTTGAGTGCTGACATAATACCACAAGTGGAAAATTCTGTACTATTAAATTTTGTTTCATGCACAAAATTATTTAAAATATTCTATACATTCATCTTCAGGCTATATGAATGTTGTGCTTAGACTTAAGTCCCATCCTTAAGATATCTCATTATGTATATGCAAATATTCTAAAAATTCATACATGCAAATATTCCCAAAATATCTAAAATCTGAAACACTTGTGATCCCAAGCATTTCATATAAGGGTTACTCAAGCTTCAGAAGCTAATACTGAAAAGTCACAGCAATCTTTGGATTTCATAAATAAACTTCAGGTATATTCTGTATTAATTGAGATTAAGATACTATCTACTCTCACATTTATTCTTTAAATTATCAGACCTAGCCAACATAATGAAGTAAGAAAAGAAATAGGAGAGAAGGTGAGCTGGTCCCAGCACCTGGAAGGACACTCCCCCACCACCATCCCATGCTCCTAGGACAGAGAAGCAGAGCCAGTCCCAGCACCTGGAAGGAAGCTCCCCCACCACCATCCCACACTCCTAGGGCAGAGAAGGTGAGCCATGTGGACACCAGAAGCAGCCCCCCATAGAAATGAGAGGACACATAAACAAGCCTCAAAAACAGACTTCTGGATCACCTCCAGCAACCCCAAAGGGAAACGAGATGGAACAATCTGATATTCAACCACCTGGACTCTCTGAACTGGCAACAAAAGAGGATATAGGAAAAATGAAATCAGAAATAATTACTCAGATAACAGCAAAGATTGTCCTCATGGTGCAAGACATGATTAATAAATCTAGAGAGTACACAGATTAAAAAAATAGAGGATCTGAGGAACATGATGGAATCCCAACATAGGAAACAAATGGAATCCATAAAACAGATGCAAACAGATTTCCAGGAGATTAAAAACTCCATCGAAAGTCTGCACAGCAGAATGAACCAATGTGAGGATAGAATTTCAGATATAGAAGAAAAGATTACAATTAGTGACCAGGAAAAGGAAAATTGCTTTAAAATTGTAAAGGAACATGAGAAATCAATCCAGCAGCTGCTAGATGGTGCAAAGAAGAATAACATAAGACTGATTGGAGTCAATGAAGAAAAAGGAGAGGGTGAAGATGACATAAAAAAACTGTTCACAGAAGTGATGGCAGAAAACTTCCCAAGGAGAGGAAAAGAACTTGACATACAGATAAGTGAGGCATATAGGACTCCAGCTAGCCTTGACCCAAAAAAATCTACACATAGGCATATAATAGTTAGGATTCCAGAAATCCAACAGAAGAACAAAATTCTACAAGCAGGGAGAGAAAAGAAACAAATCACATACAAGGGAAAGCCCATCAGACTCACAGCAGACTTCTCAATGCAAACCATCAAGGCAAGAAGAGCTTGGAGTGATGTATTTCAAGCCCTAAAGGAAAACAGCCTCCAACCCAGATTGATGTACCCTGCAAAACTATCTTTCAAAATGGATGGAGAAATAAGATACTTTGATGATAAAGAGTGCCTCAGGAACTTCATGAATACCAAACCAGCACTCCAAAAAATTTTAGACAATACCCTAGGAAAAGACTATGATCACAACCCCAGGAAACCCAGCAGAATGAATCCATTGGGTGTGACAAATTAAACACAAAGGGGGAGAATCCAACAAAAAGAAAAAGTCATGACAAGGCTTTTAAAACGTTTAACTTCATCTCCCTAATAAGTGTATAATTCAATCTTGTTATTGTACTGATTAGTATTTTTCTGATTCTAGAGTTGCACACCTTTCCTTGTGCTGTACTGGCTATTTATCATCTTCTTGTGTCTACTTTTTAATTGGGTTGTATATTAAAGAGCTCTAATAATTCTTTATGCTGGTCATAGGTTATATGCATTGTAAATATGGTCTGTTTAAGGACTACTTTTCATTTTAATGATGTCATTTAAAGTTCTAAATTTTGATGTGATCTCATTTATCAAGTATTTTCTTTTTATACATCATGTCTTTTATATCCTAGGTAGTTCTTGCCTACCCTGAATTCATAAACATTTTCCCTTATAATTTCTTTCTTAAAGTTTTATACTTTTAGGCTTTCATATTTAGGTTCATTAGATCCTTTCAAGTTATTTTCATGTATGGAAATAAACGGGTGAGGTTAATTTTTTATATATGGATGCCAGGTGTTCTAGTACCATTTACTGAAAACACTATCTCTTCCTCGGCTCTTGAATTGAGTTTATAGCCTATAAAATCCTAATGTTAAATAATCTTTCAAAACTCAGTGGACCATATATGTGTGGTTCTATTTCTAGATTCTCTGTTTTATTCCAATGATCTATATGTCTTTACTTACACCAACACTGTCTTGATTACCGTAGCTTTAGAAGAAGTCTTAAAATTAGGTATTAAACGTCTTCCAATACTGTTGTTGACTTTTTTTTTTAACTTTTCTAGGTCCTTTGTACTCCTTCATAACTTTTAAATTTCAATATCCAATTCTTCATTTATAGCAAGTATACACAGACCTGAATTTTTATATATACCTTGTGTTTTCTAATCCTGCTAAATTCAAATACAAGTTCTAGGGCCTCCTAGAGATTTCTTAGTATTTTCTCTGTAGATGATCATCTCATCTACATATAAAGATTTTACTCCTACCTTGCCAATCCTATCCTAATTGTGTCATTTTATTGCCAGACTATTTTGGTGGGGACTAGGTTTCAAAGTTTAATGGACAGATAAAGAGTAAGCATATCTGCCCTTGTTCCCCACTTTAAGGAGAAAGCATTGTATCTTCTCCATTCATACAAGATGTTCTCGCTGGAAGTATGGAGTACATGTCTTTAATCTGTTGACAAGGTTCTGTTCTCCTTCTAGTCTCCTGATAGCTTTTACCATGAACAGCTGTAGAATTTAGTCCAATACTTTTTCTCAACTAGTGACAGGATAATATGGCTTTTTCCTTTCCTCTGTTAAATGATGACTTCTGGGGGTGGATCTTCCAATGCTGAACCAACACTGCCATTCCTATAACAAAACCACTTTCTACATACTGCCATATCTGACTTCTAATAGTTTGTTTTGTTAAATAAATTTCTATCTATGTTCATACTTTTTTCTTCTATTATCTTCATCCAGTTTTAGGATTAGCACAATGTTGAGTTCCTAAAATGAGGGGAGAAGTGTTCCTTCTTTTCCTGCTTTAATTGTTTGATATAATTTATCAGTTAAAATGTATATGAGCCTGTTGTTGTCATATAGGTAGGTTTTCAAGCTAGGAATATACTTTCTTTAATAGGTGCTATTCAAATTTTATATTTCCTCCAGAGTTAGTTTCATTAATTTGTCTTCCAAGGTACTTCTTAGAAGTTGTTAAATTTATTTCAAAAAAGATTTTTAATATGCTTTTTATATCCTTTTAAATTCTGTAAAATCTGTGGTAATGTCTCCTAGATCTTGATATTGTAAATTTAAAAATATATAATTGATATTGTGTAATAGGAGGAAAAAGTCTGAAGGAGCAGGGGAAGTGGGAAGGGTAGGAGAAAGGAAAAATGGGAAAAGAAAAAATATGAGAAAAGGAAAAAAATGGAAACAAAGTCTTTGCAAATAGGGAAGGGTGGAGGGGGTGAATGGAGGGCAGGGGAAGGGGAAAAAATAAGACCATGATACATCATGTAAAGGTACAAGATCCTAATCATGAATGTAACTGTATTTTATACCTAAAATGTACCAATAAACTTAATGAGAAAAAAAAGAAATAAGAACCAGAAGGAAAGAGACAAAACACCAAATACTGATAGAAGAGAACCTCATTAGAATAGGAGAGATCAGCAAGTTTACTCAACACAAAGCCAACATATAAAAATGAACAACATTCGTGCATAGCAGTAGCAAAAAACTAGAAAATGTACTAGGAAATACAACATCCTCCACAGCAGCAACAAAATTAAAATACATAAGAACTAACCTAAAAAATGAATATATAGAATTTTATGGAAAAACACTTTTAAGCTCTATTAAGGATTTAAAACTTTTACTAATGGAGAGATAACCACGTTCACCGCCTCAAAACATAAGGTTGTAAAAATATTTTTCTCTACACACAGACACACACAAATAAAATAATTATAATTTTTTTTATGATTCCAATGGGTTATGAGAGAAAATGACAAAGATAATCTCAAATTTAGAGGAAGGAATAAATGTGTAATAAAAACCAATAATTTTGAAAAGTAAATAGTTAATTGTCTATTCAAAACTCTGGCTAAAGACATGTGAGGCAGCTTGCTAGAGATGTGGGGAAAGTTTCTGCACCTTTAAAGAGACAAGAAAAGACAGCTCTTTCTTTGATACTGTGCCTTTCCTGTCTGAATGTGATCACTGCTACTACTGCAGCCGTTGTTTAACCAGGAGGAGAAAATCAATATGTCAATGATAATGTTAGAATGAATGAGGTCTCTATAGATGATACTGCTGCGCCTTTGAATTAACCTGCTCTGGACCTTTCTTATCACAAGACTGCTTGTTTATAACTTAATAAATGTGCCTTGGTGTATTAAAAATAGCATGAGATTGGGCCGGGGATTTAGCTCAGTGGTGCCATGCCTGCCTTGCAAGCACAACGTCCTGAGTTCGATCCCTGGTACCAAAAACAAAGAAAAAATAGTATGAGATTATATGTAGTAATGTGAAATGACACTGAAATACATTTCAAATGTAAAAAACAAATCCAAAATAGTTTTCCATTTCTATAAAAGAAAAACTTAACAAGCATAGAATGTTTTTTCCAAGAAAACAAAAGAACGTCTTGACACTATCTAATTCTAGTGTATGACTTCAAACTTGTACTTTGTATTGGTTTTTGAAAATGTGGATTTTTTGTCATTGGCCTGTACTTGCATAAAATGGGGAGACAAGGAGAAAAATGATGATAGTAGAATGATAGCCAAACTGACTCCATCTTGTGCCTCAATGCTTGTACCTATGCTTGGGCAAAGCACCCTAAACCCCACATCCTGTTTGGCAGTAAACTTGCTGCAGTTGCAGGATGTTTTGTAGCTCACCTAGTGTGTGACACTTCCTTGTTCTCCCCCCCACCCTGCCCGCCCACTAACCTGGCATGGTTCTGCTTGCTCTCTCCTGAGCCCCCTGACCCCCGAACTGAAAGCATGATTTAAAAGGGAAAAATCAAACTGCTTCCTGTTGCTGAGAGAACTTTCCAGGCACTAGGCCCCCTCAGGTGCCGGCTTTCATAAACGGACTCAAATCTGGCAGAGTGTGGTGCTTCTCCATTGTCTCTCTCCTCCATAACAGTAGCTGACACTACTTCTCCCAGGGAACAGAGAAAGGGGTGAACAGTTTACTGAGTAAAGGAAGGCACTTCGAGTGAGAAGCAAGAGAACAAAGAGTGAAGAGGCCAGAAGTCAACATCTAAACAATGACACCGATTTGGCCCAGGCTGATTCTGCTGCTAACTGAAGTTCAGGTTTCAGGTAGAGCCGGATCCTTGGAGTGGCCCTGAGTTCTGGGGCCAATGAGAGGGGAAGGAGAATACAGCCCAGGTGGCAAGGACTCTCCTCAGATCTGCCCTCAATGAGCCAAGGAGACCTTTGTGTTCACAGCACTGGCTCATCTCACGGAACGCCATCTGCATCGGGTACCATGAGGTAGATTTGGTGCCACAGGAGACAGGTTTTATGCTTATTAATTATACCAGATGGTGGCTGAAGACTTAATAGATGACATAAATCTCTAGAAGAACAAACATCAATAAATCAAGGCAGGAAACAGTGCATGTCCATACACTGCTATGGACAGTCATCAGGTTTGCCACAGCAGGTATCAGCCGGCAAAGTTGGTCAAGTAGTCATAAATTAAATCACCCAGAATCCAAATAGGAAATCTCTATTACTACAAAACATAGAAACTCATGATGATAGAATCCAAGTAAAGAGGAAAAATTAAGCCTCCTTGTTTGAACAAAAATACTACTCACTATAATGTGGTCAGAGTGCACTGCTCATGAAACCCCATGAAAGCAGAAAAGTGATTAACAATGTAGTTGTTTTATTGCTAGGTACCCAGAATCTGTGGCAGAATTGCTCTTTTGAGTGGGAAATGGTTCTAATTAACTAGTAATGAGGTCCAAGTTGTGTGTTCAACATCTGAGTGGGTCAATTTTCCTTGTTTTCAGGTTATGTTGTGCAATTTCTCCTTCAACAAGACCCAAAAAGGCCAAGTTGGTACTGTGATCCACCTCTATTACTGCAAACCTATTTAAATGGCTTCTCCTCAGGTGTGGGTCAGTAAAATAATCTTTAAAATGAAAGATGGTTGTGAGCAAAGAACACACCATTAGTGGTGGCAAATGCTAAGTATCATTTCAATCAAGGTAGCCTACTGCTGTACTTCTGATATGAAATAAAATACTGTTAACATCTGGTGGACACAGTAGCACCTCAGCTGACACTACTTTTCACAGAAAATTGTGTCTCTTTTGTTATTTTCCTAGGTCATTATTAAACATTAAAATACCATGATAGCTCATGGAGGAGAAATTTTTTTAATTAATTTTATTAGTACATTTTATTGGTACATTTTAGGTATACAATTCGTTTACATTTATCATTGGGTGCTTGTACCTGTACATGATGTATCTTGGTTCTTATTTTTTCCCCATTATCTGTGCACCCTTCACCCCCTCCACTCTTCTCTATTTACATAGATTTCATTTCCATTTTTTTTTCTTTTCTTATAGTTTTTCCTTTCCCTCTTTTCCTTTCCCCTTCCCCTCCCTTCACTCCTTCATCTTTGGACCGTTTTTCCTATTTCAAATTATCAAATATTCATTTTAATCATTTTAACTCTTGTTTACTCTATCAGTTTCTCACACTAGTGAAACTATTCTGTATTTACACATGTGTGTCCTATTTATTTCACTTAAGAGTATGGCCTCGATATGCATCCATTTTGTTGCACCCAGTGAGAAGGAACCAACCAGAGACCGATATTAAATCCACACAGAAGTTTATTACCGGCCGGGACCCGAGCCGAGCATCAGACTCAAGCCCCTACTAGGGGGAGACAAACATGTTTTACACACCGTTGAGGGCAACAGTTTCTAGCCCCCCTCCGCCGTGGGATAGAGCTAGCAAAGCAAGTAAAAGGTACAGAAGCAGAAAGTCCTGCTGTTAGAACATTTGCAAAACAATAGTTGATTAATTGTTGTTTCTAAAGAGACTTTCTAAGGGGAGGAGGTTTCTAAGCTTCCTCCTTCTGAGTTCATCCAAAGGGCAGGCAGGTGGGTCAAGCAGCAATATGGAGTCTGTCTTGCTAACTAGGGTCCTTCACATTGAGCTATAAATAACTCTAGTTTTTCATTATTTATGGCTGAGTAGTACTGCATTTTATTTAAAAAACCATATTTTCTTTATCCAGTTTCCAGTTGATGGGCACTTGGGCTGTTTCCAAGCTTTAGCTATTACAAACTGTGCAGCTATGAACATGGGTGCACATATATCACTGTGGTATGATTCTTTTAATTCTTTTGGGAAGATCCCCAGCAGGGGAATAGCTGGGTCAAATGGGACCTGTAGCCCTAGTTCTTTGAGGTATCTCCATACTGACTTCCACAGTGGTTGCACCAGTCTGCACTCCCACCAGCAATGGAGCAGGGTTCCTTTCTCCCCACAAACCCACCAGCATTTGTCATTGGTTGATTTCTTGATAGCAGCCATTCTTTCTGGGGTGAGGTAAAATCTCAGTGTTGTTTTCATCTGCATTTCTTGATCGACCAGTGATGTTCAATATTTTTTCATATATTTATTTTCTGCTTTTACTTTTTTGTCTGAGAAATGTCTGTTTATTTCAGATGCCCACTTTTGTATTGGGTCTTTAAATTTGGGAGGTCTGATTTTTTTCAATTCTTTATATATTCTACATAGTAGTCCTTTGTCTGAGGTACAGCTGCTAAAATTATTTTCCCACGTCATAGGTTGTCTGTTAGCTCCGTTGGTGGTTTCTTTTGCAGTACAGATGCTTTTTAATAAGATGAAATCCTAGTTGTTGATTCTTTGTGCTAGTTCCCATGCTACTGAGGTTTTGTTCATAAAGTCTTTTCTTATGCCAATGTCTTCAAGCGTTCTGCCTAACTTATCTTCCAGAAAGTTTAGTGTTTCTGTTTTAATATTTAGATCTTTAATCCACTGCTATCTTAGTTTAGTGCATGGTGATAGGTATGGGTCTAGTTTTAATCTTTGGCAGGTTGAAATCCAGTTTTTCCAACACCATTTATTAAACAGGCTATCTTTCCTCCAATGATGGTGGTTGGCTCCTTTGTCAAAGATGAGGTGACTGAGTGTGTCTGAAATTGTTTCTGCATCTTCTAATCTATTCTGCTGATCCTCAGGTGTGTTTCTTTGCCAGTACCATGCTGATTTTATCACAGTAGCTTTGTAGTATAGTGTGAAGTTGGGGATTGTGATACCCCCAGCCATGTCTCTGTTGCCTAGAATTGCTTTTGCTATTCTAGGTCTCTTCTAGTTCCAAATGAATTTTTGGATTGTTTTCTGTAGTTCTGTGAAGTATATTTTTGGAATTTCAATAGGCATTGCATTAAATCTATATAGCAGTTTTGGAAGTATGGCCATTTTCACTATATTGGTTCTTCCTACCCAGGAGCAAGGGATATCTTTCCATTTTCTTGTATCCTCTTCAATCTCTTTTTTCAGAGTGCTGTAGTTTTCAGTGTAGAGGTCTTTTGCTTCCATTGTTAGATTGATTCCTAGATATTTCATTTTTTTAGATGCTATTGTAAAAGGAAATGTTTCCCTAATTTCTCTCTCAGTGAGTCTGTTATTTGTGTACAAGAAGGCTATTGTTTTTTGAGTGTTGACCTTGTCTCCAGCTACTCTACTGAATCTGTCAATTAAGTCTAGAAGTCTTTTGGCAGAGTTTCTTGGGTCTTCTATGTAAAGTATCGTATCATCAGCAAATAATGACATGACAGTTTAACTTCTTCTTTTCCTATCTTTATTCCTTTTATTTTTTTCTCTTTTCTAATTGCTGTGGCTAATGTTTCCAGAACTATACTGAACAGGAATGGTGATAGTGGGCATCCTTGTCTTGTTCCTTATTTTAGCATGAAAGTTTTCAGTTTTTGACCATTTAGTATGATGTTGGCTGGTTTTTCATAGATAGCCTTAATCAGGTTAAGGTAAAGACCTTCTATTCCAATTTTCTGTAGGGTTTTTATCATGAATGGGTGTTGGATTTTGTTGAATGCTTTTTCTGCATCTATTGAAATGATCATGTGGTTTTTGTCCTTGACTCTGTTAATATGGTGTATTACATTTATTGATTTACGAATATTGAACCATCTTTGCATCCCTGGGATAAATCCAACTTGGTCAGGGTGTATGATCTTCTTGATGACTCTCTGTATTCTGTTTGCCAGTATCTTATTGAGGATTTTTGCATCTATGTTCATTAGGAAGATTGGCCTGTAGTTCTCTTTTTCAGTTGGGTCTTTCCCTGGTTTTGGAATCAAAGTAACACTTGCTTCCAGGAGTGAATTTGGAAGTATTGCTTCCCTTTCAATTTCCTTGATGAGTTTAAAGAGTAATGGCATTAGTTCTTCTTTAAATGTCTTGTAAAATTCAGCAGTGAAGCCATCCGGACCTGGGCTTTTCTTTGTTGGTAAATATTTTATTACATTTTCAATTTCACTCATTGTAATTGGGGTGTTTAGAATTTCTATATCTTCTTCATTTAACTTTGGCAATTCGTATATATCTAGGAAGCTGCCCATTTCTTCTGTGTTTTCCATTTTATTGGAGTAGAGGTTCTTGAAGTAGGTATTGATGATCCTCTAGATTTCTGTTGGATCTGTTGTGACTTCACCTTTTTCATTCTTAATTGCATGTATTTGTGCCTTTTCTTTCCTTTTTTTGATAAGGTTGGCTAAAGGTTTATCAATTTTATTTATTCTTTCAAAAAACCAACTCTTTGATTCATTGATTTTTTTGTATTGTTCTCTTAGTTTCCATTGCATTGATTTCTGCCCTGATCTTTATAGTTTCCTCTCTTGTATGAGCTTTGGATTCATTATGCTCTTCTTTTTCTAGGAGTTTGAGGTTCTGCATTAGGTTATTTATCTGAGTTTTCTGTTTTCCTAATATGGGCATTCACTGCTATGAATTTCCTGTGTAGAACTGCTTTCATTGTGTCCCTTAGATTCCTGTATGTTGTACTGGCATTTTCATTTACTTGTAGAAACTGTCTAATTTCTTCTTTAATTCCTTCTGTGACCCATTGGTTGTTCAAGAGGGTGTTATTCAGTTTCCATGTGTTTGTTGGGGTTTTGCAGTTTCTTATGTTATTGATCTCCAATTTTATTGCACTATGGTCTGATAATATACAGGGGGTAACTTCAATTCTTTTACATTTACTTAGATATGTCCTATGAGCTAGCATGTGGTCTATTTTGGAGAATGACCCATGTGCAGCCAAAAAGAATGTGTATTCCAATTTTGTGGGGTGGAACACTCTGTAAACATCTATTAAGTCCATTTGTTCAATAGCTTGGTTCAGTTCTAGATTTTCCTTGTTAATTTTTGTCTAGATGATCTGTCTATTTGTGATAGTGGGGTATTGAGGTCCCCCACTACAATTACATTAGTGCTTATTTGGTTTTTCATGTCTATTAATATTTGTTTTGTATAGCTGGGGTCATTTGTATTTGGTGCACATATATTTAAGATTGTCATCTCTTGCTCTTGGATTGTTCCCTTCACAAGGATGTAGTGACAATCTTTGTCTCTCTTAATTAGTTTTGGTTTGAAATCTACTTTGTCTGCAAATAAGATTGCTACCCCTGCTTTCTTCTGGGTTCCTGTGGTGTGGAGAACTGTTTTCCATCCTTTTACTTTCAGTCTATGACTTTCTTTTTGAGTTATGTGTGTTTATTGTATTCAGCATATTGTTTCAGTTTCCTTTTTTTTTTTTTTTTTTTGGTACCGGGGATCAAACTCGGGACCTTGTGCTTGAGAGGCAGGTGGTGGAATCACTGAGCTAAATCCCCAGACCTGCATTTTCCTTTTTAATCCATTCTGCCAGTCTATTTCTTTTGATTGGTGAATTGAGGCCATTAACATTGATGGTTATAATTGATAGATATTGATTTATCCTTGTCATGATGTTTTACTTTTGTTGGCTCTTTTATTTCTTATTTTTTCCCCTTTCCCTTTAGTGTCTTACCTTGCCTGGTGGCTTCCTTCTGTTGGGCCTCATGGATATGTGACCTTCATTGCTTTTTTCTAGGATATCGTTTAGAATTGCTTGTAGTGCTGGTTTGGTGTTCATGAAATTTCTCAGGTGTTCTTTGTTGTGGAAGTATCTAATTTCCCCATTGATTTTGAAATATAATTTTGCAGGATACAACAGTCTAGGTTGAGGAGAAACTTCTAATGATCTTGTTAGCTTGCATTTGATATTTAAGAACATCATGCTGTTAACTCTTTTCCATAACTCTTATTATAACAATACTTTTAACACTTGACATTTCCCTCTTGAGTAAAAAAATAGCTATTATGTTAGTATTTATTTGTTATATTTATCAATGGCCCTTTAATTGGGGTACCTTGAAAATCTTTGCCAATTTGTCAGGATTGCTACCTAATCAAACCTTCCAAATACAGATGTTTAAAGATTAACAGTTAACTTTATAAAATAGAAAACTTGAATCTTGAATTCTGGTCCAAAATTGAGAAAGAGAATTTACCTTGGGAAAAACTGATGCTTTCTGTAGCTTAAAAGTCGAGCCTTTGGCTGGCCATAGTGTTACACACCTATAATCCCAGAACACTGAGAGGCTGAGGCAGGATCATAAGTTAGAGCCCCAGCTTGGGCTATATAGTGACTTAGTGAGATCCTATCTCTAAATAAAAATAAAATAAAGGACTGGCAATATAGCTCAATGCCAAGGCCCTGAGTTCAATCCCTAGTACCCCCCACCAAATCCAGCCCTTGGTTGCTTATTAACTATAGATAGAGAAATGAAGCCTAAGGAATAAGGCAGAAAAAGAACAAATTACCACTAGATTTCTGGGATAACCAAAAAATGTTCCTCCTAGGCGAGTCCATGTTCAGGTAAAGCAGACTAACTGCTATAGCAACTCAAGATCCCAGGGCTTTAATCCAGTAGAGGTCTGTTTCCTGCCCAGTCCTTCTTGGACCCTGAACATCACTACAAGTTTTGAGAGTTGAGTCAAGGCCTTGGCCATTCTCAGGTTATACCTGCTGTCAGCCTTGAAAGATTAGACAGATGAGCAAAGCACAAGCTTGCTTCTGCTTACTATAAAAACAGTAGATCCCTTCAAATTTCTTCTCCCATAATTCAACCGTTACATTTCTCATGGACCCTGTGTTGCCTTAATGGGACTTGGGAGACAAGAGGAACAGATACAAACCAACACGTAGCTCTGGCTACTGCTTTTCTCTTGAATAATAAGGTCCTTCCTCTCTTCACTGACAGTCATGTCTTCTGCCAGGACCATTGAAAAAGGAATAGCCTAATTTATTAGCTTGTGAGTAGGATAAACTCTCAGGCACAATTCCTACCTGGTGAAGGGTTGGGCTCTGCTTCACATAATCATCTGGGGATCCGAGGATATTCCATGTAGTGGCACTTTCTGCCAAAAAGTCCTTTCCTGGATCTTCATCTAAGTGGCAGATGAGGGAGGGTCTGACAGGGACTGTATAGGAGGTTCCAGGACCAGGCCTGGAAGTGTGTGCTGCACTTCCGTCCACATTTCACTGGCTAGAATGAAGCCATCTGGCCCCACCTCAGGACTGGGGAGCCTGAGAAATGTAATTTAACTGTGTTCCCAGCAGACTAAGAAACAGGGTATGGAAAAGATATAGCAATGTCCTTGCCACAGTACAGGATGCTGAAATAATCAGTAAAGTGCCAAATTCATTTTGGAATTGGAATTTACTCATCAGAAGCTAATGCTTAGACCAAATAAGATTAAGAAACACACCTGGAGTTTTGTTTTTCTGTAACGAAATCAATTTTCTACAGATGAGGAAAAAAGAGGTAAGAAAGATGATGTGGCATTCTTTAGTCTTCTGGAAATTAAATAAGTCCTCATTTTGACCTGAAGCTCCTTATCATGGTAATGGCTAAAAGCAGAGAGGGGGATTAAACTTACCAGTTAAAGAAGGTTTAGGATCTTTTAAAAGTCTGTTCTGGCTTGACTGCAATTATTTCAAGTAACTGCTCAAACATTCAGGTGTTTCCTGTATCACAAGAAAATGGAGTCTGGGTGTTTGCTGAGGAGAAAAGAATCCTGGAGTCTGAAGCTCTAATGACGAGTCCTTCCCTGACCATGGTGAGGCTGTTGGCTTACCTGAGCATCTTTCTGGGTGTCTTTCTGGCATTTGCCTTAGAAGCCCACCGGAAGTGGAACTAGTGTCCTTTCCTCTTGCCTGACCAGATCATTGTGCTGATTGGCCTTAGTTGAGTGGAAGAGGAACTAATTTTGACCCTCTCCTCTGTCAACAGGCCCCTCAACCATTGTGACCTGTCACCAGGAAGGTGCCTTGTGGGTTATTCTGCTTCTCCATGGAAACATGGAGTCCCAGGCTATACCCAGGAGAATCAGGCAAGTCCCACCTCTCCCATATTCCTGAACTGTTTCTGGTTTTATTGCTGCTGTGGGGCTTTAAAAAACTGCAATAAAGTATATATGATGTAAAATTTAACATCTTAATCATATGTAAATGTATGGTTCAGAGGTGTTAACTATATTTATAATGTTGAGCAATCCATTTTGAAAACATATTTTTATTTTTGACTTTGAGGAACAGTAAGAAGCCACATGGTGCCAGAACAGGTGAACAAGGTGAATAGAGACACATCATAATCTTTTTATGAGCCTGCCTTTTCCATAGATGGCCCACAACAGCTGCATTCACCTCATTTTTTGAAAAATCACATCCCATAAAGACACAAAAGAACTTCTAGAACAGCTTCAGAAGGTAGCAAGAATGATGGGACAAGTCTTTTCAAAGTGAGAGGGAATTCTGAGGAGGATTAATGGCAATATGTCTTTTACTGTAATAAATTTTTAAAATGTAAATATTCATATATTTTGATCATCCTTTGTATATGTTTTGTTTTCTATCTTTCCTACTATGATAATGTTTCATTTGTAAATTAAGCACAGTAAGGAGCAACAACAATAACTAATAACAAATTAACTAATTGAACACTTGCCTTGGATGGTATTTTTTCACCTTAATCAACTGCTTCAACTCGCTGGAAATGTTACTGCAGTTTCTTCTTTGGTGGATACAACCTCTCTCCTAATTCTTGTACTTTTCCACCTAAAGCTATCCCTGAATCTGTGAAATCATCCCTTACTTGATTCAAGTGGCATGGTGTCACCTGATTTCAGTAATCCTTATTCAAGTCTTCATACAAGCTTAGTGCTTTCTGGTGTAACACATTGCCATCAGTTGGAACACATTTTCTCTTCGTGTCTTCCATGCACAAATGTAATGCCTCTTATATATTATCTGAACACTTATCATGTACTTTAGCCATAACTTCTGCAGTTTCAGGTGTGATGGCAAAACTAGCACCAATTTATTTTTCCTTCACAATTTCACAAATAGATTTGTTGTCATCACAGATCTTTCAAGCTCAGCATACAATTTCTCCCCCCAGGGCTGGGCTTTCAGCTCAGTGGTAAAGTGCCAATCTAGTATTATATAAGGGCTTGCCCATCACTGAAAAAAACAACAAGCAAAATAGAAACAAACCACCTTAAGACAAGAAATTTCTTTCTTTTTTTTTTTTTTGCTTAAAGAAAGCACTTTACTTCTTTTCTTGGGCATACCTGAATCACCAGACACACTATCTTGCATTCAGGAGTCATTATTAAGTAAAACAAGGGTTATTTGAACACCAGCACTTCAATACCAGGCTGCATGACAACCAAGACAATTTCTAAGGGACTCAGCAGAAGGTAGTGGATACACTGTGGATACACTGGACACCGAGACAATTCATGACCCAGTAAAGATGGAGTGAGATTTCATCATATTGCTTGGGAAGGTGAACAATTTAAAATATGAATTATTTCTGAAATATTACATTTAACAGTTTTGGAGTATTGTCGGGTATGGTTAACAAACCATGGAAAGTAAAATCACAGATAAGCAGGACAACTGTATATAATTTTGTAACTAGTCTTTTCCATTTTGTAGGTTGCCTTTTATTTGGCTGATGGTATCCTTTGCACATCTGGTAGTTTTTAATGCCTCACACCCAGATCTGACCTGAAGTGGAGAGGAAAAAAGTCAAAGAATGGACCACATCCTCTTTTTTCTTTCTTTTTCTACACTTGGCCACAAATATCTCTCATTCTTCACTAGCAAACAGTGGCATCTTATATCACAGCCTGTATTTTCTCTCTTCCCGTGGCCTCTAGTAAAATTCAAAGTTCAGACTTTCACACTTTCAGAATTTTGGAAATGTAGAAAATTTTTCTCTCAACAAACCTTGCCCCTCAAGAGCTCATTTAACAAGAGTCTTAAATAGTTGACAAGAGCCATAGTTGGTTTGTCCTTCATTTGAATCTCTGAAGCCCCTGGATTCATTAGCTGGAAAGCCCCAGGATATCATGATCAAAGGAAAGAATATGCATCACTGTACAGTTGCAAAGGCAAATCTGTTAGACTCTCAGCCCTAAAGAAAAACCACTAAAAATATTGATAATGTTTCCATTACATAGACATTCTTCAAATACCACATGTAACAAATATTGCCTTGTGATTCTAGAAGATCTCTTAATTTTTCACTCAGGGATGATGTAACACCTTGGGTGACATTCAAATCAAATTTTTCTTCCAGTAATTAAATCTTTGGGCCTTCTCCCCAGATAAGTATAGAGCAATACTCATTGTCCTTGAACCACACTGAGAACTTCAATGTGGCTATTTTATGTTTTTCTTTTAAAACAGAGTCTTTGTCTTATTTGAATTTTAATTTGCTTTTGTTCATAATACAATTAAAAGGGAAGCTTTTTTTGCTTACAGGTAGACTTTTTTCTTCCTGGTGAGTACTAAGTTTCTTGACACAAGAAATAGTAATATATTGAGACCTCCAGATTGGTAGAGGCTTCCAGGTAGGTGTGCTGGGGCTCCCAGCATAGAGGAAGCTTCCAGGTAGGTGTGCCATGGTTCCGAGCACAGAGGAGGTGAGCCACATGGCCACCAGGAACACACCACCACCACCCACCCCATGTCAAAATGAGAAGACAGGTAAACAAGCCACAGAACTAGACTTCCAGATCACCTACAGCAACCCCAAAGGGAAACAAGATGGAACAATCTGATACTCAACCACCTGGACTCCCTGAACTAGCAACGAAAGAGGATCTGGAAAAAATGAAATCAGAAATAATTTCTCACATAACAGCAGAGATTGTTCCCATAGTGCAAGACATGATTAATAAATCTACAGAGGATACAGATAAAAAAATAGAGGAGCTGAGGAACATGATGGAATCCCAACATACGAAACAAATGGAATCCATAAAACAGATGCAAATAGATTTCCAGGAGATTAAAAACTCAATTGAAAGTCTATGCAGCAGAATGAGCCAATGTGAAGATAGAATTTCAGATATAGAAGATAAGATTGCAATTAGTGACCAGGAAAAGAAAAAATTCTTCAAAATTTTAAGGGACAGCGAGAAATCAATCCAGCAGCTGCTAGATGATGCAAAGAAGAATAACATAAGACAGATTGGAGTCAATGAAGAAAGAGGAGAGGGTGAAGATGACATAAAAAAACTGTTTACAGGAGTGATGGCAGAAAACTTCCCAAGAAGGGGAAAAGATCTTAACATACAGATAAGTGAGGCATATAGGACTCCAGCTAGCCTTGATCAAAAAAAAAATTACACATAGGCATATAATTGTGAAGGTACCAGAAACCCAACAGAAGAACAAAATTCTACAAGGAGTTAGAGAAAAGAAACAAATCACATACAAAGGAAAGCCCATCAGAATCACAGCAGACTTCTCAGTGCAAACACTCAAGGCAAGAAGAGCTTGGAATGATGTGTTTCAAGCCCTAAAGGAAAACAGCCTCCAAAACAGATTGATGTACCCTGCAAAGCTATCTTTCAAAATTGATGGAGAAATAAGATACTTTCATGACAAAGACCATCTTAGGAACTTCATGAATACCAAAACAGCACTTCAAAAAATTTTAGACAATAATGTAGGAAAAGACAATGAAGATCACAACCCCAGGAAGCCCAGCAGAATGAATCCACTGGGCATGACAAGAAATTAAAAGCAAAGGGGGAGGATCAAACAAAAAGAAAAAGTCATGACAACGATAAGTCAATATGTATCAGTTATAACCATCAATGTCAATGGTCTCAACTCATCAATCAAAAGAAATAGACTGGCAGAATGGGTCAAGAAGCAAGATCCAACAATATGCTGCATACAAGAAACACACTTAATTCAAAAAGAAACTCATAGACTGAAATTTAAAGGGTGGAAAACAATACTCCATGTGATAGGAACCCCCCAAAAAGCAGGAGTAGCTATCCTCTTTGCAGACCAAGTGGATTTCAAACCCACAATGATTAAGAGAGACAAAGAGGGACACTATATCCTTGTAAAGGGAAGAATCCAAGAGGAAGAGATGACAATCATAAATATCTATGCACCAAACACTAGTGTACCCAACTGTATAAAACAAATACTAATGGACATGAAAAACCATATAAGCACTAATACAACAGTAGTGGGGGACCTCAGTGCTCCATTGTCACAAATAGATAGATCAACTAGACAAAAAATAAGCAATGAAATACTAGAATTCAATCAAACTCTTGAACATATGAACCTAGCAGATGTTTACAGAGTGTTCCACCCCACAAAATCCAAATACACATTCTTTTCAGCTGCACATGGGTCATTCTCCAAAATAGACCACATACTTCCTCACAGAACATATTTAGGTAAGTGCAAAGAAATTGAAGTTATCCCCTATATATTATCAGACCATAGTGCAATGAAATTGGAGATCAACAGCAAAAGAAACTGCAAAAACTTCATAAACACATGGAAATTGAACAGCACACTTCTGAATAACCAATGGGTCATAGAGGAAATTAAAGAAGAAATCAGACAGTTCCTTCAAATAAATGACAATGACAATACAACATATCGGAATCTATGGGACACAATGAAAGGCTTATGAGGCAAATTTATAGCAGTGAATATGCATATTAGGAAAACAGAACGAGCCCAATTAAACAACCTGATGCTGAACCTCAAGCTTCTAGAATGAGAAGAGTAGGACAAACCCAAAGCTCATACAAGGGAGGAAATTATAAAATCAGGGCAGAAATCAATGCAATGGAGACTAAGAGAATGATACAAAAAAGCAATGAAGCCAAGAGTTGGTTCTTTGAAAGAATAAACAAAGTTGACAAACCCTTAGCCAAGCTTATCAGAAAAAGGAAGGAAAAGGTCCAAATCCATGCAATTAGGAATGAAAAGGGTGAAATTACAACAGACCCAGCAGAAATCCAGAGGATCATCGATACCTACTTCCAGAACCTATACACCAATAAGATGGACAACACAGAAGAAATGGACAGATTCCTAGATATTTATGAATTACCAAAGTTGAATGAAGAAGACCTAAGAATTCTAAACAACCCAATATCAATCAATTAAATTGAAAACGTCATTAAAAACTTACCAACCGAGAAAAGCCCAGGCCCTGATGGCTTCACTGCTGAATTCTAGAAGACATTTAGAGAGGAACTACTGCCACTACTGTTTAAACTCTTCAGTGAAATTGAAAGGGAAGCAATACTCCCAAATTCATTCCTGGAAACAAGCATCACCTTGATCCCCAAAGCAGAGAAAGACCCAACCAAAAAAGAGAACTATAGGCCAATCTCACTAATGAACATAGGTGCAAAAATCCTTCATAAGATACTGGCAAATAGAATGCAGAAGATCATCAAGAAGATCACACACCCTGACCAACTGGGATTCATCCCAGGCATGCAGGGATGGTTCAACATATGCAAATCAATCAATGTGATACACTATATCAATAGAACCAGGGACAAAAACCATATAATCATCTCAACAGATGCAGAAAAAGCATTTGACAAAACCCAACATACATTTATGATAAAAATCCTACAAAAAATCAGAATAGACGACCTCTACCTCAATCTGATAAAAGCCATCTATGAAAAAACAACAGCCAATATCATACTAAATGGTCAAAAACTGAAATCAGGAACAAGACAAGGATGTCCACTATCACCATTCCTGTTCAATATAGTTTGGAAACATTAGCCACAACAATTAGACAAGAGAATGAAATAAAAGGAATAAAGATAGGAAATGAGAGGCCAAATAGTCATTATTTGCAGATAACATGATACTCTATATAGAAGACCCCAAGAACTCCATCAAAAGTCTTCTAGACTTAATAACCAAATTCAGTAAAATAGCTGGATACAAGGTCATCACACAAAAATCAATAGCTCTCCTCTACATGAACAACAGAGTCACTGAGAGAGAAATAAGGCAAACAATTCTTTTCACAATAGCATCCAAAAAACTGAAATACCTAGGAATCAACCTAACAAAAGAAATCAAAGACCTCTTCTCTGAAAACTATAGCACTTTGAAAAAAGATACTGAAGGGGATATCAGAAAATGGAAAGACATCCCTTGGTCCTGGGTAGGAAGGACCAACATAGTGAAAATGGCTATACTTCCAAAATTGCTATGTAAATTCAATGCAATCCCAATTGAAATCCCAGCAGTATACTTCATAGACCTTGAGAAAACAATTCAAAAATTCATTTGGAACAAGGGGAGACCCAGAATAGCAAAAGCAATTCTAGGTAACAGAGACATGGCAGGGGGTATTACAACCCCCAAGTTGAAACTATACTACAAAGCTACTGTGCTAAAAACAGCATGGTACTGGCAAAGAAACAGACCTGAAGACCATTGAAAGAGATTAGAACATGCCAAAACAACTCCAGACACACTCAGCCACCTCATCTTTGACAAAGGAACCAAACACCCTCACTGGAGGAAAGATAGCCTCTTTAATAAATGGTGCTGGAGAAATTGGGTTTCAACTTGCCAAAGATTAAAACTAGACCTATATCTCTCACCGTGCACTAAACTAAAATCAAAATGGATTAAAGATCTAAATATTAAAACAGAAATGCAGAACCAGCTGGAACAGAGGTTAGGTAGAACTCTTGAAGACATTGGTGTAGGAAAAGATTTCATGAACAAAACCTCAGCCGCCCATGAACTAGCACAAACAATCAACAAATGGGATCTCTTTTTACTAAAAAGCTTCTGCACAGCAAGAGAAACCACCAACAGTGTGAAGAGATAATCCACAATGTGGGAAAAATCTTCACCTGCTGTCCCTCAGACAAAGGTCTACTATCTCGAATCTATAAAGAAGTAAAAAAAATCAGACCTCCCAAATTTAAAGACCCAACCCAAACATGGGCATCTGAAATGAACACACATTTCTCAGACAAAGAAGTAGAAACAGAAAATAAACATATGAAAAATGTTCAACATCACTGGTCATTCGAGAGATGAAATGAAAACAAGGCTGAGATTCCACATCACCCCAGAAAGAATGGCTGCTATCATGAAATCAACCAATAACAAATGCTGGCAGGGCTGTGGGGAAAGAGGAACCCTGCTCCACTGCTGGTGGGAGTGTAGACTGGTGCAACCTCTGTGGAAATCAGTATGGAGATACCTCAAAGAACTAGGACTGGAAGTCCCATTGGACCCCGCTATTCCCCTGCTGGGTATCTTCCTAAAAGAATTAAAAGAAGCATACCACAGTGATATATGTGCACCCATGTTCATAGCAGCACAGTTTGTAATAGCTAAAACTTGGAAGCAGCCCAAATGCCCATCAACAGGAGACTGGAAAAAGAAAGTGTGTTTTTTTTAATAAAATGGAGTACTACTCAGCCATCAAAAATGAGAAATTAGAGACATTTATTGCTAAATGGATGCACATTGAGGCGATATTCTTAAGTGAAATAAATGGGACACACATGTATAAATACCAAATAGTTTCTGTATTGTGAAAAACTGAACGTGTAAATAAGGACTAAAAGGTAAAATAGGTAATGTGAAATAGGAAGAAAAAGGGCAAAGGGGAGGGGGACGTGGGAGGGGTAGGGAAAAGGAAAGAAGGGAATGGAATTAATATGAGAAAATGAAAAAAATGAAACAAAGTCTCTGTAAATAGGGAGGGCAGGGGAAGGGGGAAAAAGATAAGAACCAAGAGAGATTACGTAAAGGTGCGAATTTCCAATGATGAATGTCATTATATTCTATACCTAAAATTTACCAATAAAAGAATTTTTTAAAAAAGAAATAGTAATATAAAGGCTATTGAGGGTTATTGAAACATAAAATAGATTCTTTGTTAATGTATATTTATAAGCTCTATGGTCTTATGGAATCTCTATCCAAAAAAGCGAAAAGATAAAAGAAACCTTTGGAATTTGTGGAGAAAATTAATGACACTTAAAGAAATGTTTTGCTCTTAAGAATGGAAGTATATAGGCCTGGGGATATAGCTCAGTGGCACCACACCTGCCTGGCAAGCACAAGGTCCTCAGTTCGATCCCTGGTATGGCCCCCCCCCCAAAAAGAATGGAAATATATTCTATAACCAGGAACTTCTCTTTTTTCCATTTCTGTGTTTTTATAACCTCAACAATGCATGTATCAAAACACCTAAGCTTCCTCAGGGAAAATCAGCAAGACTTTACTTTGTACTTAGCTAGTAAAAGGTGATCAAAAGATTGTTTCCTTGTCTGAGATTTCACAATAACTTTCTTGAGCAGATTCTAATGATACACAGCAGAATAGAAGCCAATGTCCATCTTTCTTTAGAAAAAAATTACAAATTTCCATAATACTGTTAACAGTTTGAGCAGTCCTGGAAATCCTTCAACTCCCTTGCATGTCCCTCCCGCAGGTCCAAGGTCAGCCACCTCCCTCGAATACCCTGAATTAGTATAACTGATATCTTGATCTTACTGTCTTTGAGTGTAGAATTGTGCCAAAAAAATTAAATCAAATCAATTTAGGAAAAAATTAAGCATATTGCATGCAATAAGAGTAAGTACAGATCATGATCCTGAAAACTTCAAACTGAAAGTGGAATGAAGCTCCCTCCACCCCCAACAATTATAGTGCAGCTTATAAGGCATAGCTGAGAAAGTATTTTGACCTTTTCATGATTAGTTATTATACACTAGTGTTCTTTTTCAAGCAAGCAGATGTATTTAAAATTACTTGTGTATAACTGATTGGTTTCATTCCAGTGAATCATACCGACAAAGATGAAAGCTTGTTTTATGTTTTGTTCATGATTAGAGCTAGCAGTTCAGAGACTACAGAATGACTAAAATTTTGCCTACATTGTTATGGCTGGTTGAGCTTGAAGTACAGTAATCCTTCGGTATGCACACTGAGTTGATTTCAGACTTCTGGAGGGTACCAAAATCTGGGGATGCAAAGCCTTTGATATAAAATGGCATAGTATTTGCATATAATTGGTCTCTAGATTACCTATCATGCCTAATGCATTGTAATGCAATATAAAGAGTTGTTTTACTGTCTTGTCTAGAGAATAATGACTAGAAATAAGTCTGTATATGCCCACTAAAAATGTAATTTTTAAAACTAATTTCAGTCTACAGGTGGTTGAGTCTGCAGATGCAGAACCCACAGGAAGGAAGGTTTCACTGTGTACATTAACTGTGGTCTCCACTTTTATTTTTCTTTCTGTTAGTCATTCTTTCAGTTGAACTGAGTGTCAGCAAGTATTTAACATGACCTACCTCTCCACATGTTTTCTGTCTGTAGACAGGTTTTCTGTCCATAGGTTACAAATTAAAATCTCAGTAAGTTCTTTTAATGAGTCTTGTTCATATTGTTTAGCTCGTGACTGCTGACAAGCCTTTGAAACTTTTGAAAGATATAACACAGAAGGAATATGATGAATATGACTGACAGGAAGATATTGACAAGCATTTAAAACATACCGCAAAACCAAGATCCCAAAAAGCCAAGATCTAACCAATTAAGTAGATCGGTTGATTGTGTTTCCCCAGTCTGGTATTTTAGATCTCTAAGAGTTGGGGCTATAATTCCTGATGTACTGACTTGGAAACTGGGGATTGAACTCAGGTCCTTGTGCTTGCGAAGCAGGCGGCAAAACCACTGAGCTAAATCCCCAGCCCAGCACAACATATGTTTATAGTGAATAAACTCTTCAGTATAGTAACTTTACCCTTTGGAATGGGGAGTTAGAAGGAGTTGGGGAGGGAGGGATAGATAGGTAGAAGGATAGGGAAAGGTTGGTTAGCGGTGAGGCCAGAGGACACAGGAAGATCACAGAAACTCTAAGAAACTGTTGAAGACAAGAGGAAAAGACAGAATGAATGAACAAAGACCAGAACAGAACAAACTAAGAGCAACAGGGAGGCTAGATACTGTATTTACTTTCCTTTAAAAGTAATGACAATCGAGAGAAAGAAAAAGAGAAAAAAAGAAAAATAAAGAAGAAATCCGAATTAGGGCCAGAACAGGAACAAAAAGGGAGATGAAGAACAGTGTGGAAGAGAGAGAGAGAGAGAGAGAGAGAGAGAGAGAGAGAGAGAGAGAGAGAGAGAGAGAGAGAGAGAGAGAGAGAGAGAGAGAGAGAGAGAGAGAGAGAGAGAGAGAAAAGAGAAAAGAAAAAGATGAAAAAAGAAAAATTTGAAGAGTAGAAAAAAATAAAAATTAAAAATTAAAACTCAGAGCAAAAAAAAACGCTAAGAATTTTGAAAATAACAAATGAAAAATAAAAATGAAGGGCCTCCTTCAGGGTATGTTTCTGCTCTCACAATAGACAACGTGAACAGCAGTGTGCAGATATAAGTCAGTGAGTCTCAGCAAGCAGGTCACAGACCCGTGGGATTCAGGCAGACTTCTGGTGGCAAGTCCCAAGTTGAGCTCCCTGTCATCCTGGAGGGTTGAACTCTGTAAGGTTCTACTGCAGGTTCCAGCTGCCCTTTCCCCTGAAGATAGTCCAGGTTCTGATGGGAGGTGATGATCCCTCCAACTTGCCAAGTACAGTGGTCTGGTGTGCCTTTATTGCAGAGATACTCTTTGCTTTTCCAGTGGGCTTCAAGTTTTCATCAGGGAGCCTGAGAGAGATCCTCTCTCTGTTGTTCACTTCTGCTCTATCTTCTGGAGCTCAGGACAACGGCCTTTATGACCCCCTGTGCCTCTAAGCATAGAACCAGGTAACAGAACAGCCAGGAGGCCAGGGTTGGTGGTGGTTGGGGGGGAGTGGGGGGGTGGGCTGCAGGCGCCCAAGTGGCTTGGCTGGTCGCTGTGGGGCAGGGCCCATCATGTGTGTTTTGATTTTCCTCATCCCCAGGGGCCAAGTCCTAAATTTGTAGTTACATTACTAGTGACTGGGACTCACAAGAGGGGCAGTGGGAGGTGGGGTGAAGTGCGGGCTTGGTTCAAGAATGCCTATTTACTATAGATTGACTAAAGGCACTTCAAGTCAGTTAGTGAATGTGTCCCGTACCACATTCAAAAATTGTATTATGGAGTTCTATCCCAGGTACAAAAAAAAATTTTATTATGATTCCTATGTGCATTTGAAGCTATGAAATGATGTACCTCCTAATTCTTGTTAGAAATTAAAGTTACTAAAAGTCAAGAACTAATATATGCAATTAAAGCTACTATTACTATTAAGAGAAAGAACTCTGTATGTAAAATATACAAGGGAAATAAGTTATATCTTTGGTAAAGAAAATTATAAGGTCTAAAAATGTGCTTTTTGTAGAGAAAAAGAAAAAGTCAATCTGTTTTAGTTTGTAGGTTATATAAAGGTTCTGAGAGAAAAGCTGAATGGAAGGCTGGCATGGTGGCCTGTGCCTGTAATCCCAGCACTCTGGGAGGCTGAAGCAAGAGGATCCTAAGTTCAAGGTCAGGCTGGCCATTTAGTGACTTAGCAAAACTATCTCCAAATAAAATAAAATTGAAAAAAAAGGGGTAAGGATGTAGCTTAGCGTGAAGGCTCTAGGTTCAATACCTAGTATTGCAAAACAACAATAACAACAAAACAAAACAAAAACCTCCCAAAAATAGATACAGAAAGCAGGGGGAGAGAGAGAGAGGAGAGAGGAGAGAGGAGAGAGAGAGACAGAGAGAAACTGTGTATCTTATCTGGGTTGATTGTCCTTCCAAAACTCATGTTCAAATATAATTGCCCTTGAATTAGTATCAAGGTAATTTCCTGTGATTGATGTTTTTATCAAGTCTTTTATTACTTAAGAAAACAGCCTTCTCTTTTAAAAACTACATGATTTTCTCTATTTGCCTTTGAAAACTTTATCATTTTGTTCACATGGATAACTAAATATTTTTTCACAGTGATATGTTATCCCATTTAATCAGATGTTTAAAAACTTTTGACATCTTTGACAATTTTAACTTTCCCAATCCAAATCTTCTATGGAATCTTTTTGACCTTGAACTCACTTTGAGATTCCAGGAGAGCCCCTGGAGGTCCTTAGAAGGACTTATTTCCTCTCTACCAAAATGAGATGTTAAAATAATTAGGCTTATTTGCTAATGTTACCTCTATTTGTAAGGTTGAATTAAGTGAAAGGCATTATCAAATACGAAGTTATGATAAATCTTTTTTAGTTTAACTTATATAGATGTATGTGTTTCAAAAATTGTAAAGTTCCTAGAAATTTGTTGCTATTCTTATTCTCTGTATAATCAGTTATAATTCTAGTTATCACTTAAAAATGTTGCAAGTCACAGAATAAAATCTTTTTGTCATTTTCATTTAGGTGAACTTTCATTAGATCCTTAACCATGGTCATTTAAAATTTTGGGTCATTCATGTATTGTTACTGTTTTATTCTTATGCTTTCTTGAAAGCTTTAGCAAGATATATTAGAAAATTGCAAGAGACTGGTGAAAAATGCAGGTTTTCTGCTAATATTAAGATCATAAGACTGAGCTCTGGTTGCTTCTAACTGGGAAGCCCTCATACTGAATTTGGATGATTTATATAAACTTCAGAGAAGTCTTCACAACAGCTTATAGGTGGACAACTTTTGTGCTTTCCTCTCTGTGGACCACACAGAAATGTCAACAAAATACCCAGTGACATTTCAGAGATCTTCACATTGCAAACCGGGAAAATCCATTAAGTTCGATGCTTGGCTCAGGTCCTGGCCGGTAATAAACTCCTGTGTGGATTTAATATCGTTCTCTGGTTGGTTCTCTCTCACTGGGTGTGACAGAAGTAGACAAACCTCAAGTTCAGCAATTATTGCTTTGATGTTTTATCTTATTTAGAAATGCTGCAGTCAATAAGTGTTCATCATTTGATTTAACTTAGCATAACTTTAAGAGTGTAAGTTACCAAACAGATTTAGAAAACTATTTTCAAGGAGATGAATTACAAACCATAATTGCTGTTTAAAAGTTTATTTTGAAACTTTTATCTTACATCTACTTCATTGATTTGTTTTTCACCATCATTCTTGAGTTGCTCGAGAATATTTCATAAAACCCTGATCAGCCATTGTCATATTTTTCTTACTATACTGTAACAGAAATAGCATGAGGTTATTTTGCTAGGAAACTTAGGTAGAAAAGGTGTGTCTGAATTACATTTGATGCTGACAACTCTGAAGATACATCCTTCTTTTGTGTTTATTTTGTCATTGAAGCTGAGACCTACACAGTAGCTGCTTGGAAGAACAGAAAGTTAGGATGCAATGAGGGAAAACAAGAGGTAAGCAGTAAACTGCAGGGAACATCCGCAGCCATGGGGACTGCCCAGGAAAGTGAGGAGCCCACACTGATAAGTGCAGGTCAGGGGGAGGCAAAGTTTTCCATAGAAATAATTTGTAATGATACTGTGTGAGGTAAAAGGGCCAAAGACCAAGACCAGACCAGGCCACAACAAGCCTTTATTAAGGGAATAGATCTGCCGGGCTGTCTCTGAACAAAGGAGAGACAAAAGCAGCATGGCCGGGGCAGGGAGAGTCTTTTATAGAGACTGGGGTGGGGTTTGTAGGGGCTGAGGTGGGGTTGAGTGAGGTGGTGACTAGGGAATGGAGGAGCCCCTGATGTCACTAGTTGGTAGGAGGTGAGTGAGTATTAGGTTACTTTCTAGGTGGGAACAGGGGCATGCTGGGAAGAAGGGTTTATTCTTTGGTGGGAACAACCATCTTGGCATGACGTCACACAGGGGAGGGGGCAAGGCAGGATAGGAAGAGGGCAGCTACTATCCATAATAGCTGCTGAGGTGGTGGGAGACCTATCATACTGTATTTGTACTTGGAATACATTAGTACAGATTAGGGCTGGGTAATGAAGCATACATTCAAAAGGTGACTGGGCCAGGGATTTAGCTCAGTGGTTCTGCCACCTGCCAGAAAAAAGAGGCTGTCTTCATATACTGGGAAACCTTGCAGAGGAACCCTGAACTGGGAAGAGGAACCTAGACCCAGCCAGACTCAGTTTCCTAGCTTGCTGATTAGGGTCAGCAGCAGCTCCTTAAGGAGGAGTGGCTGGGAGATTATATCTCAACACTCTGAATCCATTAAGGCTGTCTGTTAGAGCAATGCAGGTTCAGCTGTTCTTGAGAAATCTTTTTTGTTTGTTTTTAATCATTACAAAAATCTAACCTTACATGTATTTTAGAAGCCAGGGTTGAATTCTCTTCACTCATCTAAGATTTGTACAGAAAAACCTTTACAGAAACTCTTCAAAAGGCTTCACTACAAGTCATGCAAGTTTTTCTTGTTGCTCTCTATTCTTGCAAGGAGTTAATAGTAATTACTATTGAACTTACAAAGCACTGTAAGGCAGGCACTGTTGTAAGTGCTTTGTATGCATAGTAACAGACTACTATCCCATTTTACAGATGAGGAACCTTGGCCACAGATAATTGCAATGGTTAGGTTGATGAGTCCATTTAGCTAGGCTACAACACCCATTTATCCAATCAAATGATATCCTAGGTGTTTCTGTGATGATATTTTGTAGATTCTTACTTAACATCTGTAATCAGTTAACAGTAAGTGGAGGGGATGCCTCTCCAATCTGGGTGGCTTCACTCAGTTGAGTTTCAGTGAGGAAGAAGAAATTCTGCATGTTGGTCACACTCTGAGGCCTGACAGTTTGTCCTATTAATTTCAGACTTGCACAGCCAAATTGCACAATCACGTAAACCAGTTCCTTCGAGAAAAAAAAAAACAAAAAAACCTTCTTCTTGTTGGTTCTGTTGCCCTGGTAGAACCTAAAGGAGATTAAGTAGCTTGTTCTGGGCTCACTGCAGAAAAGTGCTAGAAGCTGTACACCAGCCCGGGCTGTCCATTCTTGAACCAAGCCCGCACTTCACCCCACCTCCCACTGCCCCTCTTGTGAGTCCCAGTCACTAGTAATGTAACTACAAATTTAGGACTTGGCCCCTGGGGATGAGGAAAGGGTGAAGCAAAGAGAAAGAAAATCAAAACACACATGATGGGCCCTGCCCCACAGTGACCAGCCAAGCCACTTGGGTGCCTGCAGCCCACCCCCCACCACCACCACCACCCCTGGCCTCCTGGCTGTTCTGTTACCTGGTTCTATGCTTAGAGGCACAGGGGGTCATAAAGGCCGTTGTCCTGAGCTCCAGAAGATAGAGCAGAAGTGAACAACAGAGAGAGGATCTCTCTCAGGCTCCCTGATGAAAACTTGAAGCCCACTGGAAAAGCAAAGAGTATCTCTGCAATAAAGCACACCAGACCACTGTACTTGGCAAGTTGGAGGGATCATCACCTCCCATCAGAACCTGGACTATCTTCAGGGGAAAGGGCAGCTGGAACCTGCAGTAGAACCTTACAGAGTTCAACCCTCCAGGATGACAGGGAGCTCAACTTGGGACTTGCCACCAGAAGTCTGCCTGAATCCCACGGGTCTGTGACCTGCTTGCTGAGACTCACTGACTTATATCTGCACACTGCTGTTCACGTTGTCTATTGTGAGAGCAGAAACATACCCTGAAGGAGGCCCTTCATTTTTATTTTTCATTTGTTATTTTCAAAATTCTTAGCGTTTTTTTTGCTCTGAGTTTTAATTTTTAATTTTTATTTTTTTCTACTCTTCAAATTTTTCTTTTTTCATCTTTTTCCTCTCTCTCTCTCTCTCTCTCTCTCTCTCTCTCTCTCTCTCTCTCTCTCTCTCTCTCTCTCTCTCTCTCTCTCTCTCTCTCTCTCTCTCTCTCTCTCTCTCTCTCTCTCTCTCTCTCTCTCTCTCTCTCTCTCTCTTCTCTCATCTCCCTTTTTCTTCCTCTTCTGGCCCTAATTCTCTCTTCTCTCTTTCTTTTTCTCTTTTTCTCTCTTTTTCTCTCTCTCGATTGTCATTACTTTTAAAGGAAAGTAAATACAGTATCTAGCCTCCCTGTTGCTCTTAGTTTGTTCTGTTCTGGTCTTTGTTCATTCATTCTGTCTTTTCCTTTTGTCTTCAACAGTTTCTTAGCCTTCTGTTGATCTTCCTGTGTCTGTTCTGGTCTTTGTTCATTCATTCTGTCTTTTCCTCTTGTCTTCAACAGTTTCTTAGAGTTTCTGTGATCTTCCTGTGTCCTCTGGCCTCACTGCTAACCAACCTTTCCCTATCCTTCTACCTATCTATCCCTCCCTCCCCAACTCCTTCTAACTCCCCATTCCAAAGGGTAAAGTTACTATACTGAAGAGTTTATTCACTATAAACATATGTTGTGCTGGGCTGGGGATTTAGCTCAGTGGTTTTGCCGCCTGCTTCGCAAGCACAAGGACCTGAGTTCAATCCCCAGTACCAAAAAAAATGTTGTGCTGGTCCTCAATTTTGATTTAATTCACACAGTTAAATGTCATAGATTAATAACTTTCACAAACTGTCATTTTCTAAGCTGTGCTTGATGCTATGATGTTGCTTATTGTATCACTTGGGCTAAGATGTTGTGATTGATCTAATCAGTTGTCCTTCCCAGTATAATGAAAGTGAGACAGCCTCAGAGCCATTAGAGACTCAAAACCTCAAGGCCAGCTATATCTGGAAGACACCTCTGAGAAGAAATCATTCCATAAGGGTTCTAAATACAAGCAACAAAGATACTTATAATAAACAATTTTGAAGTATCAACCCAGGAACTAAACTAAGGATAATACCAAAAACAAAAAGGAGAACACATTTAAGAAAGGCACAAACCCAGACTTCCACCACACCAAAGGCAAATTCTGGGGGAAAAGAGGTGGGGAAGTCTGATAATCAACAACCTGGACACCCTGAACTGATAGCACAGGAAGTAACAAAACAGATGAATGAGGCTCTAGAAAAATTCAAAACAGAAATAATTTCCCAGGTATCTACAGAGATGGTGAGCAGAGTGAAAGACATGATTAGAGGCTCTAGAACAGAAACAGATAAAAAAAATAGATGAGCTCAGAAACATGCTGGAAGCCATGAATGCCCAGCATAAGAAAGAAATGGAAACCATGGTCACCCAACATAGGTAAGAAATGGAATCCATGAAACAGATTCAAACAGATATCCCAGAGATTAAAAACTCCTTTGAAAGTATTCACAACAGATTGAGTGAATGTGAACATAGAATATCAGATATAGAAGACAGGATTGTAGTAAGTGACCACAAAAACAGAGATTTCTTAAAAATAGTAAGGGACCACAAGAAATCAACCCACCAGCTGCTAGATAATGCAAAGAAGAATAACATAAGACTGATAGCACTCCATGAAAAAGCAGGAGAAAGTACAAATGACATAAAAATCTATTTACAGAAGTAATAGTAGAAAACTGTCCAGACAGAGGTGGAGAATTGGACATACAGATAAGTGAGGCATATAGAACTCCAACTAGCCACGATAAAAAAAAAAATCTACACCTAGACATGTAATAGTCAAGATCCCAGAAGCCCAACAGAAGAACAAAATCCTACAAGCAGTTAGAAAAAAGAAACAAATCACCTACAAAAGAAAACCCATCAGAATCACAGCAGACTTCTCAACACAAACCCTCAAGTAAAGGAGAGCCTGGAGTGAAGTATTTCAGGCCCTAAAAGAAAATAACTTCCAACTTAGACTGTTGTATCCTGAAAAACTATCTTTCACAATTGATGGGGAAATTAGATACTTCCATGACAAAGAACACCTGAGAAATTTCTTGAACACCAAACCAGCACACCAAACAATTCTAAGAAATATCCTAGAAAGAGACAATGAAGGTCACAACTCCATGAGGCCCAACAGAGCAAAGCCACCAGGCAAGGGAAGAAACTAAGGGGAAAGGGGAAAAAATAAAAAATAAAAGAGCCAACAACAGTAAAACATCATGACAAGGATGAGTCAATATCTATGAATTCTAACTATCAATGTTAATGGCCTCAATTCATCAATCTAAGAAACTGGCAGAGTGGATTAAGAAGCAAAATCCAACAATATGCTATATACAAGAAACATACCTAACTCAAAAAGAAATTCATAGACTGAAAGTAAAAGGATGGAAAACAGTTCTCCATGCTATAGGAACCCAGAAAAAAGCAGGGGTAGCAATTTTATTGGCAGAGAAAGTTGATTTCAAACCAAAACTAATTAAGAGAGACAAAGATGGTCACTACATCTTTGTGAAGGGAACAATCCAAGAGCAAGAGATGACAATCCTAAATATATATGCACCAAATATGAATGCCCCCAACTATACAAAACAAATATTAATGGACATGAAAAACCAAATAAGCACTAATGTAATTGTAGTGGGGGACTTCTATACCCCACTATCACAAATAGACAGATCATCTAGACAAAAAATCAACAATAAAATTCTAGAGCTGAAGCAAGCTTTTGAACAAATGGACTTAGTAGATGTTTATAGAGTGTTCCACCCCACAAAATCAGAATACACATTCTTTTCAGCTGCACATGGGTCATTCTCCAAAACAGACCACATGCTAGCTCATAGGACATGTCGAAGTAAAGGTAAAAGAATTGAAGTTACCCTCCTGCATATTATCAGACCATAGTACAATAAAATTGGAGATCAATAACATAAGAAACCACAAAACCCCCACAAACCATGGAAATTGAATAACACTCTCCTGAACAACCAATGAGTCACAGAGGAAATTGAAGAAGAAATTAGACAGTTTCTACAAGTAAATGATAATGCCAGTACACAGGAATCTATGGGACAAAATGAAAGCAGTTCTATGTGGGAAATTCATAGCAGTGAATGCCCATATTAGGGAAACAGAGAGAGCTCAAATAAACAACGTAATGGTGAACCTCAAGCTCCTAGAAAAAGAAGACCATGACAAACCCAAAGCTCATACAAGAGGGGAAATTATAAAGATCAGAGCAGAAATCAATGCAATGGAGACTACGAGAACAATACAAAAAATTAATGAATCAAAGAGTTGGTTTTTCAAAAGAATAAATAAAATCAATAAACCTTTAGCCAACCTTATCAAAAAAGGAAAGAAAAGGCTCAAATCAATGCAATTAAGAATGAAAAAGGTGAAGTCACAACAGATCCAGCAGAAATCCAGAGGATCATCAAAACCTACTTCAAGAAACTGTACTCTAATAAAATGGAAAACACAGAAGAAATGGACAGATTCCTAGATACATATGAATTGCCAAAGTTAAATGAAGAAGATATAGAAATTCTAAACACCCCAATTACAATGAGTGAAATTGAAAATATAATAAAAAATTTACCAACAAAGAAAAGCCCAGGTCCTGATGGCTTCACTGCTGACTTCTACAAGACATTTAAAGAAGAACTAATGCCATTACTCTTTAAACTCTTCAATGAAATTGAAAGGGAAGTAATACTTCCAAATTCATTCCTGGAAGCAAGTGTTACTTTGATTCCAAAACCAGGGAAAGACCCAATGCAAAAAGAGAACTACAGGCCAATCTCCCTAATGAACATAGATGCAAAAATCCTCAACAAGATACTGGCAAACAGAATACAGAGGGTCATCAAAAAGATCATACACCCTGACCAAATCAGATTTATCCCAGGGATGCAAGGATGGTTCAATATATGTAAATCAATAAATGTAATACACTATATTAACAGAACCAATGACAAAAACCATATGATCATCTCAATAGATGCAGAAAAAGCATTCAACAAAATCCAACACCCATTCATGATAAAAACCCTACAGAAAATTGAAATAAAAGGTCTTTATCTCAACTTGATTAAGGCTATCTATGAAAAACCAATAGCCAACATCATATTAAATGGTCAAAAACTGAAAGCTTTCATGCTAAAATCAGGAACAAGACAAAGATGCCCACTATCACCACTCCTGTTCAACATTGTTCTGGAAACATTAGCCACAGCAATTAGAAAAGAGAAAGAAATAAAAGGAATAAAAATAGGAAAGGAAGAAGTTAAACCGTCATTATTTGCTGATGATATGATACTTTACATAGAAGACCCAAAAACCTCTATCAAAAGACTTCTAGTCTGAATTGAAAGATTCAGTAGAGTAGCTGGATACAAGGTCAACACTCAAAAAACAATAGCCTTCTTGTACACAAATAACAGACTCACTGAGAAAGAAATTAAGGAAACAATTCCTTTTACAATAGCATCCAAAAAAATGAAATATCTAGGAATCAATCTAACAATGGAAGCAAAAGACCTCTACACTGAAAACTACAGCACTCTGAAAAAAATATTGAAGAGGATATAAGAAAATGGAAAGATATTCCTTGTTTTGGTATGAAGAATCAATATAGTGAAAATGGCCATACTTCCAAAACTGCTATACAGATTCAATGCAATACCAATGGAAATCCCAACAGTATAGTTCACAGAGCTAGAGAAAACAATCCAAAAATTCATTTGGAACCAGAAGAGACCTAGAAGAGCAAAAGCAATTCTAAGCAACAGACATATGGCTGGGGCTATCACAATCCCCAACTTGAAATTATACTACAAAGCTACTGTGATAAAAACAGCATGGTACTGGCAAAGAAACACACCTGAGGATCAGTGAAATAGATTAGAAGATGCAGAAACAACACCAGACATGCTCAGCCACCTCATTTTAAAAAAGGAGCCAACCACCTTCATTGAAGGAAAGATAGCCTATTTAATAAATGGTGTTGGAAAAACTGGATTTCAACCTGCCAAAGATTGAAACTAGACCCATACCTATCACCATGCAGTAAACTAAGATCAAAGTGGATTAAAGATCTAAATATTAAGACAGAAACACTAAACTTGCTGAAAGATAAGTTGGGCAGAACTCTTGAAGACATTGGCATAGGAAAAGACTTCATGAACAAAACCTCAGTGGCACAGGAACTAGCACAAAGAATCAACAACTGGGATCTCATCTTATTAAAAAGCTTCTGCACTGCAAGAGAAACCACCAACAGAGCTAACAGACAACCCACAATCTGGGGAAAAAATTTTTAGCAGCTATACCAGCAGACAAAGGACTACTATCTAGAATATATAAAGAACTGAAAAACATCAGACCTCCCAAATTTAAAGACCCAATTCAAAAATGGGCATCTGAAATGAACAGACATTTCTCAGACAAGAAATAAAAGCAGCAAATAAACATATGAAAAAACGTTGAACATCATTGGTCATTTGAGAGATGCAAATGAAAACAACACTGAGATTTCACCTCACCCCAGAAAGAATGGCTGCTATCAAGAAATCAACAAATGACAAATGCTGGCAGGGGTGTGGGGAGAAAGGAACCCTTCTCCATTGCTGGTGGGAGTGCAGACTGGTGCAACCACTGTGGAAGTCAGTAGGGAGATACCTCAAAGAACTAGGACTACAGGTCCCATTGGACCCAGCTATTCCCCTGCTGAGTATCTTCCCAAAAGAATTAAAAGAATCATACCACAGTGATATATGTACACCCATGCTTATAGCGGCACAGTTCGTAATAGGTAAAGCTTGGAAACAGCCCAAGTGCCCATCAACTGGAGACTGGATAAAGAAGATGTGGGGTTTTTTCTAAAATGGAGTACTACACAGCCATAAAGAATGAGAAACTATAGACGTTTATAGCTAATTGGATGCATACTGAGGCCATAGTCTTAAGTGAAATAAATAGGACACACGTGTAAATACCGAATAGTTTCTCTAGTGTGAGAAACTGAAAGTGTAAGTAATGATTAAAATGATTAAATGAATAATTGATAATTTAAAATAGGAAGAAAAGGCCCAAAAGCATAGGGGAAGTGGGAGGGGAAGGGGAAAGGGAAGAAGGAAAAGGAAAAAATGGAAACCAAGTCTTTGTAAATAGGGAAGGGTGGAGGGGGTGAAGGGCGCACAGGGAATGGGGAAAAAAATAAGAACCAAGATGCATCATGTACAGGTACAAGCACCCAATGATGAATGTAAATGTACTGTATCCGTAAAATGTACCAATAAAAGAATTTAAGGGAAAAAACCCCACACATGATGAATGAAAATAAGCACAATGTAAAGGAGTTCTTTGCGCGTACACATAAACAGGCCAGAAATGAAGGTGTATAGCTTAAAAGTGATGCAGGGGGAGGGGGGGGTGGAAGAGGGGGAGGGGGAGGGGCGGGGAGGGGAACGCGTGACGCATGCAAACCCCAGGGCAAGTCTTGTGAATTTGCCTGTGGCAAGCTGATGGGGTGAAAATTCGTGGGCAAAGCAAAGGAGATCGGTGTTATTTCTCCATTGCTGCATAACAAATTATGGGCCGAATCCAGCTGAAAACTGGCTCCCCCATCTGGCAGCAAGGCTGGCAATGCAGAGACCCGAGGCTGATAGGCTCCGCATGTGGTTTCTCCATATGGGAGGGAAAGAGACAGACACAAAACAGAAAGAAAAGACAGTGAATGTGTCTCCTTTTTATGACCTAGCCTCAGAAGTTACACATTTCCCCTGCCATTCTTTTCCTTCTTTTAGTCTTTCTATTCGATTTCCACTCTCAAGTGGAAGAGAACTAGTCCACCTCTCTGTAGCAGGAGGCAAGGCTATAGAAAATCTCTGTGAGGCTGAAAACCCTGGAGTCTTTGGGAAAGAGTCAGCTGTGCCATAACTCTCGGCAGATTTGCCCCAAAGTGAGCTGGGCCCGGGTCCTCCCGGACTAGGATCTAGGATGAGGCATGGAGGACACCTTCATTTCACCTGGAAAATGACTCCCACTCATGGCAGACGCCTAGGCAGACTCCGATTGCACGCATTGCTTATTCTTCCCGTGGGTGGTACGATAGCCCCGGGTTTCCGCCCCGGGCTTCCACACTCACTCGGGGAATCAAAATGACACTGACTTAGCCCTGGTTGGAGCTGCTGTCTGTAATTCCCGGCTTCCCGACAGGCAGCTTATTTGCACTAATTGTGTCTCACTGGCTGAATCTCACATCTCGTGCTTGCTTGTGTGGTGACCTTGATGCAGGAAGACTGGCTAAAATACTCCCTAGCCTGATTTCTAACTAAAGACATTGGCTTTACAAGTGTTTTCTGAGAGGAATCAACACATTATCTCCCTCATCTATTTTTTTCAATGTACTAATCTATTTTTTCTGGGCCAATACCAAGCCGCATTAATTCTATCAGTTACTTTTATCAACTGCTAGTGTGCTAGCAATCACATCTGAACAATATGACAGTCTCAGGAACTAAGAAATAAGATAGCAATCAAAGGGGGGAAGCATATAAGGGCTCTTGAAAACATGTAGAAAAAAAGAAGAGAATCTAGAGATGGATGGAGAGGGAGAAAGGGAAGGGAAAGGAATGAACAAAAGGTGTAAGATGTGTTATGTACATGTACTAACTGCCCACAAGGAATGTAAACATTATGTACCTCAAACACATACTAAAAAAAAAGAAAACCATAAAACACTGCTAATAAAATAATTACATACAGGGCCGAGGATTTAGCTCAGTGGCACTGTGCCTGCCTTGCAAGTGCAAGATCCTGAGTCCGATCCCTGGTACAAAAACTAATGATAATTACATACAGATATATTCACATAAACTTTCTTTTTCCCTACTTTACTGGGGATTGTATCTAGGGCCTTCACACTAAACTACATCCTCTGCCTTGTTTTATTATTTTTTGTTTTGAGACAGAGTCTAAGTCAGTAAATTGCTCAGGTAGATATGATCTTGTGATCCTCCAGCCTCGGCCTTCCAGATTGCTGGAATTATAGGCATTTGCCACCAAACGTATCTTTTTTGTATACATAAAACAAAAGACACATTACCACTACTTTATTATAGTGGAAACAAAGGCAGCTGGGGACACTAGGGGAGACTGGTGAGAACTGATGTCAGAGAGGGAGGCAGGGATAATTCATACAGAACTTGCAAAATTTGATTTCATTCTTTTTTTTCTGGTACTGGGGATCAAACTCAGGACCTTGCATTTGCGAGGCAGGCTTGGTGCCACTGAGTTAAATCCCCGGCCCTAGTTTGATTTCATTCTAAATGCTGTGCTAAGTCAATGCGGGGTAACAGATTTAATGGCAGAGCTCTGGGGAGCTCTATGATCTAGGTGCCACTATACAATTCTATTTTGTTGGTGATTTAAAAACCTTCCTCTCTCTCTCTCTCTCTCTCACTCTCTCTCATTTTTAAATTTATTTTTAATTTTTGTGGTACTAGGGAATGAACCCAGGGCCTATGCCCTGAGCTCCATCCCTAACCCTTTTTATTGCTTATTTTGAGACAGAGTCAGGCTAAGTTGTCCAGGTGGGGCTTGAACTTGCAATCCTCCTGCCTTACCCTCCATACTGGCTGGATTTACAGACATACACCAAAATGCCCACTCTTTTCTCTATATTCGCTCTGAATTTGATATGTCAAGACTTCCCAGGGTCTTTGAACATTTAAATCACAGACTAGTTTTAGAATAACTGTCCTTAAAAATTGTAACCAAGGACAAATTTAACAGAAGCCTGCTCTGGGTGACCTCCTAAAATGCCCCTCTGGACATATAATTCCATGTTTTGTTCTTTGGGAAACTTCTATTTGGGCGATGCAGTGCCACTAGCCAAAGAATTCCATCTGATCCTTTCAAAAGTGTTTTCTGCAACTGATAAGTGGTCTTTTTCAGGTCTTTAATTGAGAGACACAGCTCATCATCTCCATTTCCGGCCTAGCATCTATACAGAATTATAAACAATAAAGACTCACACTCTAGCAGCTGATACAATCGATTCCTTACCTGTCTTCCATTTTATTTGGTTATTTTCTCATAATGAATTGTGTCAAATTCTTTGTGAGTCAAATTTCGCTAATTGATTTTTTTCTTTTGGTGGGGGGGGGGGTACCAGAGATCGAACTCGGGACCTTGAGCTTGTAAGGCAGGTGCCGGAACCACTGAGCTAAATTCCCGGCCCGATTTTTTCTTATTTTTAAGCTTCTTCCACCCCCAGGACTCAGTGGTACGGCACAGCACCCTCTTAGCATTCACAAGGCCCCACATTCAATCCCCAGCACCACAAAACTAGAGACATAAATAAATAAACCAAAAACAGTTCACCAGGAGCAAAAGACTGTTTGAAATGCTCATTATATAAATTAGTTTGCATGTGGTTTAAAGTGTGACAACCAATTAGTTTCCCATGATCTAGACTTCTAGAAAGCTAGTTTATTATGCATGATGTACCAGGCAGAGATTCTTAGCCAGAAGCTCTGGGGCTTTGAAATTTAAAAGGCAAAATATACTTTGTATGTAACTTCATGGCCATTTTCAGTGGCTGCAAAAATACCAATAGCGAAGCGCCTTTGATTATAATTTAGAAAAAAACTGTGGCAGGTTACTTAGAAATCTTTAGTAACTCCAATATGTTTAGAACTGGCAGGTTGGGATAAGTGTTCAAGTGGTTTTTAAATATTGAAATCAACTCCTTTCTAATCCATCTTCAATTCTGATTTAAAGTAGAAATTCAGACTCTTCTGGGAAGAAATTTCCATGCCTGTGCGATTTCTTAGCCCTGTGTCATGTAAGCAAAATGAAATGTTTCCTGGAGCAACAAACTGACAAATTATTCCAGGTTAGTTAAAAAATAAACAAGAATTTCTCTGATTTTAGTAACCACTGCAGTCCATTGTTCTCACCCAATTCTCTGTGAGACTCTTGTAATCCAGGGAAAGAAATAGGGAGGAAGTGGTTAATTATAATAGAATCAGATACTTGAGGATATATATACAAGAAACAAAACAGAAATAGAATCATTTTCCTTATTCTACTTTTCAGACTTTTCACTGATCTGCAGGAAATCACTGCATCTGAAAATAGGACCTCCCAGAGCACAATAGATAATATAGCAACTTGAAGGCCATAGACATTAATTGGTGTCATGGCCAAGTCAGGCAGGGCTTCTGACATTTTTAGCTGTATGGAGTGCAAATATGTGAGTTATCTGGCAGATCATGGTGCTGCTCCTAATTTTTAGGCATTGATTTGAGACTTGTAAAGGGAAAATTCTGTATTTATAAGAAAGTGAAAGTACAGCCACACCTGAAGATAGAAGGTCATGGGGACTGAGTACACATCCCAGTTGGCAAATAAGGATTTCAACTTCTGCCCACTAGGCCACACTCTGCCAGGCCAGCTATTCCTATTTGGCTCAAACGGCCCTGATGGATGCAAACAGGGGCCTGGTCTCTCTTTGGAGATTTCAGCATTTTCTCACTTTGGCAAAGAGTTCAGTGGTCACCCTTCCTCACATCCTGGAAACTGGGCCACATAGAAGTTTGCCCACCCTGGTAGCAATGCTCTTGTGCACTACGTACTAACCATTGTGTAATAACCAACTACAATCAGGAAAAGAAGGGGCCAGATGAGTATGACAAGAATCCTCACTTTATATCGCATTTACAGTGGACCCTTGACTTACGAACTCAATTCATTCCCAAGGACTGGCTGTAACTCAAGTTGGTCAGTTGCCTTCAAAGTCTCTCTCCTGTATACAAGCAGATCTCAGTGTCCATAGAGAGACACTAGCCCAGGATTTCTCAGCTAACCCCACACAGGAAAGGATGAACCCAGAACTCTTTCAGGGTTAAATCTGTATCTGAGACCATCTGGAAGCACAAGCGGCCAGCATTTGGGTCATAAGCCAATATTTCAGTTGTAAGTTAAAACTAAGATTCCAGTCAAAACCCAAGTTGTTCATATGTCAAGCGTCCACTGTATCTCCTGAGAGGAGTTACTGCACCTCTTACCAATTATCTGAAAAGCAGCTAAGTGGGATTCTTGGTATTGTGGAAAACTGAAGCATGAAAGACCAGATTGAATAGAATATTTTTAACAGTTCATAAAAATTAAAAAATAAAAATTACATGTTCTTATGTTTTTACAACTCCAGGCATTTATGAAGCTTTTTTTTTTTAGCAAAAAGGAATCTCAGCAGACTTCTAGTTCAACATCTTCATTTTTTAAATGAGAAATATAGGAATGGATTGGCTTTCCCAAGGACACATAAATCTGTTAATATTCACGTACTCAAGTATTCAAAAATTGTTTATTTACTTATAGCCTTATTTTTGCAATTTTAAGATGTACAATTTTTTATACCTTGACATGTCTGAAATACAGTGAATCTGATAGGGGCTGTCTTTGAGGTATTGTCTACTCATGAGCATCACAGCTTAAGGCATGAATGTCACTGTCTGCGAAGAAACTCTCAAAGACAATAAAGGACTGCAGCTTTTCCAACATTCCTGATAGCATGGTCAATAATAATGCATGGAAAATAACAATATTGGCAGTTTTTGTTGAAAATTAGTACTGAAGAGTTGGATTCTGGGTGAGTTGTTTCAGCAATACCCCAACCAGTTTATTTGGCTTATATTTCTACATTAGTGTGTAGCAAGATATATGATAAATCGGTGGTCTTTCTAAGTAAATCTAAAAATTCTTCAATAAATGAAAATTTAAAAATCTAAAGTGATAAGAAAGCATTGTCCCATAGTTTAATTAGCAGCATTATTTATTTGTGGCATACCTAAAATGAGAGTGCATCTTACAGTTGATGCTATCTTGGATTTGGAGAGATATGGTATACTCTTGGTATTGTAGTCAGGGTTATGCAAGGGAATAGATTTAATAGAGAACACAATTTATAGTTAAATGCAGAGGAGTACAAGAGATCTCGTCACACACTAGAGACACAAAGAATCCAGCCAAGGTCCTGGATCCCACAGCAATGTCCCACACAAATCCCCCTGAAGGCCTAGAGTTCAAGGCAATGTCCTCCATGAGTCCAGCCAGTGACCTAGAGCCCTGGCAATAACTCATGCTTGTCTGTGTGGAGGATCTATACCACGGCCCAGAGGTCAGTGATGGAAGCCAGAAAACCTGCACCAATGGGGTAAAGGATTTGTGTAACCAGGATGAGGGATCTATACTAGAACCAGGAAGTGATGATGTTCATGGTGAAGATCAGAGCTCCCCTGACAAGAACAGCAGCCATTCCCGAGGATAGCAAGGCCCCGAGCTCCTCTTCCAACGACAATGAGAACAGCCAAGTTCACATCAGGAAAACCATCCACAGCAAGCTTCTCCTAGAAAATCAGCAGCCCACAATCTCCCTCTCTAGTTCTCTTTTTATGCTGTTGGCAACAATTCTCAGCTGGGTCTTCTATGTCCAGCCCACACTGATTCAGTTCAGCTGGGCATTACAAATTGACCATTAGTTAATCCACCACACCTGGCTCTCTTCTAAATGCTGCCTATTCAACAATGAAAAAGATGGATAAAGTCCCTGAAGTTTAATTTCTAGGACAATAATCTAAGAAACAAGAAAATACCAAGTAGTGAATGACAAGTGTTATATAGAGAATTAAAATAAAATGACATGGAAGAGAGCAACGAGGTGGCTTTTTTGGGTTATCATGGTTCCCACTTGTAGAGAAGGCCACTTCAAGGTAAAGAAGCAATGATACTAGATCAGTGGGACAGCCAGAACTATGAGTTTCCCAAATACCAAGATTCTTGTCAACAAACCTCAGCAGGCCAACGGTGTAAAATTATTGTGCCCAAACCTATTTGCCTAAAATGTTTAATTTCACTCATGTATAATAATTCTTCTTTCAGACTGAAAGTAGACTTCAGAGGGAACTATCCTTCATCTAGGGTCAGTGTCCTCTTCCTTCACTTTGAAGGAAAGTACTCAGCCATGATTGACTCCCAGTGCGGACATTAAAAATACTTGAGGTTTTCCACCACGTGTTGGCACAAACACCTCATTTGATGAAGTGGTTATAATGATGGAAATAAAAGCTGAAACACCAATTTATGGGTGGGTAAAGGAGGTGGAAATATAGCTAGCTGACATATGTGTTATGCAGTAAAGCATCCAAGTTCTGCAATAAATCAGGAAAATGAATTGGGGAAATTCCTATGAAACAAAAATGAAAAATAGAAACACCTAATACTTGGTCACCTTTCTCACCCTTCAAAACTTTTGCCAAGTCATTCGATAATTAGGCAAAACCAATATTAAAACTGAAAACAGTATACATTTGAGGTTTGCTCCAAGGAACAATTGGCCTCACTGACATCTTATTCTGTTGAATACTGTTTAAGTAGCAGGTATTCAAAACTGGTATGTTTTCAAAAAAGATGAACTAAAAAGTTCTTGGCTAGTGACCTCAGTTTAAAATATCAGGTTTGGGCCGGGGATTTAGCTCAGTGGTTTCGCTGCCTGCTGCATAAGCACAAGGACCCGAGCTCGATCCCCAGTACCTAAAAAACAAAAACAAAAACTAAAATAAAATATCAGGTTGATGTTCTAAAAATAAGACCACAAAAGAAACCCTATAAGTTTAAAAGATCTTAAAACTTTGGGAACAAAGAATAATAAAATATTAAAGCACATGCGTATGTACACACAAGGAGATGCCTAGGATGAATTCAAACTCAAAAAGCATGACTTTAAAATGATAGCAAGCTATTAGAGACACATTAAGAGAATTAACTGCTTTTTTCACATAAGCATTAAAAAAATTAACAGCTTTAAGCTTCAAAGTCTTACTTGGACTATAAATAGTGGCTTTTTTAAAAAAGAAAAGCTTTCATTCATTTTATATGTAATAAATATTGACTGGACTCATAAACTGCTAGTGGGAAAACTCTCTTAATTGCCAAAAGCAGCTGAAGCAATACAGAGAAGCAACTGGAAAAAGGGTATTCATATCTCAACACCTAAAACTCAGAGATGAAGCAGTGCCTATGCCCATTTCATTGGTAAGCAAAGAAAACTGGACTTGTGTTGTGACTCATTGAGTGGGGATCCTTCGCATTCGTACCTCTGGAACAAAAGAGTAAGTATGAAAGGCTGAAATGCTCTTCTGGAAAACAGCCAAAGGTACAAATAGCAAGCAATCTCCAGAGCCCAGTTGCTCTCGCCTCCTTTCACTCACTGTAAATTGATGCTTCAGCATTTATTTCCATCTTTACAGCCACTTCATCAAATGAGGTGTTCACGCCAACACCTGAAGGAAGCCTTTTAGACAACTAAGTATTTTTTTTGTATCTTTTTTTTCCCCATTAAGTTTATTGGTACATTTTCAGTATAAAATACAGTTACATTCATCATTGGGATCTTGTACCATTACATGAGTATCTTGATTCTTATTTTTTTTCCCTTCCCCTGCTCTCCCTTCACCCCCTCCACCCTTCCCTATTTGCAAAGACCTTGTTTCCATTTTTTTCCTTTTCTCATACTTTTACTTTTCCCTTTTCTCCTTTCCCCTACCCCTCCCACTTCCCCGGCTCCTTTAGACCTTTTCTTCCTGTTACACAATATCAATTATACATTTTTTCAATTATAATATCAAGATCCAGGAGACATTACCACAGATTTTACAGAATTTAAAAGGATATAGGAAACATATTTCAAAAATCTGTTTTGAAACAAATTTGACAACTTCTAAGAAGTACCTTGGAAGACAAATTAATGGAACTAACTCTGGAGGAAATATAAAATTTGAATAGCACCTATTAAAGAAAGTATATTCTTAACTTGAAAACCTACCTATATGACAACAACAGGCTCATATACATTTTAACTGATAAATTATATCAAATATTTAAAGCAGAAAAAAGAAGGAACACTTCTCCCCTCATTTTAGGAACTCAACATTGTGCTAATCCTAAAACTGGATAAAGATAATAGAAGAAAAAAGTATGAATATAGATAGAAATTTGTTTAACAAAACAAACTATTAGAAGTCAGATCTGGCAGTATGTAGAAAGTGGTTCTGTTATAGGGATGGCAGTGTTGGTTCAGCATTGGAAGATCCACCCCCAAAAGTCATCATTTGAACAGAGGAAAGGGAAAAGCCATATGATTCTGTCACTAGTTGGAGAAAAAGTATTGGACTAAATTCCACAGCTGTTCATGTTAAAAGCTATCAGGACACTAGAAGGAGAACAGAACTTTGTCAGCAGATTAAAGACATGTACTCCATACTTCCAGCGAGAATGCCTTATATGAATGGAGAAGATACAATGCTTTCTCCTTAAAGTGGGGAACAAGGGCAGATATGCTTACTCTTTATCTGTCCATTAAACTTTGAAACCTAGTCCCCACCAAAATAGTCTGGCAATAAAATGACACAATTAGGATAGAATTGGCAAGGTAGAAGCAAAATCTTCATATGTAGATGAAAGGATCATCTACAGAGAAAATACTAAGAAATCTCTAGGACGCCCTAGAACTTGTATTTGAATTTAGCAGGATTAGAAAACACAAGGTATATATAAAAATTCAGGTCTGGGTATACTTGCTATAAATGAAGAATTGGATATTGAAATTTAAAAGTTATGAAGGAGTACAAAGGACCTAGAAAAGTTTAAAAAAAAAAAGTCAACAACAGTGTTGGAAGATATTTAGTACCTAATTTTAAGACTTCTTCTAAAGCTACAGTAATCAAGACAGTGTTGGTGTAAGGAAAGACATATAGATCATTTGAATAAAACAGAGAATCTAGAAAGAGAACCACACATATATGGTCCACTGAGTTTTGAAAGATTATTTAACATTAGCATTTTACAGAATGTAAACTCAATTCAGGAGTTGAGGAAGAGATAGTGTTTTCAGCAAATGGCACTAGAACATCTGGTATCCATATATAAAATATTAACCTCAAGCCTTTATTTCCATACATGAAAATAACTTGAAGGGATCTATGAACATAAATATGAAAGCCTAAAAGTATAAAACTTTAAGAAGAAACTATAAGGGAAAATGTTTATGAATTCAGGGTAGGCAAGAACTACCTAGGATACAAAAGACATGATGTATAAAAGAAAAAACTTGACAAATGAGATTCCATCAAAATTTAGAACTTTAAATGACATCATTAAAATGAAAAGTAGTCCTTAAACAGACCATATTTACAATGCATATAACCTATGACCAGCATATATAAAGAATTATTAGAGCTCTTTAATATATAACCCAATTAAAAAGTAGACACAAGAAGATGATAAATAGCCAGTACAGCACAAGGAAAGGTGTGCAACTCTAGAATCAGAAAAATACTAATCAGTACAATAACAAGATTGAATTATACACTCATTAGGGAGATGAAGTTAAACATTTTAAAAGCCTTGTCATGACTTTTTCTTTTTGTTGGATTCTTCCCCTTTGCATTTAATTTGTCACACCCAATGGATTCATTCTGCTGGATTTCCTGGGGTTGTGATCCTCATTGTCTTTTCCTAGGGTATTGTCTAAAATTTTTTGGAGTGCTGGTTTGGTATTCATGAAGTTCCTGAGGCACTCTTTATCATCAAAGTATCTTATTTCTCCATCCATTTTGAAAGATAGTTTTGCAGGGTACATCAATCTGGGTTGGAGGCTGTTTTCCTTTAGGGCTTGAAATACATCACTCCAAGCTCTTCTTGCCTTGATGGTTTGCATTGAGAAGTCTGCTGTGAGTCTGATGGGCTTTCCCTTGTATGTGATTTGTTTCTTTTCTCTCCCTGCTTGTAGAATTTTGTTCTTCTGTTGGATTTCTGGAATCCTAACTATTATATGCCTATGTGTAGATTTTTTTGGATCAAGGCTAGCTGGAGTCCTATATGCCTCACTTATCTGTATGTCAAGTTCTTTTCCCCTCCTTGGGAAGTTTTCTGCCATCACTTCTGTGAACAGTTTTTTTAAGTCATCTGCACTCTCTCCTCTTTCTTCATTGACTCCAATCAGTCTTATGTTATTCTTCTTTGCATCATCTAGCAGCTGCTTGATTGATTTCTCGTGTTCCTTTACAATTTTAAAGGAATTTTTCTTTTCCTCCTCACTAATTGCAATCTTATCTTCTATATCTGAAATTCTACCCTCACATTGGTTCATTCTGCTGTGCAGACTTTCGATGGAGTTTTTAATCTCCTGGAAATCTGTTTGCATCTGTTTTATGGATTCCATTTGTTTCCTATGTTGGGATTCCATCATTTTCCTCAGATCCTCTATTTTTTTAATCTGTGTCCTCTCTAGATTTGTTAATCATGTCTTGCACCATGAACACAATCTTTGCTGTTATCTGAGTAATTATTTCTGATTTCATTTTTCCCAGCTTCTCTTTTGTTGCCAGTTCAGAGAGTCCAGGTGATTGAGTATCAGATTGTTCCATCTCGTTTCCCTTTGGGGTTGCTGTAGGTGATCCGGAAGTCTGTTTTTGAGGCTTGTTTACATGTCTTCTCATTTCCACGGTGGGGGAGGGTGCTTCTGGCACTCGTGCGCCTCACCTTCTCTACCCTAGGAGCTTGGGATGGCAGCAGGGGAGCTTCCTTCCATGTTCTAGGACCAGCTCACCTTCTCTGCCCTAGGAGCTTAGGATGGTGGCTGGGGAGCTTCCTTCCAGGTGCTGTGACTGGCTCAGCTTCTCTGCCCTAGGAGCTTGGGATGGCAGTGGAGGAGCTTCCTTCTGGGTTCTGGGAATGGCTCAGCTTCTCTGCCCTAGGAGCTTGGGATGGCATTGGGGGAGCTTCCTTCCAGGTGTTGGGACCGGCTCAGCTTCCCTGCCCTAGGAGCTTGGGATAGCGGTGGGGGAGCTTCCCTCCAGATTCTGGTACTGGCTCACCTTCTCTGCCCTAGGAGCTTGGGATGGTAGCCACCACTAAGTATTTTTAATGTCTGCTCTGAGGTCAGTCATGGCTGAGTACTTTCCTTCAAAGTGGAGGATGAGGACACTGACTAATTTAAATTCTGAGGAGGTTCCATCAAACATAAGTGAAGGGCTGGGGATTTAGCTCAGCGGTTCTGGCCCCTGTCTCAAAAGCGCAAAGTCCTGAGTTCGATCCCCAGTACCAAAGAAAAAAAAGAAAAAGAAAACATAAGTGAAGATGGCCAGGCAAAGATAGAAATAGCTTTTCCTCAATTTCACACAGTGAAAAAGAAGTAGGAATAACATCCATAAATAGATCAGTTTCTCTAAGTAAGCCTAGCAAATGCCAGCCAAAGCCCTTAAGAATAACCTAAATGGGTTAATCTGCTATTAAAATATATGCATGTGTTTTGTATCTTGTGAGATATACAGTAGTTACCCACATTCGTATGCCAAAAAGAAGCCACTCTGTTCCCTTCACCCAGCCCCCTAGAAGATTCCTGGAAAATCTTCTCTGAGAGGATGAAATATTGTATATAACTGACTGTAACATAAAAGGAGGAGGAAAAAATTTTAACCATTATAGATGCTGAGTCATTATTCGTTCTAAGTTTCATTTGTCATCTTCTCTGGGGAATCTAATCAATTCCCCTAAACAATTTCAGATAAATAATTTCCTGTCAAGAAAACATGGCTGCTGGGAATATCAAGTTTTCCCCTTACATTCATACTTGAGCCTCTTTCAAAAACCATCACAATGAAAGCACAATATTAATAAACTAGAGGAGAGTCTTCAAAACATAGTCTGTATTTTTGCCGTGGCAGTACACTTTTTACTAATTGATACAATTAAATTTCACAGACAAGGGTTTAGTATAAAACAATCATTCCATTGTTTAACAAGGAGAAACAAACCAATCTTATTAAATATTCTGAATCATTTGCCAGATAAACTGTCAAACTCAGTAAGTGGGTATAGATTTATATAAATATTTGGGAAATGTTTCTCAAATTACATTAATAACATTTAATAGACTTCCCAGAAATTGTACAATTTTACAATTAACAAAGCATTTTCAAATACATTAAGTGTATTTTTTTAATTTGGGAACTTGCAAAGACATTGTGAGTTAGGACATGGATTATTCTTCTCATTTTCAAATAAAAAAACACATTTAAATGGATTTTTCCAAAGCCAAATTGCAATAGGTAGAATATCTAGCATTGCAGGCCAGTTCTTCTGACCCCTAATCCATTATTATTTTTCACTATTCTGACCCTCCTAGTATCCATAAAGTTCTTTAATCATTCATTCATCCCTAGATGTCAGGTGTTTTGCTAAGAACTGTGGCACAGTTCTGAGAAAAATATATCGTAAACTCTGAAGTATATAATCACTTAAACTTCATCAACAGTGAAGGTAAAATATATTTCTTTATTATAAATTTTTAGGTATACCCAGAGCCTAACTTCTAATAAATATACTTGGGGTGCAAGAAGAAAAATGAACCCACAGGAAAGAAATGATACATAAAAAGTAATAAGCAGACATCAGTAAAGCAGATTGATAATCTAAATATTTACAATGAAAAGATAATCACAGTTTGTATGTTTAAAAATGTTAGGAAGGCTGGGGTGGTGGACTTTTTGCCAAGTGTGCACTGGGAGTGATTTCCAGTACCTCAAATAAAGAAAATTAAAATGTTGGAATTAAAGGTCATAAACAAAAATGTTAAATCCTTGCTTATTTGGGAAAAGGAAAGTAAGAGTCTAAGTTTTAACTTGTCAGAGAGATAAAATATTAAAAGTAAATGGAAAGATGCAGATAAAAGAGTAAAAAGTTAATATTATGTAGGATGTCTAAAGATCTAATGTACAACCTGAAGACTACGGTTAATAATATTATATTGTATACCAATAATTTGCCAAGAAAATAGATTTTAGATACTCTTACCACAAGCATGACAACAACAAAAAGATAGCTATATGAGCTGTTGAGTATGCTGATTTGCTGGACCGTAATAGTCAAGTCACTGTGTACAGATGCACATCACTTAGTTGTGCCTCCCAAATAATTCACCCATTACAAAGAGAAGGTTTGTAGAAGCCCTGTCTCATATAAGTCATCAGCACCATTTTACCAGCAGCATGTTTTCACTTTGTGTATCTATCACATTCTGGTGATTCTTACAATGATGATTCATTATTGTTATACCTACTATGCTGGTCTTTCATCAGGGATCTTTGATGTTACTATTGCAATTGTTTGAGGACACCATGAACTATGCTCATATATTGGCAAATTTAATTGATAAATGTTTTGTGTATTCTGACTGCTCCACTGACCCTCTTTTCCTCATCTGAGGTCTCCCTATTTCCTGAAAAACATGAATATTGAAATTAGGCCAAGTAGTAACCCCACAATAACCTCTAAGTATTAAGAGAAAGGAAGCATCATATGTCTCTCATTTTAAATCAAAAGATACAGATGACTAAGCTTAGTGAGGAAGCTATGTCAAAAGCTGAAATAGCCACAAAGCTAGGCTGCTTGTGCAGAATTCCCTCTTTCTCCAAAAATAAGACCTAGCTGGAAGATAATCAGCCTTGAAAACTAGAGATCAAAAATGCCAGCCCCAATCAGCCTACCCTTGCTGTTATGATGCAGTTACCTCCTGTTCTGGCTTATATCTAGATGTCCCCCAAAGCCTCATCCACTTTAGCTGGGGCTTTTCAGAGCTGGCTGGATTTAGGGTGTGTGCTACTGGTACTAAGGATATGTTGTACTAAATTAAATCTCACTGATTGGAATTAGCATCATTCTGGGTGTGGCTGGACGGATTTATTGAAGACAGTAGATCCACCCTGGGTATTTGTGGCACTACCCAAAAGGTTTATAGCCTGGGTGGCATAAAAGGGAAAGGCAGGCTCGCTGCTGGCTGCTTGCTGCTTGCTGCTGCTGCTTCCTGCCTGACCTGCCATGGACTGTTTCTCCTCTGCAATATCCCTCTGCCATGCCACCCTGCCTTGGGGCCACCAACTCTGACTGAAACCTCAACAAACTGTGATCTGAAATAAACTTTTCCTCCTTTAACTTGTAGGTTTTGAGTATATTGTCCAAGCAACTACAAGAAAAGTAACTAAAACACCTGCCATCACTATTCTCTTGCTAAGTGGCTACTCCATAAGGCAAATAAGGCAGGGATAGGCTGATTGGGGCTCGCATTTTTGATCGCTAGTTTTCAAGGCTGATTATTTTTCAGCTAGGTCTTATTTTCAGGGAAATATAGTTTGTAGCTAAGTCAGAAATGCAAAGAAAAAGTTCTTGAAGGAAGTTAAAAGTGTTCCCCCAGTGAACCCATAAATGACAGGAAAGTGGAACGGTCTTATTGCTGATGTGGAGAAAGTTCTAGAGGACTGTTTAGATGATCAAACTAGCCATGACATTCCTTTAAGCCAAAGCTTAACTCAAAGCAAAGCACTCATTCTCTTCAATTCTTTGAGGGCTGGCAGAGGTGAGAAAGATGCAGAAGAAAATCTTGAAGCTGGCAGAGGTTATGCATGAGGCATAAGGGAAGAATCCATCTCCATAATGATGCAAGATGAAGCAGGAGGTGCTGATGTAGAACCTGCAACAGATTTTCCAGAACATCTAGCTAAGGTAGTTGATGAAAGTAGCCATTCTAATCAAGAGATTTTCAGTGTAGACCAAACAGCTTTTTATTGGAATAAGATGCAATCTAGGATTTTCATGATCAGAGAGCAGGAATTGATGCCTGGATTCATAAGTTCAAAGGACATCTGCTTCTCTTGCTAAGCACTAGTGCAACTGGCCCCTTGACATTAAAGCCAATGCTCATTTGCAATTCTGAATATCCTAGGACATTCAAGAACTACACTAAATCTATTCTGTGTGTGTTCTATAAGGGAACAATTTAGCCTGGATGATAACACATCTACTTACAGTGTAGTTTACTGAATATTTTAATCCCACTGGTGAGATCTACTGCTCAGAAAAGATTCCTTTCAAAATGTTATGGTTCATTTCAACGCACCTGGCCACCCACAAGATCTGCTGGAGACATAAAATGAGATTAATATCGTTTATCTGCTTGCCAGTACAATGTCCATTCTGTAGCCCATAGATCAAAGAGTAATTTTTCCTTTTGAGTCTTATTGAAGAAATACATCTCATAAGTATGTAGCTACCACACAGTGATTCCTCTTATGGATCTAGGTAAAGTAAGTTTACAACCTCTGGAAAGTAGTCACAATTCCAGATATGATTAAGAATATTCTTGAATGATAGGTCAAAATACCAATATTAAAAGGAGTTTGTAAGCAATGGATTCCAAACTTCATGGATGACTTTGACGGCTTTGGGACTTCAGTGGAGGAAGTAACCAAAAATGTGGTGGAAATAACAAGAAAACTATAAGAGGAAGCTGGAGATTAAGTGGAGCTGCTGTGGTCTCCTGATAAAATCTTAACAGAGGAGGAGTCATTTGTTATGAATGAGCAAAGACAGTGGTTTCTTGAGATGAAAAACTAGGTCTGATAAAAATGCTGTGAACATTCTTAAAACAAGAAAGTATTTGTAATACTACATAAACTTAGTTGATACAGTAATGGCAGGGTTGAGAGGACTGATTCCAATTTTTAAAGTTCTTTTATGGGTAAAATGATCTCACACAGCATTGCATGCTACAGAGAAGTCTTTCATGAAAAGAGAAGTCAACCAGTGCCACAAACTTCACTGTTGTTGTATGAAGTTGCAGCCAAGTGTGGTGGCTCACACTTGTAATTTCACCACTTTGGACTGCTGAGGCAGAAGAAACCTAAGTTTAAGGCCACCCTGGGCAACTTAGTAACTCAGTGAGAACAGCTTGTCTCAAAAACAAGGGAGCTGTGGATATAGCTCAGTGGTAAATCACTGCTATATTTGATTCCCATTACCACAATAAATAAAATCTGCTGAAGGCTCAAATGATCATTAGCAATATTACCAATAAATTATTTTTAAATTAAAGTTTATACATTGTTTTTTAGGCATAATGATACTGCACATTTAATAGACTATAGTACAGTGTAAACATAACTGATATGCAGTGGAAATACAGAAAATGCATGTGATTTACTTTGTTGGTATATTTGCCTTGTTGCAGTGGTCTGAAACTGAACCTGTGCTATTTCCAAGATATTCCTGTATATGTACCTCAAGGTAAATGTAAAAAACATTGTGTTGTACACTATATATTTAAGATTGAATAATGGTCCCCAGAAATATGCCCTTATCTCCAAAGCCTGTGCATGCATTTTACATAGCAAAAAAACTTCGAAGATATGACTAACTTAAGGGTTTTGTAAAGCAGAGGTTTTCCTGAATTACCCAGGTAAGGTAATCACAAGTGATCATGTGAGAGGTAAGGAGAGGGAGATTTGATGACAGTAGAGACCAGCAATATGTTGATATATCTGAATCAAGATGCTAAGCTTCTGATTTTGGTAGGGACCATGAGCCAAGGGATACATACAATGGACTCTAGAATTTGGAAAAGGAAATCAATTCATGCCCTCTTGAGCATCTGGAAGGAACACAAGCCTGCTGACACTTTGATCTCAACCAGTGATAACTGCTTCCAGACTTCTGGTCTCCAGAAATATAAAAGACTAAACGTGTATTGGTCTAAATGACCAAGTATGTGGTCATTTGTTATAGCACCAAAATGAAACTAATATGATATATTTAAAATGCAGAGGTAATCATTAAAACAATAAATGTAGAATAGATGACATATTTTCAGGGGATACTTATGCCCTTCTTCATGTTTCAAGATCAGATTTTTGTTATAACAGTATTCTTGGGCTCATAGCCTACCCTTCTTACTCTTCCCTGATGGTGACAAATGGGTGTCTTTTAAATGGCAGTTGGGGAGAATCAGCTGAACACTCAGTTAAATCCCTTCTAATTTCCTTTCTTGCCTTGGAATCTGCTTGTCAGCAGAGAACATATATTTCATTCTGCTCTGTTCCTCTCTATGGATGCCTATGGCTACTCTCAATACTGCTAAGCAATGAGGTAAGTCTGCCTAATTTCAGGGACCATAAACTGAAAGTCACAGTTCCCAAAACCTTTAATAGTAGTAAAGGTGGCATTTTATCTGTTTTACTCTTCAGAACACCTCTAGGTACAGCCACTATAAATAGAAAGTAAAGGAAAAAGGATTTTTTTGTACCTACAGAAACAATGTGTTATATTCAACTCTTTCAGAAATTAATAGATGAAATTGACAAAAATATTGGTGAGGCTATAGGAGATTTAATGATATAATTAACAGTTTGATTTTATAGCTAGATTAATAAATAATAAATGAAGGAATGTTAGATGATTTGAGACATATAACCTAGCATGCAGAAAATAAACAATATATCTTTTAACCACACATCAAAACAGTTACACAAATTGAACAAGCAACCAGGAAATTTTCAACAATTTTCAAAGAATTTATTATTTAGATCACAGTATTTAATTATTGTGCAACTTAATTAGAAAACAGTAATTTGGAAAAAAAATAAACCATACCTTTGGAGACTAGAAATACACTTCAAAATAATTTGCAAATTAATGAAGAAATCACAGTGATAATTAGAAGTACTCAAAAGAAATAAAAGCACTACATAAAACTTGTGGGATTCTACAGAGGAAATTGCAGGGGAATTTATAACACTATATACACTTATTAAAAACTAAGAAAGATTGACAAATAAACTAAGTATTCACACCCAGAAGCTAAAATCAAAAACAGTGGTAAGACCCAAAGGAAGAAGAATGAAAACTAATAATAATAAAGTTGATTAAAATAATTCAGGGAATATTTTCCAACTGTCAAGTAATTAGGCTAGTTGATTTGATGTATGAAGTTCTGCAATTTATTTGAAGGTGGCTGTGCTAAATTAAAAGTACATATTTGAAAGCCTAGAGCAACCATTATAACTTTCTTAAGAAAAAGAATAGCTTATAAGACAATTGGGGAGATAAAATCTCAGAAAAAATATGAACTGATCCAAAAGCAGAAAAGAAATATAAAAATATATAAATATATACACTAAGGACATATAGAACAAATGGAAAACAACTAACAAGTTGGTAGGTTTTAATATAACTATCAATAATTTCATTAAGATGTAAAAATAAGCTGGAGTGGCTATGCTAATTTTACACAAAGTAGACTGCAGAAAAAGCAATATTTCCAGAGATAAAGAGGGACACTACATAATGATAAAAGACTCAATCGTCCAAGAAGATGGCTGTGATGATTACTCTTTACTGTCATTTGACTGGCTTGAGAGATGTCTAGGAAATTAGTAAAGCTCACTTCTGGGTGTGTCTGGGTGGGTCATTGAGGCACAACCTTGGGGAATGTAAGTATCTGGTCCCTGGCCCCTTCCTCTCTGGCTCTATTCGTCCTGCTCTGCTTCCTGGCTACCATGAGTAAAGTAGCTATCTTTTGCCTTATTCTTCCACCATGATTTTTCTGCCTTGTACCCAGCTGACCATGCACTGAAACCTCTGAAGTCATGAGCCAAAATAAACCCTTTTCTCCTTTACATTGTATATGTAGGATATTTTGTCCAAACAACACAAAAGGGACTGCACAACAGCATAATCCTAAATGTATATACATCTTAACAATGGAACTTCAAAATAAATGAAGAGGGCTGGGGATTTAGTTCAGTGGCACCATGCCTGCCTCACAAGCACAAGGTCGTGAATTCCATCCCTGGTACCAAAATAGATAAATAAAATAAAATAAAAATACATGAAGAAAAAAATAAACAGAACTGTAAAGTAAAATAGATAAATCCAACATTCTTTAGACTTTGATAGTTGTCTCTCAGTAATCAATAAAATAAGCAGAATGAAAATTAGTACATATACAGATGACTTAAACAGCACTATCAAGGAACTTGACCCAATTAGTATTTATAGAAAATGCAACTCAACAAAAGGAAATGTAAACATTTTTTCAAGTGCATATAGAAAATCTAATACATTAAGTTATATTCTGGACCATAAGTCTTGGGCTGGGGGAACAGGTCGGTGACAGAGTGCCTGTCTATCATGCATAAGGCTGTGGGTTCATTTCCCAGCACCATACATACACACAAACACATACCACACACACAAAAGTTTCATTAGATTTAAAAGAGTTGAAATCATAAAAAGCATGTTTTTTTCTTTTTAGCCATAGTTGTACATGCCTACAGTCTAGGTACTCAGGAGGGTGAAGTTAGAGGGTTGCTTGAATCCAAGAGTTTGTGCCAGCCTGGGCAACAGAGGGAGATCCCCATCTTAAAAAAAAAAAAGCCCTCTGGGAAAAAATCAGAAACTAAAATTCAACAACAAAAGCACATCTAGAAAATCTCTGAGTACTTAGAAATTAAGCAATGTCCCTTCAAATAACCCACATATCAAAGAGAAAGCTAAGAGGGAAACTGAAATAGTTCCCATGAAATGAAAATGAAAACACAGTATCAAGACATGTGGAACCAGTTAAAGTAGTGTATATAGGAGGATGCATCACATTAAATGCTTACATTAGAAAAGAAGGAAGGCCTCAAGTCAGTGATCTAAGCTTCTAGTTAAGAAACTAAGAAAAAAAAGGAACAAATTAAACTAAAAGCATAAGGAAGGAAGTTATAAAGATAAGAGCAGAGACAACAACAATTTATAACAGAAAAATCAATAAAATCAAAACTTCTTTCTTTGAAAATATTAATAGATGAGATGAACTTCTACTCAAACTGAAATGAAAGACAGAATACACAAATTACCAATAATAAGAATGAAGGATCTTGGGCCGGGGATTTAGCTCAGTGGTTCCACCACCTGTCTCGCAAGCGCAAGGACCTGAGTTCGATCCCCAGTACCAAAACAAAACAAAACAAAACAAGAATGAAGGATCCTACAGGCGAGAGACAGGAAGGAGAAGAGGAGGAGGAGAGGAAAAGCAAGAGGAAGAGGAAGAAGAGAAAGAAGGGAAGGGAAAGGAATAGAAGAGAAAGAGAGGGAGGAGGAAAAGGAAATATGAATAATTCTGTACCTACAAATTCAGCAATTTAGAAAAAATGGACAAATTCCTTAAAACACAAGCTACTAAAAGTTACATAAGGGCCCAGGATTTAGCTCAGTGGTTCCACCGCCTGCTTCGCAAGCTCAAGGACCCGAGTTCAATCCCTGGTACCCAAAAAAAAGTTATATAAAAAGAAAAATAGCCTGAGTAGTCCTTTATCTATTAATAAAATTAGTTACTAGTTAAGGACCTTCCAACAAGCTGGGAAGGGTGAGTATGAGTGTCTCAGAGCCCCTAACACACCTCCCCTTAGAAAGTAAAGGTAAGGTCCCTGGGATCACTTGAGAGACAGACTAGGAAGTGATGGAGTCCAGGGCTCATGATGTGGAACTCCAGGCATTTCCTGGCCCTTTGAGAGGAAGCTGTGACTGAGGAAAGGGTTGAGCAGTAGGAACTGGACCTGGGTAGACTTCTGTAGAAGTAGGCATAAAGAAACCCTTTGAGGGCGTCTTGGCTGGGAAGGCATCTGCACGCCGTGAGTCTTCTCAGTGGCGCTGTGTGGGGCCCATTCCAACAGTGACGCCACAGAATAGAGAAGTGATGCAGCAGGGTACCAAGGAGCTTCCTGACTATAGCTCTGCTGTGGAAACCGGACTCAACCTTTTCAGGATGGCACTGAACCCATAGAATTGTTGGACAATTTCAAAAGCGGAGACAGACTCAAAGGCAAGAGATTGTGGATTTCTGCTAATGAGTTGGTATACAAAAAATTATTTGGAAAAATAAAACAGATTGACTATACATATATCCTGAGTTTATGGAGCATTTCATAATAGATGTTACCACAAATAATACAACTATATGGTGATTTGATACTTTATATCTCTCCAGAATTTAACATGTATAGAATTTTTATTAGTTTTCTATAATCACCACAGCCTTAGTGGTTTAAACAACACAGATTTATTACTTCAGAAGGCTGGAACTAACATGAATCTTACTAGGCTAAAATCAAATCATGGGTAGGGCTGGGTTCTTTACTGGAGACTAGGGGAGAATCCATTTCCTTGCTCATTCAGTCTTTGGCAGAATTGAGTTTCTTGCAGTGCAGAACTCAGATTCCTATTTCTTTTCTTGCTCTCAGTTGAGAACTGTTGCCAGCAGCTAGAGGCTACCTACATTCTTCTTCAAAGCTGGCCTTGAGCCTTCCTAATGCATTCTCTGTAACCTCCTTCTTCCTTTTCCCACTTTTAAAGATTCCTATAATTGGATTCTAGAATCCTTCCCAATAAACCAGGGTCATTTCCCCATTTCAAGGTCCTTACCCTGATTACACCTGAAAATTCCCTTTGGTCATGCCAAGTAATATGTAAACAGGGAAATAGGACACATACGTCTCAGGGAATGAGGCTTTTAAAATATTGTCTTTAGATGGAGGGGTTGAAGGGAGGGCAGGGGAAGGGGGAAAAATAAGAACCAAGAGAGATTATGTAAAGGTGCAAATTTCCAATGATGAATGTCATTATATTGTATACCTAAAATGTACCAATGATTAGAATGAATAATTGATAATGCAAAATAGGAAGCAAAGGTCCAAAGGGGTAGGGGTAGGGAAAGGAAAAATGATGAGAAATGGAAAAAATGGAAACAAAATCTTCGTAAATAGGGAAGGGTGGAGGGCATGAAGGGAGGGCCGGGGAATGGGGAAAAAAACAAGAACCAAGATGCATCATGTAAAGGTACAAGTTCCCAATGAGAAATGTAAATTGTTGTATACCTAAAATGTACCAATAAAAGAATTAAATATATATATATATAGTCTTTTTAAAAACCCCAATGAACAAATGGTTATTTAACATGATTTGTATAGACCTAACACTCTTAAAGAGCAGAGGAATCTTTTTTCACTTTTATGTTTAAAATACAGGCTTCCCTGGTGAGGATGTAGAAAAAAGGAAAGTCTTCTACACTGTTGGTGAGAATGTAAATTAGTAGAGCCATTATGGAAAACAGTATAGAGGTTCCTCATAAAATTAAAAATAGAACTACCATATGATCCACTAATCCCACTACTGGGTATATATCCAAAAGAGATGAAATCAGTAAATTAAAGAGACATCTGCACTTCCATGTTTGTTGAAGTATTACTCACAGTAGCCAAAATATGAAATCAACTAAAGTTTTTATTTTTATTAATACATAGTTGGCATAAATGATTACATTCATAGCAAGGAGTTGGTACATGTATATAACACATCTTAATTCTTTTTATGTCCCCTTCCTGTCTCCTCTAGCCCTTCTCCATCCCTGTCTTGGCCCCTGCCCATTTGCAAAAGATCTATCTTCTTGTTTGCTATTATATATTTTTTATTTTGCTCTTTAATTTACTTATACATTGGGTTTTGTTTTTCATATAAGAGATACCATGCAATATTTAAGATCATCTAATTTATTTCACTTAATATTGTAGTCTCAAAGTGCATCCATTTTCCTACAAATGACTCAAATATATCCATCTTTATAGAAGAGAAGTAGTCCATTGTATATAAATACTACATTTTATCCATTCATCTGTTGATGGACATATAGTCCATCTCCAAGATTTAGCTATTATGAGTTGCGCTGCCATAAACATGGGTATACATGTATCACTGTGATATGATGTTTTAATTCTTTTGGGAAGAAACTTAGAAGAGGAATAGCTAGGTCAAATGGAATTTCTATTTTTAGTGTTTTGAGGACCTTCTATAGTGATTTCCAGAGTACTTGTACTAGGTGACATTCCCACCAACAATGTAGAAGGTTCTGTTTTTCCCTGCAGCCTTGCCAGCATTTGTTCTTACTTGATTTCTGTATGATAGCAAATCTTTTTGGGGTAGAATGGAATTTAGCGTTAGTTTTAATTGGCAGTTTTTTCATGGCCAAAGATGTTGAACATTTTTTCTTGCTTTATTGGGCATTTGTACTTCATTTGAGAGGTACCTATTCATTTCAGTTGTCCACTTTCTAAAACTGAGTCTTTTATTTTGGGATGGTCTATTTTTTTTTTACTTCCTTGTATATTTTAGACACTACTACTCTGAGGAGTGGCTGACAAAATTTTTTTCTATTTTGTAGATTGTCTCTTCACTCTATTATTTCTTTTCTATGCATAGGAAATGTACTTGATATAATTTGATTTGTTGATTCTTGATTGTCTTTTGGGGGGGGGTGTACCAGGGATCGAACTCAAGACCTTGTACTTCTGAGGTAGGCAGCAGAACCACTGAGCTAAATCTCTGGCCCTTATGTCTTGTGCAAGTGGGGTTCTGTTCAGAAAGTTTTTGCTTATGCCTATGTCTTCAAGAATTTTACCTATTTTATCTTCCAGCAGATTAAATATTTTCATTCTAATATTTAGGTCTTTGATCTATTTTGATTTTAGTTTAGTGTGTGGTAAGAGACATGGGTCGCTATTCAACCTTCTAAATGTGTACAGACAGTTTCGTGAGTCCTATTTGTTAAAGAGGCTATCTTTCCTCCAGGACTTGGAATTGAGATACCTAGAAAAGAACTTGGTAAGGAGAAAAGAAATAGATCTCCAGGAATCAAGAAAAAAGCCAACAGGAAAACTAGAAACTATAAACTGAAGACAGCAGAGAAAAGAACAAAGCCATCTGGAATGTTAACTGTGGCTCCTGGGGAGTAGGTACTGTCTCTGCAAACACAAGGTAAGGTTAGAGAGGGTAGAGAGCCCCAGAGAGAAACAATAGACAAACAGTGCTAGCCCCAAGAAAAGCCCAGTTATTGTAAACTGTAAATGCAATGTAGGGTTTTACTCTGAAAGTGATTCCTTCCTCATGGCGGGCTAGATTTAGAGAAAAAATTCATTTCAGCATTTGTCATGCTTGGGAGTGATATAATCAAAAGCCATTTGGAAAAGGAGTTTATTGTTTACTGGGACTCAGAAGTCACAGGACAACTTCACTTCAGGGTCTTTGAGGTTACCCTACCACAGTGACTAGGCAGGAGGCAGCCAAAATAGACAGTCATAGAGAAGCAGGCTAGTCACAGATCCCCTGAGTTTAAACAGCTATGAGCTCAGATTATGAAGGTCACAGTGGTACCCTCTTTATGATGAGAAACCAGGTTACTCCTGTGTTTTTCTGAAGGGGCTGGGTCTGAAAATGCTGACATTAAGTCTAGTGGTCACTTGGCCTTCTCACTCCCTACTTCCGACACAAAGCTCACCGGTCCATTTGCTTTTCCAGTCGGCCAACACAATCAAATATGTCTTGGACTGGTCAGTTCACATATCCTAGCGGGTAGAGAGGTCTCCAGAGTAAGGATGGTACCTGACTAGCACACATAGGCAATAAAGCCAGCCAGAGATAGCAGTGACTTGGGGCACACAGAAGGGCACAAACACTAAAAGCTGCTAGAGTGAATACAGCTCTAAGACAAAAACCAGGAGGAAAAGTGAAGCAGGACTCAGCATGCACATAGGAAGTGGGCATGGAAACAAATAGGCCCTATTTGTGACTCACTATTCCCCATTCATATTTGGTGATTTACCACTCACAAACACACACTTGGAGAAAAAGTTTTTTACTTTTTCATGGGGGGGGGGGTCTTTTCCCCTTTCACATTTTTTTCTTGTATTTTTGTTGTTTACCTAATTCTATTTTCTTTTATCCTTTAATTGGAGTTTTTAATCTCACTTTTCTCTCATTTTCCTTTTCAAATTCTTTCATTTCCTCCTTCCTTCACCCCAATGTTTTTATTACTATTAAGCCTTACCTTTAGTTATTGTTGCATTCTATTGTTAAGTGGTATAACTTTGCTTTTAGTAGATATTTGCTGTATGTCATTATTTGGTTTGTCATTGTGTCTAATTACATTGGTTCTTATGGTAATACAATAACTGGCTGACTCATTATTATTGCTTTTTTCTACTGTCATTGCTGGCATAGTTGTTGCTTTTAATTGGTTTTTAGTATGTTCCACTATCCGATTTGTCTTTGTCAATTTTACTGTAGTTCATTTTCTCCTCTCTGAATGATCCTGGGGATCAAGTTCCCAAAAGACAGGAGGGCACTAGGAAGACCATCAAATATTACACTGAACAGGCTGAAGAAAGGTATAAACTCCAAAGCATAATCAAACCCAAGAACAAATCATAGGGAGACAGAATCTGGAGATCTCCACAGTAGTAACAGTTTCTCTATCCTAACTGATCTTCAACACAGTGTGAAAAAAACAGACATGAGAAAGCAAGGGAATATGTCCCCCAAAGCTTTTAACTCCCCAAAAGGTGATTTCACAGACACTGAAGTAGAGGAAACTATAAGCAAAGAACTCAAAAATTAAATGATAAAAATGTTTGAAGAGATTAAGAGAAAAAACACAAGCATATGCATAAATGTTTAATAAACTCAGAGAATTTAAAGATAAAGGATTTTACCAATGAAATGTCTGACAATCTTAAAAAAACAATAAAAACAACTCACTTAAGCAAGACATGACCACTTCAGAAAAGAATTAAAGTATAAAAATAAAGCAAGCACAGATAGATATGAAAAATTCAAGGGAAAAACGAGTAGACTTGACTAATGTGAGGATACAATGTCAGACATAGAGGACAGGGTGGATACTGTAGATCATAAGCTCAATGATACCCTAAAAATGTCAAGACATCATGCAAGCTGGATACAACAGCCACACATTCACTCAAAAAACAAAGCAAAAAGTTCAGAATTACAGGAATAAAGAAAAAGCTAGAAGATGCATCTATAAGTATAAAAATGTATTCACTGAAATAGCGGAAAAATTTCCAAGTCTAGGGGGAAAATTCAATATCCAAGTACAAGAGGCTAACACAGAACCCCAAATAGCCACAATTGGAAAAGAACCTCTCCATGACACATCATAACCAAAATTGCAGAAATTCAACAAAAGAGAAAACCAAAAGCTTGTTAAGAGAAAAACGACCAAGAAACTTACAAAGGCAAGCCCATCAGAATAACTGTGGATTTCTCAAAATAACTATGGATTTTTTTTTAATGCCAGAAGAGCTTGGAGCAAAGTTTTTTAAGTCCTAAAAGAAAACAACTGTCAACCCAGACTTTTATATCCTGCAAAAATAACCTTAAAAATTGATGAAGAAGACTTCCCATGACAAAGAAATACATGGCCACTAAACCAGAATTGCAGAAAATACATACGGGAACTTTAGATAAAGACATGGAAGCAACCAGCACCAAAGAGTCAAAAGGAAAGTAAACATCTCAGGGAGCAGTTAAAGTGAAAAAAAATTAAAGAAATAAGCACTGGAAAAATAATGTAAAGACAGGATTCAATAAACACATTACAATAATAACTCTCAACATTAATGGTCCCACTTTCACAATCACAAGACAAGACTGGATGAAAAAATAAATAAATAAAATTCAACCATATACTGCCTACAGGAGAGACACCTCATCCAGAAAGAAGTACATAGGCTGAAAGTGAAAAGATAGAAAATGATACTCTATTCAACTAGAGCCTGAAAAGAAGCAGAAGTAGCTATCTTATTTTCAGACACAGCAGACTTCAAGACAGAACTAATCAGAGGAGACAGCCACTGATAAAGGGAACAATTCAACAGGGAGAGATAACAACTGAAATATTTATGCATTAAATGTTGGCACATCCAACTTCATAAAACAAAAATATTGGAGTTAAAAAGACACAAACACCAATACAATCATAGTGGGGTATTTCAATACCCCACTCTTAAAATTAGGTCAACAAGACCAAACCAAAATATTAGCTTAAACCATACCACTGCATAAATGGACTTAACAGATGTCTACAGTGTTTTACTCAAAAACAAAATACACATTTTTCTCAGCAATACATGGAACTTTTCCAAAAACTGGCCTTATTTTAGGCCCCAAAACTTGTTTAAATAAACACAAAATGGAAATAACTCCCACATACAATTGGATCATAGTAGAATGAAGCTAGAAAACAACAGTAAAATGCAAACACATAGGGATTAAATAATACATTATTGAGTAATCAGTGGATCACAGATGAAATTTAAAGCTCCTAGAATCAAATAATGGAAACACAACATACTGAAACCTATGGGACCCAATAAAAGTAGCTCAAAGAGGAAAGGTTATAATTGTAAATGCACATATAAAAGAATAGATTGAATCCAAATAAATAACTTAATGATACATCTCATGGTCCTAGAAAGACAAGAACAATTCAAATCTGAAATTAAAAGAAGAAATTACAAAGATCAAAATGGTAACTAACAATTGAAACAAAAAATACAAAGGATCAATAAATGCATTGGTTCTTTGAAAAGATAGAAGGGGATCTGGAGATATGGGAGACTGAAGGAGGTGAGGAAGAGAAAAGAATCAAGATGCAATACGTATTCATACTATGTATTGAAAACATATAAGAAAACTGGAAAATAGAAAAAGGTAGCCCATAGACAAATAGCTATGTGAGTAGTGAAGCATCAAGCTGGGCATTTAAGAAAATTCCAGCTTTGACAGACACAGTCCTGGTCTCCATTCATACAAATTGTTCACACAAAAATGGAGACACCAGTTTATGAGTCCAGTGATAACAATAATATAAATGGCACAAACTAAGAACTCAGAGATAGCTAAATTATATCTTGCCTAGACAGGACTATGGAACTACTAGGCAATCAAAAAATAGCTAGGGAATATACAGATGGGACGATGAATGAAAAAAATGCAAATAGTTAATACCAGTGAAGTATATACCTGACTGAACTTAACATGAGCTTTTTGAGAGTTAGCTTCATACCAAGCTACTCACATTTTTCACTTAGTGTAAGTTTTAAAGCCAAGTGGACTGTGTGCTTTTGAGTTTTGACTTAACTGTGTACTGTTTTATTCACACAAACTATTCAGCTTCAGCTATGAAGTGATGCTCAACAATAGGGTTTCTGTATATATATTAATACAAAAATGTATTATACTGGCATAAATTATTTAAAGTACTATGTAAAGCCAGGTGCAGGGGTGAATGCATGTAATACAAGTGCTTGGGATGCTGAGGACTGTGATGAATTCAAGGTCAGCCTAAAGTACATAGCAAGATCCTGTCTCAAACAATGAAATGCAACAAAAAATTACTATCTAACATATTTTACAAATTATTTAGTTGTGTAGCCATTGAACTGAAAGTTCTATGAGAGCAAGAACTGATATGTATTTTGTTGACTAAAACTACACCCTGTAATGGGGCAGGCATTCCAAAAATAGATGAATACTACCAATGTGAAGAGAGTGAAAATGCCACAATTACACACATACACACATCTCCAAAATTAAGACCAGGGCAGATGTTTGTTGACTAAAAGAATTAATGGATATGACCAGATGGTATAGTGATTCAGAAAAATGACAGTACTACACAAAGAGGCAAAAAAAGAAATTTAGAAATATCCGTTTATAAACTTTTTATTTAAAAAATAAAATTATAAACAAAATACAGAAAAATATTGACACCTGTGATAACAAGGAAATGATTTAATCTTTAGGGCAATTTGTTATTCTAGGAGAACAAAATCATGAATTTTATGAAGACATTTTATTGTGCAAAGGAGGAATGTACTATTTAAGATTCATTTATAGCGGGCATTTGGCATTGACAAGAAAAAAGTATTCCTATGTATACATTCAACATTTTGCAGCATATTTACTTCAAGTTACATTTCCAAACATAGGCCAAACTCAGTCTAACACCATCAGAGCTCTCTAAGATATTACCAAAATTGTTCATTTGATATGAGTGGAATATAATTTTTTGAAAATAATTTTATGTTCCTACAAGATCAATTGTATTTTCACCACAACAAATGTTTTCTTCCCAGTTGAAGCCTAACCTCTTCTAGACAGATGAAATACTAACTCAAAGGCAGCAAGTTAGGAAATTATATAATTTCCCCTCCCTCCTTGGAGATATTAAAATTTTCAACGAAAGGACACCAGTTCTGACAAATTACTTTTTCTTTTACAGTAGTTAGGATTTATCAAGTGACTTCTTTTTAGAAGATGGCTAAAGCACTTTCCTCTTTCAGTTGTTACCCAGATCCTCATCAAAATAAAATACAGTAAGAAACCCAAAGTAATTTTCTGAAAACTTTTCTCCATGTTTCCTACACATTTCTCGTATCAACTATCTATTCATTAATAATCTGAATTTCTTGCTTAGTTTTTCTAAATTACATAAGGTAGCTATCCTAGTTTCCTGATAATCTTCCCATTGCATTTTTAAATTATGACTTTATTAAAATCAAAATAAATTACAAATAACTTCATCTTTGCTACAGTTCACTCAGACATTTACCTTAACTTACTGAAGGTGCAAGATTCTATTGGGCTTGTCTGTCTAGACAAAACATCAGGATTAGAAATTCTCATGCCACCAGAGGATTCCAGACAAATCAGATCTACTCATAAGATATCAATTCTGTCTTAATTATCTCAAATTACATTCATTCTTTTTGTCTATGAAGATAATTAATGACAAAACAGTGGAGATGGATAAATTTCATTTAATGAGAACTTTCTAATTTTCTTCAAGTTGTTACTTCTCCTCCTGTACATAATGGCTGACAGTTGGCAGTAGGTTGCTGAGTTGATATTACTTCTAAGTCAGATTCACGAACAAAAACCACTGCATCACCGCTTACATTTATAAGACACTGTGCCTGGAAGAATAACAAACAGGACAGGTTCAGTTACACTCAATGGTATGCTCTTATGCTTACATTACACAGGTGGCAGCATTGGGTAGGGGTAAAGCACACAGGCTTATAACTCATTAGGAAAGAAAGACAACCCAATAGAAAAAGAAAAGGGTAAGAGGACAATTCACAGGAAAAGAAACTGAAACAGCCCAGGTACATTTGCAAAAATATTCAAGCTCAATATTAATCAGACATAAAGAAATTACAATGACAGTGAAAGACCATTTCATATATATTGGCAAGAATAAAGGCAAAAGTTGGATATTATCAAGTATTAGCAAGGATATGAGGCAACAGGAACACAAGCTGCCAGAGGAAGCACCACCACTTTGGAAAGCAATTTGACAGTATCTCATAAAGCAGAAAATGTACACTTTGTGAGCCACTAATTCTAGTCTCCTATGTTAAACTATTTGTTTTCTGGAGAGAAATCTTGGGACACATATGCAAAAAGGATTAATATGTGGTATTTCACTGCAGCATGTTTACAACACAAAAATACGAAAACCTAAATAACCAAGAGGATGAAACAATACTCATCTGAAGTACTAACAGAAAAGAAGTGATCTGAAGCTACATCAATATGAATAAATCTCATAAATCTCATGATGAATGTGCAGAATGATCTCAATGGAGGGAAACTGGCAATACGTATAAAAACTACAAAGGCATATGCATTGATCTAACAATTCTATTTTAGGAATTTCCCTACAGATATACTCACACTTGTGATAATCACTTACACTTCATTTGTTCTTTGTAATACTGTATGTACTAGAATAAAATTCCTTAAAAACAACCCAAGTGTTCCTCAATAGAGAAAGAGTTAAAGAAATTCTGGTTGACCAAACCATGGAACATTATTTAGTTGCAACAAAGAATGAGGATACTTTTTTGCCCTCAAATGGGACAATCACCAAGAAAAAAAATAAAAGAGTAAGCTAGGGAACAATTTATGTAAAAAGGAGCATAAACATATAATACCTAAACATATCTGCTTGTATTATCTAAAATCTCTCCAACATGTTTCATGCTCTGGAATATCTCTAGAAAGAACAGAAAAACAAACTAACCAGCTAAATAACTTTGGGTGCATGCAGGAAAGAAATCTGCTGAGATGGAGGACAGGAAGAAACATTTCTGTTTACACCCTTTTAATACCCTTTTTGAATTTTGAGTAATGTACTACCCATTCAAAAATATATTAAAAATATTTTAACCAAAAGTAAGGCTATATTTACATACATTTATATTTAAATATAAAAGCATTCACTGGAATGAAATCAAAGATGATCCATTCAGAGGGAAGAGCAAATAGGTCTGCAGAGGCTTCCACTGTATTTTTAATATTTTACTTCCGCAGCTGGGTATTAATGTTAAGCAACTATACCTTTTCTGAGTATATGCAAGATCTCACAATAAAGTAGAAGCGGCAAAGAAAGGCTAAGTGACATGAAGTACAGCATCTGATGTGTGCACCTAAGTGACAAACAGTAACTGACAGTTACGATTTGGGTAGAGGAGGGCTGGCAGTGGGAAGGCCTATAGCAGCTGGAAACAAAGGAATGGGGATATATTCTAGCTTTTCTATTTATATCCTTGTACTGTGCGCTTACATTCTACAAGCCTGTTTTCTCACGTACAACATGCTGCAAAGTGCTAGAAATGAAAACAAAGCACGGTTCATTTGGAGGACTAAACAATGTACTTGAAGAATAGGGCATATAAAAGTTAAGAGCGGTGACAAGGAAGAGACTGAGTCTGAAAAAGTGGAAAGAGGCCAAGTCATGGAACACACGATGTAGAAGCAGCTTAAGTCTTATCCTGTCCTAAGTCATTGAAGAATTTGATATTTACAAGATAACAGTCATAACTTTTATATAGTACTGTACTTACAAGCCATTCAACAGGCACATTATATAATTAACTCATGATTTCCCCAATTCTTATCCCAATATTATAGATGAGGAAACTAAGGCACGGAGAAAAGTTGTTTAAGTTGATTTTGAAGCACGTTAAAGTGCTAATTAAGTTAATGAATAAATCATATAAATCTAACACTGGAAAAAGTGTTAGATTTAAAAATTAGAAGTCTTGATCTCAAATGCAAAGTAATTAAGCCATAAAGGTCCTTCTTAAAACAACTAGAAAAATCATATTACACTAAATAAAATTATTGCAAAGAAGTACACAGCTGAACAAGGTTAATTCCAAGATCTGAGAGGTGCTTTCTTTCCGGTCAGATTATATCAAATTGTTTACAGCAAATACAATCAGGATGTGCCTTCTCTGGTTTCTTGTCTACATCTGCTTTCAAATGACCTCTGCTGAGGTAGTTTCAGCCTCTCCTGACTTTTCTATCTCTCTAATTGATCCTTTCTGGTTCTTTCTGCTTCTCTCTATGCACTTCTGGCCCACTATACACAATCTCCTTGGCTCCAAACCTTAACTATTAGCTGGCACTGAATCTAAAACTTCAATCAAGAAATCTCAGGGATTTCTAGGTATTCTCCAGCTCTCTCAGTCTTCCAGGGTGTTTAACGGGTTCTCTTCCCCTCTAACTTGCCTTAGCCATTGCAAAAATTTATTGGAAAGCTGATAAAGTTTCATGGCATCACTATTTTTCTTCAACAACTATTAACAAAGTACAATACTCTCCAGGTTAAAAAAAATGTATAAATTATCAAGAAAAGTTGAAAAGAGTAGTAAGTAAATGAAGCACCTTTCTGAAGAAACTGATTAAAACTAATGATTTCAAAAGAAAGCTAAAACCATCTTGAATTTCCATGTGTTTTCATGTTGCCTACATCTTTATGGTAGAATTTCACTGGCAATGGAAGATAATTTTTTCCATAAATAATTAAGGATACTAAGAATTTTGATGATCTGTCTTTGGTTACAATTATCTAACTATAAAGCTGGGAACAAAATATATACTTTCATATGTGCATCATACATGTATTCTTCCCCTGTTCAAATGATGAGTAATTAACCTACATTACAGCTTCCTAAGTGCTGTGTTTGCCAAGACATCGATGCCCCCTGCTCTCAGGGCAGTCCCCTGGGTCAGAAGCGTGGGGCCGATTACCACTAGCCACAAGCACTTTCATCCATTTACTATGGCAGGTCACACAAATCATGTGACTTTTCACATGTGTCAAGAGAAGCAGGTCGGGAGCACGGCTTTTCTGATAGCTCGTATCACTGATATCATATTGTTAAAAATCTTTCACAATTTTAAGTACATTACTATCCTAACTCAAAATTGATTTTAAAAACTTTATTATCAAATTTAATCTAGCCCTTCTATTCTCCATTAACAAAATTATATTACCTAATAAAAATAAAGAGGCAGGCTGGCCCCATTATGAGATACTCGTCACCAGTGTGGCAGTCAGATGGAACAGACCACAGTACACACCAAAGGGAGCCTTTAGCTCTCCTCAGCCATCACTTGTGCTACAAATGCCCACCAAGAAAATGGTGGCAACAGTGACTCAGGGATAGAAACTCCAAAGAAAGTTAAGAATAACTCACATCTCATTGGAGATGTGATGCAGCATCTGAGCTACGTGTGACCATGGTTATTTTAAAAAGTCCTTAAGATACATTTTAATTACTTAGAATCAAACAGCTTTAAGAGTAATTTTCTTTTGGACAGGGATGGAGGTGGGTAGCCAAGAAGGTAATTCTCAAATCAGAGCTTTTTAACTGTATCTCACCTGGTTTTTATTTGGATTCTCCATGAAGACACACTGCTTCATGATGTAGGAGACAACAGCATTCCCGCCTAATGCAGCAACATGAGCACGCACCATTGCAAACACTTCAGCAATGAAAGCATGAAGAAAACCACTGACTCCCCCTTCCTAAACAATAATGCACAAAACAATCATATAATACATATGTATGTAAAATCGTACATAAATGTCCAAGAATAAATATTATGACATCCTAAATTATCTTAAACAGGCAATAATTTAAATTTCTGTCATAGTAAGGATTTACTGAATGAACAAATTTTTACTGAACACAGCAATTTACTATTCTTACTTTAAGCTTCTTTAAATGAAGATTAGAGAATTTGTATTTTGCCCAAGATCAGCTATGACCACATAAGTAACACTTACTGCATCTCTTTTGCACATTAAATGCTAATACCTAATTCAACAGGTACACAAAATAAGTATTCCATACATATTTATTGGGGCATAAATCCAGTAGTTTGGGGAACTTTTTCCATGTTCAAAAACAAAACAGAAATCAAAGGCTAGGCAATAGCTGAAAATGCCTTTCAATCTAAATTTTCTATATATTCTACTGGAGTTTGTATAGGAAATGTCTAGCTTTAAAGTGGCAGTTAAGGAAAACTTAAATACAGTGTTATAAAGCCATTTTATTAAATCAAATCTTTCTAAAAGGCCAGCGGATATTATATGTAGTTTTACAAAGGGATATCTTTTTTTTTTTGTAATTAAAGAATTCAAGGAGTTCTTTCAGACTGTTGCCAACTCAATAATAACTCAAAACATTTTTTTCTTTTACAAATTTCCTCCTACATATTAAATCAAGATATTCTGAAGATTTACAGAAGGTTAATTTTACAAAGAAAAACTGACTAAGAAATAATTCATCAAGCAGTGAATATATTTGGGATATGCTGCCATAAAGTTAAAACTGCCAACTCTTTGTTGAAGGGAAATGTACCAGGAAGCAATATTTTGGGGGATGAGAACATAAATAGTAGCAAAGTATAAGAAGTAACAATTTTATGGATAAGCTGGGTGTGGTGGTATACACTAGAGCCCTATCTGCTAAGAAGGCTGAGGTGGGAGGGTCACTGGAGCCCAGGAATTGGAAAGCAGCCTGGGCAACACAGCCAGACCTTGTCTCCAAAAAAGATAAGTAAATAAATAAATAAAATAAAGTTTTATGGGTTCAAAATAGTGTATTATCTATGTACTATTAAGAGTAATTAGACACACCTCACCGAGGTCCCCAGTTGCGCGGAACACACGCCGAATCACCTCGCTGCAGACAGGCAGGTCTGCCCACACCCTACTGAGGTTCCCAGTCCAACGGAACACACGCCGGGTCTGTGCACGCCCTACCGAGGTCCTGAGTCCCGCGGAAGACGCCGAATCACCTCGCTGCAGACAGGCAGGTCTGCCCACACCCTACCGAGGTTCGCAGTCCAACGGAACACATGCCGAATCAGCCCGCTGCAGACAGGCAGCCACCTGATTCCACAATACAAAGACGAAGAGGACAACAGACCACCAGACCAAGGTACTGAGTCCCACTGTTCCTGGCCCAGAGGTAGGGGCTTCTGAACCGTCGTCCCACTGCTCCTGGTCCAGAGGAAGGGGCTTCCCGGTCACCATCCCTCCCGCTGCTCCCAGCCCAGAGGAAAGGGCTTTTGGACCACCTTCTGTCTCACTGCTCCTGGCCCAGAGGAAGGGGCTTCTGAGCCACCATCCCACTGCTCCTGGTCCAGAGGAAGGGGTTTCCCAGCCACCATCCCTCCAGCTACTCCCAGCCCACAGGAAAGGGCTTTTGGGTCACCATCCCTACTGCTGCTCCCGGCCCCTGTCCCACCTCACCCAGTTCAGAGGACGTAATCCATGCAGGTGCTAACAGACCCCCGCCCCAGTCAAAATGAGAAAACATGTAAATAAGTCTCAAAACCAGACTTCCAGATCACCTACAGCAACCCGAAAGGGAAATGAGATGGAACACTCTGATACTCAACCACCTGGACCCACTGAACTGGCAACAAAAGGGGATCTGGAAAAAATGAAATCAGAAATAATTTCTCAGATAACAGGAGAAATTGTGCCCCTACTGCAAGACATGATTAATAAATCTAGAGAGGAGCTCAGGAACATAATGGAATCTCAATATAAGAAACAAATGGAATCCATAAAACAGATGCAAATAGATTTCCAGGACATGAAAAGGTCCAGTGAAAGTCTACACAGCAGAATGAGCCAATGTGAGGGCAGAATTTCAGATATAAAAGATGAGATTGCAATTAGTGACCAGGAAAAGAAAAATTGCTTCAAAATTACAAGGGAACATGAGAAATCAATCTAGCAGCCGCTAGATGATGCAAAGAAGAATAACATAAGACTGATTGGACTCAATGAAGAAACAAGACAGTGGAGATGACATAAAAAATCTCTTCACAGAAATAATGGCAGGAAACTTCCCAAGCAGGGGAAAAGAGCTTGACATACAGATAAGTGAGGCATATAGGACTCCTAATAGCCTTGATCAAAAAAAATCTACACATAGGCATATAATTGTTAAGATTCCAGAAACACAACAGAAGAACAAAGTTCTCCAAGCAGTCAGAGAAAAGAAACAAATCACATACAAAGGAAAGTCCATCAGAATCACAGCAGACTTCTCAACACAAACCATCAAGGCAGGAAGAGCTTGGAGTGACATATTCCAAGCCCTAAAAGAAAACAGCCTCCAACCCACATTGATAAACCATGCAAAACTATCTTTCAAAATGGATGGAGAAATAAGATACTTTCATGACAAAGAGGACCTTAGGAACTTCATGAATACCAAACCAGCACTCCAAAGAATTTTATACAATATCCTAGGAACAGACATTGAGGATCACAACCCCAGGAAGCAAAGCAGAATGAACCCATCTGGCATGACAAGAAATTAAATGGAAAGGGGGAGAACCCAACAAAAAGAAAAAGTCATGGCAATGACAAGTCAATACGTTTCAGTTATAACCATCAGCATTAATGGTCTCAATTCACCAGTCAAAAGAAACAGACTGGCAGAATGGGTCAAGAAGCAAAATCCAACAATATGCTGCATACAAGAAACACACTTCATTCAAAAGGAACCTCATACACTGAAAGTTAAAGGGTGGAAAACAATACTCCATGTGACAGGAACCCCCAAAAAAGCAGGAGTAGCTATCCTCTTGGCAGATCAAGTAGATTTCAAACCAACACTGATTAAGAGAGACGAAGAAGGACATTACGTCCTTGTAAAGGGAAGAACCTGAGAGGAAGAGATGACAATCATAAATCTCTATGCACCAAACACTAGTGCCCCCAACTATATAAAACAAATACTAACGGACATGAAAAGTCATATATGCACTAATACAATTGTAGTGGGGGACCTCAACACCCCACTGTCACAAATAGATACATCAACTAGACTAAAAATAAGTAATGAAATACTAGAACGCAACAGAACTCTTGAACAAATGAACTTAACAGATGTTTACAGAGTCTTCCACCCCACAAAATCAGAATACACATTCTTCTCAGCTGCACATGGGTCATTCTCCAAAACAGACCACATACTCACACATAGAACATGTTTAAGGAAGTGCAAAGGAACTGAAGTTATCCCCTGTATATTATCAGACTATAGTGCGATGAAATTGGAGATCCATAGCAAAAGAAACTCAAAAAATTTCATAAACATGTGGAAATTGAACAACACACTTCTGAATAACCAATGGGTCACAGAGGAAATTAAAGAAGAAATCAGACAGTTCCTTCAATTAAATGACAATGACAATACAACATATCGGAATCTATGGGACACAATGAAAGCAGTCTTAGGAGGGAAATTCATAGCAGTGAATACGCATATTAGGAAAACAGAATGAGCCCAATTAAACAACCTGATGCTGAACCTCAAGCTTCTAGAAAAAGAAGAGCAGGACAACCCCAAAGCTCATACAAGGGAGGAAATTATAAAGATCAGAGGAGAAATCAATGCAATGGAGACTAAGAGAACGATACAAAAAAATCAATGAAGCCAAGAGTTGGTTCTTCGAAAGAATCAACAAAATTGACAAACCTTTAGCCAACCTTTTCAGAAAAAGGAAAGAAAAGGCCCAAATCCATGCAATTAGGAATGAAAAGGGTGAAATTACAACAGATCCAGCAGAAATCCAGAGGATCATCAATACCTACTTCCAGAACCTATATGCCAATAAGACGGACAACACAGATGAAAAGGACAGATTCCTAGATACATATGAATTACCAAAGTTGAACAAAGAAGACCTAAAAATTCTGAACAACCTAATATCAACCAATGAAATTGAAAATGTAATTAAAAACTTATCAACTAAGAAAAGCCCGGGCCCTGATGGCTTCACTGCTGAATTCTACAAGACATTTAGAGAGGAACTGCTGCCACTACTGTTTAAACTCTTCAATGAAATTGAAAGGGAAGCAATACTCCCAAATTCATTCCTGGAAGCAAGCATCACCTTGATCCCCAAAGCAGAGAAAGACCCAACCAAAAAAGAGAACTATAGGCCAATCTCACTAATGGACATAGATGCAAAAATCCTTCATAAGATACTGGCAAATAGAATGGAGAAGATCATCAAGAAGATCATACACCCTGATCAAGTGGGATTCATCCCAGGGATACAGGGATGGTTCAATATACGAAAATCAATTAATGTAATACACTATATCAATAGAGCCAAGGACAAAAACCATATGATTATCTCCATAGATGCAGAAAAAGCATTTGACAAAATCCAACATGCATTTATGATAAAAACCCTACAAAAAATTGGAATAGATGGTCTCTACCTCAAACTGATAGAAGCCATCTATGAAAAACCAACAGCCAGTATCATACTAAATGGTCAAAAACTGAAATCCTTCACACTCAAATCAGGAACAAGACAAGGATGTCCACTATCACCACTCTTGTTCAATATAGTTCTGGAAACATTAGCCACAGCAATTAGACAAGAGAAAGAAATAAAAGGAATAAAGATAGGAAATGAAGAAGTCAAATTGTCATTATTTGCAGATGACATGATACTCTATATAGAAGACCCCAAGAACTCCACCAAAAGTCTTCTAGACTTAATAACCAAATTCAGTCAAGTAGCTGGTTACAAGGTTAACACACAAAAATCAATAGCATTCCTCTACACAAATGACAGACTCACTGAGAGAGAAATAGGGCAAAGAATTCCTTTCATAATAGCATGTAAAAAACTGAAATACCTAGGAATCATCCTAACAAAACAAATCAAAGACCTCTTCTCTGAAAACTATGGCATTCTGAAAAGAGAGATTGAAGATGATATCAGAAAATGGACAGACATCCCTTGCTCCTGGGTAGGAAGGATTAACTTAGTGAAAATGGCCATACTTCCAAAACTGCTATATAGATTTAATGCAATTCCAATTGAGATCCCAGCAGCATACTTCACAGACCTCAAGAAAACAATCCAAAAATTCATTTGGAGCAAGAAGAGACCCAGAATAGCAAAAGCAATTCTAGGTAACAGACACATGGCCGGGGGTATCACAATCCCCAACCTGCAACTCTACTACAAAGCTACTGTGATAAAAACAGCATGGTACTGGCAAAGAAATAGACTTGAGGACCAGTGGAACAGATTAGAAGATGCAGAAACAATGCCAGACACACTCAGCCATCTCATCTTTGACAAAGGAGCCAAACACCCTCACTGGAGGAAAGATAGCCTCTTTAATAAATGGTGCTGGAAAAACTGGGCTTGAACTTGCCAAAGATTAAAACTACACCTATATCTCTCACCATGCACTAAACTAAAATCAAAATGGATTAAAGATCTAAATATTAAAATAGAAACTCTGAACCAGTTGGAACAGAGGTTAGGTAGAACCCTTGAAGACATCGGTGTAGGAAAAGATTTTATGAACAAAACCTCAGTTGCCTGGGAACTAGCACAATCAACAAATGGGATCTCTTCTTATTAAAAGGCTTCTGCACAGCAAGAGAAACCACCAGCAGTGTGAAGAGACAACCCACAATGTGGGAAAAAATCTTCACCTGCTCTTCCTCAGACAAAGGTCTACTATCTCGAATCTATAAAGAACTTAAAAAGATCAGACCTCCCAAATTTAAAGACCCAATCCAAAAATGGGCAGCTGAAATGAACAGACATTTCTCACACAAAGAAGTAGAAAGAGCAAATAGATACATGAAAAAATGCTCAACATCACTGGTCATTCGAGAGATGCAAATGAAAACAATGCTGAGATTCCACTTCACTCCAGAAAGAATGGCTGCTATCATGAAATCAGCCAATAACAAATGCTGGCGGGGCTGTGGGGAAAGAGGAACCCTGCTCCACTGCTGGTGGGAGTGTACACTGGTGCAAGCACTGTGGAAATCAGTATGCAGATACCTCAAAGAACTAGGACTGGAAGTCCCATTTGACCCTGCTATTCCACTGCTGGGGATCTTCCCCAAAGAATTAAAAGAATCATACCACAGTGATATATGTGCACCCATGTTCATAGCAGCACAGTTTGTAATAGCTAAAACTTGGAAACAGCCCAAATGCCCATCAACTGGAGACTGGATCAAGAAAAGGTGGTTTTTTTATAAAATGAAGTACTACTCAGCCATAAAAAATGAGAAATTAGAGACATTTATAGCTAAGTGGATGCACAATGAGGCAATACTCTTAAGTGAAATAAATAGGACACACATGTGTAAATACCGAATAGTTTCTCTGGTGTGAGAAACTGAAAGTGTAAATAAGGACTAAATGTATAATAGGTCATGTGAAATAGGAAGAAAAGGGGCAAAGGGGAAGGAAGTGGGAGGGCTAGGGGAAAGGATAGAAGGGAATGGGATTAATATGAGAAAATGGAAAAATAGGAACAAAATCTTTGTAAATAGGGAGGACTGGAGGGGTTGAAGGGAGGGCTGGGCAAGGGTGAAAAATAAGAACCAGGAGAGAATATGTAAAGGTGCAAATTTCCAATGATGAATGTCATTATATTGTATACCTAAAATGTACCAATGATTAGAATGAATAATCGATAATTTAAATAGGAAGAAAAGGTCCAAAGGGGTAGGGGTAGTGGGAGGGGCAGGGGAAAGGATAGAAGGGAAAGGAAAAAATGCTGAGAAATGGAAAAAATGGAAATAAAGTCTTTGTAAATAGGGAAGGGTGGAGGGCATGAAGGGAGGGCTAGGAATGGGGAAAAAATAAGAACCAAGATGCATTATGTAAAGGTACAATTCCCAATGAGAAATGTAATTGTGTTGTATACCTACAATGTACCAATGAAAGAATTTAATACAAAAAAAAAAAAAAAGAGTAACTAGAAAATGTAATTCACAATCTGTGCCATCTTGTAAGACCGAACCGTTGCTAAACTTAAGTGGACTTACTTATCACCTATCTATATCTATATATCATTTATTTATTTATTTAAGGCTCTATTAAAGGTTTTCAAAAATATAATAGTTCACTGTCTCAATACAGAGTATGAATCTAATGAATCTATCTTATTCATTACATAATCTGTCAGAAGCCATCCATTCCTTTACACATAAATACTGTATTTATTATGTGTCTGGCACTGTGCTGGTGTAGGACAGTAAGCATGATAATGCAGACAGGGTACAGCCTGCTATTTCTAAGTACTAACTACAGAAACACTTTTAATGCAACAAGGAGGGGAAAGCACAGCTAAGTCATCTTTATAATGAACACATTTTTTAAAAATACAAACTGCTCCTGAAGTAAAATGTAACAGGTCATTGAGTTTCATGCCTCAGTAATTTAACAATTTTCCTATTCATAATATTAATTTGTTCAGCAGTGCTCTGTAACCTAAGATATAATGTATAATTTTTTTTGCTTGTGTCTGAATTCTTGTGTTACCAAACATATAATGAGCTGACTATAATTTTGAACCTTAACCATGCAAGTAATATTTTACAACCACTGTTACCTAAAAGGAAATTTAAGTCTAATAATATCTAATGTTAGGTAAAAATATGAAGCATATTCTTAAACACTGTTGGAAAGAGTAAAAATTAGCAGCCTCATTGTCTTTCCAGAAAGAAAAAACAAAAGAGTTAAATTATATAAAGTAGTTCCACAGACATATATATTAACTACTGAGAAAATTAAGCTGTTCTTTCAGGGGTGCTTTAAACTTCTAATCAGGCAGCAACAATTTTACTTCCTTTATTTACTATAAGATAAAGATCTAGAATTTCTAACAAATTGGTTTAAACTTAACACAACACCTTTAAATTTAACAGCTTGTGCTAACACTAGCTGCTTTATGAAATCCAGTAAGTCTAACACAGAATCAATTCAGATAGGTTATTAAAATGCAAACAAAATATAAATATGCATACATTTGTTATTTAGAGGAAAATAATAATTTGAAATTTGGTTTTATTACTAAATCTTCAATCAGAGAATATGGTTTTTTAAAAAATAACCTCTATAATATTACCTCACGAAGAGAAGTGGTTTCCCGAATAAAAAACATGTTAATTATCCCAAGATATTTAGTTATTTTTGCTCCCGGAATGAAAGAAAGAGGTGTCATCTTAACAACTCCAACTGTGGAATTTGCACAAGGTGGAGCAGAACGATTCCGGAAATTTCCTTCAGCCACTGGACTTGCTTTTTCAACTGTCACAGCTAAAATTGAAGAAAGAAGAGAATATTAAGAACAGACACTGGAAAAGAGATTATTCCTAAGGTTTCCAAATAAGTGGTGACAACATTCAGCTTTCTGTGAGGCTAAGCCATGTCATGAAAGAAAAGAAATTATCATGCACTGCATGCAATTAAAAAGGAGAAGGAAAGAAAAACGTATGAGGAAATGCTGGAATGGAAGTCTTTGGAAGAAAAATGGCATTCCTGCAAAAGAAAATGTTGATGCAGTGTAGCTAACACATACAATGATTGGTTACAAAGTGAAGAAAAGGAAAAAGCGGCAGAGCATTAAAATTATCTGCTGTAGGAACAAATTCTTACACAGAGAGTGTGAAAGTTGTTCTATTTCCCAGTACAGTTCTTTCCATCTTTTTCACACAAATTTATCATTGTCAACTTGTAGATAAACCTTGTTAACTAGTTGTAAACTACTTCCTTTCTGAACCCTGTTGATTAGACAAACTCATAATTTTACAAATGACCTTGGCTATCTAAAAGTTGTTCATAAATTAAGGAATAAAATAGCTATCACTTAATAACTGCTATAAGCCAGACATGTCATATGTATATATATTCCTCACAACAACCCAGCAACATAGTTTATCACTGTCCCATTTTACACATGAGGAAATTGAAGCTCAGAGATATTTAAAGCTCTCTCAAGGTCACACAGCTATTAAACTGAAACTTCTAGATTTCAAAACTTGATCTGAATGGTTCCATATCCTATGATTCTTTCTCTAAAATGAAGTTGGTTCCTCCCTTTTAATGTCCTGTCAACTTTCACTCAAATATAGTTACTTCAAAATCTACCAAAACACAAGAGGTATAAAGAAGATAAAAGTAATCATCCTGAGTCTACCAGATAAATGAGTTAACTACTTTCTCTCCAGAAGTACTTTATTCTTTCAGCCCTCTGGCTGTCACAGTAAGTTAGCAGATGCCATTTACTAAATAGTACGCTGGGTCCTAGCTGAGTGTCTCTTCGGTAAGAGAGCAGGTGACTTAAGGAAATATTGTATCTACTTGTGTAGAGTTTTAAAACACAGTTCTACGGTTAAGAGTAACAAATCTGAATGCCCTTATCAAGTAACCCTTCTAATGATCATTCGCCTGCAGCTTTCACACTCCAATACATGATTGAGCAGCAATGTTACTACTAGGAAGCAAGGTCTAGCCTTCACCACTGGGAAATCAGGGGTACGCTTCTCAGATCATCAGAATGTGGTAGAAACAGCCGCCTACTTGTCTTAATTGATCCACGCCTTATGGTCTGAGCTTTCAGTTTAATGAGCTCTATCCAGCTGCTGCATCTGTCTGCAAAGGAACTGTAATCAACTGACGTTGCTGAAAACACAGACAGAAAACAAAACGACAACAAAAAAGAAAAACAAAGAAAAAATATGGATGATGTCTCTTACTCGTCACAATACTCCTTCCGATGATGTAATTTAACTGAGACTTAGAAAAGAACGGCCCTTTTCAAGTCAGAGGAGAGCGGTGGTAAAGAGTCAAGCTTTAGACACTGATTTGTCCACAACCAAGTTCAGTTACCAGCTGAGCGTTTTTTGGTGATGTCATTGTATGGTCTCTCGGGGAGAAGGATCAGTGGCAGCTAACGTAAATGTCAGTGAAAGGACCACATACTGTGCTTTAATTTCAGTCCCATCCTTTCTAATTTACAGTAATTCTGTTGTTTATATTTTAGGATCTGAATTTACAACCCAAGCATTGTGATTCATCCCCTTCCCTATTTTTACACTAAGATAAAAAATAAGCAGAATGAGAAACTCAAAAGAACTCTTGAAAAAAACTGACTAGTTGATTTATCTGTTATTAATCTATCTTCTATCATCAGTCCAAAAGCCAAAGGGTCATTTCTGTCAGTATTCTGTGCCTGATTTTTGGCAACAAATCCTCTGATAGTACAGGGCGAGGCAGGCGTGAGCCTAACAAGTGCTTCTTTTAAAACAGTAACTTTCACACTGCTAAGCTAAAAAAAAGGAAATAAAAAATAAAGACAATGTTAAGTAGCTAAAATTTTATTTTTAGAAACTGGGAAACTATTAAAATGCTAAAACATTTAAATATGTAATGAATTTCAAAAAACACATTCTAACTATAATAAAGCCACATTTTGGCATTTATTCCATCGCCTAGTGCATTTCTTCCATGTCTGTAATTTTATGCACCACCAAACTAGAACTTCACATCTTTGGTGACCATTTGCTTAATTAGACAAACTCACCTCTCTGTGCAGCTGGTATACCTGAGTTAGAACTGGCACTCTCCAGGTGTTCTAATAAGACAATATGAACAATATTAGCTTGGATGCTAAGTACAAGCCAGTATCTCTTCTTTGTTAATATCTTCTATAAGCCAGGAGAATAGGAGTAAATTTTTATGGCTTCATATAAAAGCAAACCAAATAGAAGTATTTAGGCTTAAAATGCAGTTTCTACTGATAAATGAAAACTAGCTCAGTTAACAAATACCATGCCAACGATGACTGCTTGCTTACTACAATACAAAATGAGTTTCAGAAACTTCATAGTCATAAGAAAATACAAATACATAGTAACAAAGGTTAGAACAACAGCAGACTGTAAGAGACAGAGAAAAGGGTCAATGTGTTGGGACAGATAACTGAAATTAAACAGGGAAGGGGGGAGGAGCCAGTAAGACTACAGATTTTAAACAAGTTAATGATCTATGCTTCACAGAAAGTAAACTACTTCCCAGCCCTAACCCTCCTTCTCACCACTGACATCTTCCTGTAACTTATCTATCGACAGCTCCCTCTGGTGGTGGCAAGACATTGTAGACTTAACAGGTGACTGATCGTCCTGACCCAGAGTCACTCCCTTTCCAGAAACCTCAGGAAACTAACATCCAAAGTTTTCCCTGATATTTTATGGTTTTTATAGATATTTCAGGTACTGTGTAAATTTAACAACATTAAGAAAAAGTTACAATGTATTCTTAATGTTCCTGCTCTATTTACACTAGCATATTTGAATTTTTGTTTCAAAGAATTTTACGAAGGGAAGAATAGTGTTGCCAATTTAGAAAAAAACTGAAAAACACAGAATAATTTGGCCTACCCGGGGTTTTTTAATCAATTTATTTATTTACAAATTATAAATCTAGGAAATGTATTTTTCATCTCTAAATATGTTGTTTTAGAAATATTTTTAATCAATAAAAGTTAAACTGTTTAAAAATAAGAGTTGTATAGACTGTTTCTCCTACTTGGTAGAAGCTCCTCCTCATCCCCACCTCTTTTATAAAGCATGTAAGCACTAGTTACTAGTGGAGTGAGGACAGCGGTTGGCAGTCCTCTGAAGGTACCAGACTGCAGATCTAGTTGGACAGTCTTCCTGATTCAGGATCCTGAGGAGCTCTGGAAGTCCAGGAGATGGAGCCGTAGGAAGAAGTCCAGAACATATCTGACAGTCAGAGGCTTACCAGATCTCCAGAGTAGCTCAGGATAGGAACAGCTTTGGGGCAGAGACTGGGACAGTGCTGGGCTTGCCTCATTCAGGCTTTGGATATGTATCTAGGAGAACTCCAGGGCTCTCTGGTTACTGCTGTGGACAGTACACACTCGGTGGGTGTAGAAGTACAGAAAGCATAGCTGGGATGAGGAATTCTATGAAATTTTTTAATGCAGTCGAGGGGGATGGCCAAAATCATTCTGAAAATCACTAAAATGAAATTCTATAACTCATTATTATCTGGTAAGACTGAATTCCATTTAGCAACTGTGTATGATTTAATGACAAAGGTACACTGAAAGCACTTAAACATGTACGTTTGTTCCCATGTCTAAGTCAAATCACATGTGAAAACAAGGTACATATCAATTTGAAAAGTATTTATGTTCTAAAAAAGGATGAGAAGAATATATTTGCAGACATTAAACTATTAAGAGTAGTTTTCTTTTGGGAGAAATGAAGGGAGAAAGGGAGCTTTATTTTGGCCTATCTGATTTTTACATTATTTGAATTTTTCACTATATATAATTATTATTCCCCCTCCCCAAATTTAAAGAGTGGGGAAGAAGGGGGGGTTAATACCTGACTGTAAATGAGGGAGACTTTTTAACCTCACTTAAGGAAAACAGGGTTATCACTGAGCACACTTGCTACGATTTTAGCTTTTCTCTTACAGAAAAAGCCCCAGATCCTTTCCTCGCCTGAACACTGGCATCTCAGACTAATTTTAAACATCTTAAATCTCGAATGCCTCAGACTCTCAGTCCCTCTGCTCTCTTAGTTTGGCTTTCAAAGTAATAGGCTTTTCAGAGAAGGTACCGCAGATAAAGCAGTCTGGCTCATTGGCAAATTGGGGGTTGTGGTTAGAAAGAACATGCAATCACTAGGCTGATAATAAAGGACAACAGATTTCATTATTTAAGGGTACTTAAGGGTAGAAATCGCATTAAAAGTCATTGTGGTTTTGTTGAGGACTCAGTGCTAGGTTCTGTGCCACCACACATCTATGTGGAAGAGTTTGAAACACTTATGTTAGAGCCACCCTCCATCCTTAAAGAGAGCCTCAGTCAAGCCACACAGCAGACTACTCTAAAATTTCCTTTCCCATTTAATGTAAGAAAAAGCTTATTTTGCTTTTTTTTTTTTTTTAAAAGAAAGCCATCATTAAGTGACAGCCCTATCATTCCCAAGAAAATAGCCCTAAAAACTTAGCAAAGCAAGAAGGACCACAGCTCCATTATTCTCGTACTGCTACTCTGGCAATATTTAGCAAGCCCCATGTCCGGAAGTGTGAGGAGAGAAACTAATTCAGATTAAAAGCAGCTGAGTGGAAATCAGCATATTGATGACAAATGGAAAAAATGTGGCAAGGATTCTTCCTCCCTCAATTGCATATTTTCCAAAACTTCTGAAGCTTGAGACTCCTCCATTCTTCTAAATAGTTTGTCATTACCAGTGAAAAAGGCATTGCTTAGCTGAATACCATTGTGATGGCTTGAATATTTATTTCTTCTAAAACATATGTTGAAATCTAACTGCTACTGTAACAGAATTAAAAAGTGGGGCCTTTAAGAGGTAAGTTGGCCATGAGGGCTCCACAGCAGGACCCTATCACAAAATTTTAAAAATTATTTTTAACAATTGGGGGATGTTTAGTCCTCAGTACTGAAAAAAGAAAAAAAAAAAAAAGGTGAGAGGGGGCAAGTTTGGTCCCCTCTCGTTCTCTATTTTTACCATTCCTCCATGTTATGTTGCAGTAAGGCCTTTGACCGGAAGCCAGCACCTTGATATTGGATTTCTCAGCCTCCAGAACCACAAGCCAATAAACTCTGTTCTTTATATATTGGAATAAGAATTGCTTCTCGGCCTTTTGGCTAAGATCAAGTATACTGGCCTAAGAGAGCTGTAATAAAGTTCTATACTGATCATTAATTCTTTTGACTTTCTATTTCTTTATTCTTTCTATTTCTATTCACTTTGTATCAACAGAATTTACAGATCGTCTTTGCTCTGAATAATTAAAAAAACTTGAGACAATCTTATCTGGGAGTCTTTTTAAAAATTATTAAAACTGAAAAAATTCCTCCAAATAAAGATTCTCTGGCAGATTAAAATATTCAAAGGCTGGTGTCTAAATTTTTGCTCTACTTTCCCACTTAAACATTTTCAGTTTTAAGTTAATGCGATCAAAATAGGGTTTTATGTTACATTAGGCATTTCCATCAATCTACAACATATTGGCTGGCTGCCATATAACTATAAAATCTGGCTTAATGACTGTATTCAACAAATGATGTATCTGATCATTCAGTGTAAACCTATCCATAATGGTAATCAAATACTGATGGATTGATAATAAAACTGCCATATTATAAATTATTAAGGTACAGAGGAAGAAGGAAATAGCTTCAATTTGGATAGTTCACCAAGAAATAACTCAACAGCAACATGTAAGGAATACACACATTAAATGACCATGACAACTTTTCTACTCAGGTCATTTAAGTTTCCAACTAAAAGTATACAACATTCTCAGACACTTGTCTTTTCATCTTTAATCCCTACTCACATGTTCCTGCTTCCATTTCTAGGCATCCACTCTTCCTCTTAATACTATTCTTTATGGCTTTCTCCTAAATAATCTGAGTCATTACTTTTTATTCCCTGTGCCTCTGCCCCTGTATTTTACTGACATCAAGCTGCCTTGAAGAAAACAGAATAATAAAGATTCTTTATTTCTACTTTTTCATCAATTCCCATTTCTTCCTTCCTTCTCATTTCTTAGCTGAATTTTTGCATCATTTTCCTCTCTTTAGTTTCTATTTTCTTCACTCTCTGTCCCCTTCAGCATCTCTCTCCTTTAAGGCCTGCCACTAATTTTTCTGGCCATCTAATAACATGGAAAACGTAAGTATTTTTTATTGTCACTACCATTTGGTCACAATGACAAAATACACAATACTTTTAAAAAAGAGACAAAGCAGACATGAAATAGAATGTTAATATAGAAAGATATTTTTATTTAGCTGTGATAATAATGAATTATATATAGTTAAGAATTCAGAACCATTAGCAGGAAAAAAGCTAGCTTTTATAGTTATTGTGGGTTTATATTTTTAATTAGTAGTTTAAAATAATGTTAGGAAAGTCAATAAATTGAAATAGCCATAAGCTATCTTTTAAAACCAAATTTGGTTTAACAAAAAGAAGAGGTAACTCTTACAGTGTACTATATATAAAAAAACTTCCAATGTGGACACCTAATTATGGAATACAATATATTCTAAGTGTAAGCCAACTTGTTTTCTTTTATACTGAAAGCCAGATTTTAACCTATGCTTGCTACATTACTCCGCAGTGGTTATTAAGCATACTTCTGCCACCCTACAGTGTGCCACTGAACATGAAGAAATCATCCAGCATAAAGCAAAATGAAAGCACAAAACCAGGTGAGTATAAAAAAAATTCTCTTCCATAATTTTATTCAAAAAAATTTTCCCAGTTAAAACTTTTAAAGTGTTAAATTATCAGTATTTTAATGAAACTATTATTCTGCCTATAGTACAAAGTACTTGATAAGCTTTTATTTTGAAATTTTACTTATGGTGCTAGGAATTGAATCCAGGCCCTCAACTACAATCTATAGAAATATCTAGGTTTTTACTTTTTTTTACCTAGCCTCTCCATTCTTCGTATGTTTACTGTCTCTTTCTTCTACATGTGTCATTTTTAAAGTATCTTGAAAATCATTTCAGAGAAAAAACAGATGTGGATATTAATGAAGAAAATGTCATGAAACTGGTATAAAAAATTTGGTAGCGACATGGTTTTTCTCCTGACACAGACCAGGTAAACATAAATGACTTATGTTGATACTACATCAGGTATGTTCCTCTTTTTTTTTTTTTTTTTTTTTTTTTGGTGCCGGGGATCAAACTCAGATCCTTCTGCTTGCGCAGCAGGTGGCAAAACCACTGAGCTAAATCCCCGGCCCAGGTATGTTCCTCTTAATATTTATATTTATCAAGGAATTTTGATGATCTCACATGATAACGTCCTTTAAGAAATTAGTAAAGCTCAGCACCTTTTAACATTTCAAATTAATTAAGATAACGAGGCAAGGTAACACCAAATCAACCATAAATTTGAGATATACTATTTTGTTACTTGAAAAACAAAACCAAATATAACAAATGATGTGAGGAAAAAAATTGAACATGGATGGACAATTCAGGCCCACGCTAACTCTACACAGTGAACTAGGATACATGAAATTTTTTTTTTTGGTACCGGGGATCGCACTCAGGACCTCGTGCTTGCAAGGCAGGCAGTGGAACCACTGAGCTAAATCCCCGGCCCTAGGATACATGAAATTTGAGTGTTATTTCTTTCTCAAGACATTCACTTATTTTCAATAACATAAGACGATAATAAAAGGTTTATCTACAAGTGAAAAGATGGAAGCATTAATAAACATACTATGTTTAGCTCTTGAAACTACTCTCCCTGTCAAAAACAAAAGGAAATAAATTTTATAAATCATCCTATTTGTGATAAGAAGATCAAATGTAAACTAGAATTCAGTTACTAGATTTTTTTAAAAAACAAAAAACCATCAGCTTAGCTAGCCTATGAACAAAACTATAAAAACTAGACATTTATTTACCAACATCAGTAATTGACTTTTAAGCCTTCTGTAGTTGCATACAAGAAAAGAGATAAGACTTTTGAGCATTACTCTTCAACTTTTTTGCCTCTCTCCTGTTTCCTCTAAATTGCTAAGCTTACATTTTTAGACATTTCTGTTCTCCATTTAACACTTTCCATCCCGTAACAGCACATAATGACTCCATTCATGTTACAAGGCACTAATACTACATATTTCAGACCTCTGCAAAACCCATTTTACCCCCAAATTTCCCGAAACACTTTGAAGTAACTTTTAAAGATGTATTTAGCCCATGTCCTCCTGAAAAGATCTGAGGAAGCAAAGACAATAAATAAGCATGCAACATGAACCACAATTTATAAAACTACTTATGAAAAGGTATGCATACACTTTTAAGTGTTTACTGATGGTTTTAAAATGTTAAGATTCAAGAAAAAGCACATAGATTTTGCAGCTTAGTATTCAGGGTAAAAAGTTGTACATATATATTAGTATAGAATGTGATGATACTGATAAATTATGATGACAATGATAAAGGTGGCATGATCTGATCAAGCAGTTTTTAAACTTCTTAAATCCTTTCTTCAAATAATATAGGATACCAATGTCTAAAAGCCATTGAGGCAAAGCTGTTCTGAGTCAGAGGTAAAGTATCCACAGACCCATCTTATACCTCTTCTTCTCCCTTCCACCTGAAGCATCTCTGAAAACTGTCTACGGTTTAGGGGAACAGAGTTTAGAACTTACTGGTTTCATCAGTTAGAAGCTTCTTGAAAACATTTAACAATTACAGAAGCTATGGAAGACCCCAGGCAGTAATTTAGTTTTTTTTAATAATGCGACCCTTTAATTGAAGAACTGTGAAACACAGAAACCCAGTGAATCACAGAACTTTAAAGACTAGAGAAGTTTTAACTCTTTCACATTTTATACATGAGAACCCTAAGTTCCCATGCTTCACTGACAGCATAACTCAAAAGAGAGATCTGTTGTTTCACTCCACCTCATAGCCCTAGCATGCTGCCTAAAATCAGTTGCAGATATTTTACATACTGTTCAAATACTCTGTACTCAAATGTTTACCTTGTTCTTTAGTTCAGGGTATCATTTTGCACTAACGACCATATAAGTGTTAGTTACAATTACCTTTGAAAACATTCTGAAAGCAATCAATATAGATAAAGCAAACTCATAGAGCTTAAATCTAACTTGTGCAGAATTTAACAAGTTTTAACAACATGCTAAAGTGCCCTAATACACACCTCAGTTCCACCAATAGCTAGCCCTAGAGATTAGCAATTGTTCAATACTTTTTGTTGATTAGGTCTTAGGGGGTTTCTGCCCCCATTTCAAAGTAAGGAGAATGAAATGAGACCTCAAACTGATTTGTACCCAACTCTGTGTATGCATAAGTTTCTATATAAAGTGTTTAAAAAACAATACTTGCTATTCAGTGGGTACAAGGATTCTTGACAGTAATGCTTTTTGCCTGGAGCGTATATTTAATTCAGAAATCTGAACTCAGATTGCCTCTGATTTTGATTTTTCCTCTCTGTTCTTTCAAGGAAGTTGAGGAATGCTAAAATTCTCTATGGAGTTCTAAATTAGAATTTTATGTGACGAAGAAAAGGCAAGATGACCAAAGTTCCTAGATGAGAAAGTTCAAAATCTGAAAATAGTTTTTCTTTTAATTTTCAAAGCGAGACAATATCCACTTAGCTGCATGTGTAGGCCTTGTACTGATTTAGTAAAGATTCTACTGACATATATCCAGAGTGAATATAAAACTATTCTGTTTTATATATAATTTGATATCAGATAAAATAATTAACAGGCAGGAATTATAAAATAATTTCACTAGTATTATAAAATATAAAAATTAGAATAGTTGAATGATTTTAAGTAACAAATGCATCATTTCTGAGAAATATTTAGAAAAAACACAAATATTTATTAAATATGTAACAAAATTAGGTACACTAGTTTTGAAGTCATATAAAATCAGAAAGTAAATAGAAAAGGATACCTCCCACATTTCTCCAAAGACTGTACAGATGAAAATAAACATTTCTATTAAATTAAGGGGTGATTATTTTGCATTTAAAAAAATGGCAGCTGCCTTATAAATACATAACAATGTTCTTTAATTATAGTTAAAGCACACAACAGACAGGGAGAGCATCTCTGTTTCACTCAATTTCCCCTACGCAAAACCTTTCCATGTATTTTCTGAAGAAGACAAGCATTCTGGTATCCATGAAAACTCCAAAATTTTTGCAAGGTTCAAATACTGTTGGAAAAATTTACTAAATATTCTATGTGTTAACAGTTATGCTGGGAAATCAAATTCCTTCGAGATATGAGAATGGAGTATCATATGAAAAATTACTGTAATAAATTTATGTTCAAATTACTTGAGAAATCAAGAAGAATATTACTTTCTCCCATTTATGAACACGGAGAAACGATGAAGTGATAAAGGATAAATCTTAAGATTAAGAAAGACTGCATATAACAAAAAGGCAAATGAAAGGAACCACACACGAGGATTTGTGTTTGCATCTCTCTTATGTAACCAACCTTTAGCTGGTGGAAAAGGATGGGGAGGAAGTGAATCTGAACAAAGTTCCAGTGGAAACTGTAGAAGTTCTTCATTGTCTGTAGAAGCTTGAGAGGCAAGAAAACATGTTATTTAGTAATGACCTTTTGTTAATTTTTTAAAAATTAAGAATCTGTGACAACTTATGTACTTAGTGTGGGTTTTTTTCTCTACCTCACCCCGATTTACTCTGGGTGCATTTTCCCTGGTTCCTCCCTTGGGAACCTTTCATCTGCATGATGCTGAGTGGGGTGCTACGTATACTGATAGGATGGCTATGAATTTTAAAAGATGAATACCTGTAAATCACAATTATTATCTACACTATTAGTTTATAGAATACTTAAAACAGCTATTACCTACTTTCTTTGATAAATGGCTGACACAATAAATACATCTATCTAACATGAATGCAATGTTCTTATCTTATCAATGTTACACATGTGGAATGCAATCAATTTAAAAATGTTTAAAAGCTAGGCATGAATATTTTAACTAGTAAGTCACTTAAACTTTAGAAAGTATTACATTCCTCCCGTGCCCTTTTTTTTTTTGTGGTACCAGGGATCAAACTCAGGACCTTGCGCTTGCGAGGCAGACAAGGTGCCACTGAGTAAATCCCCCACCCTCTCTGCCTTTTTATTTTTTTTTTGGTACCGGGGATCAAACTCGGGTCTTTCTGCTTGTGAGGCAGGCGGTGGAACCACTGAACTAAATTCCCGGCCCCCGATCCCTGCCTTTTTTTGTTAGAAGTTTTTAATAATTTGGGTTTCTTTGTAATATATTAAAAATACTACTTGCAAAACTTTATTAGAATAAAAACACCCCTGAGAAGTGGTTGAATACAAAGGGGAATTTTCCTGAAATAAGCAAATGTAAAGTACACAATTTTGTTTACTACACTGGTGGATTCTCAGGTATCTTGACATCCTCCCCAGAAATCTTGTACAGGAGCCCTTACCACAGAATTAATATCCTATAAGCTAAGTCTAAAAACAGCACTCCTCATATAAATACCAACCACCTAATCATGTGAAAAATATCAAGACAGCCATTTGTTTACCTACAGTTATCTCGATAAACATGAAGAAAAAAGTGATACATATCTCTTCAAAAAACAAGTTGCTTATTTATCTGCCTCTATATTTTATTAATGAACTGTAATGTAAACAAACTGTATTTCCCATCTATAAAAGTTTACCTCGTTGTAGTGATTTTTCAACATGTGTTTTTATGGTCTGTAAAGCCTGATTTTTGTCAAAAGTTATTGCAACTGCTGTGACTGTAACCTAGAATTGTAGAAACAATTGTCATTAGCACAATAATCATTCCAAAAATTAAGTTTAATACAAATTTTTTAGCACTATGGAACAACTTCTATCAACTTGCTAATTTGCCTTTCCTGGTTAAGATTGTTAACCAGAATCACACATATTTACGCAGATATTCAAAGCTATACTAAAGCTAACATATAGCTAAACCTAGATAACATAAAGCTAACCTAGATATTTCTGGAAGAGCTCAAGAGCATTCTCTAAAAGATGGAGAATGTGAAATCCCACACAATGAATATGCATCCTGTTCTATGTATGTTGGAGCAGACTTCTGAGCCCATCTTCAGATAGCCAAAGCTCAGAAAAATGAAAAACATGACCTGATACATACTAGCCATACATTTTAAAACATTTTGGGGTAAAACAGTATGTGCTTAAATTATTTAATCATGGCAAAATTATAATATTAAAACATCAGATAAAAGCTAAAAACTTTCTTTAATAACAGACTCTTAATTACCTGAATTAATTCATCTTCAGGCAGAGATACTGTGAAATTTACATGACAAAGGCAGCAGGGAATCATAGATCGTAGTTTAAAATACAGGCTCTACACAAAAGAAAATATTAGCAATGTCACTTTTTTCATTTAAATGTATAAAAGCTGATTTTCTTAATATATACCATATTGTGGCAAGCAAAAAGATTAAAAGATGAAACAATAATGGTACACTTGTTTTGTCTATTCTTACATTAAGATTACATTCTTTTTTTTTTGGTACCGGGGATCAAACTTGGGACCTTGCACTTGTGAGGCAGGCAGCAGCACCACTAAACTAAATCCCCAGCCCTAAGATTACATTCTTAATACTTAAACAGAGAAAAAAATTTAATCATACTTGTCAATAAGCCATAGAATACTATAATAGGATTTTTAAAAATTTACATATATTATTAAATTTTAAGCTTTTAACTAACTTAAACTGTTTTTCTTTTATAGTACGATCTTTTAAGAGATCATACTCACCTGATAACAAAGGTAACTTGTTAGTAACTCACTGATAACAAAGGTAAAGTTGATAGGCACATATAATAAAACACCTTAATTATGTAAGGTGTTATAGACAGTAATATAATTATCTTCTGTAATTTCATGATTGAGATGGGAGACTTTTAAATAAAATTTAATCAGAAGGTTCCTACCTTGAGCAAATTTTCACACAGATCATTAAAATTCTTATTGAGAGCTTGATTAGTCAGGTTAAGGCTGCTTAATCTGATTACTCTCACTGACGTGAACATCTAAAAGTGGAGAGAAAAAAACAACATGCCATTTTATTATTTTTAACTAAATATTGTAATACTTGATAGTACTGCCAGAAAATGAATAATAATAACTAATGTGGCATAAAAAAGAATAGCATTTTAAACTCCCATAAAGAAGTAAAAAAGAAATAGATGCTATATTTAGATAAAACTTATTAAAATAATTTATGCGGTATTTGCTTAAAATTAACAAAAGGCTTACCTGTATTTCTGAGGTCCAGTTATTTATACCAGGCATAATTTCTGTATTACAACTATAAAAGCCTGCCAAAATAATATAATTAAAATATATGAGAATATTTTATTGATTTGGGTGCTGACAACATTTTTTCCAATTATTACATGAAATTCTAACTTTCATTCCTTTCATTCTTTTAATGTAAACCTCTTACCTTCAGGAGACTTTAAATCCGTCTAATAAATTATAGGGTTTTTTTCATGTATAAAGATAAAAGGATATAAAATCATTTCCATCTAAGTTCTATGTTATGTGTTTTAAACGCCGAAGGAAAGCATATGACAGAATGTGACAGAATAATAAAGCCTTTGGGCTGGGGGTTTAGCTCAGTGGTTTCGCCGCCTGCTGCGCAAGCGGAAGGACCCAAGTTCGATCTCCGGTACCAAAAAAAAAAAAGAATAATGAAGCCTTTACAATAAGGTTAATATTATAACAATTATGATCTAAAACAGTGACATATAAAACTGGTTTCATTTCCAAGGTAAATGTTTCCTATTCACCTGAAGGAGGAGGAACATCAGTAAGTAGAGAATGGACATCTTCCATGGCATCAGTATCATCAATCTAAAAATAAAAAAAATTAAAACTATTATATATTAGTAATAAATAAATAATTACTTCAAAACTTTAAAAGTTTTTACTATTTACTAAGTAAAAACCTTAATGGGCCAGGGATTTAGCTCAGTGGTTCTGGCGCCTGCCTTGCAAGCGCAAGGTCCTAAGTTCAATCCTCGATACAAAAAAAAAAAAAACAAACCTTAAGAATCAACAAAGAGCAGAGACATTTTTCACTAAATCAAAACACATTAACCTGAAAAAAATTCTAATATCAGTAAATTTCCCTGTGATAATGATTCCAAATACGTCTAAGGAAAAGTATTTTATATATAAAAGCATGTTGAATTAAAAAAAAACCAAGGCTTTTGTAAACTTTTATGAGAATGTATTTCAAAAGACTTACAAAAACACCCTAAACAACTTTTATCCCATTTTGTTTACATTAATAAAATATAATTTAAAAAATCTTTTGAACAAACACAAACTGCTTTCTAATGGAATTAAGGAGGAATAAAATATCAAGGCATATCTAAAGTCGGTCCAAATTCCATCACAACATTCCGCTGTGAATAACTGTGACAATATTCAGCTGGACCCACTGATATGTGTCTGCACATCACTGTCTGTGTCCTTACTCAAAGATCTCAAGCCTCCCTCAGGTCATTGTTAGGATTCAAGCACTTTCACTTCCACTGTGGCTTAAGCCACCCACAGTTGTGGCCATAGCTCAACCCACTGTTCCCCAAAATGCTGTGTATTGCAAGCACTTTCCACCTACAGTCTGCCACTGTGTCTGCTCTTACTGAATCTGGCCCCTGCACTCAGTCCTCTGCCCACATTTGAAGCATTTTTGGTTTTGAGTGCTTCTCTACTCAACCAGGATCCCAGGATCTAACACACCAGCAATGCTCAGATCACATCTCAGACCTTAGTCACCTGGAGAGTTGATAAAACAAGCTCCTGGGCTCCCTCTTGAAATTTCCTTTGCTTTGCCTGAAGGAGGGATAGGGAATCATGTTTTTTGCAAGCTCCCAGACAGTGATTATGGGACAAGCACACTTCAGCAGCACTGCTCCAAATACCCTGGAAACTTTCCCTTGACATAGGCCAAGTTCTAGAAGATCGTAGGGAAAGGCATTAAACCATACAGAATGAGTTTTCTGTAAATTCACACTTTCATCTCAGGCCTTGTGCATCTCTCAAGGCTGATGTCCTCATTACAGTCACCTGCAGTTTCAGACTAACTCTCCAATCCTGTCCCAATTCAACTACACTATTTGCTTCCTGCTTCAGTGAGATCAAAACATTTCACTTTTTTCCCTCTCAACTTGAATCCTCACTGACTTGCCATCTCTAAAATATCAGAAGATTTCTTGGCTTTTTCAAAACTAACAGGAAAACATGGGGGGACAGATTTGTGAGGGAGGAGATGCCATAGATAGCTTTTGTGCCACCATTATTCTCTAGGAAAGTTACTCAAATGTCCTGAGGGTTATTAATAATTAAAAACAAACTATTATTTCTTAATTCAGCAAGAAAATATTATACTCAGAATTTGCAATGCTTATAGTCACACATATTACATAACAACGTAAATAGAGTGTTGTGTGATAAAAGAGACAGGAGAGACTACCAGGGCCAGGAGGCTTTAATTAGGTGCACCTTGAGTCAGTTGGACTCCTGTTCAAAAAGACTGAGCACAGCACAAAGAAATTTTCCAGCTTATATACATTTTTTGGAGGGGTGGGTATGGAAAGGAACAAAGACAGTTTTTTTTACTCAGTGACAGTTTTACAGTTTAGCCTTGAGAGCCAAGTATCAGGAGTTTCAAAATGTCTACAACTTTGTGTATAGGAACACAGTTGCCAACCATATCTGTGTCTTTTGAGGGCACACTGGTCCTTAACGGTTATAAGATTCCATTTACAGAAATATAACTGTTTGCCCTGTCAGTACTGGGAGGTCAGCCTTGAAGGAAGGCAGATTCCTGAGAAGTCAAGTCATCACAGGACTCTGTCAGCAAAAATCTTGCTGTTTATTTTATCTGTGGCAGAGCAGAGGCCAGCAGTGGGGGGTGGGGGTGGGGTTGCTGCTGCCGCAAGAAACTGCTTGTATTGAGGAAAACTAACTTCTTTTAAGCTCTGTTTTAATAGTAACATTATCATAAAAAGCAGGTAATAATTACAATAAGTTAAAGAATAGCATATACATTTATTTAAATTCATTTAAATTTACAAAAATAACTCCAACTGTTTAATGTTACAGGTTGAGTATTCCTCATCCAAAAAGCTTGAGATCAGAAGTGTTCCAGATTTCACAGGTTTTCAGATATTAGAATATTTACACAGACTGTAAGAAAGGAGCATCACTAATTATAAAATCCAAAATGCTCCAAAGCACTGAAACACTCCAAAATCCAAAACTTTTTCTTAGATTTTGGATTAGGGATGCTCAATCTATTCTAATATTTCTTCAACCCATTCGCTAATTGTTACAGAACCATATGCATTATTGTGTCAGCCACTAAGTTCTTATATTTTTAATTTTGTGTAATTTCTATCATAAAACTTTTTGCTTTTTTGGATATTTAAAACAGTGTAATAATACATCAATTTAGGATCTGAGTCTAAACTGCCAAAAACTCTTAAGAAAAGCTCAATGCAACACTACCTCCAAAACAAAAGCATCTTTTTTTCCATGGGAAAGATCCAATTCTATAACTTCATCAGAGCTTTCTGACTGAGATCTCAGAAGTCTTGAACGTTGTCTGGGTTCTGGGATGGGTGATCCTATAACCTCTTCAGATATCTCCTAAAAGAAACACATATGCTTTATATCATACAAGGATTTTCTTTTTTAGTTTAGTTATAAACTTTTATATTAACTGACAGCTTCCAATGGATTAAAAATGAAAGCCTATAAAATATATTCAATGAACTTTATATTTAAGTATAACATTTATGACTATAGAGAATATAGATATTTCCTTTTATTCATAATTAGTGCCTTACTGATGTACTAATCTAGAAAAACAGCTGTCACAGATAAAAGGCAAAACTGACACCTAACAGAGAAGACAGTACAATGAGCTCAGAAACTGATCACTCCTAGCTATGTGTATTTTCTGCTTAGCATTTTAAAGTCCTAATTAGCCATAAAGATTTAAAGATTTATTTCTCAAGATAGCATACTAATCTTTTATATCCTTTCACAGTGATAATTTTTCAAAGCAGCTCCACATAGTAAAAAGTAAAGTATGAAAAAAAAAAAGTGAAGTATCATAAATGTAGTGAATATGTGAACCAATACATATACATACACACATATACCATGCATGGATAAGCAGTGCACATTAAGCTACATAAATTTTAATATCTATAATAACGATCTTTTTACAGTCAGTGTATGGTGTAATCCTATATGGATTAGTGAGCTTTATCGTGTTACACAGCCAATCATCTGAACTAAATAAAGGTTCTAAATCTCTGTTGGCCACAAACATTACCAGAAGAATGTGTGTAAGTGACCACAAGTGCAAAAGGGATAGCCTATCACTGGTGTACCAGAGCTTCCTTTTTCAAAAACAAGGACATTGGGCTGGGGATGTAGCTCAGCGGAACAGCACCTGCCTGGCAAATGCAAGGCCCTGAGTTCAATTCGCAGTACCAAAAACAAAAAAACCCACAAGGATATTATAAGAGTCTTTCAAAAATAAGAATTTTTAATATTCACTGCTAGTGTATACCCTGGATTAAAGTCTACTACTGCAGTTCTATAACAACAATCTATGGAGTATTTTCATATCCAGTTACCGTATTTGCACTATTATTCTACTACTATTATTCTGTCCTATAAATTTAACATGATGTGCATTATCATGGCCACAATGAAAAACAAGAGTTACAACTCAGTAGTAAAGCAACTTGCTCATGTTTGGAAACTAGGTAAATGAGGAACCTGTCTAAGGTAGTTAGTTCTATTGTCTCTCAGTGCAGTGTTCTCACTAGGTACCACATTTTATGGTTTCCAATGGTATAGAACTCTGTTATGCCTCTGTTCATTGCATCATTGGCAATAAATATGTGTCTTGTATTTAAGAAATTTTAGATTCATAATGAACACTTTTATGTGTGTGCAGATGACTGAAGTATCTCTCTCTCTCTCACACACACACACACACACACACACAGACAGACACCCAGATAGTACAAATAAGTTACCAAAAACAGTGAGAGAAGGGTGGCAGAAGTACCAAAAATGAACAGAAGAGTTGAAATTTTTTAAAATGATGGTCAGAGTAGGGCTTCCCCAAAAGGTGGCATTTGAGCGAAGACATTAAAGTAAAAGAACAAATAAGAACAGTCAATCTAAACAATTAAAATTAAAAAATAAAACACAAGACTTTTGTTCAATATAAGCTAACCTAACAAAATACTAATATCTGAACAAAACCAGTATATTCACAGTATTGATTTATTTTACTTACTGGAGGATTGATTTCATATAACTCTTTGTTCTTAGCAATTGTGTCATTTATCTTCTTCTGCATATGAGAGATATGCTGTTCATAGGAGCCATCATTAGGAGTCTTCCCCGCAATCTGAATACCACCAGGTGTTGGTAAAGCTGCTAAATACACACCTGTGGCAGACTTGGGAAAAGAATGGGGAAATAATTACACAAACTGTCTGAAAAGTATTGGTCTTTAAGTTTTCATGTTTAGGAACATGATCTTTGCCCTGTGGGAAATATAATAAAGAATCAGTGTTTGCACAGCCATCTCTAGCAGGGCATACAAAAACATAACTGGCTTTTACTGGGGAGAACACTGGGCAGGGAGGGGACAATTGTTAAAAAGGGAATTAACTTTTCAGTGGAAAGCCAACTTTACTTTTAAAGTTTTTAACCTTTTCATTATAAAAAAATAAATTGCAAGAAAAAATAGCTTAGCAAAAAAATACAAAGTCAAACTTAATAATAGTGGCAAAAATAAAATGAAAACTTTTGGAAGTAAAAAAAAACCCCAAAAATCTGAAGTCCAAAAAAGCTATTGAACTTATTCAAGACCACAGTCAATAAATGCAAAGAGATCTGAATCTAAATGTTTCTTCCTACAAAACCCAAGAAGTTTTCACTGTACTACTCTACCTCCATAATTACCATGAAAAGTATTTTTAGTTGATACAGATTTATTTAAAATATTTAATTAAATAACTATTAATTTCTGATGGTTTAACAGTTACTACATACTATTATTACTGGAAAACTACCATGGGAAGTACAAAATAAAATTTACATGTGCATTTTAGGGTTATTCTAATACAATCAAAGCAAAAAATAAACTATCAATATCAAATTGTTAACATCAAAGGAGTAAAATGGGATACATGCATATTTTGAATTTGATAATTATTATTTTAAAAAAATTAATCCAATGCCAATTTTGTCAAAGGCTATCCTAAAAGGATATGTACTCTGGTGAAGTCTGCCCAGTAGATACAACTGATCCTCTTGGTTTGCTCACCGGTTCATCACGACATTTGTTCACCCCCAAGGACCCTTGCTGTGCCACATGAACCTCCGCACACCATCTTTATGCCCTCTTAGCCCCATTCATTAAGGAGGCAACAGCCTTGAGAGGTTAAGAACACAGGCTGTACATGGTACTGGCAAAGAAACAGACTTGAGGACCAGTGGAACAGATCAGAAGATGCAGAAACAATGCCAGACACACTCAGCCATCTCATCTTTGACAAAGGAGCCAAACACCCTCACTGGAGGAAAGATAGCCTCTTTAATAAACGGTGCTGGAAAAATTGGGCTTCAACTTGCCAAAGATTAAAACTAGACCTGTATCTCTCACCATGCACTAAACTAAAATCAAAATGGATTAAAGATCTAAATATTAAAATAGAAACACTGAACCAGTTGGACAGGTTAGGTAGAACCCTTGAAGACATCGGTGTAGGAAAAGATTTTATGAACAAAACCTCAGTTGCCCGTGAACTAGCACAAATAATCAACAAGTGGGATCTCTTCTTATTAAAAGGCTTCTGCACAGCAAGAGAAACCACCAGCAGTGTGAAGAGACAACCCACAATGTGGGAAAAAATCTTCACCTGCTCTTCCTCAGACAAAGGTCTACTATCTCGAATCTATAAAGAACTTAAAAAGATCAGACCTCCCAAATTTAAAGACCCAATCCAAAAATGGGCAGCTGAAATGAACAGACATTTCTCACACAAAGAAGTAGAAAGAGCAAATAGATACATGAAAAAATGCTCAACATCACTGGTCATTCGAGAGATGCAAATGAAAACAATGCTGAGATTCCACTTCACTCCAGAAAGAATGGCTGCTATCATGAAATCAACCAATAACAAATGCTGGCGGGGCTGTGGGGAAAGAGGAACCCTGCTCCACTGCTGGTGGGAGTGTACACTGGTGCAAGCACTGTGGAAATCAGTATGGAGATACCTCAAAGAACTAGGACTGGAAGTCCCATTTGACCCCGCTATTCCACTGCTGGGGATCTTCCCCAAAGAATTAAAAGAATCATACCACAGTGATATATGTGCACCCATGTTCATAGCAGCACAGTTTGTAATAGCTAAAACTTGGAAACAGCCCAAATGCCCATCAACTGGAGACTGGATCAAGAAAAGGTGGTTTATAAAATGGAGTACTACTCAGCCATCAAAAATGAGAAATTAGAGACATTTATAGCCAAGTGGATGCACAATGAGGCAATACTCTTAAGTGAAATAAATAGGACACACATGTGTAAATACCGAATAGTTTCTCTGGTGTGAGAAACTGAAAGTGTAAATAAGGACTAAATGTATAATAGGTAATGTGAAATAGGAAGAAAAGGGGCAAAGGGGAAGGAAGTGGGAGGGCTAGGGGAAAGGATAGAAGGGAATGGGATTAATATGAGAAAATGGGAAAATAGGAACAAAATCTTTGTAAATGGGGAGGACTGGAGGGGTTGAAGGGAGGGCTGGGCAAGGGTGAAAAATAAGAACCAAGAGAGAATATGTAAAGGTGCAAATTTCCAATGATGAATGTCACTATATTGTATACCTGAAATGTACCAATGATTAGAATGAATAATCGATAATGTAAAATAGGAAGAAAAGGTCCAAAGGGGTAGGGGTAGTGGGAGGGCCAGGGGAAAGGAAAGAAGGGAAAGGAAAAATGCTGAGAAATGGAAAAAATGGAAATAAAGTCTTTGTAAACAGGGAAGGGTGGAGGGCGTGAAGGGAGGGCTAGGAATGGGGAAAAAATAAGAACCAAGATGCATTACATAAAGGTACAATTCCCAATGAGAAATGTATTGTGTTGTATACCTACAATGTACCAATAAAAGAATTTAATACAAAAAAAGAACACAGGCTGTAGGGGCTGGGGATTAGTTCAGTGGTGCCGCTGCCCGCCTCACAAGCACAAGGCCCTGAGTTCAATCCCCCGGACCAAAACAAAACACAGACAGTAGAACCAGATAGACCTGGGTTTGAAATCCAGTTCCAGCACATGTAACCCTAACACTCTGGAGTCGAAAGCTATCACACCATTTGTTTTCTGCTCTTATAAAGTGAAAATAATGTTACATTCTTTCCAGAACAGCATTGTCAGACACCTAGAAGCCACTCAATCAGAGTATTAGCTATGATGGAAGCTACTCTTGAAGTCTAGAGGTTTAAATGGACAAATTATAACACAGTACAAAGATCAAAATGTCCAACAGTTGCAACTGGTGTCACTAATGGTAAGAAGGAAAAGATTAATATGAATCAGCAAAGCAGTATTTGAGTCAGGTCTTATACCAGTATCATAAACTTGTTTTATGGGATTCAACCATCAGAAATGTTTGGTACAGCTGGCAAAGTATTTTTCAAACCTTTCAATATGAATTCAGGTCTTCATTTCTCCATATGCATCCACTGATCATTAGTCTTATATTCAGCATGAATTACAAATTTGTTATGTCCTTGCTAAGCATGCACATTTGTAGATCACTGAATTAAGATGAATACTTTTTCCCCAAATTAATCTAAATATCAAATACCTTAATATCAAACAGATTACTTTGATTATTACATATTGCTCTTGCTAAAAAAAATTAACGACACCTAGTTTATCATACCACACAATAATCCCCAAAATTTATATACTTGCTTTTATACAAAGAATACATGAAAAAAGAAAACTATTTTGCTTTTTAACTAAACAAGTACACTGAAACAAGATTTCCCTTTCATAACTTTCTGAAAATTAAGTATCTATGGATATCTTAGAAAGATGGCAAAAGAATTCCAATCTAAAAATTGCCAGTGACATAGACAAAAATTCTGGCTAGCAAAATGAGAGGATTTCCATAAATATTGGTTAGATTTTATATGACCAATTTGTGTTTCACAGGTACTCAGTTCTCTGGGGCTCTTGCCACCTAAGAGGCAGCACTGACTTCTCCCACTGACATCTTTCCAGTCAGAATCCATCATCTAACAAGCCAAGGTGAACATAAATGGCAGGAGAGACATTTTCCTGACTCACAGTTGCTCAGCCCTTAAGAACACATGTATTTTAATGCACATTTTACTGTCTGCCAAAAGTACACATTTATGATGAACCTTCATTCTCTAATAACAGGCAATGTCTCACATGTTTTGCTTTATTTTTTCCATTAAAACTAAAGATTATTTGGCATACAGTCCTCACAGAGAGGGATTTTGCCCCTCAAGGTACATTTGGCAAAGTCTGGACATTTTTGGTTGTCCCAGCTAGGAGATGCCATTAGCATGTACTGGGGAGAGGCTAGGGATGGTCCTAAACATCCTCCTACCCTGAATTTCACCAGCGCCAATATGGAGAAACCCTATTTTAGCAATATATAAACAATAATACAGTCTACCTCAATGGTTGACACCTTCTAAACAGGCTGTAATTGATAACTTTTAGAAATAGGACTTCTGAGGTTATGGTCAGTCCCTTTAAAATTTGTGAAAGCCTATCACTAGATTCTTCCCTTCCTAAGGTGTACCCAATCCTTAAGGTCTTAATGTCAGTTTCTTTAGCTAGTTCTTTTGAAAAGACTCTGAATCACACAAAACAGAATCTTGTACAACTTATAGAAACCACAAAATAAAGCCAAGAGCTTCTAAACTTACCGCTAAGCCCATCAACATATTTTCACCCACTGTGATCTGAATTCTTAGCCCAAACAAAGCATTCATCCCTTTGAGTTTCAGCTTATTCATTAGCTGAGTATGAACTTCATATTCCATAAAAGGAAGGAGATTACTGATAGCTGTAGCATTTGCTTCTGCTTGTGCTTTCTTTTTTAAGCGACATAACCTATAAAAGCAAATAATTGTCAATGGATAGTACATATTCTATCAGCTTAAAATAAGTCTAAATTTTAAAACTTTCCAAAAGTGTGATTAATAAAACATCTAGTTATTTCAAATAGGTTTATAAAGTTATAGCAATAATCTTTTCTGCCATTTTTGTCACTGTGTGAACTTTAACCAAAAATAGTTTAACAAAAATTTTTTTAAAAATCTCAAAATCTCTAGAAATGACTTAATACTCCTCAAAAATCTCTAGACAATATAATTTAAAATCACAGGTTCATGTGATCATAAGATGAATGGAAAGCAGAAGAAAAATTAATTTACTCATTAAAAGAACATGTTATTTAATCTTCTATTAAGTACCAGATGGACTATCTTCAAAGGAACAACAGACTATTATTTCTTTTCTTTTTTTTTTTTTTCCCATTAACTTTATTGGTACTTTTTAGGTAAACAATACAGTTACATTCATCATTGGGATCTTGTAGCATTACATGAGTGTCTTGGTTCTTATTTTTTTTCCCCTTCCCTTGCCCTCCCTTCACCCCCTCCACCCTTCCCTATTTGCAAAGACCTTGTTTCCATTTTTTCCTCTTCTCATATTTTTTCCTTTCCCTTTTTTCCCTTCCCCTACTCCTCTCAATTCCCCTGCTCTTTTAGACCTTTTTGTCCTGTTACACCATATCAGTTATACATTTTTAAAATTACAATATTAAGATCTAGGAGACATTACCACAGATTTTACAGAATTTAAAAGGATATAGAAAGCATATTACAAAAATCTGTTTTGAAATAAATTTGACAACTTCTAAGAAGTAACTCAGAAGACAAATTAATGAAACTAACTCTGGAGGAAATATAAAATTTGAATAGCACCTATTAAAGAAAGTATATTCCTAGCTTGAAAACCTACCTATATGACAACAGCAGGCTCATAAACATTTTAACTGATAAATTATATCAAACATTTAAAGCAGAAAAAAGAAGGAACACTTCTCCCTTCATTTTAGGAACTCAACATTGTGCTAATCCTAAAACTGGATAAAGATAATAGGAAAAAAAAGTATGAACATAGATAGAAATTTGTTTAACAAAACAAACTATTAGAAGTCAGATCTGGCAGGATGTAGAAAGTGGTTTTGTTATAGGGATGGCAGTGTTGGTTCAGCATTGGAAGATCCACCCCCAAAAGTCATCATTTGAACAGAGGAAAGGGAAAAGCCACATGATTCTGTCACTAGTTGGAGAAAAAGTACTGGACTAAATTCTACAGCTGTTCATGGTAAAAGCTATCAGGAGACTAGAAGTAGAACAGAATCTTCTCAACAGATTAAAGACATGTACTCCATACTTCCAGCGAGAACATCTTGTATGAATGGAGAAGATACAATGCTTTCTCCTTAAGGTGGAGAACAAGGGCAGATATGCTTACTCTTTATCTGTCCATTAAACTTTGAAACTTAGTCCCCACCAAAATAGTCTGGCAATAAAATGACACAACTAGGACAGGATTGGCATGGCAGAAGCAAAATCTTTATATACAGATGAAATGATCATCTACAGAGAAAAAACTAAGAAATCTCTAGAAGCCCCTAGAACTTGTACTTGAATTTAGCAGGATTAGAAAACACAAGGTATATATAAAAATTCAGGTCTGTGTATACTTGTTATAAATGAAGAACTGGATATTGAAATTTAAAAGTTATGTAGGAGTACAAAGGACCCAGAAAAGCCAAAAACAAAAACAGTGTTGGAAGATGTTTAGCACCCAATTTTAAGACTTCTTTTAAAGCTACAGTAATCAAGGCAGTGTTGGTGTAAGGAAAGACATATAGATCATTGGAATAAAACAGAATCTAGAAATAGAACCACACATATATGGTCCACTGAGTTTTGAAAGATTATTTAACATTAGCATTTTATAGACTATAAACTCGATTCAAGAGCCGAGGAAGAGATAGATAGTAGACTATTATTTCTTAACAGTAGCAATGAAATCCAGAAGGCAGTGGTAAAAGGCTATCTTCAACAGGCTAAAAGAAAACTGCCAGCCCAAAATATGTTTTAAAGGTAAAAGCAAAATAAACATATTTTTCGGACAAAAAAAGTTAATTCTTCACTAAAAAAGAAAAACAATCCTAAATGAAAGGTCTAAGATATAAGAGGAGAAAAGGTAAACGGATTAGAAATATATTTCAGAAGAAAACTCAACATGACTTTATAATGAATTAGACGTGGAGAGGCTAAGAAAGAGGACAATATTAAAAAATACCGGGGCCGGGGATTTAGCTCAGTGGTTTTGCTGCCTGCTGCGCAAGCGCAAGGACCCGAGTTCAATCCCCAGTATCAAAAAAAAAGAATACCAATTTTGGCATGAAGAACTAGATAGAAAAATAAAACCAAAAGACTAATAAAGAAGTGGAGAAAATCAACAAACATGAATTTGAACAAACATGAATGCTTGTGGTATAGCAAAATGGGGTGCAAAGTAGACAGGTACATGGGCCTGAGTCTCAGAAGGACATTCTGGAATAGTATTATAATTTAAAGTTCATAGATACATAGATAGTCTATAGATCTGTGGAGTTAATAGAAGGTCAGAACCCATGGCTCTCGAAAATAAGAATGAGGAGTCAACAAGAAGGCTAAAGCCTAACACAAAGGTAAGAAGAAACAGAAGCGGCACTGTGAGGTCAAAGGAATTTCACCATGGAGAAATGACCAACTGTGTCACTACTGCTGAGACCGTAAGTGAAATGAAGACAGAAATCCCCCGCGGTGGTAACCTGGCAATTGTCAGTGTCCTCACAGTTACAGCTGCTTGCTGTATGTGGTCACAATTTAGGATTTCCTATTCCAGCACCTTTGAAAAGAACTCTTAACACTCAGTGAAATAGTAAAAGAACACTGTATTGCAATATTTAAAAGGAAAAAAAAAATCAATTTCCATAATATACATTTTATGTCATTAAAGCAGTATATTGTCACAATCTAAGCATGTAGGCAGGTTAATTAATAATACTAATAAACATCTGTGAAGAACGTAAATGATTTTGCATATAATCTGAGTTTTTATACAGAGAGTATTTTTACTCCCAACTGTACATGGAATAAAATACAAACTTCCAATAAAATTACTCAGCTTTGCCAGCATTGAACTGGTAGGAAACAATACACATCTGAAAACAGGTTTGACTCCATATCTCCTGATTTTTCAGGGACGCCAGATACTGTCTTCACTAGCATACCTTGCCTGAATAAGACAACCCTTTCCAACGACTGCTGCATCTGTGGGGAGGTCTATCGTTGTAAAGAGAACATCAGGAACTTTTTGTTTCCTACAGTTGTAGCAATATGTGAGATGAGCTGGAAATGGCATATTCAGTTCATCATATGGTATATGGCAAAATCCACAGCCTACAGGCAAATTTTCTTCAAGCCTATATAAATACATGAAGAAAAGTAAACAAGGCATTCTATCCTGGGTTGGATCCCTTGCACAAAAGAAAAAAGGTATTCTTGAAAAACCTATGAATTTTTCAAAAGTACATATTATGTATAAAGTACTTGCATATAAGCTATGCATCTTCTACCACAGAGGAGTAGGGAAGAGTACTACTATGACTGGTAAGAACTACAAGTGACATGAAATCAGAACCATACACTGTTCCTAGGAGAGAAACGCCTTATAAAAGTAGTTACTGTGAGCCAGGCATGGTGGCACATGCCTGTAATCCCAGAACTCTGGAGGCTGAGGCAGGAGGATCGCTGTGAGTTCAAGGCCAGCCTAGGCTACATAGTGAGCTTAGGGCCAGCCTGAACCACAAAGGGAGCCCCTGCCTCAAAAAAAAAAAAAGAGTATAGTTATTGTGTACCAGTTCTATGTTTGATGACTTACCACCTGACCAACAGACCACTATAGCTCAAAGATTTTGGAGGGATACCACATAAAAATGGGAGTGGAAGTCAGAGTGACAGTCTACTGGCTGACAAATATTTAAAAATTCCTAAGGAAAAAATTTTTTAAGCAATTAAAATTAACATAAAAACAAATGCATTTTAACGAAGAACAAGTCAAAAATAGGCATACTCTAAAGCCTCTAATTTCCAACAACCACTGTAGCCTTTCTGGAAACTCAAAACATCTGTTTCATAAATGACACAAATAAGCCACAACTATACCACCCCCAACCTCCCCATTCACTGTAAAATGTTTACTGGACTACACTCTTTCATTAGTTCATTTTAGAATGATTAACCACTCTCTTTTTTAAGTGTTTTGAGTCAGTCTCACTATGTATTCCATGCTGGACTTTGAACTCATTGGTGTAGCCCATGTTGGCCTAGAATTTGAGGTGATCCTACTGCCTCACCCTCCCAAATGCTGGGATTACAACCATGCACCACCAAGCCCAGCTAAGCACTTCCTTGGTCACTAAATTTGAGGAAGTCAAGACAAGAGGATGGAAACATAGGGAAGCTCCACTGAGAACCTCAGATTTTCACAAAGCCTTATCTTCTATGGTCCTGAAAAGACATGAGTCTCAATCTCCACTAGAAGCTGAAACTTGGTAAGTAGACAAATTTAAAAGGGGAAGGAAATATGTATATGTATGTGTGTGTGTATATATATATATATATGGGGTTTTTATAGATTCCTTTTATACATTATTTTCACAATAACCTCTAAATCACATGAAATTACTTCTAGATATTTTTCTCCTGTGGAGACAGCATCCTGATACATTAAAAATTAGAGCAAAATCTGACAGAGCTGAGGGAAGCTGTGTGACCCTGAAAACATTACTTAACTTCTCAGAGCCTCTCTGGAATACTGGAATATCTACCTAGACACATCTTTAGTATTTTTGAAGTCAAAAAAACAGCTCAATAAATATTCTTCCCCAATACAACACCCAGCAAACAGCAACAAATACTGTGCTAGTTCCACTTAGCCTGAATTCACCCTGAGACACTAACTTGCTAGGTCACACTAAGTCCTAAGTCCTAAGCAGCAGACTTCTTAGTTGAATTTCAGTTTGTTTGAATCCAAAGCCATGTTAGAGGGGAGAAAAATGGAACAATATTTAATGGAACACTCTGCACAAATTTAAACATTAGCGGTACAACATCATAAAACCTAAAAATAAGTGCATTAAAATATATAAAGCACTTGAAATATGAACAGAAGGGACTGTTCCTCAATAGTGAGATGTAAGGAATTAGTTTCCTTCTAGTTTTTTACATTCTCCAATTTTTTTCAAGTGAACACTAGTAATTTTATAGCAGAAAAAAAGATATTTCCTCTTTTACAACTATGGATGGTATCTGTTGTACTTAAATGCCCTATAAGAGTACCGAGCTGCTTTGAGAATTACTGTATCTATCGAAGTCACAAAACAGAGAAAAGCAGCAGGAAAAAGATCATTTTAAGAATTCTGTCAAATCAAGAATGAAATCAGGTTGGGACTGCAGCTTAGTAACAGCTGAGAGCAACTTGCCTAACATAACCAAGGGCACGGGTTCAATCCATTGCACTGTGAAAAAAAACAATGAAATCTACTGGGATGTAAGAATAACATTGCAGGACAGGCAAAGATAGTTTTCTCAATAGAATACTCCAACTGATTACTATACTTCAAATGCCCCCTACTTAGGATAAGTCTCCGTAATACAGAATGGTGAATACCCATTTTAACGCGTACTGACAAAAAAGGTCCTTTTCTGACTACCAGAGCTAGAACAGTTTTGTTAACAGAGACTTGCAAATTTGTAACAAATTTGAACAGATACAGAATACTTTTACCTTCTTAATTTATACTTAACATATTAATACTAGCAGAAAAAAGCAAAAATACCTATGGTGGCTACAAAGGTTAATAGAATTTTTTTATCCAGGTAGACTAATATCAAACTAATAGTTGGTTTATATTTGTGTACGTATTTGCATATATACTTTTAATATATATTCACCTATTAAAATATGTACTTGGTAGTTTTAACTACTTACAGAAAGCATTTTTGATATTTATGGATAACAGTTTAAAAGTGACCAATAATTAAATAAGCCAGAAAGTGAGCTCATTTTACCTAATGCTTTCACTTTCTGTTTCACATGTAGTAAAGTTTTTTCATATAATTTTGTAGAATAGTTTTATTTTGTGAAATAAGAACTTTAGGAAAATTCTTTCATCACCTTTTCCCGTTTTCGAAGGCAAGACAAGAGGAAAAGGAGGGAAGAGAACAGTCAAGTAAAATAAATTATTTCTATATTATGACAAAGCCGAAAAGAGTAATTTGAAATTCCGCAATTTACAGACATGAGTCACTTATCGAGATGCTAGAGATAACAATGTGTCTAATACAGTACAGAATCCCATACTCCTCTACAGCCACCAGTTAGTGCACTCACTGCAGTGCTTGGTCCTGACTTCTATACTACACCACTAACAGCCTCCCTTGTGGAGAAGAAATATCCTGGCTCTGAGAAAAAAAGTCAACTTCTCCTTCTCTGCCCTTCTAGAAATAAGCTGCCAGGACAACCTCTGTTCCAAACAGCCCTCCACGGTGCCATCCTGCAGAAATCGAGGATTCAGTACTGCCGCTGTGCCGGATGCTGATAAAATACAGACCTCTTCACTGGAAAACAAAATAAATTTTTTTAAAAAGTTAGCATTTTCATCCAGTATAACTACTACTAATATCAAAATGATGACAAGAGTGACAAATTAAATTTCAGTAGGATTCTATTAAATGTTAAGTAATACCCACAATTACCTATTAAAACCTAGGTTAGAAACTAGAAATAACAGGCTGGTGGTGTGGCTCAGTGGTGGGAGCTTACCTAGCATGCACAGGGCTCTGGGTTTGATCCCCAGCATCCCTCCCCCCAAAAAATTTTGCCTAAAATGGAGCATGAAGAATTCTTTACAAATTAAAAACTAAAACAAAGTATATTTAATATACTAACTTCCTGAAAGATTAAAATGTTTCATTAACTCCAGTAACTCCATTAACTCCAGCAATAATCTATTACATTGTATGAAGATATTCTTCAAAATAGTCTTTAAAAATGATTCCAAAAGCATAGCTATGCAAGCATCTATGTTGTTATAGCTTGATCTGAATTTGAATAATTATAAACATATCCAAAACAATATCCAAAATACACCAAATGGAGCTTCTACGATATATATGTGTGTGCGTGTATGATTTTAAATGAATTTTTAAAAATTATTTATTATATATCATTTGGTTTGAAAGTTAAAATGATTAAACAATCAACATAACTACTGAATGATAATGAGATAAGTAGCAGCCGAGGGAAGAAATGCTCAGAATAGGGAGTAAATGAAACAGAAACTGAAAAACAAAGGAAGAGTCACTTGAACTATGAGTGAGCAGAGAACATTAGGCTTAAAAGGTAAGCAGGCACCGCACCGAGGATGTCAGAAGAACAACATGGAGCCTCTGCAGGTTTTTAACCAAGGAGTTAATAAGAGCAAATGTACACTTCAAAGAGTTCATTCCAGTAACAGCAGGTAGGACAGGTTAGGAGAAATTAGTAAAGATGGTATTTAAATACAAAGGTTTTTAACATCTAGAGGGAAGGGGCAAGGAGTTTCTGGCAGATACACTGAAACTTGTAAGTCAATTCGTTGGACTAGTTCACTGACTCTTGCATCTGTGACCTGTCTGTAGCCATGCTGACTCTACACTGTCTGGCATTCTCCACCTGCTATTCTTTAGCTCTGGACATTCTCCCCACACCTCCTTCCTTCATTTATATAATATTTATCTCCCAAGATTCAGTTCAAACATCATTATGTCACTGACATTTTCTTCCAATCCTTCTGACTTCCAACCCACAGGGAATGAAGCATCATGGGATACTGCAATCATAAAATGTATTAAACTGGTTGTAGTTGATCATGCCTGTAATCCCAGCACTCTGGGAGGCTGAGACAAGAGGGTCACCAAGTTGAAGCCCAGACTGCACAACTTAGTGAGACCCTGTCTCAAAATAAAAAATAAAAAGGTTGGGAGAATGTAGCTCAGTGTAAGCCCTGGGTTCAATCTTGGCATGGGGGAGATAAAACATGTACTACACTTGTCATAATTCTCTACTAGAATGTAAATCTGATGGGAAGAACTACATCTTTTTAAAATCACACCCCTCACAATGGCAGGTGTGGTGGGACACATCGGTAATCCCAGGACAGGGAGGCTGAGGACTGCCACGAATTCAGAGCCAGCCTGGGCTACAGTCAGTTGAAGGACAGCCTGAACTACATAGCAAGATCCTGTCTTAATCAACCAAATCACATCCCCAATAGCTGATAACATATGGTGCTAAATCTACGCATAAAGCAAAACTATCTACAGCAGAATAAGGCAGAATGCGCATTACAAAGTTGGTGGTTAACAAGAGTAGAACAGCTACTCTGGGAATCAAACAGTTTTAAAGTAGTTCACGCTCTGCAACAGAAAAGAACTACCCTACAAAAGATTAAATAATATGGCTCTATAATATCCATATTTATTATATTTTAATGATTTTTTTCTAACCATAATGATTAACCATAAGACCAGAGGATCTAGCAGTATGAATTATCCAAAAATAAAAGGTGGAAAATAAGATAGCAGAAGGTCAAAACAGTTTCTAGATGACATCAATCATAAACTTATGAAGGGGCTGGAAGTAGGGTTCAAATATGGCAAAACGCCAAGTAAAGCCAGAACCCAAGAAAGGGACGGGGAAAATACTTGCTTAAGATAATAAGATAATAAAACAAACTAGGTATAAGCGAGAAAATGAGATTGGTGGAAAAACAGTAAATTGTAACCTGAGAGTATTAAAGTTTCAATTTTTTAAAAGTGGAGTATTCTCAAGAGATAGTAGGGTTCAAAATATGGTTAAAAGTCAAGTGACAATGGATGACTTGATAAGGAGAAAATTCAACCCAGGCTGCTAGAAGGGATGAATCATGTATAATAGAAGAGATGGTGGAGAAGTTATGAAGAAAGCAGAAACATATTTGAAAATAAGAAACTATGAACAGTCGAATGGCACTGACTTTACAGTTGTTCAGATGAAAAGGCAGGAGGAAAAGGAACTCAGAACCAAGAGTATGGAAGTCCTCCTTAACTTGGCAGTTAAAAAGGATGATCTGTTAGCAGGACAGAGTTACATCCCAGTTTGTGAGTGCAGGTAGGGTGAGTTTACATACAAACTTTAAAGACACTCCGCAAATTCATTTATAAAAGATCAAGGGATCCAAGTATCCTAGTGAAAAGAGTTAGCAAAGTCACAAACTGGAGTATATTAGACCTAGAGTTAATTCTTCCCATGTGCCAGTATTCCATTTTCATTCCATCCCTCAAAGACTTGGGTGTGATGGGCTGTTCTATCTCCACTTCAATGGACAGCCTGAGGCTCTCAGAGGGGCAGCATTTCCTAACTTTGGCACTGCTTTAGTGGGAAAGATGGCATATTAAACTTGATCAAATGTACTAAAAGGCCACTGCTCTGAACCACCCCACTACCCACTACTCCTATATTCTTTATATTTTACATAAAGTTTCCCCTTTAAGATGACAATTGACATCTTCCAGATGACAGTGTCTAGAATACCAAGTTATCATTTACCAGATGCTAGTTGATTCACTGTAGCCCACGACAGCATGACAGCCAAGTGCTTTAGCATGTGATTTTATTTCTTGTCTGATTTCTGCCCACCATGCATCCCGAGTTTCTGGTTCATCTGAAAAACAAATTTTAAATGAGTTCACTACTCAATAGCACAGTCTATATGAGTAAGAAATGTTTAAAATAAACGTACTACAGGAGGTATAGAAGTATTGTTCTACAACAGATTTTTAAACTTCCTATCTTTAAAATCCTACTTCTCAAACATTTTAAAATTAGTTGCTAGGAAAAAAAAAGCACTATATGCTTAATTACTTTAAGGGACATCTATAGGCAAGTATTTTATTAGATACAGATTAAAATGTAGACCCAGAGTATCCAACTTCTAATCTTAACTGATACCCTATTTCACCTTACCGAGGGAACATCTCGTGTGTCAAATCCATAAGCTTAATACAAATTCTGATTTCATTTCATGGTACTTAGTTTTTAAAACCTACTATCTTCTAGGTTCTTTCCAAGGCAAAGATGTTTCAAGGTTAAAAGAGAAAAAGCTGTACGTTAGCCATCCTTCTACAGAGATGTAGGTTTTAAAGCAAAATGCTAAGAAATAAAGGGACTAGCAAATATATTGAAATGATTAATACAAAAAATAATTTGGGGAATGTATAGAAGGACAAATTTCAGATAAAACATAATAAATTCCATAAATGACAGGGTAACTTAAAAATGGCTTACTCGGCCACGATAGCATACACCTGTACTGTAGTTCCAGTTACTTGGGAGGCTGAGCTAGGAGAATCATCTGAACCTAGGAGTTTGAGACAAGTCTGGGCAACGCAATGAGACTCTCACCTCACCACCACCAAGAGAAAAAAAACTTTTTTTTTTAGGGTTAGAGATGTAGTTCTGTGGTAAAGCTCTTGCCTAGCATGAAAAAGGCCCTTGGTTGTAAAAAGCGAGGGAGAGGAGCAGGGGTACTTAAAAATCACAGAATTGTATTTAATTGTCACAGGAAGTGCTTCTAATAGAGCATTATAAAAGGAACAGCTGTCACGCATACTTCCTAATCACTTGTATTTAGCTGCAAACTATTGGTGAACAGCAGCTGCAAATTATGTTCAAAGATGTTAAAAACAGAAACAGTCCATAATTAATATATCTTGATTTATTTCTTTTGGTAGCCAATTCCCGTTTGGAAACAATTTGAAAACTTTAAACAGAGTGATAAGCACTTATTGTAAATTTTCTACATATAAGGCACTATTAAAACTGAAAACCAAACAAACCAACACGACTTTCTATTTTTAAATTGAAGCACACATTCAATTTTCAAAATGTTTTTCAAAACGAGTAAAATAAGAATTATACTCACTAGTAAAATAGTGAAGACAGCTAAGTAAAGAAAGGTTAAGAAGCTTGTTATAGCTCACACTGCTAGGATGTGATTTTGTTTCCTCCACAGGGAAGAGATCGGCAAAAGGAAGAAATGAGGAGATTAAAGCCAGAGCTAGAAATGATGCCAGCCAGTTCTTGAATTAAAGTTTTGAATCCAAGACCGAGCTACCCTAAAACTTTCTTTCAGAAGACTAGAAAGAAATGCAGACTTCAGGAAACTGAGGGAAAGATCAAAGTATAAGATAAAATGAAGGAAGAGAAACAGAAAAGACTGCAATATGGTGTTAGCAGTCAATATTATGAATTTAGAAATGTGTGCAACAATTAGTTGGCCCTATCTTGCATATCTGTTACTGTGTTAGAATTTCTTCAGACTCCTAACTGATTAATAGTACCAATACACTTGTGAGCCCGTACTTGCTTTTGCATCTAAGACATATGTGCTTGTATAGCAATCTGACCATACATTTAATATTATCCTTTCCTAACAGAAAGATTTAGCATAAGACAAACTATTACTCAAGTAGTTGCTCATTTATCAAATCATTCATGATTCTGAGGAAATAGATATCACAAATAATGATAGAACGATAGAACTATATCTGTTTAGAAAATGGTTTTTTGGGAACACTACATGAACAATAGTCTATCTTTTCCTAAACTCACTACTAGAATGTGCTATTTACTTTTTAAGTCATTCTACACAAATTATTATTTTCTAAAGCAAATAATTGTGATTTTTTAAAAGAATAGTTTTTCTCACATTAGGTTGCCTGCATCTGTACCACAAGTAGTACATGGTAGCTTCTGTTTTAAAAATGAATTTCACAGAAAGTAATCTGTAGTATTGCTTTTTAAACTAATGAAAAATTGGAGGAAGTTATTTAAATTATAAGAAAATAATTTAGAAATGGCCAGCATGTCTAAATAGAAAAGTATGTAATAATAATTTCTATGAGATATGTGTAACCACACAGACTACAATGTTACTTTACATTAAACTTACCTTGATATAACACATAAAATAATCAGATAATTAAACCAAAGAATTAAGTGGCTGATTGAAAAAAAAAAGCTGAATGCAGCACAAGTGGAGCATTCATATTCTTCTGACAAATTCACAAGCAGCCTTTATTTTGACACATGAGCCACACAACTGCACATGGAGATGCCATTATTGTATTTAATACAGTATTTACAAGTTTAATAGAAAGCTAGAGTTACACAGCATGGGAGCTAAGGAAGCGAATGGCATATGTCCACACTGAGAGAATTTGTTAAATCTGGTTTTTGGCTAAAGCAAAAGCTCAAGGAACGAAGGGTTTGCAAAGCAGATTCAGCAATACAGGTGCCAGAAACAGTGATACTTTGGCGCATGCTTGGATCAGGTGACAGTACAGACTGAAACTATGGCAGCTCACTGAAATGGTTACAGAAAGTAATGGCCCTAGATTCTAGGTGAAAGCAAGGCAAGCATACAGTAGGGAGAACTGAGTCACAAACTAGAAATCGTATTAACAACAGTAATCTATAACTGTAAGCAAGAAGTCAAAGGATGAATTTTGTGGCTATTAAATTTAGGGGTTATTTAATTATAATCAAATTTAAACTATTTAATATTAAAGAAATGCTAAACTTATTTCAAACCCTATATTATATCTATGCCAAACATGAGCCAGAGAATCTTCAAGGAGTAATTACGATTAAGACTAACTTATTACCAATAAAAACTCAGAAATAAGTAATCTTTATATTAGAATTTTTATAGGAAACATGCCAGTGAATTTGATGTTTTATTCATCCTACAAAAATATGAAACAGGCTCTACCATACTTACATAAAAAGCAAACCAGAGTCTGGCTTAAAAAGGCATGGCAACTTTACATTCCACAAATAAAACTAAACACAACTTAGTTATTTGATGGTCATACAGCTGAGATGTGACTCATAATTAAGCATTTCAAAGATATTATGAAAAAGATGTCTTCACTTTAAATACCACACTCCTCCCAGTAATCTACAGAATTAGTCATAATTATAAAAAGACATCATTTTGAGAAAAATCAAAAGTTAATTATTATATAACTTGCATTTCACATTATTGTATTTTTCTCCCATGGGTCAAAACTCTTCATAGATAATATCACAAATCTTTTAATATTTTTTTCTAATTGTAGGCATCAACAGCTCTAAATCAATACCTCACTGATAACCTTTTTGGGGGATTTTGTCAGCACCTGTGGGTTGGTGTTAAAATTAATTCATTTTTACTGCTGTTACTTTTCTAGAGCATGGCCACAGCTTGATATCTTGCCATCTTTTTATTATTTTATCATGTTGTTTTTTTATTTTTTGTTTTTGGTACTGGGGATCGAACTTGGGACCTTGTGCTTGCGAGGCAGGCGGCGGAACCACTGAGCTAAATCCCCAGCCCCTATTTTATCATGTTTTTTAAGTGCAGGTAAAACTGGTAAGGATTCTTAAAATGATAGCCCATATCTCAGAAAGCAAGCAAGTGATCAGCACAACACAAAATATGCCTTTATTAAACTGAATCCCTTTGAGATTTTAGGCAGTTACATACTTGTAACTGGAAAACACAGACTACCTCAAGTTTTATATTCAGTTCTATTTTTATACAGCTCTGGGAGAGAATAACTCTGCCCTAGGAAATCTTTTAATCCTGAAATAAAAGCAAATAGACTTTTGTTCAACCTAACTTTTAAATGAATAGAAGAGATAAAGTGTGAGGTTGGATCAAGTAAGGGTTTCTAATATGATGATAATCTATCTTGTTAAGGATGGCATAAAAAGCTATATTCCTCAATATCTGACAGTGATACTCCAAACAGCAAAAACCTCAAAGAAGATAAATTTCTCCTAATGAAACAGATATTAGAGAGTTCAGGTTAAAAGGAGTATTCAGCCTCAAACTGGGTGGAGATTAGTATCACCCTGAGAAAAAGATTTTCTTCACAGAGGAAATGATGTACAAATACAGAGCAAACATCAAGACTTAGGAATTTGGGATATTAACATGGGAGTTGACATCTCATCCATATTGGCCAAAGTAAAGTCTTTGCTATCTGTGCATTAAAGAAGAAAGTCAGAATGTAATCTATTCCTTAACTGCAATTTCACTGTTAATTTGTAACTGGATAATCATTATCCACATTACTGGTAATACAGGAAAGCTTGGATATCATACATGCTATATTTATGCCTTCTTGAATTTTATCTACTTCTTAAAAATTTGTTAAAATACTGAGAACCAAAAAGTGCTTAACTACTTTAGGCTTAGTTTTTGCACATCTGCTCATGAACACCTCTCAAAGTGAAAAGAGTCACTACTGATATCAATTCAAATTTCAAGAACATCTTCCACTTATCTCCATTTATCTACCACACGTGTGTGTACACACAGACACACACACACACACACAGAGGCACAAATTGGGTAGGAATTAGCCTAGACTGGATGTGGAGAGAGGATGTCTGCCTGGCTTGCCACTGGTGTTCTCATAAATACCACTACATTAAAGATTATTATTGAAAAAAGTTTTTTAAGTAATCTAGATGAGCAGACTGACATATTTTATACGTATTTCTTTACAATCAGTAGCCTCACATTATATTAAATATTTTGTAAAGTAGTGACTATGATCTTTTTGTTTCAATTAAACAAATATAATTCTGATGGCTGACCAAAAATAGTATACTTTTCTAATTTCAACCAGTAATCTAAAGCTTGCCTTATCACTAGTAATAATCTATCTTAAGATGGAAAACAAATCTTAGGTATAATATGCCTTAAAATCTATGATTTGTCTAAAACATTTTTTAAAACTTTCAAAAATATTCTCAAAAACTAAAGAAAAGATACCTAGTTTTAAACAACCTGTTTTATTAATTCAGGGCCTAACACATCAATTAAAAATACTAAGATTAGAAGCTATTTCAAACTAATATATAACTACATTTTTAAACCACATTATGTAACTACTATATATTTCCTCTTGGCACTTCCTGAAAAAATATTTAGGCTGGGATGAATCCTATACAGAGAAATAATCACATACTGTATTTTCCTAAACTACACTGAGCATCACTGATTGAAAAAAATTATGTATCTGTGCTATTCAAAAATACTTTCAATAGTCTCTCAAAAGATAAAACAAAAGATCATACCCATTTGAGAAACAATGAGCTAGGAGTATTTACATTTACTCTTCAACTTTTTTTATGTTTTATTTTTTGCAATTCAACTTGCCAATAAGCTGGAGTTTACAAAGGATAGGAATCAAGTGCTCACTGAAACTTTAGAGTTGTAGATATGTGAGAAAATCTATCTTTCTCAGCCAAAAGCTAACAAGAGCCTGCTTCACATGTAACATTCTGCTAGCTACTAAGTTCTGCTGATTTCACATTCTACATATTTCACAGTCTGTGGGTAAAAGTGTAGGTCCTGAAGCCAAAGTACTCAGGTTCAAATTGTGGCTTAGCCACTTTCTAACTATTCCTTGAGCAAACTGTTCTATTTTGCTTACCTACAAAATGACACTAGTGCCTGCCTCAGAGATTTGTTTGTTCATTTGTTGCCTCAAACTCACTATGTAGCTCAAGCTAACCTTGAACTCACAATCCACCCTCTTCAGCCTCCCAAGTGCTGGAGTTTTAGCGGTGTACCACCATGCCTGGCTCTCAGAGATGTTCTGAGGATTAAACGACCTATTATCATAAGTATTAGAAACATGCCTGGCACATAGCTAATACTCAATAAAGTTAGCTCTCCTACCACCATGGAACCCTAGTTATCTAGCCATGATGATTGCACGCCCTCCCTAGCTGGCCTCCCTGTCTCTAACGTTGCTGTCTGATAGCCAAGGACCACCTAATGCAAATGTGACCATGGGCTACCTGTCTTATTGCTATGTACTTATTCCTGGCATGTCATACACAAGATTTGTAAATGCTATATCCTCCTAACTAGTGGCAAAATTCATCTTGCTTTCTCAGAGTCTGTTACCAGGACTGAAACATAAGAAGCAAGATAAGAAAAGATAGCATTTACTCAAACAAACTCTCAGACATGAGAAGGGATCCCTTCTCCCTGCTCTATAAGAATATTTGCTATCAGTGTAGTTAACACAAACTTAAGACAGCAAAGCAGGAGAAAAGGAGATGGAGAAAAAAGCTAAACTGATCAAGACATTTTATACTCTGTAGCAAAAACCTTAGTTAAGTATGAAGTAACTATGTAAACATCATCAAAAGTACTGACTGGCATATTGTTTTGCAAATGCTGGAAGTTTCAGAACCACACACAAAGCACATATTAATATGGGTCTAAATGTACTGCTTGAAATATAAGTTTGTGTAAGTGTCCTATATATTCTTCAAATCTGAGCTCAGGAATCTGTGCCTCCACATATAGTTAATCATGCCTTCTTGGACTCTGTATCCTATACCGCACCATATCACATAGTCAATCATTTAAGGTTTTCCTATCTCCCAAGAATATGAATTTCATCAAGATAGGAGAATTGACAGGCTTTGCCCTCAAATACCTAGCTAACTGTTTTGCATAAAATAAATTCTGATACAGTAATGTGGCACTTAATGAGGATATATATACATACATATATATATATATTTTTTTTTTAAGAAATGCCTCATTAGCATGTGGTTACACAATGACGACTGCTACATCACTAGGCAATGCAATCTTACTGAACAACTGTCACAGATGTGACCCACTGGCCAAAAAGTCATCATGCAGAGCATGACTATACATGCTCATGTAATCTATGAAAGTGTTGTGTGACATATTTTCCTATATCTATTCACAGTTTAAAGTATCTGAAATAAGAATGTTGAAAATTATTAAATATATTTAATATGATATTCTTTCTTTTTCCTTTTTCTGGGAAGGCTAAGCCAAGAAATACAGTATCAGTGAACAATTCTAGTATTAATTAAAATAATTACAACAATTGTTTTCTTAATAATGTGGTCAATTTCTGATTTTCTATGGTAATAAAAGAACAATTACTAAATATTTCCAAATTAAAGAGAATACATAAATGTTTGAATATATTTACCAAATATATCATATGCTCTTCAGAATTACCAAGTTAGTTTTTTTAAACTGATTATCAAAATCAGCCTTATTTCTGAATATGAACTGTTACAGGAAAAGTCTAATGCCTCAGTCAAAAGCATACTACTAGGACACCATTAAGTCAAATATTGTCATCGTTCTCTTACTTCTAACATTCTAAAACCAATCCATTTTTTTTTCTTCATATACTTCCCACCTGACATTATTTTAAATGATGGCAAGATATACTGCTTCTTCAACCATGATTCTCCTTGCAAAAACTCTGTAATTACAGGGGACAATATCCTAGGTTTGGGAGATTCAAGTTTTGCCTTTCCCACTTTCAAATACTATTTGTTCTCTCACTGAACCAACATACTGTACATCAAGTACATCAATCACACCCTGAAACCTTTGCCCTGACAAGATCTTACTTCCTTAAATTATTAATGAGCAATCTGTCCCATCTTTTTTACACATAGTCTTTTTCTCTTCACACTACTCTACGCTGACCATGTTTTAAAAATACATTTTATGAAATGAAATGAAACCAATACATTATTCTTAAATTTCTCAATAAAAATCAATTCTAAAGAATGGCAATTTTAATTCTGATGAATGATAGCATTATGGTAAAGAGTCAGATTAAAAAATAGAGATAATTTTCCTTCATTTACCAGTTGGTAAAAGTCTACAACTGCAAAGGTTGGTCATAATTAGAATGTTTACTAGGATGTAGGTAAATCTGCAGGATAAACATGAGTTACTTCATAGTCAAACATCCATTACTTACATCAGAATTTGCATCTTGGATTCCTAAGAACAAAAAAGATTCACAATATTGAAAAGATTATAGGATATTATCTAAAATGTTGAGCCCTTTGGTATTTTTGCTTGTCTTTAAGATACTCTTTCTGACACAAAGTACTGAAAATTTTCATTAAGGCAAGTATCAGCATTGATACTGAATTTTAAAACTTCTATTATTTAACTTAATTCCAAAAAATAGACAATATTAACAATGAGACATTTATATTAGTAAGAGAATGTGCTCTTATCAAAAAGAAAAATTACAGTGGTTCCAGTGCCTGCTACACAAGCGCAAGGTCCCAAGTTCAATCCCCGGTACCAAAAGAAAAAAAGAAAGAAAAATAAAAATTAATTGGTCTTGATCCTAAACCACATCATCAGCTGTAAAGTTCTCTATCTTTGGTTTCTTTAAGAGTTATAAGCTATAGCAACATATAAATTACTTAAAAGAAAAATTATATTCTTGTGGAAGGAGAAAGAGGAAAGCTTATGGAAGCTGTTAATCCCCCTCAAATCTGCTCCTGGTTAACAAATTTTGGAACACTTAACAGAATTACAAATAAAAATGCTAACTGCTACATTTTTATAATATTTTATAGAACAGTACATATATTCTATTCAAATCTAACTATGCAGGGCTGGAGATTTAGCTCAGTGGCATTGCGCCTGCCTCGCAAGCACAAGGTCCTGAGTTTGATCCCCGGCACACACACACACAAAAATCTAAATATGCAGTTTAAAATACTTTATTTTACAATTTATCAAGTTAGCCATTTAACAATTATATTTAACAAATATTTGCCTAATCATAAAGTTAATGCCTATATAATTTACCTGATATAAAAAACCTGTCCAAAATACATAAATAGTTTAGTTACTGTACTGAAAGTTAATCATGTAAGAAAAGTCACTCATAATTTATGGTATTTCTATGGTTTTCATTAATTCATCTTAACACATTTTTATATTTGTGTTTCCATGGAAATCACAAGTAATTACATATTGCAGAATGTACCTGTATGACTGAATTGACATTAAACCTATTTAAGCTAGAATATTTCTAAAAACTTCACTGAGCTGCCATAATTTTTGTCAGCGTATGTAGTACTGAATGACCATTAAAATACCTGCATTGAAACTATTCCAGTCTAGCAGTTTGTAAGATCTTGTGTTACCCATAATTCCGACAAAGGCTGAGTTCAAAACAGCAAATTAGTAGATCAGTTTTAGGTGCAGAATAGTAGAAATAAAACAAAAAAACTACAAACAAGAACAAAACTGACAGCACTCGACAGGAACTGGAAAGACACAGACAGCAGAGTTAATAAGAGATAGAAACAGGAAAAGAGAAGAAGCATGCCACAGTAATCTGAGATTAACTAGTCTAATTAATTACCTTGATGTTTTAAAACCACCCCATTCTTTCGTTTTTTTATGCTATTTGCTTAATATTTAACAAAGAAAGAAGTTCTAATACAGAAACACTCTAAAATAATAATCTAAAGTTATTATGTGGTAGTGGTTTTAAAAGGAAGTTTTTCCGCTTTATATTTAGAATGAAATAAAAATCTCCCATATTCACTAGTCAAAAAAAATAGCTGCAATATTAATTTGAGAACACAAACAGCATTTTTAACATTGGCACATGCATCTCAATCCTAAGTTTCTCTCAGCAGAGTAACTCAGTATTACAAAATTACTGTATCTTCTTCATTATGGCAGATACTGGTCCAAAGTTTCATTTTGTGTTAACATTCTACTTTCCTCAACAGATTGAAATTTCTCATAAAAAGTTACATAAGGGGTTTGGAGATTAATGCTCCTTTTTAGTGTATAATGTATACATAAAACAATCCAAGGATGTGATGTTTTAAGTCAAAATAAGATAATATTGGAATTATTAGAATATATACTTGATATATATGTAATAAAATGAAAACTAAATAAAAATATATTTCATACATCACTAAAAACATTTATATGTACATGCCCATAAACTTCAGGGAATAATCCATTAATAACTAAGAATTTTAACTGAAAAACTATTCTGAAAGAGGAAGAAAAGGAGAAAACTGGTAAGCTGATAATTATAACATATAAAATATTCTGTAATAAAGATTCCTGTTTTTTTCCCTGGGCCTGGATTCTTATATTTCTCACACAGTTAGAATAAACTGGTAGGTAAGATAAATCCCCAAAAGCAGTTTTTGTAAGAAGTATTAGTATCTTAAATATAGCTCTCTACTTAAATGTATTTAAGTAACATTTATTTGTTCTCCCAGACTCTACAGTTTATTCAGAGTACATGGAAGTGATAAGACAAAATTAAAATGTTTTCAGTAACCAGAAGACATTACCAACAATTGAATATATTCCTAAAACCATTTTTTATATAAATGGATGCCATCTATTAAAATATCTGAGTCAATAAGCCATAGAAACACATGTAACTATCCTTGGGTCACCCAGTTAATATCAATATTTCCTTCCACTTCACAAATAATTCAAATTCCTAAATGCAAAGATACAGAATTTGACATAGCGTTCAAGAACATAATACTTTAAGTTGGCATCAATCTTAATTTTCTGTAAGTGTTACAGAATATACAGACAGTATAATGAAGAAAAGATCCTAAACTGACCAGAAAAATAAGAAATGGGGCAAACAATAAACCAAGAAGAAAAAAGAAAAGACTGGTGCTCAAAAGACATGTTTGCTAAGCTTTAGAGTTAAGTAAATCTGACTAAGAACTGCTGTTGTGAAATCTCATTCAGGGTCCAGAAAAATTTCACTATGCTTCTCTGTAATTAATGCACATAAAATCAAACCACAGAGCATAAATTAAATATTCAGAAATTTTTAAATGGTAATGCTCTATAGTGCCACAGCCTTAAAATCACTACTGGTAATGTTATCCATGCAATAATATCAAAGCATTTTACTTTTCATAGCTGTCAATAGAAGTGTCACCAAGAGGTTACAGCAAGTGACAAAATTTCCTAAAAATATATAGGGACAGAAGCCAAATAAGAATACTAATATAAGGCCGGGGATTTAGCTCAGTGGTTTCGCCGCCTGCTGCGCAAGTGCAAGGACCCGAGTTTGATCCCCAGTACCAAAAAAAAAAAATACTACTACTAATATAACTTCAGGTTTAAGGTATATCACCAAAATAGTGACTAGAGCAAAGAAATGAACTTCTACTCAAAAACAAATGTAATAATTCCATTCTGAGTTTCTACCATTTATCATGCTTACTGATTTAGAAAAATCAAGATATTTCTAACCCAAGGGCCTAAAATTACCCAGGACTTTTATGTCTATCTCCTTTTAAAATTTTGGCCCCATCCTTTAAGGAAGTAAGCTACCATTCTTATCAGAGGTTAGTCTATTTTTCTTTAATTTTTGGTATTTCTATACAATGTTCAAAATTACAATATAAAAATATCTCTTTTAGGAATAAAGAAATTAATAACCTAAAAAGGGCGACTGCAAGTAGAAACACTTAGCATCTTAAGTCAAGGCCGTATAGTCAAATTATAAATTTCTCCAGGTCAAAGAAAATACCTGACTCAAAAATGATTTAAAGATACTTTCTAAGTGATATCTTGGCCAAAAATAAATCAAGATCTGCTTGTTTTACATAGAAATGCAAATAAAATATACCTTTAGTTTGTTTTTAATTAAGATAACTACAAATATTGTAAAGTAATGTGCCAGTTTACATTTTCCTTTCAAGTAGGTTTGACATATAAAACATTGTAGAAATCAATTCTAATAAGCACAAGTTAAATAAAGCAAACAGTAAAAACAAACTTCTAAAAGAACATACCAGGATTGTGGATGCGATCCAAGAGCTTCACAGAGCGTGCACTAACAACACCACCGACATGCACAAGAAATCCAGGAGGAAATGCCGTCAAAGTAAAAAATGGAAATTCCTAATACAGAGAAAAGGGGAAAAATACAACTGACTGTGAAATATTTTTAAAACTGCACGTCCTAAAGAAATGTATTCTATACTTTGAAATAAAAAGCCTTCCTATTTATTACATATTCTTTGTAATTCCACTGATATTTAAGAGTTTCAAATCCATTTCCCCGTATTTATAGTGTTATGCAAAAGCTGAGAAAAAATGTTTTTAAGAGTTCCAACTTGAAATATTTGGAACACACTCTGTCTTCCCTGATGCAGCTGCACAATGGGATGAGTGGACTGACTGGCTGGGCCCTCTTACCCATTATGTACTTCTCAGTGTAGAGGTCTCTTCACACACATACCCAATACAAGCTACTGGTAAAGACTCCAAAGGCCTGGGGAAACGAACCAAGGGATGGAGAGTGGGAGGTTGGACAATGGGCATTAAGAGGAAGGAGAGAGAATAAACACAAATGTCAAGTTGAGGTGGGTAGAGAATGACTGTGTGGGATTATTTACCCTCTTTACTCCAATAACACCAGGACAGCAGGAACAAATGCAAGGACTCAAATGAATAGTACGTAAGTAAGCGGGTTAAAGATGATGCAATACAATTGTATAAGTTCTTCAAATTTTAATCTCCCTTTTCTCTTAAAGACATAAAATTTAAGAGACAAGGAGAAGAACCCAAGAAAAGAATAAGAAAATAGTGAGAGGAAATTCACTGAAATACTGTAGTCCCCAGGAAGAAAGGGGAGCTCCTCTGGTTGCCCAAAAGTACAGGCCCCTCATACCACACAAATGAATAGAAGAAGTAAGAGAAATTTGATACCTTAGCTGTCTGGCTACAAGATTAAGGCAGTTCCCTGAAACAGAAGTCACTTACCGGCAGCCTCGACTATTTTGAACATAACTGACAGCTGAAAAATAAGCAAAGCAGGGCTCTCCACAGTCAAAAGAACTATTATGGTTGTCAGTATTAAAGCTCATGCACTATCATACTATGATATATAGTAGATATAAATACACATGTTAGAAACACATAATTCTAAAGTTTATCATCATATTTTTGAGACCATGGCAGATTAAATGCAACAAATAAAAGCTGTGAGAGATACAGAATACTACTCAAAGCTGGCACATATAAAAGCAGCAAGATTACTGACTGGATGCTTAAAGCATGGAGAATACAAACTCACAAAAGCATAATTCACAAAGCATAGTAACTTGGAATCATTTAGCAAAAGGCAAACAATCCTTTAAACCTCAGTAACCCACGAAGGTAGAATATGAAAAAATGCATGTGTTTAAAATAAATTCATTTTATACTTAAATTCTGAACTTAGAAATAATCTTTAATAAGGGCAAGAAAAATCTATGCCATATAAGAAAATAGTGAGACCAGTCTATGGAACTGTCCCTATTTAGCCTAGATGACAAGAACAGGTAAAAGAGGAGAAATGAGAAGATGAAAGGGGAATGTATCATTTAAATGTATTAGAAAATATTTACTCAAATGCATCCTTATTTCCATCCAAGTTTTTTAAACGTTAGTTTTAAATGAGAAATGTCTGGATGAGTTCATTATTAAAAGTGAGTATTTTTCCAAGTAAATTGGGTCTTCAAATTGGGTCTTTTTTTTCCCTTTTCTTCAATTTTAGGAACACTTCTATAATTTCCTCAAAATACCTCAGGCATGTGACTGTCCCATAGAATAAAAAGCTACTTTACATTTTATCTTTATACTGTTAAATAAAATGTTTGTGAAAGCCAGGGATTTAGCTCAGTGATGCCACTGCCTGCCTTGTAAGCGCAAGGTCCTGAGTTCAATCCCCATAACAAAATAAAATGTTTGTGAGCTAAATGAAAAACAGCACTGTACTTCAAAAGCTAAGAAATAAGGAGAATTTCTATATTGGAAAACACACACATAAAACATTTTAGATAACTGTTTTTTAAAAAATCCGAATGATTTCTCTATTCAGTATTCTTGTTCTGTTTTGTTTCCTGCTTTTGTCTTGGAACAGGGTTGTGCTATGTAATCCAACCTGACCTTGAACTCAATAGGCAGCCATGGCCAGTCTTGAACTCATGATCCTCATGTCTCGCCCTCCCAGCTGCTAGTATTACAAACATGTACCACCACTCTCAGTTATATTCAGGATCTTTTACTCTTCTTGCCAATTTTCTGGAGACTCAATAGAGGAATGAAAGGGAAAGCAAGACACTAGAGCTGATCAGAGGAAGAAGCTGTATGGCAATAGCCACCCTACAAGGGGAAGGTCTACTCTACTACTGACTTAAACACTGTCTTACAAGCTCCCAGTTCACTAATAATCAGTGCACTAGTTCACTTTAAAACACAGAATTTAACCTACAGTAAATAAATATGTTATTGTTACTTAACCAAAATTCCATCTTCAGACTATTTTCTGATTAGAAAAATGGCTGCTGGAATCTAGAGCAGACCGTAGGAAGTATCTGTTATCTCCACCACCATGACCAGGGGCTGTGACCACCCACTTACAAACACGCCAGCCCTGTGGAGGGTTATTTTAGATTGTTTTTTTGGTACCAGGGATGGAACTCAGGACCTTGCGCTTGCGAGGCAGACGCGGTGCCCTGAGCTAAATCCCCAGCCCGTGTGTAAGGTATTTTAAAACTACGCCGTATGGTCTTTCTTGTACCTTCAGAGGGCTGCTGTCATCTCAACGCTCTAGATGAAAAACTGAGGTCAAGAGCACCTTTCGTTCTCAGGCTCTTCTTGAGCAACAAATCTTCTAATCTGGCTCCCTTGTTAATTCTGATTAAAATATTTAACACTTAATATACTTGATGACTTAATATTTTTCCCATTGAACAGGATGGCGTCCTTACGATCAACCCCAAGCATACCCCACTTTCAATGTTAGATGTGAATTTTAGAACTACAGAAGACATTTTCTCCAGGAAGTTATTATAATTAAAGTATCTCTCCCTGGGTCCACAGACGGAACTGACCTGTTGATGCTACGACATAAGCCCGATGCATGAGACATAAAAATATTTAATGGTGTGTGCTTAAAGACAAACTAGATGAAAAATCAATACAACATAAAGTATCATTTTCAAGAGAGTATTTAAGAATTTCCTTAGAAGATATTCGAATGGATTTTTAAATCAAAAACTCTTATTATCCCAAGATAAGAGAGTAAACCTTCTAGATATAAAATTCCAGTGGCACACACTTACAATCTCTGCTACTCTGGAGGCTGAGGCATGAAGACTGCCAAGTTTGAGGCTAGAGTGGGCAACTCAGGGAGACTCGGCCTCCAAATAAAATAAAAACGGTTGGGATGTAGCACAATGGTAGAGTGCTTGCCTAGTCTGTGGCGGCCTTTGGTTCAACCCCCAGCACCACAAAAGAAACAACAACTCCATGCCAGATTCCAACAATGATTTACTGTACAACTGACCCTACTTCTAAAATGATTACAATTCATCACGAGTTTGCTTTTATATCAGTTTATTCCAAATGATATTCCTATGAGTAGGTATTTTAAAAGGGAGGTTCTATAGTAAACACTTTGGGGAAATACTAAATTAACTAGGGTTTTTTTGTTTTGTTTTGTTTTTTGAGAGAGGGTCTCACTATGTAATTCAGGCTGGCCTTGAACTATGTAGCACAGGGTGGCCTCAAACTCACAGTGACCCTCCTGCCTCAGCCTCCCAAATGCTGGGATTACAGGTGAGAGGTGCAGTGCTTGACTAGTTACCTAGGTTTCTTTACTGAAGAAAAATATGTACCCCAGAATCTAAAAATTAGCTTCATTTTTCTTTTCTGAACTTGAAACTAAGTAAAACATTTATTTCTATATTTCATCTCCCAATAATCTAGTACCTATTATTATCAATTTATTTCTTAATCTTACTGTGAAGGAAAAGAATAACTTTACTTTTGAGAACTGCTAACTTGAGTAAACTACTAAATAAGACAGTTTTTAAGTTTTTCTTTCCTTGAGGGAAAAAAAGCCATATAATTTATTAAGGGTGATTATGAAAGGACAGAAATACTTAGACAAAAACAAATATTTAAAAAGTATATTGGGCTGGGGATTTAGCTCAGTGGTTGCGGCGCCTGCCTCGCAAGCGCAAATATATAAGCAGATCTCAGTGAGGTGATCAAGTGTGCAGGATTAGGGCGTATGTGAACACATGCGGGGGAAATGTGTCACACTTCCGTACTGGCTCTTCCTAAAACAAAAGCATGGCAGCTACAGCCGAATGTGAGACCCAGAGATAACAATGCGTTTGTTACATATTACGAACAGAGTCATCATCTCATAAACTGAAGTAACTGCTGCTGCATGGGGAGATGATACAGTGCACTACCATGGCAGTTACAAACTTAGGTTTTACAAAATTATAAGCAAAAACTATTGTTCGCAATATCTTTGCTCTTTATTCCATGAAGATTGTCTAATAATGCATGTTCATTATGTTAACATGCTCAATATTTTATGAACTTTTAAAAGCACATTTGAAAACAGAAATTTCACCCAAACTCAATCTAAAATGATTCTAATTTTACAAATTTTTCCCCCTGAAAGTGAAATAACTTTAAAGGTTCTTAGCGCACAGAGTAAAATTACATTATACAGGCAAAATCCCATTATATCCAATTTCAAGCCCGAGTTTTTCTGCTGATGGAATCCTACAATAGTAATTAGATTACAAAAAATCATAATCCTAGTGTAAGGGACACAGTAGAGAACATAAAAATAGGAGGGAGCAGAGATAAGAACATTCTAGTGTAAAACACAGTAAAGGAAATACACCTTCACTCTGACCCTCTTCTCTTCCATGTCTTTAATCTTTCACTATATTCGCTTTTAACAGATGAGCTAAATGCTTAGCTGGGCCTCTGAGTGGCAGTAGTTGATATGCCTCCAAGATGGGAGAGCAGCTCAAAGGCAACTTGCTGAACAGGGTATAAAGCAAACAAATGCTGTAACACATCTCATTGCTCTGCTTAATTCAGCTGTGCTCTCTCCAGCCTTTTCTAAAATAGTGTATACATGGACACTTTCCGCACAAGGAAAAAAGTACAGAAAAAACTGTGTTATTTTTAATAGAATATGAAAAAACTATTCTCAAGAACCAAACTCTAGAAAAGAAATACATTTACTTTATGAAATACATTCTTTTATAGATGTTTACTATGTTTCACCTTTTTTTCTTCCAAATGCTGGTATAAAATGAAACATATAAAAGAAAATTCTGTAAATGCTTATAGCTTCCAAATCAGACATACTGAAAGCTATGAAACTGTGTCTTAACTGACATGGGGGCTGGGGATTTAGCTCAGTGGTTCTGCAGCCTGCTTTGCAAGTGCAAGGTCCCGAGTTTGATCCCTGGTACCCAAAAAAAACTAACATGGCACATAAAATCATGCACTATATTAGCAGAAGACAAAAAAGAACATGAATGAACCTCACAGTACTATTAAATTTTTTTTACATGTTGCATTACAAAAAAAATAAAAGCTGGCAACATTTGTTAAAAGCATAAATAAAAGTAAATGACCAAGATTAAAACTAGAAAAGCTTCTACTACAAGAAATAGGCTCTCACACATGTTCAGAAACATACCCGCCGTTTACAGAACCTATGAGGTGATCCTCCCTTAGCAATGAAGTTTATAAAGAAAAAGAGAGAGAGAGAGAAATCATCCCAAAACTATAACTACTCATTTTCCCAGTCAACAAATGTAACTAAATATTAAACATATTAAAATAGAACCATATTATTCATACTAATCTGAAGAAATACAGAATATGCCCATTTTTTATTTTTAAGAGATCGGTGAGTGATAAAAATAATCTTAGCAAATAAATATATCAATATAATACAGAATTATTTTTAATAAAATACTACTAGAATATTTTTTCTGCAAAAACAGCCATTTCCTTGTCTATATTATAACAATAATGGAAAAATTAAAAATGTTCATTAGATAGTTGCAAAAAATATTTCTAATAAAAAATTAGAGGACAAAAGAAAAATGGCTATAGAATAATTCCAAACCAAAAGTAAATAATATAAATAAATGATTTTGATATCTTAAATATATTTGGGGTTCAAAATTGCAGTACCACAGATATGAACAAAAACAGCTTATGAAAGTATGTAAGTACACAGAGGCAGAAGATAATAAGATCCTAGCAACTGTAAAAACGAAGATTATCAAGTAAATCTTACCCTCTGTTCCAATGCTGACTGAGTCTGCTGTCTTAAAAGAGCTTTAAATGGCCCTCCTTCTTTTCCAGCACTACCACTTCCCATTCCTACAGAACATGGGCACAGAAAAGACAACAAAACAACAAAAACAAAAAACCAACTATAGAAACAAAGTTTAATTGCATTCATCTTCCTAATCGTGAGTCAAAATGTGATAAAATCACACAAGTATTTCAGATGATAACTAAAGTAATTATTTAATATAGCAACAAACTTCTACAGAAGATCAAAGTTTTGATGACAGCAAGTTTTACACTCAATTTGTCTTAAGAATTATAAGCAAAGTTATGCTAAGGGGCTGAATCTTTGTATAATATTCCACCTTTAGAAGTTGAGTCTTCTAATAAAAAAATCAAAGTAATAATTATTACTATCTTAACAAATTAAGAACATAGAAAAATATTAAATATTTAAAAGCAAACATAAAGATGAAAAGCACTAATCGCTTCTTGGCCTTTTGGGTAAGATCAAGTGTAGAAAAGCACTAACTGCTCACTTAAAATATATCTCAAAATTCTCTAAAGTAAATGAAATTTAGATGATTTTGCAACACAGAAAATTCATGTTCTAATAACTTATTTCTAAACATAGTATTTAATTAAACAGTATTAATTTTATATTTTTCAACATGCATTCTAAAAATCAACATAATTTTTTTAAAAGTAAAATTCACAGACAAAACAGACACATAACAAATGTACAGTTATGGATGAAAGAATTATATTTTTCAAACTGTTAGATGTATTTATTAAGGTATAATTTTATATTTCTTCTTCTCTTACCTTATTTTATTGTTTTGATAGTACCACCAGACCAACTATGGTCCAGGAATTACAGAAAATGGAATGGGAAAGAAGCTAATGATCTATTGACTAGAATCAATCCCACTTTTTGAAACTGAAAATGCATAGTCAAATCTGTTGCAATCACTTAAAAAGGAACTAATTTAATTTTATATTTTTAGCTGTTCTTGGATAAGGAAACAAAGGTTAGCATGTGTATAGTCCCATTCTGTTCTTTAAAAGCAAAACAAATTTATTTTTCTTATAGTAATCTAAACATTATTTTTAGAGACTATATAATGCTAAACAGAAATAAAACTAAATTCTTTATATGAAGCATATTAAAAGCCACAAAATAAAATATAAATTTGTAGTGATAAGTAAAATATCAGAAAATATAGCAGAATAATTTGATTAATTAATGCAGTAGACAGAAAAAAAAGGATAATGAAAGAATAGCACCAAAAGGAGACTTAAACTGATTCAAACAGAATAATTTACTAATGTTAACCATATGGTTTAGCAACAAGATGGTACAGGTCTAAAGTGAATGGAGTTGTATGAAGAGAAAGAAAGTAAAGCAACTAAAGCAGAAATGCTAGTAATAAGAACCTAAATAACTGTCGTAACTATCCAGATTTATGTCCTTAGCCATAAAATTTTTCATGCATAAATAATTTAGCAAATACTCACTAATTATCAATCAAGTAGTTCTCAATTGTATCCTTTTAATTCTGTTTAACTCTGCCTACCAGTAAGAAAATTAATAGAAATTTAATAGAAAACAAGCAATAGTTCATTTTAGTAGGAAATAAGTTTTTTAAAGATGATTTAAAATTAAGGGGTTAAAAAGCTGACATAATATGATCCTACCAGAAGCAGCCAGGAGCAGCTCTTCACTGAAAGAAACACTTTTCCTCAGAACTGGGCTGACAAGGCTAGAATGATGAGGGGGAAGGCTAGATTCCGAGAGGAGGACACAGGACTTTTTAAGATGAAGGGAACCACAAGAGAGAGAGGGGGAGCTGGGACACAGGTAAATCCTAGGTCCCTGTGGGTAAGGTGCTGTGGAGGAAATTGGCAGAGAAAAGATGCAAGTTCAGAAGATGATCAGAAAATGCACGATAAGGAAAGCCACGATGAAGCAAAATATAACAGTAAAAGTAATTTTTAAAATGTACAGACAAATTACACTAAGCATATCGAGAGTCACTAGAAAACCATCTACCCAACATAATGTACATGAAAGGCACCATTTAATGAAAACCTTTTCAAGTTCTGCATTAAATTTTTTAAAATCACTAACGCAGGACTTCATGCCATTTTAAGCACTTTTAACTGCTTCAAAATACTTAAATTACCTACTCTTTCTTAAAAATTCATGAGGTTAAAATATACCACATTTTAAAAATGTTAGAAACTTGTCTCAAATATAGTACAAATACTTATGTAAAGTGGTAAAGTACAATAGCTTCATATTTTACTGGCTAAAAGATACACTCCTGGGTGTTTTAATTGAATGCTATTTTAAAAGATCAAACACTGAGTATCACACTAGGTAGACAATTACTATTATTAAAGTAAATATTAACTTCTTTCTCTGCAGCTTTGAGATGTATATTAATATTTTCTTTTTCCTCTAAAACTTTCCATACCAATCATAGAACTATTAGCATTTACAGAGATTTGAATACTCTCAGGGTCAAATATCTTATGCAAGAGAAAAACTATATATGGTGAACAACCTGACCAAGAGTCAAATTTAGGTCTAATTAGTGTCACATCAGTATTTTAATACTAACATTCAAAAATTCTGCTATTACTTGAGTACTTGGGAAAAAATATAAAATCTCATAAAAAGTCAAAGAAAAAACCAACTTTCTCACCCTATGCTTTATTACTTTGGTTCTATTTTAGCTTCCCAGTTTACAAATAATAAATTCAACTATAATCAGCTTATCTCATTCTCCACTATTTCTCAAGATACTAATTTCATAAGTAGGTATGTTAGAAAAAAGAATCTTGATGTACATTCTGAGTTACAATTTTAGAAATCCAAAAACAATTCTGATTTTGCCATCTTGTATTTCTAAGAGAAGTAGAAATGTTCTTCAGAACTATTCAAAAATATCTTAAGATTCATGCAAAGGTCAAGAGACTAAAACTGGCTAATATTTTATTTATTACTGAGGCTAATATTTAATTTATTTATTATTACTAATAATTTAACTATAGCCAAACAAAACAATATATTTGGAGGCAGTTTATAAATACATGAGAATATTTGTAAATGAGTTTTTAATAAGCAATAATACAAGTTTTCATTGTTAATAAATTGATTGCTGATCAGTAAGCTAAGGGATAAGAAGTTTGATTTGCTTTATTACTTCACAAACTTCTTTAGGTTTGGCCTTTTTGCAAATTAAAGAAAAAGATCCAAAGAGCCAAATACGGTGTTGCACACCTGTAATCTCAGCACTCTAGGAGGCTGGGGTAGGAGGACCACAGGTAGTAGCCCAGCCTGGATAACTTAGATAGACCCTGTCCACAAAACTAAAAAACATAAAATAGGGCTGGGGATTTAGCTCAGTGGTGCCGCCGCCTGCCTCGCAAGCACGAGGTCCCCAGTTCAATCCCCGGTACCAAAACAAAAGAAAAAACAACATAAAGTAATAAAATGAAGGGCTAGGGATACAGCTCATTGAGAAGGCCCTGGGTTCAATCCCCACTACTGTGAGAGACAGAGGAAAGGGAAAGAAAGAGAAAAAGAAAGACAGAGACAGAGAGAGAGAGAGAGAGGCCGAGACAGCAGAAAAAAATTAAGAAAAAGGAAAGAAAGAAAGGGAGAGACTACGGAAATACATTCAAAACTATCTGCGATGTGGCACAAAAACCACTAAGAATATCAAATAGTGGCCTGGAATATAGTCAGTGGACCGGACCATAGCCTCAAAAATATTTTTGAGAAAACTGATTCCCCAAATAGTATCCCAAGTCTTTCTTGTTCTATCATGGATATTAAGGCCAAAGTCTCTCACTCTTTATTTTGAAAAACTTTTACTTCAGTTTGAATGGTTTATCACATTTATAAAAAAAATAGAAATTAAGTGGATGGACTTTTCTTATGGCTCTTCCTCTAGAAAGTCCTGATTTAGAATCAGATTTCTTTTCATTCTTTTTACAAAATCTGGGATAATTTTTAAAATGTCTTTTCTAACACAAAAATGTTATTAAACATGATAAAATTAAAACACAAATAAGAACTATGCTTTAATCAATCTGATGGGGACTGCATAGCAAAATACTACTTAAAAAAATTATAAATCACAAAATCTCAAATTTCTAAATTTCTTTCAAATTTTTTTCAAATTAATTTAGTAATTTAAATAAGTTAGCTCTGTTTTAGGGAATAAAAAACTAAATTTTTACCAACTTTTATCATAGAACATATTCCTAACACCCCACAAAGACTATTCATAAAAATATAAATGGGAGCATGAAAAAATTATAAATGTAATAAATTGAAAAATATTCAAGATAACCTAGAGAATAAGATTCACAATACCGTATATTTTAAATACTGTAAAACAGATGAAGAGATATACTCAAGGGTAACCATATCAGTTGAGACGTTTTTATAATAAAATTCTAGAATTAAATTCAGAAATGGACAGAAACAATGAATTAAAAGCTGTTTACTCTTCAAGAAGAATTTAATTGTAAGCTAGTGGGTATTACTTTTTTTTTTTTTGGATACCGGGGATCGAACTCAGGACTTTGCGCTTGAGGCAGGCAGTGGAACCACGGACCTAAATCCCCGGCCCCCGGGTATTACTTTTTATTCAAATGCTTTAAGATGTTATTCCTCTTAATTTGAGCATGAAATGAAAATGTCTTACACACACAAAAATAAATTTTGGATTTGATACCTACACTAGATTAAGCTAACAAAATCTTGATCTCCAAACAATTTCTGAACTATACACAATTTTCATATTTTAACTGTCATAACTGAAAATGATCACTATTCACATCATCTTTTATCTTAAATGCCAAAAACGGAAGGAAAGATTTGGATGGAAGGCTAATAGGAAACAAAAACCAAAAACAAAAGGTGGGTGGAAGCGCCTTACCAGTTTTGGGTGTCAAACTCAAATCTGTGTCAGAAGAAGAGGACTGTCGACTGTAGGACTTGGAAGGTGAAAAGGAATAAGTTTGGTTTTTCAGAGGGGTTGAGGGTCCTGATGAGTGAGTATTGGGGTTGGGATCTTCATTGAAGGGAATCCTGCCAGAAGAAGGTGGAAAAATATTAAGTAATCATGTGCCAAAGGGCCTGACAGTTGGCAGCATGATCCAAACACCAGGAAAGTATCGGGGCAGGGCCAGCAGTCATTTCTTATGTGTGGAGCTGGGAATGAGGCCAAAGACAACCAATTGCTGTTTAACCATTCAGCATTCTCCAGATAAATATTATCTGCATTGAAACAGTTAATAAGCCAAGGGAAAAGCAAAAAAGCATGAAATGATAGACTAAGAGAATAAAACATATTAAAACAAGAAATAAAGTGTAAATATATGACAAAATAGTTTAAGTAAATGTTTTTAAGTTACAAAAAGAAAAATGATGACCACAAATGGTGTGTGAAAATAGTCATAATACTGTTTGTATTTGCACACACACAGACAAGTATCTTTAAAGGAAAGAAAAAATGTTTCCTTATCCTATAGCATCAAGAGTGCCACAGCTAAAAACACAGCAAAAAGTAAAATAAACATAGCTACACAGAAACATTGCATTAAATGCAAAACAGTTGCTTACCTGTTTTCCAACAGCTCTCTTCCACAGAATTAAACAGAACCTACTGTAACAGGCTTTGTACACAAAGAAAATTAGCAAATTGGAAGCCTTGGTGTCTATTTCATTTAGCATCTTATTGTCAATTTATTTCTATATAAATGCAGAAAGAATCACAGAAACACATATTGAAGGATTCTCCTCAAAACTCACCATATACAAGATATAAGACAGGGCTCTGAGAGGATCTGTGGAAGAGACTTTGGAAGCTGGAAAAATAATTTCACTTCCATACAGTTTGAGCCTCTGTGGTGGCTAAATACACAAGTTGTTCACTGCAGCTGTACTTTGAATAAGAAAAGGAAAAAGCAAACACTTGTGGTACCTGCCTACACTACCTGCCTCCCTGCCTCTGCAACCACTCTGCCCGTGGCCTGCCTCTCCCCAGCTCTGGAGTCTCGTACCAGTATAGATGAGAGTGGGAACAGACACAGAGAAGTTCTGAGTAAGTCGTGAGCCAGTAGCAGTGTGAATTGGGCTGTTTTGAGTCGAGCGACATCCAAGGCTTGGAGGATGAACCAGCGGAGACCTGAGGGAATTTGTGGTCAAAGTGGAAGAAGAGAAAACAATATATACAACAGATTGCAAAGTTATGTTAAAATAATTTCCAAGGAGCTTTAGTTAAGGGAGAGAACTTTTTATAAACCCTAGCATGCAAAAATAAGTTGAAATTGAGAAAAGTTAAATATTAATTTGTTAAAACAGTTATCAAGAATTAGATTAATAAATCAGGACTGTGAATAAGAAAAATAGCAAGCAGAATAGTCTATGGAATTAAATAAGACAAAATATTAAGATCTGGATTCTAAACTGCTTTAACATATTTGATATTGTTTTCATAAAAATAGAACTTACTGTATAGTATTCATGGAGAAAAACACCCATAAAGGTGAAAAGTCAGATATAAAATTCTCATATTACCTTTGAAACTAAGATATGGATTGCTGATAGAATTAATTATATTTTTCTATGGGGAAAAGTATATTACATAAATAAGAATCCTGAGCTTCATTGTGGCAACTAACTCCCTGTGCAATGTCTTTGTTTATGTACAATGTAGGGGAAAAAACATGTGAGTAAACTATGATATCACCAAATGGAAGACAGGCTTTGAACCCAACTTTTCCTGGCCTCTTAGCTTATTTTCCATGGCTCTACTATTGACTGCATAGGGCACATTCCCACCAATCTGTCACGGCTCAAACATGAGTTGTCACTCATGAGCCACAAAGGGTTTCCTAGGCTCCAGAGACTATTTTCTGAAAATATTATTGATCTACAATAGGACAAATGTTTCTGTTTTTATCAATAATATACATTAAAAATATGTAAAGTGTGACCGATAAAAATTAAACTATTATTATTAAATTATCTTATTGGTTTCTTATTTTTCTATAAACTGAGTAAGGTTTTATTTGTTTCCCTGCTAAAGCAAGAAAAAGTTTGTGCTCGCGTCAACAGCACATATATTAAAGCAATAAAAAGTTTAATATGTAAGAAATCCAGAATCAGTGCTGTACATAGGAGAAATTACTGGTAAACGCTCTTAAAAAGCATTTTTAAGTAGAGAAGTGATAAACCACACTTAACACACTTCCTACCACCAACACAGTTCACCTAGGAAACACCAAAGAGATGTACACTGTGTATTACACTAAACACCTAAAAGGAAGAAACAAACTTATGAAGTACAACACATCATTAATATAAGTAAAATAAAATGAAAATTGCAAAATGTTCAAATTATGACACCAAATTAAAATTCAAATACACTGAAACATTATCATAATCTATTAGTTCTTTCATGAAAGGTGGCCTCACAATAATACACTCGTGGATTCCTAATATTAAATCTATTCCATCCATTCTAATATATAATTCATTCAGGTAATCTATTAAATCTAATCTACACTATTTTTTTTATCAAATTCCTATCTAAAACTCAACTTTATAATGCCAGATTAATCAGCAAAATCATAAAATAAGTTTTAAAGCAGCACCCAAATTGATTCACTATCAAAAAAACAACAAAGCCAATTGAAGCAGCCTGCATACTGAGTTTTCCTAAACAAGACACAGGTATTAAGATGTCATTCAAAAAATCATAATAAAGCAACTTCAATTCGATTCAAAATGTTGGACAATTTAAAGCAAATAGCTTTGACAAAATTTAAAAAGGAGAAAATTTACATAAACGAAGGTTTACATTAATGTGAATGCATGTGAAACTTATTCCCCTGCTATTCATATTTCATTCTAAGATACCAACAGGTAATACAGCTTTATCTTTCCACTAAATAACTTAATGGAAAGAGAACTTCAGACATCTCGGCTGCACAAGCCAGGCCCTTTCAGGCAGTGTAGGTGAAGCTAGAGGGTGGCAAGTAGAGACTCCAGGTCTTTCTTTACTTAAATTTACTACAGAAAGAGCATAAAGGAAAATATAAATCCCTCAAAAAGTTATACCTGCAATCTGACTCTACCTGTAGTGGGTGGCAGTTCATATTTTTCCAGGACATATTTTAAACTGAACATAAAACAAATTCACTTTTCAATTTATTTTAGAAAATTATTTCCCTTGTCTGTGTCTTTCTAAATAAAATTAGGCAATATGCAATACTGTGCTCCCTGTCATAAAATTTAACCCCAACGACTGAAGGCAAGCAGAAAGGAAATGGTTAAAGAAAAAGAATATTTTTAATGTAAAAAGGAAAAATGAATTTTTTAAAAAGATTATAAAATTTTTTATAATTTATATAATTTTATAATAAAAATAATTTTATAATTATTTTCCACACAATTTCTTCTGACTATTGCTGAATTGGGAAATGTTTTATGTTTTCAGACTACACATCTGACTCCCTAGTGATCTAAAATAGGAATTAGAAAACTACAACCTGCAGGCCAAATCCATCTGCCATCATTTTCGTGAATAAAGTATTATTGGAACACAGCCACACTCATTAGCTTGCATACTGTCTCTGATGGCTACTGCACTACAATACACTAGCATTAGCATAAGCTAAATTATCTGTCCTACTTGGTTATTTACAGAAAAAGCTTGTCAATCTTTCACTGCAAGTTCTCTAGATCAATGATCCTCAATGAAGCACTAATGGCATTTACAGTGGAGTAAGATTTCATTGTACAGAGCTGCTCCTTGCTGCATAGCTTAGTCCAAATCTCTGGTCACTGACATGATTAATCAACCTAATTATCACAGAAAAATCCTGTTTCAAACATTGTGTTGACAATATGATTGAGCAGCACATATTCAAAATGCTTTAAATCAAAGTTTTTCAGATTTTTTTTTTCAGTTGAGTATTCCTAATCTAAATCCAAAATCCAAATGCCTGAAATTCAAAAGCTTTTGAGTATCAGCACTCAAAAAGTTTTAGATTTTAAATTTTCAGATTTGGAATACTCAAACTATACTATCACCAACACACTGAAAGTCTCTGCCTTTGACACAAACGACACTCAGACCAAAAGCAACCAAAAGAAATGTTTTACTGTACCAGCTTTTTTCTTTTTAATGATGGTGTTTATACTTTGTTTTTTAAGTGTATGATCACTTTGGATTAATGGATCATCAAACTTGTGTTGTGTTTTGTTTAGGTAAGTAAAGACAGAGGTGGTATGACTAGTGCCTGAAATATTTACTATCTGGCCTTTTAAAGAAAAGTTTGCTGAGCCAGGTGCAGTGGTATGTGCCTGTAATCCTGACAACGTGGAAGACTGAGGCAGGAGGAATGCTTGAGTCCAAGAGTTTGAGACCAACCTGGGTAACATAGACTTTTCTCTCAAAAAAAGAAGAATGGGAGAAAAGAAGAGGAAAGAAGGAAGAAGGGAAGGAGTGAGGCAGAGAGGGAAAGAGGAAAGGGAAGGAGGAAGAGAGAGAAGAAAAGAAAAACTTGCCAACCTCAACTTTTCACGGATCCTAGTGTTCCTATTTAACTACGGTATTTTTATAAGCTGCTTGGCCTCTGTACACATTTGTGTTTGAGACTCCTGCATAATTGACATTCTTGAATTCTTGCTCTTCTCTACACTACAGTCCCAAAAGTAAACATAACTGGATTATCGCACACAGGATTTTACTCATTCCCTAGAAAATAAGTAAAATTCCACACAGCACATGAATATTCATTTACTGCTTTAGATATATAATGTGTGAGGATCTGAAACAGTTTAATTTCACATTACTTAATTTGTATTTCATATTGACAGTATAAATAAAACATTAGGAATATCTAAATATTTTTAAGTTTTAAATTTTGGAAGTCATCTCTGATAAGAAAAATCATAATAGAAAAAATGTATGTTGAACAAAACTACTAAAATGTTGAAAATCAAATGAAAATGTATAGGTAACATAAAAATCTTTTTAAGAACAATTTTACTGATGCATACTTACTCCTTCATTTCTTTGGATGGGGAATTACATGCAGGAAGGAATGCTGCTGGGCTACTTAATTTATCCAGAGTACACGCTGTTCCTATGGCTCGTACCACTAACCCAGACTCTCCCTCCAGATCAAAACACTGTAAGTACCCGACAACTGCATTTCCTCTCATTTCAAGTACTTTCAGGCCAATCTTCCTCTGCAGTTCACCTATAAACAATAAAGAAAACTCATTCTTTGCCTCATATCTCTACATTACATACTATATGACAGTGATAGAAAACATGCTTAAAAATCATAGATTTTTAGAACTTGATGGAAACTTAAGAGGTTATCTGTCCAGCCTCCTACTTTCAGGGGGCCAGGATATCATTAGCTGTATTTTATAGATGTGGCAAGTAAGGTTCACTCATTCATGCACCTCATATCCCAAATACTTTTTGGTTCTGTACTATAGGCTGGCACTCTTCCCTTTTTTATTTTTCTCTGTACTGCGGATGAAACCCATGGGCTTACACATGCTAGGCAAGTGCTCTACCACATAGTTCATCCCCAGCCCTTCTTCCCTTCTTCTAAGTGCTGCAGATATACAGGTAAACAAGAAGGATAAAACTCCAAATCTAGTGGAGTTGATAAGACTGGTGGGACAAAATGATACTAAGAAAGTAAATACATGTATTTCATATCTAGAAAGTTTAAAATATATACAACATAAATCTATTATCACACACCACATATGCACATATTATATAACAGAAATATAGACTCCAAATACATATTTATTAAAAATAACGTTTATACTTCTACATCTTATGCGAAGGTATTTTCACACATACACACAAATAAATACAAATTTTAGGTGGTAAATGAGTTGTCCAAATAAGACTAAGGAAATGTAATGAGGTAACAGTAGCAAGGAAGGGGGCTGAAAGGGTAGAGGGAAGATATAAATAAGTTCTCAAAGAAAGAACTGTGAAAAAGTAACCTTTGAACAGAGATTATTACAGACAGAAATAAATAATTTATCAAAGTTCTGACTACAAATAAATGCTAGGAATACTAGGATCCAGTTTCCTACTTAGGGCTCCTTACTCCACTGTCTTATTTCATGAATACAATTTCCTTTCGCTTCTTAAATAAGAAGGGACTACAAATTTCTGTTTTTGATTTCTACCTGTTACAAGTGTTCATTAGGATTGGGCCAGGGGTAGGGGCTTAGTCACTTATAATTCATAACTTTCATTGTGAAATTCCATGCAGCTCACCAAAGGAAAAGTGAAAAATTTACGAATACTGTCAATCATCAATGAAGTTATTTTAAATAAACACCTGACATTAGGGCCGGAGATTTAGCTCAGTGGTTCCAGCGCCTGCCTCGCAAGTGCAAGGACCCAAGTTCGATCCCCAGTACCAAAAAAAAAAAAAAATACCTGACATTAAAGAAATGAGTCTCTGTCTGGCCTCATTTGATGCCCTTGGTGTGCGAATTCTATCAATCCATTGATACTCTGGGTCTTCATTGACCACCAGTTCTTCTACAAATCCATGAATTATTACAGCTCGGTAGCACTTTGGTATAGATGTTGCTGTTAAAACAAATTATCTATTACACTTTTATCACAAAGTTAAGTTTTAATTTTTAAAAATGTACTTCTAAGTTCTGACCTTTTGGATACACAAGGAACACCTTCTACTATGACAATCTCAATGTAATTATAATACTTCCAATCAAATAGTCTTCTAAGATTCATTATGCTTAGAAACACTTCTTTTTCATGAGTACTCACTTTTGTTATGCAAGCACAACAAATATAAATTGTATTGTTATAATTTAGAAAACAGATATGGATCTTACATAAATATGAAGTTCAAAAAATCAAAATTACTCAAAATATCACATAGTATCCTATAAATCTATACAATTTTTATATTTATCAGCTAAAAAATGCTGGAGCAGCTGCTAGAGAAAAAGGAAGCCTTCTATGTTGTTAGGAATTTAAAGGAGTACAATTATTAAGGAAATCAGTATGGAGATTCCTCAAAAATTTAAAAACAGAAATTCAATTCAATGCAGCTATTGCTCAATTAGGTATCTTCTTGAAAGAGTTTAAAGACATCATATTACAGTAATACATGAATACTCATTGTTTATAGCAGCACAATTAATAATAGCTAAATCTTGAAAGGATAAAGAAAATGTGGTATATTTGATCCCCAGTACCGAAAAAATAAGAAAATGTGGTATTTATACATAATGGAATACTACTTCGCTATAAACAAAGATAAATTTGAGGGTCAGGGATTTAGCTCAGTGGCACTGCACCTGCTTCACAAGTGCAAGGTCCTGAGTTCAATCCCCAGTACCAAAACAACAAAAAATAAATTTGAGTCATTTGTAGGAAAATGTATGCACTAAGTGAAATAAATCAGACACATAAACTTAAATATCATATAGTTTCTCTTATATGAGAAACCCAAAGTATAAATAAAGAGCAAAATAAGAAACACAGAGATAGATCTTTTGTAAATGGGAAGGGGACCAAAAGATTAGGGAGGCGGGCAGAGAAGAGGATATATAAAGAATTAAAATGTATTATATACATGCACCAACTACACATAATGAATGCATTCATTATGTACCACAAACATGTACTGAGAAAAAAAATCATTCCCCAAGGACACAGCAAGAAAAGAAAATTCAAAACTATTTAAGTCTGCTAGCTAAATACATCAATAGGCAGAAACCAGATCATGAATTTTTTTTTAAACCTTCAATTATTCAAAGCTCTTCACAAAAGTTCTTCTACATATCACATCTGTGGTACACATACCACAAATACCAAACCATTACCTTTCTGACATAACCCAAGGAATTATACAACACTGCAGTTTTTAATAATCCTTGATCATAGAGCCAGCTGGTTCTGTAGTTAGTACAGACTCCATAGTCTCATTTAATATGTGGTCATGGAAGACTCATTTAAATCAAAATATCATTATCTAAATAAGATCTAGTCAGATTTAATGACAGTACAACATGAGAAAAACATCTATACCAAACTAGTCTCTAAAACACATTTGTGCACTGAAACTTAACTCATTACTTAGGGTTTTTCAACTGTGAGCTGCCTCGATCACGCCCAATTCAGACTTATTTGTATCGTGCAGTTCTTGGGCCCTCATTCCTATAGAAGCCCACATAACATGGGTTAAAACCACAGTGCTTGGTCACAGTGTTCTGCTCCTATGCTGCAGAATTCTGTACTATGGTAAAATATCGTTAGATTTCTTTTTTTTTTCTTTTTGAGATATTAGGAATTAAACCCAAGGCCTTCACTCTGAACTACATTCTCAGCCCATTTTTTCCCCTCATTTTTTTATTAGTATATTTTTGCCATATATAATAAATACACTGATTGGGAAGAAATTGGTACATACAAACCCTCCTGCCTCAGTCTCTCAGAGGGTAGGGATATCAGGCATGGACCACACACTTGGTTCACTGAAATTTTCTAACCCAAATTCCCAAATACTTGTACAAATTAGATACTGTTTACTCTCAAATCAAACAGCCACAAAGCTACAGCAATTATTATTGGAAAATTTTTTATTTTCTCTTTGGCATTTAAACCAAAGTACAACACCTCTTCTACTAGCCTTCTGAAATGTCAATTTGATTTTCTGTATTTAAAAATAGTTAAATTTCCTGTAAAATAAGACAATGTATTTACTTACTGCAAAAGAATTTGACTCCACACGATGACTGTCTAAATCTATTTAAATCATTGAAGAGGTCTACTTTGACAATCACATTGATTTCTCCACGGATACCTAGATAATCAAAGGGAAAATCAAGTTACCTACCGCCTTACAAAAACAATGTACAATTAAATAATAAAGCAAATCAATAGCAATTAATGATTCTAAAATAATGTATTAATCATAATTTTTGTTTCATTATTTTCATTTTCAGAAATTTCCTTGTTACGTTTTCTGAAGCAGAATATATATGCACAAGAGAATGAATAACTGCCAATTATCATAAGCCTCCATTTATTCGAGCCAAGACTAACTGGAAAGAAATCCCACTTAAATTTACGAGGATGATGATGGTGATAACATTTATTGAGTAGTAACAGATGATGCACTAAAAGTTTTATATATAGCATCTCAGTGATCACATCAGCTTTATGTAGTGTCGATAGCTAGCTAATGGCAGAGCCAGGATTAAAAGTCAGACCTTTATGAGCCCAGACTATATACTTTTAATACAATTAATGCAAGATTCTGATCAACAACAAGAGAAGTTTTATTCATTTCAATGAATGTAAATTAAAATTTTAAAATTCCTAGAATAAGAGTTTCAGAACATGCCCTTACCTCTAAACATTTACTAAACATTTTCACTTGATCATCCTGACTTCACATCAAATTCATACTTATGGTGGAACACCTAAGAAAAGTGATCTACTGTTATGTTCCTAATGAAGAGTACATAAACATATTAAACCAGCTATAAACAACATTTAACATTAAATGGCTGGGAAATTCATTCAGATAGCTATTTATTGCCTTTAATGCAAGCCAGGATTAGTTCTTCAGCATTTTTACTTACTTATTCATCCACTCACTCATTTTTGAGACAGGGTTTTGCTATATTCCCTAGACTGGCCTTAAACTCCTAGGTTCAAGCAATCCTCCTGTCTTAGCCTCCTGAGCATCTGAGATTGTAGATGCATACCACCAAGTCCTACAGCATATTTTTAAAATTGGTAACAAAACATCTGCTGGATTTTTATTTCTTGATTACAAAGGTAATACATACAATTTGTAGAAAATAAGGGAAAAAGCAAAAGGGACAAAGAATAGAGTTGCAATCCAGAAATGAAGCTATTGCCACACACAGTGGCACAGACCTGTGATTCCAGCACTCAAGAGGCTGAGGCAGGAAGATCTCAATGAGTCTCATGCTACCTTGGGCTACCAATTCAAGGCCAACGTAAACTACATAGCAAGACCCTGTCTCAAAAAGAAAATTATCCAGGGTTAAAAGGGTCAAAATCGTGTATTCTACCAATGTCTCCAACGATACCAAAATAATATGCAATTATTTTGGTTCTATACAACTTTGAGATCATATAATGTTTCATAACATGAATTTTGCTATTGATAATATATCATATACATTCTTTGCTTCAGTTTTCTGAAAACATGCTCTTTTTTCCAACTGCAAACTCAGGAGATATATATGCTCTAATTTGTTTAAATAAATCCTGTTTTTCAACTTGTTTTATCTTTTTGAATGTTAATAAATAGAATATTAATAATTTCACAATAAACATTTGTAAACCTCTGCAAACACTTTATTATAAACATCTTATCTGTTCCTATCAGTGAAATTGCTGGATCAGAAATGTAAAAAATGGCACAGATTTCAAGGAGGGAGAGACAAATATCAGTTCCGAACAGGTCCATTCATCATTCTAAAGAGACATTATACAATTAGACAAGGGCTTGGCAAACTCTGGTCACATAAGCCCTTTAGGACCTTAAAAATGGTCGAGGAACTCATGAAATTTTTGTTTATATGGTTCATATTTATCGATATTTGCATATTAAAATTTAAAACAGTAATTTTTAAAAATTACTTATTATTTCATTTAAACTTGTAATAAACTAATTTAATAAAGGATACTTTTTGTAAAAATAATTATTTTCAAAAACAAACCAAAAAAGTTGGATACGTAGCTCAGTGATACAGTGGTTGCCTAGCAGAAGAAAAAAATTAAAAACTGAGTGATATGAGTGGCAGCTGCATTTTTGCAAAAATCTATAATGTCTAAATATTGAAAGATAGTCTCCTATTTGCTCTGTGCTCCACTTCTGGTAATATCCTACAGTATAAAACCTCTACAAAGCACCATTATACATGTGTGAGAAAATGAGATTTACAAAAGCAAATGACATGAATATTATGCTGAAAACAGTTCTCAACTCACAAATGCAGTGAAAGTATTTCAAGGACCCTTACATGTTGTTAGACCATACTTTGGGAAGAAAAGCCTAAACAAAAAGCCTTTGAGGAAATTTTAAGCAAAACAAGATCAATACTATTAGTTTTTCAGCTTGAAAATGTGTTTTAGAAACAGGGTACCAATTTTTTTTTTCTTTTTTGCAGTGCTGGGGATTGAACCCGGGGCCTCACACATGCCAAGTATTCTACCACTAAGCTACACTCTAGTCCCTCAAGATAATTTTTAAATAATGCATTTACTTACTATATAACAAAACTTTAGCAAGAATTAATTTATGTTCAGAGAAGTAACAGTTCTACCAACAATATTTTACTACTTTTTTTTTTTTTAAGGTACTGGGGATTGAACTTCTGGCCATCCCATTGAACTGATTCCTAGCACCCATCCCCCCTTTTTTTGAGACAGGATCAACCAACAGCTCAAAAGTTGCCTAGACTGGCTTTGGATTTGCAACCCTCCTGCCTCAGCCTCCCAGAGTGCTGGATTTACAGGCATGCTCTTATCTACTTTTAAAAGTCATCTTTTAAAGATACATATTTTAAAAGCACCAAATATAGCACAAAGGTCTTTAAGGATAAAAACAGGAGATTTAAAATTGTCATTTCCTTTCTTAAAATATTACTCCTTACCATGTATGGTGTCATAAATTGGAAACCATCCTGAGATGACTGTAGCAGCTTCACTATACAGTAGAGGATCGATATCAATGTACACTTTACCAATGGCATCATTTGCACTGTAAGTATCGTGGTCAAGAACTGTGATCTGCAGAGGTTCATCTTGCAGATCTTCATCATCCACCTAAAAGTAAAGCTTGACATTAAATCTTGTAGTTTTAAAATTTTAATCACCACAAATTATAACCAAGTAAAAACAGTGACTTATTTCTAAAAAAGGAATCTTACAGATTTATTTCTAAGCACTGACGCACAGAGATTAAAATATGGACAAGAGTGGTGTAACTAAGGCCTGAGGCCAAAGTTCAGTGGCCAAGTAACTGGCTAGCATGCATGAGGCTTGGTTCCATTTGCTACCTAGTCAACAAAGTCTTCCTTAAAAATGTTTTAAATGTTTAAATTTGTAGCTACCTAGCAGAATGTTTCACTCAAAGACAGTATTTCCTAGCCTCTCTTGCAACTGGAAAAATATAAACATTACATAGAGTTTAGGAGGGTAGAGAAAAAGTTAAGGTCTTTCTTGCTCAGCTAAAAAATGTATGTTGTGTATCCAGGTCAGGTGTGGTGGTGCACGCTTGTGATCCCAGCACTCGAGAGGTTGAGGCAGGAGGATCCCGCTGAATTTGAGGCCAGCTTGGGCTACATAGTGAGTTTGAGGCTATCCTGAATTTCACAGTGAGACCCTGTCTCAGAGAACAAAACCAAAAAAAAAGTATGTTAACACTCTGCTCCCACCTATACTCCCCTTTATTCTAGCTCCTGATGCCAGCCTGCAAAACAGACATGATCCCTAGAACACCAGCTGCTAACCTGGAACCTAACTCAACCCTGAGACACTTTAAAGATAAGCCATAGACCTCTCACATGTGGATAATGAAGCAAAAAGAAGGGTCACTGGGTCCAAAAGGACTACAGGGAGCTACCATGCTAGCTTTATACTGCCTGGGTCAACATTTGTTTTACATGAAAAAAAAAACAAAAAACAAATGCCTATTTTGTTTATGACATTTAGTTGAGTGTTCAAACAAGGTTAAAAAGAGAACTTTATAATTAATGTTAACCATAAATGCAAAATTGAAGCACATTTTTCACACCACATACACTATTGTTAGAGCACTAGTCAAAAATTACTAAATTTTAAGGCAAATGACTCTAACTTTAATTTTTAAAACTCACTAGCATTACAAAAATCCCTTACTTTCGAAAAGTATAAATATATTAGCTTTTATATTTTTAAATAAGCTACTTGAGTACTCTTTAGCCATAAAGATTACCAGTACTGTATCATGAGTAAAGCCAATGTTTTTTTTCCACTATTGGAATTTAAATCCAGGGCCTTCACAGTGAGCTGCATTCCCCAATCCTTTTTTATTTTGAGACAGGGTCTCTAAGTTGCTCAAGCTGAGCTGGAACTTGTGATCCTCCTGCCTCAGCCTCCCACGGTGCTGGGATTACAAGTGGATGCCACATTCAGCTCTCCATGTCATTTTCCAAAATATCAGTTTCATGAAAATTATTCCAACACACGAAGCCTTCCTCCTCCTACAATTCTAATAACAATGTAATTAACTACTAAAGACTGCTTGTTTTAACCATTTCAGAGGGAAGGCGTCAAAGTAAACCTGTGTAGGCATTCAAGTGTTTTTCTAGGGCAATAGATGGACTTTTGGAATTCCATCTGAAATCATGTAAGTACTCTGCTTACTTTCTCTAGTTCTTATAGTCCACATTTTTACCTTAATATAGTAATACAGTTCAAAATGACATAGTAGATTGAAAACATCTATTAACAATGGATCTTTCAAAATACATAATGGGTTTTTTTGGTGGGGGGAGAGGGTTGAGAGGGGGTCTTGCTATGTAGTCTAGGCTGGCCTTGAATTCACTATGTTGCTAAGGTTGGCCTCAAACTCATGGCAACACTCCTGGCCTCAGAATCCAGGTGCTGGGATTACAGGCATGTGTCACCATGCTTTGCTAAAATATATAAATGTATTTCAGAACAGCCTAAAAAAGAGAATCTGTACATATACAGAGGAAAAAAATATAGAAAATCAAAACAAAAATCAACTAAACACATAAAGGAAAATAAAATTGGAGGCACTTTCTGATTTCAAAACTTGCTACAAAGCTACAGTTATCAAAACAATATGGTAATGGCATAAGAAGAGACATATAGACAGATCAATGGAAAAAGTCCATTCACATATGTCCAATTTTTTTTTTTAGCTTATCTCAAAGGTAGTTAAAAATAATTCATCAGCTTCCAGGCCACTGTTCTAGCAGACAAAACGGAACTCCATTTTTAAAGGAGCTGGAGTTAATGGAAACTGGAAATTATTTTCCTCAGAGATTTATCTGGCTGGAAACCTTTGGGCAAAAATTACTGATGGATTGGGAAGTTACTCTAGTGAGATCATTCTTTTGAGAAACACAGTCATATTCCACTTTGAAATAATAAATATAAAAGTGGCTACTGCCAACTAATATTCTGATTCACAATGAGATATACTTTTTTTGTGTAAACTGAGATTTCAGTTTAGCAGTGCTTTTGAACCTGAAGTGTTTTGTTTTGTTTTTTTTAGAATACGTAGCCCATTTTAACTTCTATAAACATATTAACTAAAGGGTACAAATGCCCAAAAAACTATAAATCTGTGTCCTGTTCTTAAGTGATTTTTGGTATATGTTAAAAACTGCAATAATATATTTGACTTGAAGACTGCCATTTTTTTTTCTGGTACCAGGAATCAAACTCAGGACCTTGCACTTCCCAGGCAGGCATGGCACCACTGAGCTAAATCCCTGGCCCAGGGCTCCCATTTTTCATCATATACTGTATTTTCTTAACTAGAATTTTTTAAAGATTCAATATTCCTAAAGAAGTAAAAAAAAGAACTTTTATGATGTAGAAAAACTACTATACCTGAAGTAAAAGGTACTCTTATCATTCCTGGAGGAAAGGGATCACTTAAAAAAAAGCCACACTAGGGCCAGGGATTTAGCTCAGTGGCACCTGCCTGGCAAGCGCAAGGTCCTGATTTCGATCCTCGATACCAAAAAAAAAAAAAAAAAAACCACACTAAAAAAACTGATGTTTAAAAACTTACCTCAAATTTAAACCATTCTGAGTTCCACTGAGGGTTGAGTGACTTGAGGTACACATCTGTTTTAAAGGTAGTATTACCAAATTTTACCTAAAAACAAATAAAAAAGTATTGAAATAATATCAAAAATGTGAATAAAAGTACATGCTAATGTCAGCCAAGACATGAGAGAAAGATTAGGCAGAAAAGGAGAAAAAGATAACTATCCTGAGACAAAAAGGAGGAAGATATGGATGTGTCCAGGTAAGCTTTCAGAATGCACTTCATACAACGGATCACCAACTGTTCTGCTTGACCAGCTCCACGGGGTAATTAATAATATAGATCATCACACCAGCATGAAGGAAGGAGTTGGTATGGCCACTAAATGTGAGCTCAGGTGAACAAGCAAGGTGTTGGGCTATAGATGTAGTTCAGTGATAGAACACTTGCCTAGCATGTGAGACCTACTGGTCTACCCTCAATACTGGAGGGAACAGGAAGGGAAGGGAGGAGAGGGGAGGGGAGAGGGAGAGTAGAGAGGACAGGTGTTATAGTCAGGGTTTGCAAGGGAATAGATTTAATACAGGACACATAATTTACAGAATTATTTCATAATATTCACCCAAGAAGTCAAATGCAGAGGAGTGCAAGAGACACTCCACACACTACAGACCAGAAGAATCCAGCCGAGGGCCTGGATCCCACACTAATGTCCCCCAAAAGTCCAGCTAAAGGCCTAAAGCCCAAGGCAATGTCTTGCACAGGTCCAACTGGAGGCCTAGAGCCCACAGCAATGCTCATGCAAGCCCACATCAAGGATCTGCACTGGCAAGGCCAGTGGTGGAAGTTAGAAAGCCTGTACCAGTGGGGTGAAGGATCTGTGCCACCAGGCTGAGAGATCTACACTGAAGCCAGGAAGTGACACTCAAGGCAAGGAACAGAGCAGCCATTCCCAGCAACAGCAAGGACCCAAGCTCCAATGAAGAGAACAGCCAAGTTTGCATCAGGAAAATCATCCTTGGCAAGTTTCTCCACGAAAATCAACAGCATGCAACTTTTCCCTCCAGTTCTCTTATGCCATTGGCAACAATTTTCAGGCAGGTCTTCCATGCCCAGAACCATGCTGACTCAGTTCAGCAGGGCATTCCAAGTTGACCATTAATCCACCACAACAGGTAGAGTAAAACTAGATGATAAAGAAGACCAGCTGACTGTCCTTTTGCCATCTCAGCAACAGAAACCAGAACTCTATTATTACAAAAATTTAGTATTTCCTTGTATTTTGTAACTTCCTCATATTTATTATTTTTTAATCTCTTATCTCTGCACTCACAGTGATCAGGGATAAACTACTATGTTTTATGTTTCTACCTTCAGGGACAATAAAAGGTGTTGGATGCAAAGATTATCTTATTTCATAGGCAACCTTGGCAAGCATTAAATCACATCCCAAATTAATATGGAAATTATAAAGAAAGCATTACGTGCTTACAAAACCTCAGACTGGATTTGGAGGTGCTCAAGAAGCCTAAGAGCAAAGCAACTTGCCTCACCTTTCCTAAGTTTGATCTCTTCAAACTCTTCTCCTGATTCCTTCAGTTACCACCATGAAGTATCCTTCTTATACTTCTTATACACTTACAGTGTATATCCTCAATATACACTAAAGGTTACTGACTTTATAACAATACCCAGATGAGTTTTGTAGAAGATAATAAATGCTGCTTCAAGCAGGTGAGAACTATAATACTTGCTGATACTACTGGTCAGGCAGTCCAAAAAATTTCTAAAAGCAAAATATTGAAAACTATTTTCTCTTTTATACATTTTTCTAGTTTTTTATCATTCAGTCTGAATTACCAGGTATGGTACCAACTATCTGATATCTACACAGTTTGATTAAAGGATAGAAAAGCCTTGGATTAATTTCCAGTATCACAAAATATAAAAAAATAAAAATTGCACTTTTGCATGCTAAATAATATCATAGAGTGAAAGACAAATAAGAAAAAGTATGCTAAATATGTCATAAAGAACTAATTTCTCTAACTACTAGATTTCTCACAAAGAAAAAAAAAAAATCAACAGTAATGAAAAGAAATCAACAGCTCAATAGAAAAATGACCAAAGGACCTGAACAGACAATTCACAGAAATAAAAATACAGATGCTTTTTAAATTCATCAAAAAATTATCAAACTCATTCATACTAAGAGAAATGCAAACTACAATATTTTTACTTAGGTTGACAAAGAACAAAAGGTTTGAAAACAGTGTTGGTGACGTATTCTCATACACTGTTGATGGGAATATAAATTAGAACAACCTATGGAGAGCAGTGTGACAACAAATACTAAATTTTAAATGCCTAAGCCCTTTAGGCCACCAATTCTATTGCTTGGAATTTGTCACACAGGGGCAACCCACTCGGGAACCCTCCTGTCTCTTTCCTACTCTTAACCTCCTTTGTCCTTTGGAATTCATTCTTCAATTTCACAGGACAGTAGACTCAGCACATCGGATATCTAGCAAGCTGGGAGTTATATTTCTCCTATATCAGTTTGGAGGTCCCACTGAGACTTTTGCAAGAAGGTAAAAGTTTGCTTTTGTTTCATGGCACCTCTAAATACTCTGACTGGACTCTTGATTGACTCATTGAGGTAATCAAAAATTGTCCCTTTTTTTGGTACCAGGAATCAAACTTGGACACAGTGCCACTGAGCTAAATCCCCAGCCCCAAAATTTTCACCTTTGTTGGTCAGTTGCTTATGCCTCATCTTTTTTGTTAAAATGATGATAAAGTTGATTGTGATGTCTTCATATTTAGTGTTCTTTGATGGGACATCTTTATTTTTGCAGGCAGGGCCTTGTATCCCTGTTTTGTATATGGCACATCAGCCTTACTAGGGCTGAATTTACTGGTATCCCTTGCTTGACTTGTTTGGCAGTTACGAGATGATTTGTTATCTTATTTTCCACAGCAGCACTAGGGAAAGGTAATGCTGAAGCTCCCTAGTGGACTTCGTTTTTTCATGGAAACTCTTTATCTTCAGGGTGAATTTTAGATAGAATCTATATAGAAAATATTGTAATATGCCTCAAACATAAAACACAGGACTCCCTCAATTAAAAATTATTAGCATGACTGCCATTCCTAAATCTGGGAGGACAAGCTTCTCTGGCAGAGTCTGGCCTGATCCTTCTTCCACACCTGTAAAAGGGAATGTTGAGCCTGCTCTGCCTCAGTTTTCTTTCCAGTATAATCCTCTACTGGTGAGGGAACAATTTCTAGCTCTTGAGATACACAACTTTCATTTTCCAAGACTGAGGGTGACACTCTTGAACAAACTGTCCTATCAACTCACCACAAGCATATAAGGAGAAAACCTCTGGCACTGTTACAACTTAGTTCCAATCTCTTTCCTGCCACCTTTTCCTTTGTTTCTTTTCTTTTTTTGTTTTTTGTTTTTTGTTTCTACTAAAGAGCAGGGAAAGAGATCCCAAAAAAGGTTTTGGTAAGGGAGGTTTTCTAAACTGCTGTTTTAATCTCTCTAAATCAAAGAGCATAAATGCAGCCCATCTGATGTCATGGCTCACTTCTTTAGGTGGCTGGGATCATGTCCCAAACCTTGTAGATACAACTGGCAGATCAGGTTATAGGTAATGCTATCCACAGGACTTGGTAAAGTCTACAGACTTAAACCTAGAAGGAACCCAATGGTTTACTTCTCTCTTACTTTCTCACCCCTCACACTCTCAAAAGGCCCCAACCATCTGGCTTATCCCTTTCCTAGGTCTGGTTCTCATCATTTGTGTTTGTAGGTGAGGGAAGAAAGTGACTTATGTACTTTCACTGATGTGTAGGTTATGGGTGCTAGACAATGAGTATAGGGTTTCAAAGAGAATTGGGGTAAAACCTACCCTTTCTTGCTGTGGAGAGCGCCCTGGGGATTTAGGTAGATAGCACAAAAATGTCTGAGACTTCTTTGCCCTAGGGGGCCTGAGGGTGGGATTTTTTTTGGCCATTACAGCCTCTATTTATCCCTGGAGAAGTTAGAAAGCAGTTATTCAAGTCTCCTCATTTGCATTCAGAGACAAACCTGACTTGTCTTCAAAGTGCAGATGTAAACCACTGAAAAACTAGATACCTCTGGTCCTGAAGGTGCCATCTGATGCAGGTATCATGACTGAGTCTGAAGCAACCCTTCCTTATCCTATGTGCCCTAGGACAAGAACTAAGCCCCTCACTTATTTTAAATTGTCAACTATTAATAAGCAAAAAGGTCAACACCCCCTGAAAATAAAAATAGTTGGAATTACCTTTAACAGTCTATTCCTTTAGAGAACAATTACACACCACTGTCAAAACAGCAGTTTTGGCTATCATCTATGGCTATCAAACAACAAGGAGAAGCCTGTAGAGCCGCCTACTTCAATAAGATAAACCATCGGCCTAGGGCCTGTCTTAAAATCAGTCTTTGCTTTCACAGGTGTAAACAGTGTTTTTTTTCTTTCTGATTCTTCTTACAGGAGATCTCTATTAAGTCATGATTATAAGAAAAGTTCTGACTAGTTTACTTATAATTACAAACCTAAATACTACAGAAGGATTGTCGTAGTTCAATTTAGAGAGCACATCACAACAAACTGTTTTAAGAGTTTGTCCATCTGTCTGTTCAATGTGTACTAATAACCAGTTAAGGCAGCTGTACCTGCTTCAATTAAGACGTATGTGTACATCTAAAAACAAGATATGCTGTGAGTCTAAGATTTAAAGTTATGTTTATAGAGTTAAGGATATGTAAGTTTAATACATCCATAGTAATTAAGATATGCTCTTTTATACATGTTTAGACCTTTAATGTAGAAAATGATTGAAATTTTACATCTCTTTAAATCTGGCCCTGAACTTTAAACTTGATCTACATTTATTGGTTTTGATTAAACAAGCACTTTATCACTGTATTAATGAAACGCACTTGTATGTTAGGTAATAAGATCACCTGTGGTCATTAACACTGTATTCTAGACTTATCAGAGCTGTGAAGATGTCCTTAATTCTTGTCAACAGTTATAGCTTATGAAATCTGATAATTTAGGAGTCTAAAATTTGTCTTAAGAGTAGAAATTAAACATGTAAAGATTTCTATATAGCTGTGATAACAATTATTGCTAACCTCATGATATATCAAAGGGTGTATTTGTGCTTTCCTAATGTACAAGCCTTGAAAGATTCAAAACTGAGAAACATCTCATCATACTGGTAACTTCCAGGTTAAAGTTGTATATTGTGGTAAAACTTTTTAGGCTCAAACATCTGGCATTCCCTTATTTGTGGTCTAACTACTTGAGATGAAACGTGCATGGCAATCCAATATGAGACAGGCAGCCGGATGATACAAGTATGATTTCAGGTTTGTGCTTTGTGACTGCTGTGCGTATCCATATATGTTAAAAAACTTAGAGACACTCACACTGTGCAGTCCAGGCAATGTCACTCTAAAATTAAAGGTTGGACATTAATAATCTGTAAAGTACATCTATAAACAGTACAACAGACTGCTAAAATTCATGGGGGTTACATTCCTAGAGCACCCACAAATTATGAAAAACTGTGAATTTTCAGATATGGTCAGAAAAATGCTTATAAATGCCTATTTTCATAGTTTAAACCCTAAATATGCTATGTCTCCTGCAGTTATGTAATTTAATTTAATAAAATACTGTACTAATAAAGCCTTAGAAGGTTCACAGCATTTTAGCAGTGTCTTAGGGCTTTAAGAACAACAAAACTGGCTAGGGATTTAGCTCAGTGGTGCCGCCACCTGCTTCGCAAGCACAAGGTCCCGAGTTCGATCCCCGGTACCAAAAAAAAAAAAACCAACAAAACTGAGAACACTCATGGTACAGCAACCTGTTATGATGCAGGAATGCTACTGCATCTGCCAGAGATGGGTTACAGGCCAGCAGCCAACCAGCAGCAAGGAGAAATGAATAATGCTCTAGGATTAGCTACTTGTAAACCTGCTGACCAAAAAAATAATTGTGGAAGATATTTGCTATTTCGGCAAAATTGAGGGCGTTTCCAAGAACAATTAGTCAGGTTCTAAGGACAAACTCGAGAATGACTGACAAACTAAACTGCAACTTCACAGGGACATACTGTACATTCTATTTAAATTTCACTCTGGTAACAGAGAATGGTTAAAGGTAACTAATTAAGTAAAAGTTTATGTTATGTAATATTTTGTAATCAGTTAAAGGTAACTGACCAAAAAGTTATTCTGTATTAAGATGAACAACTAATATATTTCAGAGATAATGAGCTGGGGATTTCGCTCAGTGGCACTGTGCCTGCCTTACAAACACAAGGTCCTGAGTTCGATCCCCAGTAGCAAAAAACAAAAAATCACACAGAAATAATGACAAAAGATAATGGTTCTAATGGTGTCATAATAACTGTTATGCTAAGAAGTTATGTTGCCTTTGATCTTGTTTTCTCTGTAAAGCTTTATAATCATTACCTGTTAACATTCTGCTGAGATTCAGCTTCTAAGACAACCATGCAGTGAGGCTAGAAAGCTACAACGGAAGCTATAAAAACTAAGCACAAGTATTTAAATTTCTTAACTAAAATTGTCCTTCAAAACCACTGAACTATCCACTTTCTTACAGCTAAAACTGGAGGGACTTATAATAAAGAAATATCAGACTTATAGACTACCTCCATCAGTAGAGAGGTCTACAAGCCAGCTGGTTACAATCATTATCTAGTTCCTTAAGAGCAGTATCTGGACATGGCTTTTTTCCCTAATGTGCGTTTCCATTCTAGTGTTAATGCTTTGATTGTACATGCTTTAATCTCAGAAAAAAACTGTTTATTCTTGTCTAGAGGCAGCCAAACTCCAAGTAATCATGCAGGTATAACCAGCAATAAATGTGCCAGACTGTTTTTACCCAACTCTACTACACAGACTTTGTAAAGGGAGTTCATAAGCTCTAAACTTCCATCCAAGGCCTACTACATTAGCTCTCTGGAGAAGGTCCCGAACTGCAGTCTCCCCTACACTGACCTTTCTCAGTTCAAAGCAGCTAGACTGAAACTTCACCCATTCTCCCCCAATCTTCGGGGGGGGGATATGATAGGCAGCTAAGTTAGGCAGAAATTAATAGGCAGTCAGACAGAGACAGGCCCTTGGGGAAGTCAGTGCAAAAGATGAAAATGCATCAAAACTGGCTGGAAGCACATCTGAAGAAGGCATGGCCTCAAGATACAGTCACAAATCTTTCTTTAAGGAATGAATAGAAACTTGAGATTATACTGTAATTGGTACCATAGAAGTCCATTAAATCCAGATGCGCATCAGACACCCAGATGGGTGACTAGAACACCTAGACCTATCCCTTTCTGAAAATGTTCCAATTTTAGAAGTCACAGACAAGCCAAAGTTAATGATGTCAGCCATATACCCTTGGTACACGCCTTGCTCCCTTACTAGATCAACTGGCTATACTTGTAATCTTCTTGGTTGATTATAGTTTGACCGACATTGTCTACACTTTATCCTTTAGTTCTACAAAACATCATTGGGACACCATTTCACTGCTCCTGGGGGGTGGGGGGGTGAGCCAATCCCAGTGCCAAGGAGAAGGCTCCCTGTCGACATTCCATGGCTCCTAGGGCAGAGGCGCTGAGCCAATCCCAGCACCCAGGAGGAGGCTCTGCCGCCACCATTCCACCACTCCTAAAGCAGAGGTGAGCCTTGAGGGAGCCAGCAGCAGCACCGTACCCCCCAGGGAAATGCGAAGACACATAAACAGGCTTCAAAAACAGACTTCCAGATCACCTACAGCAACCCCAAAGGGAAACGAGATGGAACAATCTGATACTCAACCACCTGGACTCCCTGAACTGGCAACAAGAGGATCTGGAAAAAATGAAATCAGAAATAATTTCTCAGATAACAGCAAAGACTGTGCCCATAGTGTAAGGCATGATTAATAAATCTAGAGGACACAGATAAAAAAATAGAGGATCTGGGGAGCATGATGGAATCCCAACATAGGAAACAAATGGAATCCATAAAACAGATGCAAACAGATTTCCAGGAAAGTAAAAATTCCATTGAAAGTCTATGCAGCAGAATGAACCAATGTGAGAAAAGAATTTCAGATATAGAAAAGATTGCAATTAGTGACCAGGAAAAGAAAAATTGCTTCAAAATTGTAACACACCATGAGAAATCAATCCAGCAGCTGCTAGACGATGCAAAGAAGAATAACATAAGACTGATTGGAGTCAACGAAGAAAAAGGAGAGAGTGGAGATGACATTAAAAAAAACTGTTCACAGAAGTGATGGCAAAAAACGTCCCAAGCAGGGGAAAAGAACTTGACATACAGATAAGTGAGACAATAGGACTCCAACTAGCCTTGATCAAAAAAAATCTACACATAAGCATATAATAGTTAGGATTCCAGAAACCCAACAGAAGAACAAAATTATACAAGCAGTGAGAAAAAAGAAGCAAATCACATACAAAGGAAAGCCCATCAGAATCACAGCAGACTTCTCAGTGCAAACCCTCAAGGCAAGAAGAGCATGGAGTGATGTATTTCAAGCCCTAAAGGAAAACAGTTTCCAACCCAGACTGATGTAACCTGTAAAACTATCTTTCAAAATTGAGAGTGAAATAAGATACTTTCATGATAAAGAGAATCTTAGGAACTTCATGAATAACAAACCGGCACTCCAAAAAATTTTAGACAGTATCCTAGGAAAAGACAATGAGGATCATAACCCCAAAAAGCCCAGCAGAAAGAATCCGTTGGGCGTGACAAATTAAACGCAAAGGGGGAGAATCCAACAAAAAGAAAAAGTCATGACAAGGCTTTTAAAACTTTTAACTTCATCTCCCTAATGAGTGTATAATTCAATCTTGTTATTGTACTGATTAGTATTTTTCTGATTGTAGTGTTGCACATCTTTCCTTGTGCTGTGCTGGCTATTTATCATCTTTTTGCGTCTACTTTTTAATTGGGTTGTCTATTAATGAGCTGTAAGAGTTCTTTATATATTCGGGTCATAGGTTATATGCATTGTAAATATGGTCTGTTT